>NW_023416335.1:11210221-12410221 GCF_014108235.1 Myotis myotis | reverse complement strand
GAATAAATTATATAATTTTGTAAAGAATGTAATATGGTGCATAACATAAAATAGTTGCTCTCCAAATCATGGTTCTCATTCCTTTAGCTACTTTTCCAATCTTGAACCTGACATTTGGAAAATGATCTAATAATACAGAAAAGAATTAATTCACATTAAAATACAAGTTACTAATAAACCTTACTAGCAAGTTCTCTGTTATTTGAAAATTATTTACAGATTACTTGGAATGTGCAAGCTAAACATAAACTCTTTAACTCTTGTCCTTCTTCTAAAAGACTCTCTAACACTTCACTTAGTACATTTTCTGGAGTTAAATTAACAGAATCTGCCTAAATGTGCCTTCAATTCAGAGGGATCACCAATTGCCCAAACCCATTTATAGATGGCAGATTAAGAAGATCTAACTCTTTTTAAAAATATATATATATATATTTTTTATTGATACTGTACAGAGAGGAAGGGAGAGGGATAGAGAGTTAGAAGCATCGATCAGCTGCCTCCCACACACCTCCTACTGGGGATGTGCCCACAACCAAGGTACCTGCCCTTGACTGGAATCGAACCTGGGACCTTACAGTCTGAAGGCTGACACTCTATCCACTGAGCCAAACCAGTTAGGGCAAGAACATCTAACTCTTAAGTTTCCAGACGGGAACATTTTAACTCATTCTCTCCTCCATCCAATGTTTCGTTGCGCTTTGGCATATTTCCCTTTTGTTAGTTCAAGAAAAGTTGATTTGCTTCTGAGATCTAATAGACTATCTCTATATTTATTTAAAATCAAAATAAATGGGTCATTTTAAGAATGAAAAGAGAGTTATACAGCACTCTACATAGAGAAAATGGAGATGCAGTGAATAAATAAGTAAATTAAATTCTCTAGACTGTATAAGAAGGACCGATATATAAGCAAATATTAATTCAATAGAAAAAAAATATAAAAACAATATTTGCATTTGCTTTACATGGTCCATAAATGTATTATATGTAATACTATTTAAAAAAGAATGTTTGTTTAAGGATTTGGTTCCAAAAGTGGCCACTAAGTAGTCAAATAGCATGGGTTCCCTCCTTGTACCTGTCTTGTATCTGTCATAACAATGATCTTTGCAAAATGTGTGCAATACAACAAATGTCTGTTCAATTGCATTGCATTAGTGTTTTATGAATAAATGCATCAGTTAACATTCCTTATCTGCATTATCTATCTGGGATTATTCTCCTTCTCTTGCTCTCCCCTTTTCTGCTCCTTGGAGAAGAACTTATCTTTGGAAATGAGACACACTGAGGTTTGGATTCTGTGCTCTCTACATTAGCTCGTGGCTTTGAGCAAGTCACTTGTTTTGCACAGTGTTCCAGGCTTTATCAACAGTTTTCTCTCATCCAAAACAGACATGATGACTCATAAGATGTTTTGATTAAATACAATAGTGACACAACAAACATAAAATAAAAGCTATTACAACAAAAAAATACATTTGTGAGCAAAAGCATTTATTATTTATTATCATTCCTATTCCCTAACTAGAAAAACAAAAGCTGGCAAATGATTATGGGAACAAAGTGGCACATGTTTGTATGGGTATAAGAAAATGCATTTGCCACAATGTGAGCTGCTTTTGTATATTTAGGGCAATTATAACAAATTTTACGACTTACTCATATAACTCTCATTTTTGGTTTACTCTATTTTTTTTTTTTTGTCTGTGGATTCAGAAAAAAAAAAATTAACACTAAGTGAAGTATAGCTAGCAGAAATGCAGAACTTGGTATTTTTAAAAAGTTCCAATGCTAAAGTTCAATATGAAAGCTGAATTCATAGTTCACTTTAACATTCATTTAACTTCACAAAGAAACATTCTTTACGTTCTGATTATTTTAGCATTCAACTAAATAATTTGTACAAGTGTCAACTTTGGCAGTCCAAAAATGAATACTAATAGTGCTTTTTGTGTTTTCTGGGATCAAAGACTATCAGCATAAATAATTATAATACACTTTTCAGAAATTTTGCCAAAATGGACACAATTTAAGTTAGACGAGGTGATATGTAGTTTGACATTCAATATAGAAAAGCAACTGTTTGACTGAGACATCCCTTTTCAGGAAGCATTCTGAAAGCCCTGAATACATTTTTATTTCTCTTCTCCAATTTCTATCAGGCTGGCACAGACATACTTCAATGAGTTACAATGAACAGATTTGTGTCCAGAGTATCAAACTAAATGATGAGATGAGGAGAAATAGTGTTTATGTTGTTTATTTAAGGAAACAAAATGAAAGTCATTTTAAAAGGGATATTATTTTTTTAATTTTTATGTTTTTTTTAAACATTTAATTACAAATTAAAATTTACCTAAAGCCATAGTATAGCAATTATTGCAGACAAATACTAAAACAATGGTCCTTTATGGTATTTGTGGAAATATTTTAAACAAATCAGATTGAACTCTTAACTTAGTTAAGAACGAGGTAATTTCAATAAGAAATGACTATGAACAAAAGCTACCCTGAAGGAATAAAAACCAGTGTGGTTTTCAATTTCACTGGAATTCCCTATGGGTATTAATCGAAATAAGCCAGTCAGAGAAAGATAAGTATCACATGATCTCACTCATATGTGGAATCTAATGAACCAAATAAACTGATGATCAAAATTAGACCCAGAGACATAGAAGCATGAACAGACTGTTGAACCTCAGAGGGAAGGCAGGGGAGGTGGGTGGGAAGAGAACAACCAATGAACTTGTAGGCATAGATACATTACCCGTGGACACCGACAATGGGGTGGTGAGGGCCTCGAGGGAGGGAAGGACAGGAGCTGGCTGGAAGATGTTAATGGGGGGAAAAGAAGGACCTATGTAATATTTTTAATAATAAAGATTTTATTAAAAAACAAAAAGAACCAAAAAAAGAGGAACCTGACAGGCATGAATGACTCAGATACATGTGAAAAAATAAAATTTCATAAACTTATGGTAGCACTGAGAACATGAAATAAATACAGATGCCTAAATCAAGAAGAATTACTAAATTTAATTCAGAAAAAATAAATGTTGATAAATTATATCAATAAATATATTTCTTTTATGAATATTACTATGATAAATTTCATTAAAAAAATTACATAAAGCAGTACTAATTAATTAAGAATTTGGTTAAAGCATCATGGTATTTAAATTACCCATTGGAGGGAAAATTAAAATTTACACTTGAATTTTATTAGTATTATCATATTTAAATATATTTAATTAATTAAAATATTATAAGTACTATTATAAAAATTTAGGTAGATATTTTATAGTTAAAGCTGAAGCTTTACGTATATATTTTTCTTTTTTTTCTTTCTACTTTATTCCTTTTTCTAAAGAACTGGAGGGTGCTCACAGGTCTGGAACCACCCTCCCAAGTGAGAGTGGTTGGCAAAGGAAGACTTGACTTGAAAGAATCGCTAAGGCAAAGCCTGCTTGCTCTGCATGTATTTTCACATTAACTTTTCACACAGTAAGCTACCCTATGGCTGTCAGGAAAATCTATCAAGCAAAATTGATATTTTTTATAAACCAACTCAAACCATCTCATTCCAACCCCAGAAACCAAATATTCTATTTCAATTTATTTGCTCAATTTTTCTCCTTAATTAAAGGGCAATTTTTCCAACCGTTAGGAATACTTTTCACTATACTTTGGTTTAAAGCTACTCTCATTTTGCCCAAGGTCTTGCTTAGTCTCTTATTCTTCAATTTAGAACATAAAAAATATCTCCCTCATTTATTTAATATATTCATAAAATATTATAGAGCAATTATTATTTGCCAACTACTGTAATGGATTCTGAGGCTAAAATGGAGGGAAAGGGGGCATATTTCCTACCTTACAGAAATTGTATTTTACATGGTTATATAGTGTATAAGAAAACAAGGAATTGCAAGACTGTGATGTGCAAAGACAGCAAAGGCACCATTATATTAGCTAAAGAAGGCTTACAGAGGAAAAGATGCCTGAGAAGATATGGATCAAGTGAAAGAATTAGAATATGAAGTAACTGGAACATCATATACAAAGATCTAGAGGGGAGTAAAAGTTTGAGTTGTCTGAGATTCTAACAGAAATTCAGTGAGGTTAGATAGTAGAAGCTGAGATGAAATATTTATATATGTATATAAAACCATAATATGCAAATAGGCTGAGCTGCTGAACAACTGACCAGCCTCTATGACAAGCGCTGACCACCAGGGGGCACTCACAGAGCATGGCAGGTGTTGGCTGGGGCAGGATGGTGGAGCAGGCGAGCAGGGGTGCCAAATCAAGATGAGGCACCAGTTGCTGTCATCAGGGAAAGCCTCTGGTGGTTACTGAAAATTCCTTGCCCCCGTGCACCTTGGTCCAGCCGGGCGCTCGCACCTGCTGCTGGTGCCCGCCCTGCTTGAACCCGCTGCCGGCACCCGGCGCCAGCCCAGATTGCTTGGCTCTGTCAGCAGATGTGAGCGGCGGCTGCTGGCCCCAATTGCCCCTGAGGGCTTCCCCACCTCCCCCTGCTCCTGAGGGGTGCTTGGGGCAGCAGCTGCCACTAGCACCCGCTGGTGCTGGACCAAATCGCTCGGCACCATCAGCAGGTGCGAGCAGGTCTGGTGCCATCAGCACGTGGGAGCAGTGGTTGTGGGAGTGGGGCTGCTGGCAGACAGGGGGCGGGGGACTGTGCTGGGAGGGGCCAGGTGGGGCGTGGAGGATGGGCCGAGACCTGTCCTTGTGCCCACTGCAGCCTTGGGCCCATAGTTCCTTTCAAGATGCAGGAATTTGTGCACTGAGCCCCTAATAATGACAAATAAAGCTGGGGACAAGCAGAACCTGACTCACTCTATGAGAATGTATTCTCATTAAGTCACCCAGTATGAATTGTTTTTCCTTCCTTCAAGTCGTCCTTTAGGAAGACAAAGTAATTTCTATAAGCTTAAATTTAGTTATTTCAATTACTTCCTTAAAATGAATCAATATCTCCCCACCTTCTTCAATACAAATTTAAATTCCTTAGCATCCTAATTCTTAGCTTTACCTCCTTGGACAAACTCACTCACTGCTACCCCAAACATCCTCTTCACCTCTTTCAGAATGAGCATCTCCTTTCTACAGTCTGGTGAATCCACTTCTCCTCAGATTCAGCTCCTTGTCACCTCCCTCAATGATCTCTCAGCCCTTCTAGCACCCTAACGAGGCAAATATTCTTTTTGTGATTTTAGAGGTCTAATGCTTAGCTAACCTGTGCGTCTCTGTCAGCTACATTGTGAATTTTATGCAAAAATTATTTTTAATTTATTAGTCTATCTTCCACATTTAGAACAGTTACAAAATCATACTATGCACTCAACATGTTGACATATTAAAATAATATATTATATATAAAAATCTCATAGTTCACTTGCACAAACAATAATATACCAAAAGCAAGGCAATGCTATTAGAATATAGAATAAATATCTTTGGGAATACTACTTTAAAAAAGGGAGACCAATTTTAATGAAAGCCTGTCAAAAATAATCAGAAGAACCAAGCCAGAGTGTCTTGGTGGCTCAGTGTCAACCTGTGAACCAGGGTTCGATTCCTGGTCAGGGCACATGCCTGGTTTGTAAGCTCGATCTTCAGTGTGAAGAGTGTAGCTGATCAATGATTCTCTCTCATCGTTGATGTTTCTATCTCTCTCTCCCTCTCCCTTCCTCTCTAAAATCAATAAAATATATTTTAAAAAAAGAAGAATTCTGCCCACTGGTGATAGGCTCACTGCTCATGCATCCTTCCTAAAAGCCCCCTGAGACTGCCATTAAGATGACTTTTCCTCAAGCTCGGTCCATTAGTAATGAGTTCATAAAGTCCAAGAGCACAAGCTTTTATGGGCCATATTCTTTAACAAGGGAATAAAGTCCTTCATAACGATATTAGGAATTACCAAGAGGATAAATCAAATCACTGTTACTGTACTTCACTTTTCAGGAAAATCAGCACATTTCAAAATCTAACACTGAAAGCTAATGCCTCAGCAGTATTAGTTGTTAATATAGTATGGGATCATTTTTAAGGTATATTTAACATGAATAGATTCACCTATGCAGTATTTATACATGGTTTAAAATTACATGGAGATAGAAAATCAACTTCATGTAAAAGGCTATTTTCTTAGCTGAGGTAGGAGAAATTCCAAGGAAAGTGAGTGCATGTGATTCATGGGATTCTGGCAGAATAACTTGGTACGATTATTCTTGGAGATTCTGTACTAGCAATTCAGATACTGTCAAAAGACGACATTGGATACGTCACTTAGAACAGAAAAATAAATGTCCTAGGTCTGCTCAAGTCTCTACACCCACGGAGAATAAGCACATATACTCATGTATTACGTTGAAATTATTTCTTCATAAAAGCCCTCTATTAAAAAGTTATAACTTTTTTAGCACATATTACTTACATTAACTATCTAACTTTAAGGAAAGATTTGATTTAAATCAAGATATTAAGAAACAAGATATTGGCCAGAATTGTAAAAGCAATTAAAATAGCTTTGCACTTAAGTTTAAACTTTTACTTAGAGAATTTTTTGGAGTTCAAGGTCAGCTTCCAATCTGAGAAGCCCTCACACAGCTCATTTTCCGTGGAGAAAGGCAAGCACATCTCATCACTACTCATACTCGGAGTCTCTGCAATCGTTGCGTCCTTTGGATATGGTGGACTAAATTAAGAGCCCTAGCCAAGTGGGACAAATGTCGTATCTAAGAGAAGACCTGGACACATGTGGCTAGGAGTCTCAGGGCTAATATTTTTAAAACTATTTCATTGCTGTCTGTATTTTTTATATTTTAATTATTTTTTTAATTTTTCAATTACAGTTTACCTCTATCATTATTTGTATTGGTTTCAGGTGTACAGCATAGTGACTAGACAATCATAGACTTTACAAAGTGTTCCCCCTGCTGTTTCCTGTCCCCACCTGTCACCATGCATAGTCATTGCAATACTATTGACTAAATTCCCTATGCTGTATCTTACATCCCATGACTACTCTGTGGCTACCAACTTGTACTTCATCACTTCACCTCTTTCACCCAGTCCCCGACACCCCTCCCCTCCGGCATTCACCAGTCCTGTCTCTGTGTCTATGAGTCTGTTTCAAATTTGTTTATTCACGTATTTGTTCTGCAGGGATAATATTGATGTGAATTTTTTCTCCATGCAATGCAGACAATATCAAATTCAAAAGTCCGTTAGGAAATTATGTCCAGACTGTCAATTATGTTTTGGTTCAAGTCTTACACTATTACAGCATTGCTTCCAATCTGTTAATGACAACAAAATCCCCCAAACACACATACATGTCCATATAATACGCATGTGTAACACACACAGCACATATTTAAACCACACACATATATCTTAAGATATCAATACAACACCATTATTCAAGCTGCCCCTCATTTATATTATATTTTCAAAGAACTTAGAACATTATTTTTATAAAAAACAAAACAAAAATGTAACACTTAAAATAGCAGAATTTTAGGAAATTGTTTGAGGTAAGTCACACAGCAAAGTCACACAGGGATAAAATAAATGCAACAACACCTCTTTTATTTCTATGACTTGTGCTTATATAACTGGTATAAAATTATAGAGGAGGCATATCATGTACTTGATAAATCAGAATAAGTTGCCACTCCTTCATACCTGTTCAAGAGGTATGAGCCTAAAAGAAGTCATATGCATTTTTGTTATATAGACATGTAGACATAGCCCTTTTGTTATATAGTAAGATAGACATAGCCCTTTCCTTTTGATGATTAGAAAGAATCTGTCCTCAAGAAATTGTCACAGAGCCTTACTAGTTATGTCATGTATGTGCTTCTTCTAACACCTTGGTTTAAAGCTCAACTAGATGAAAACGATACTTATCATTTTAAGTCTCCGTGGTAAATATTTTTACTCCAACTGCTATGTAAGTATTCATAAATACCTTCCTTCTTTATTTGCAATGCTGTTCCTATTTAAATTCAATGTAGAAATCAGAGTACTGGTCTACTTTTTAAAATATAATTTCTTGACCAGATTTAGAAATTTATCAGTTTTAAGAAAAGACAAGTATTCATAAATACCTTCCTTCTTTATTTGCAATGCTGTTCCTATTTAAATTCAATGTAGAAATCAGAGTACTGGTCTACTTTTTAAAATATAATTTCTTGACCAGATTTAGAAATTTATCCGTTTTAAGAAAAGAAGTAACTTGGCATATATAAGAAAACAGAGCATGATTTTCCAATATAGCAAGGGGAATTTATATTGCCTTGTAAAGTGTAGAGCAATAAATTACTTAGAGTTATGTTAGTTAGTATATATTAGGGTGTAAGCCTGGAAGTGTAAGAAATTTCTATTTTATTCACTGATGTATTCCAAGTTCCTGGGGAAAAATGACTTGAACATAGAGGTTGCTCAATATTATTTGTTAACTAAATATATTTGGACTTTGATATTGTTTTCTATAAAGCAAAGATGCTATACTAATGCAGCCATTTGAATTTTTCTCATTTTTCCATATACACTTCTAAAAGAGTAAATTTAAAAAGAAAATGAGTAGCAAATAGACTATGGAAAAAGAACAGTGGAGAGTAAGAAAGTTGTTCCCTATTAGCATAACTGAACATTGAGAGTCACTCCACCATTAGGCTGGTGGGCCTCAGAGGTGGCAATATTTCCTTAAATTTAATGTAGGTTATTTTTTTTCACTTTATTTTGTCACTGTACCTGAAATGTCTGATAGATATTTGTTTAGATTCATGAATTTCATTGTTATAAATGCCAGTAGCTCAGAAGGTTATGGGAGTAGTTAATAAAGTAGCTCAATTAGATTATTTAGAACACAAAATTTATTTGCAATCACTTTAATGAAATAGGCTTTCTTCCAAGAGACATATAAGTGATTTTGGAACAAAATCTTGGTTAGGAAGCCATTTAGGAAAATACAAGGTACAGTTCGATCTTGAGATTGTGTGAAACAGAACAGAGGTGTAAAGGGACAGAAGAAGTCATGAGCATTCCATTTCAGAAATTTCCTATTCCCTTACTAGGTAGCTCAGTTGGTTAGAGCATTGTCCCAACATACCAAAGTTATAGGTTTGACCCTGGTCAGGGTATATACAAGAATAAACCAATGAATGCATGGATGGATGGAACAACAAATCAAGGTCTCTCTCTCTCTCTCTCTCTCTCTCTCTCTCTCTCTCTCTCTCTCTCTCTCTTAAATCAATAAATAATTTTTTTAAAATTTCCTATAATCATCCCTGTACTCAAAAATTTTGGAGGAAGGACTGTCCTATCATTTTCCACAAACAGGTATTTTGCCTATTTAGTTAAATTTAACCATATTTCATTCTTTTTTTAATGCTATTATAAATGAGATCATTTCACTTCTTTTTCACATCGATCATTATTAGTGTAGAGAAATCACTGATTTTTGTATGTTAATGTTGTATCTTGCAACTTTACTGAATTCATTTATTTGTTCTAACAGGACTCATACAACTCAATAGTGAAACAACCCCCTGCCCCAAACAAAATAAAATAAAACATAAAACATAAACCAGTTAAAAATGAGCAAAGAAAATGAATGGATATTTCTCCAAAGAAGACTTAAAAATGACCAACAAGTGCTCAATATCACCAAGTATCAGAGGAATACAAATTAAAACCATAATAACATATTACCTCATACCTGTTAGGATAAACTAAAAAATAACAAGTGTTGGTGAGGATCTGAAAAAAAGGGAACCCTTACGTACTGTGTTTTTGTTTGGTTTTTTTTGAGGGGGGAAGATGTAATTTAATACTGCCACTAGAGAAAACAGAATGTAGGTTCCTCAGAAAAACAAAAAATAGCACTACCATATGATGTATATCCCTCTTCTGAGTACATATCCAAAGAAAATGAAATCAGTTACCTCAAAGAGATATCTGCATGCTGATATTCATTGGAACATGATTGACGATATCAAAGATATAGAGATATGGAAACAACCTAAGTTTCTATCAACAGATAAAATAATTTAGCCCATCACCACCAATGTATAGCCCTTAAGATTTTGGAAGAGGGAGCTTTAAAACTGATTAATTGAAATTTGAATAGGAGGGTTTATTTGAAGATAGTTGTCAGAGTTCTATATTTTCTAACTGCCAGGTGCTTCCTCATTACCTATATTTTTGTGTAGAGTGAGAGGCAAGCATTGGCAGTCCAATGGAGATATTCAACAAACTTGTCTATGGCTGGTCTGGTACAAAGCTGGCTGGCTCCAGCCCGGCCAGTGCAGCTCAGTGGTTGAACACTGACCTAAGAACCAGGAGGTCTCAGTTCAATTCCAGGTCAGGGCACATGCCCAGGTTGCAGGAGGTTCATTCCTCAGTGGGGGAGTGCAGGAGGCAGCCCACTAATGATTGTTTCTCATCATTGATGTTTCTATCTCTCTTCTCCCTATCTCTCTGAATTCAATAAAAATATAATTAAAGAAAAACAAAAGCTGGCTGGCTCTGGAATGGTAAAAGGTGAATGGCTGGCTAGTATGGCTAATGACAGAGGCAAGAAAGATGACCCAAGGTAAGAGGTTCATTTTTCCATAACTCGAGGAGAATTTAAGTTGTATGAGACTGAACCAGATTGTGTGAAATAGAACAGAGGTGTGCATCATAGTTGAGAAGAAGAAAATTCGAAATAATCTCAGAGAACTAGCTTCCTGGGCACCAAGTCCTGTGGGAAACTGTTTATTGCCTTCACTATCTGATAAGTTTAGACAGAGCACTCCCTGAAACCCCCCCCCCCCCCCCCAAGGCTGGGTGCCTTTGAAGCCCTAGCAAAGCCTGGAGCTAGGCGCCACCTCTGTTTGTCCAGACAGTGGTAGCTGAAACTACTCCCCCATTTATTATTATGTAAATCCTTGCTGATGGGCTAGTCTGCCTGTTGCAGCGGGTCACCTGCCTAGGGCTATGCTATAGGGGCGTTCCAGATCAATAAAAGGTTGGAGCGGCCTGTGCATTGAGAGAAGTCCTTCGGGACTTTCCGCCTGGTCCCCCAATATTGCAAAATTATCTCGTGTCTTTTTCTCTCATTTGCTGTGCGGCTCCTCTTTCAGATACCGAACCCTACTCCACGCGAGTCGTGGAAGGAAACACTCGACAAAGTCCCCGAACACACTCTTTCTTATTCTGCTGTGTCAGAGCAACAGAGCCTAATGCAATCAAAGTCGGCTCCAATTATGTTGAGTTATCTCAATACTTAAATTATAAAATTTCATGATTCCATATAAATGGGGGACGAAAAGAAAAATGATTTCAAGGTACTCTCACAAATTCTGCAAATCTACATTCATTTCTGTTTTTATGCTATAAAAGACAATGTATTAAATGCTATTTGAACTCAGCACTAGGCCCTTGGCCATTTCATTGAACACAAAAGGCTGACTCGGTGAATGAATCTGGAGGGAGTAATGCATACCAGCCTCACTGAGTCAGCTACAACACTTGCCACTACAGCTGGGGTCAGAATCTCCAACTATTAGCGTATTAGGTTGCTTGGAGATAAAGCCCATATTTGTTCACTCATCAATTGTCCTGTGCTTGGAAGAGTGTCTGAAAAGGAAAGTATGCCAATATTGTTTACTTAGATTGCATGGATCTAAATGTTGTTTAGCAAAATAGATAAGAGTAAAAATAAAAAACATGGAGATTCAACTAGGGAATCAGGATTTGAATAGAGAAACAAACATACCATTTATATTGTCATCCCTTGAAAGAGGACAGCTCAGGTGTTTTCATTAAAACCAGGATGAGACCAACTAGTGGTATTCCATTTTTAAAATGACTTGCTTTCATGTGTCTCAATTAGTGTATGGTTTACCTTTATGTCTCATTAAATTGCTGATTTAAAAAAAAAAACACTTTACATCAACTGTTGATATCACTCGCACTAATAATTTGGGTTCTAGGAGAAACATGTTCAAAGAAAAGTAGGCGGCACCTGCTGCTAAATATCTTGTGCTTTTCTACAGCTGTGTGACATGGATTGTGTTTGGAGGCGCTAGCTCTGTAATGAAGTCACCTAGTTTTGAGTTTGTACCCCAACCTTGTGACTATGTGGTCCCAGTCTAGTGATCTGTAAAATGCCATTTACATTGTTAGGAAGAAATGGAAGAAGATATGGCCTATGAAGCTCTTAGCACATTATCAGCCATTCAATAAATAGCCCATAAATGTCAAAGTTATTTGCATTACTATTTTTGAAAAAGCAAAGTTGTCCTTGTAGTTTTACTCTAACGTCTTTACTTGGAAATTTGCGTATAACAATCTCATCTTTATAGTGTTTAATACAACCAACCAAGGCAAAGAGAAGTTACCGGTATGTTTAAATTTTCCTCTCCAATTGTTTTAACGTCTATGCCAGCTCTTTACCAGATGCCAGTACAAGATGACAAAAGTCCTGTATTACTTCTGAAATTAAGTAAAAGAAATTCATAAATGAATATTTTGTGTAAATTATATGAATTGAACAAATTAAGTTTCTCTCTCTCTCTCTCTCTCTCTCTCTCGCTCGCTCGCTCGCTCTCGCTCTCGCTCTCTTAGTGTATTTAAGCACCCCCAATGCAAACAATCCTAAAGAAAAGGCTTTGAGAGAAAGACATGGAAAGCAGTCCCACCTCCTCAGGAGCATGTGACACTGGCAACATTAGGCCATGGGTTTTAAGCATGGGCAAGGCACTGGTCCTGCAAAGGGAGTGAACATGGGTTCCATCTCAGGTTAAACATTAGCCTCTGTATGTCTTCCATACATAGCATGTGGCTCCTGATATTTTTGATTACTGTCCACCTGATTTTTAAATGTTCTAACAAAGGCTTCAAAATCTGATGAAGCATTCCATTACTCCAATGTTGGTAAGGCATAAAAGAAATAGTGGCAGTGTGTAAAGTAATAAATGCAGCCTCTATGTTATTGGTAATGTTCACATTACTATTTTCATCAGTCACTCACAATGAGGGGCTTTGGGGATGGTAGAACTCACAGGCAAGGTCTTTGAAAACCTGTCTTACATATGAATTCATGTTTTTCATTTATGATGGTAATTGGTGACTAGCTGCAGAGAATCAGGAAAATGTTAGTGCCCCTTCAAACTAACAATCTTTTGTCTGCTTAACAAACAGTGGGATAAAGATTGTAAAAGCAAATCAGAAATAATATGACCATTATATCCTATCAGCACACAGATGAATGTCCAACTATTTTTGCGTGGTGTTTTCTTTTCTTTTTTTGTAGATAAACCAAAACGAATTTATCAGTTTGGAACTGAGAAAAAAAAACAAAACATAAATTACTTTTGTGATAGAAAGACAATGACATATATTTTGATTTTAAGATTTGCAAAAAAATAATTGTAGTATATGTTTCTAAGAAAAAAGATAAAAGTAGTGTACATTTAATCATTCTTTTATCATGTTGAGAGGAATAATATCTGTCATCACTTTGCTTATACCTACAGGCTTGGGGGACTGGGATAGTAACTCTTCTGCTTGATTAAAATACAGCTATTTGAATTTTAATCTAAGTGTATAATATGTATAATAAGGTATTATATAAAAATATACTCTACAAAGATAGGTAGCTAGGAAGATAAATAGATAGATAGGTAGATAGGTAGATAGATAGATAGATAGATAGATAGATAGATAGATAGATAGATAGATAGATAGACAGATGTGATAATGTTATCTTTAATACTCAATTTGCCTGAAAGTAGGGACGATGTAAATGGAAACTTGAACGCTTCCAAGAATCATTTTATCATTTTTAAATGACTTTTCTTATTGTGGAAGAGCCAAAAGTCATTCAAAATATTTGGAGGGTGTACCAGTTCCTAAACTAATCTTGCATGATCCCTCTGGCATGTATGATTCAAGAATAAATCTAAATTAGAAAATTAGAAAAATTTATATGGACACTAGAAGTGTGGATCGACAAGTTGAATTCATAAGCCTTTCATAATAAATTTTCAAAGTATCATCTCCTGGTACCTCACCTGACAAGTTGGGAACCATGTATAAACAACATGGGAGATTGCAGCCACCACAACACCTACCTGGCTTTATGTTATCATGAAAGCTCTCTTCACCAGACTACATAAGCTTCCAGAGAGCTATATCTAAACCACTATTTTAAAAGACAGTTATTAATAAAATTGTATTATATTTTTGATGTGCTGCCACTGTATTGAATACTGTGCATATACATGCAGTTTAGACCACAAAGATACACAAAAATTTATGATTACTTTAGAATAGTAAAATCACAATATTTAGAATTACCATTATTATTGAATATTTGATTTTTGTAATGCTTTAGAGCATTTTGTTATCATTTCTGAATGAATAAAACATGGTCCTTAGAATAAAAAAGCCAGCAATTGAGACTGGGCATATAAATTGGAAAAATAGATGACAGTGAAAAATAATGAACAGATAATTATTAAAATAAATATTTTTGTACATCTGAGGAGCTCAGATCCCTTGAAGATAACTAAAAATAGAGTTTACATAGACCTCTTCAAGGAAATTTGAACTGTAATCCACTAAGCAGCCTATATTTATTTTAAATAAATTCAATACATGCTCATAGGCAGGAATTTTTGTTATGATCATATCCAGCACTTGAAAATATATATATATATATATATATATATATATATATGTATTTAATTTTTTTTTTTAACTAACTACACCCCTGACTTTAGATTGTACATGGTTTGGTTGCTTTAAAAAATAAGCCCTCAGGTTGTTTCAAACTCTAAAGTGTTTTTTTGTTTGTTTGCTTTGTTGTTTTTTTTAATGCATGATAAATTGAGTTGTTGCCTTTCTAGACAAAATGTAAAACATGAAATCTACCCAGATTTATAATCAGGAATTCACTCCTAGCTCTGTTTTGAACTTCATAACTTATTTTAAAATCTACATTTTGAAAACTCTTTCCTCTACATGTCATATGAAAAATAGCCTTTGTCCTAAAGCAATCAATTCTATGATCCTAGATTGCAGTTACGAGAAAATATGGAGGTACTATTTTGTCACAGAACAGGAAAGAGGGTAACCTGGAAGATTTTATATGAGGGTTGTGAGTCAAAATGCCAATATCAAGCAGTCTCATTATCACTGCATTCTTTCTTAATCCACACAGAAATCAAGACAAAGAATAGAAGATCCAGCCCTAATCGGTTTGGTTCAGTGGATAAAGCATCAGCCTGAGGACTGAAGGGTCCCAGGTTCGATTCCGGTCAAGGGCATGTACCTTGGTTGCAGGCACATCCCCAGTAGGGTGTGTGTAGGAGGCAGCTGATTAATGCTCCTCTCTCATCGATGTTTCTAACTCTCTATTCCTCTCCCTTCCTCTCAGTAAAAAATCAATAAATTATATTTTTTTAAAAAAGAATAGAAGATCCAGGGCTGAGGGCAGACTTTTCCCCTTGGTGATCAGAAAATGACATACACATTTACTATGATATTTTGGAAGCAATAACAAACCTATCCTTGTTAACTAACATAGTTTGTCACTAGTCAAATTCATCCTTAGGTACATTAACTTCAGCAGGAATTTAAAAATATTTGCCTTTGGCAGTTTTGGTAAAGTACTCACGATGTATCTTTAAGAATTGCTCCAGCCTATGTTTCATGTTTTAGACTTAGGAAAATGAGAAGCTGTGTTTCCAAATATACTGCAAATATAAAGTTTTCTCATGTAGCTATAATGTGTTCATTAGTTTGGTGATTTAAATATATTAAATT
This sequence comes from Myotis myotis, assembly GCF_014108235.1. Lineage (NCBI taxonomy): Eukaryota > Metazoa > Chordata > Mammalia > Chiroptera > Vespertilionidae > Myotis > Myotis myotis. The sequence continues at coordinate 12,394,372 of NW_023416335.1, read as the reverse complement.
GTAGAATAAATAATTATTTACAATTCCCCTCAAAATCAGAGCAAACAGTTTGCATTTGAATTTATATTTAACACTGTCTTAGCTGTACTGCATATTACTAGAAGTTATCACTAGTCCCTCAAATTGGTACTTTTGGTTAGTCTGAAAAAATAATGATTTTTAATAACATTTAATGTATTTTCACACATCTTTTAGTCTTTTAATATGCTACCAACTTCCAATGAGAATAACAATGACCAATTAAATTAAATTTGAGATCAACAAAATATCAAATTATAAACTACTAAAAATTCTTGTCCTTGAGGAAAATAATCCAATTCATATCTGAATTGACACACATTCTGCAATAAGAAGAGCAACCACAACAAAGATCGGCGCTCTCAAAGTTCCCAGCCCTCCTCTAAGTTTTTGCGTATTTTGACTCATTTATTCTTTAAACAACTCATGTGGTAGGTGCTATTCTTGTCCCTCATTTTAAAGCAGAGGAGACTGAGGCCCAAAGGAATTCAATGACTTGCAGAAGTTTACACAGCTAGTCAGTGGTAAAGCTAACTTTCAAACCCAAGCAACCTGGCTGCACAATCTACGCATTTAACGTACTAGTTGTAGTGCCCAGGATGCAAGAGTGAGAAAGCTGAAGAGAGAGAGCTGGTTGGTTTGTATGTATGTGAAGCAGCCACATGCCTAACCCTCAGGCCTCCTCCCAGCCCGGCAAGGGGGGGAAAGCAGTAGTCTCTTTCTTTTCTCCAGTTCTTCTGCGTTCATAAAAGTCACTGGTCCTCTGCAACTCAGATTCAGAGACAAGAAGAACGAGTCATCTGCCTATAGAAATAATTTCTTCTGTGCTCTCTCAAAATATTTAAAATTGTGTAGGTAAGAGCGTCTGGCTGCACTCAACATGGTATCTTGCATGACCTCTTCTGCACGCCTCTGCTCTGGCATTGCATAATTGGGCTTTAACTTCAGGGACCTAACATAATAATAAGAGTGCTTTATCAAATGTTAAGCTAACATTTCATGCTTTTTATGAAGAGCTGGGAGGACATCAGTTGATTTTAATTTTTATCTAGGAAAGAAAAAGGCCAATTTGAAAGCTTTTATGAATTTAATGCTGCCTATTTTAGCTGATGGTTATGCAATTCTTTGGAAATGCATAATTATAGGCTAGCACAAACACAATGAAATTTCCTCAAGAAGGAATGATTGTATAACTTCCTATTATAATCTTCACATCAAAGTGTCCAGCTGAGATAAGGGCAAGGATGAGAAAGACAATGGCCAAGAAAGTAAAAAAAACAAAAAAAAAAAACAGAAACAAAACCCTCACAAATTAAGCCTGAGTAGTTTATATTTTTAATACTCAGATCCATCATTTTCACTTATAACCCATATTACTACTTATAAATTCTAAAACAGTAGGGATAATAATATGAGTAACTTCAAAACCACAAACAAAAGTAAAAACACAAATAAATGCTTTAATTCTCTACTGGTTATAAATATACAGTGGAGGCCTTTTCCGCCATAAAGCCTAGTTCTAGAACATGTATTTTCCCAGTATAAACACATTAATATAATAAATTATAATTATTCTAATATCTTTTACCAGTCTTTCTTTTTAATCTAAGACAGAATTTCTAAAACCTGAAGACATAGCAACATTAAAAAATATACTTTTCTTATTTTGCTATAAATATCACCAGTGTTACCTACAGACTCATAAGTTATTTTGACTCCTTTCCTTTTGAAAACTGGGAAAAAGTACTAAGAATAGAAAATGCTGTAGAAATTTTAAAAGGCTCAAAATTTCTCTGTGCCTTATAAATCCACTGAAGAGGTAATGTGCTAACTATATTATCTATTTGGCAGTTAATTCTAACTTCATTTGAACATTATTTATTGAACTACTTAAAATACCTTTCAGTCAGTAGGTTACTAGTAATGTGTGATTGATTACCTAAGCATCTAAGGCCCTATGTCAATATTCTACACTAGATAGGTCAGCTATAAACATTTGTTGATTACTTTGATCTGCTATTTAAAGAATATTCTTGCAAGAAACATCATAAGGCTTTCAAATTAAAAGGTGGTGGTTAACGTTTTCCTTCATCTATGGATATATTCGAGAATCATTATCAAAGAGCTACTATATGATATTACTATACTATTAAGTAATCATTTTTGGGCTATTAATCATACCTTAAAAATTTAAAAGAATATGAAATAATGTTGGCAAAATGGCAAAATAGGAATTTCCAGCACTCATTCCCTCCCAAAAATATCGATATGAACCATTATGCATGCACAAAAATACATTCAAAGGAGCTAAGTTTTTCATGTGAGGGATTGCATTCTGGATTAATCTACACTAATAAAAGACAAAGATGCTAATTGATCGTACCTTTGCTATATCCAAGCCACGCCCACCAACCAATCAGAGTGACTATATGCAAATTAACCCAACCAAGATGGCGGCCGGGGGCCATGGAGCTGGAGCAAGCAGGAGGCTTGGTTGCCCCGGTGATGGAGGAAGCCAAGCTTCCCGTCTGCTCTGGCCAGCTGTGGCCTCCACAAAAGGCAACAAAGTTTCAATTATAGAAGCTAAATAAATCCCAGATACCTGCTTCCAGCCAACCTCCACTGGGAGCTTGGGTGGCTGGGGGCTGTGGCCAGCCTGCAAACAGCCATCAGCCCCTCACCCAGGATGGCAACACCCTCATGGGGTAAGGGTCCCCACTGGGGTCTTGGCCAGCCTGCAAACAGTCATAAGCCCCTCATCCAGGCTGGCCAGGCACCCCAGTGGGATCCCCACCATGATCTGGGACACCTTTCAGGGCAAACCAGCTGGCCCCCACACATGCACCAGGCTTCTAGCCTATATAATAAAAGGGTAATATGCAAATTGACCCTAACAGCAGAGCGACTAGGAATCACTGGTCACTATGACGCACACTGACCACCAGGGGGAAGATGCTCAATGCAGGAGCTGCCCCCTGGTGGTCAGTGTGCTCCCACAGGGGGAGCTTTGCTCAGCCACAAGCCAGGCTGACAGCTGCCAGTACAGCGGTGGTGGTGGGAGCCTCTCCTGCCTCCCCAGCAGTGCTAAGGATGTCCAACTGCAGCTAGGCCTGCTCCCTGCTGGCAAGTGGACATCCCCCAAGGGCTACCGGGCTGCCAGAGGGATGTCTGACTGCCAGCTTACGCCCAATCCCCTGGGGAGCGGTCCTAAGCCAGAAGGTGGTCATTCCCCGAGGGGTCCCAGACTGAGAGAGGGCACAGGCTGGGCTGAGGGACCATCCCAAGTGCACAAATTTTTGTGCACCGGGCCTCTAGTTTTGTTATAAAAGGCATTTTTGTTGCTTAGAAAGTTTATCTATAAATGTCATGTTTATAATAAGTTTGAAACATTATAATGTGAAATTAGATTTTATTAAAGAGGAAATTTTTGGAATTGTAATTGACCATTAAAACAAAGTGACTCAGCCTAGCCAGCATGGCTCAGTAGTTGAGAGTTTACCTATGAGCCAGGAGGTCACCATTTGATTCCAGGTCAGGACACATACCTGGGTTGCAGGCTCAATCACCAGTGGAGGGTGTACAGGAGGCAGCTATTCAATGATTCTCTCTCATCCTTGATGTTTGTATCTATCTCCCTTTCCTTAACTCTCTGAAATCAATAAAAATACTTTTTTTTTTTTTAAGTTACTCAGTTGGTTGGAGTATCCTCTGGTGTACTGAAGGGTCATGTGTTCGATTTCCAACCGGAGCCCACACCTGGGTTGCAGGTTCTATTCCTGGTCAGAGTGTGTACAGGAGGTAACCATTAATGTTTCTCTCTCACATCAATGATTTTTCTCTTTCTCTCCCTCTCCCTTGCTCCCTCCCTTAAAACAGAAAAAGCAATAAGATTATATCTTGGAGTAAGGATTACAAAACAAAACAAAAAACCCGCAAAGTTTAGGACTCATCACATGGGTATTTGAAGACAGTCTTTTGCAAACAATGTAATAGTAACAACAAATAAACTAACTTCTTATATTTTTATCAGCACACCAATTTAGGAGTGCCTTATTAAATAATTAGTTATTCAAACTGTATTTGCATCTATTATTTTTATGACTCATTAGTTGATTTATTGAATTAGATTTCTTAGTTAAAAGGCATATGTGTTTGTTTTTCTGCTGAGTCAAAAATATCTACAAAACAGTCCAACAAATAAATAAATAGGTAAAAATACAAAGTACTTTTTAAGATGTAATGTAAATAATATAACTAATTTTCAGGTTAAAATTTTTTAGACACTTTCCCCTGAAAAAACAAAAACAACAGTTTAACAGAAACCATATTATGTATGAAATTAGTTCAAAGAACTATTTCTTTTTAAAAATATTATATTATGTTTCAGACTCTGCAGCTGGTCCTTGTCAATTCAATAGACAGCAGAGCCTTCAATTAATCACATGTGTAGGGGAGGTAATTCTGTTATCCCTGCACACTGTAATGCTTGGTCATCAGTTTAAATATGCAGAGGCATTTTCAATGTAATTAAATGACTAATTGTGCATCCAAAATTTGTCTATTTATTGGCATGCATAATAAATTATGATTTATAATTGTTGGAAACCACTAATTTGAAATCTGTGGGGCAGGTCTTTGACATCTTGACTGTACCATAAGACTCATTATTTGAAATTATTTGAACCATATTAATTGAACTGAAGTTTAAATATTTTAAAACTAATACTGTTGGAGAAGGAAATTGTAATTTTCAAATTATGTTTATGTTGGGCTATTTTATATTGCCCCCCAAAAAGGAACTATTTATGCCAATAACAATTAAAATAATAAATGTATATGAATTAAATGAAAAGTTTTTAATAGTTATCTGTTGTGTTGGGAAGATATTTATTATACACTGAGAAGAATAAAAACATATATGTATTACTATAGAGAATTGGGCAGAGTTGAAAGTTTAGTTTCAGCTATTAAGTCGTGTTAAAATTACATCTAAAAATGAAAATACAGGTATGTCCTCTAAATGAATAATTTTAACCTTTTCAGTGCCACAGTTAACTGTATTGCTAGAAAACCTGTTTATGAACATCTTAATTACAACATCCTTTGGGTAACCCACATCTATTGCTGGCATTGCTATTTAATATAAGGTCACACACATTTTTAAGGGCTGACACTGGTGGGCTATTACAATATTCTATTTAATCACTGCCTATAGCATATGACTTGTTAAATACTTAGATATCCTTCCTACTTATATCTATTTCAATATGAACTCTATTGCATGTACAGGAAGATTGTGTGAACTAAAATGAATTATTTAATTTCAGAAAATTATATTTAAGTACTATAAATTATAAGACAGATATAACCACAATATTTCCAATGAATAATCATTAAATGATAAGCAGATCATTCATTAAAGTAAAAAAGCATTCACAAAGTTACTGCCCCAAACCAATGTACTAGAATTCCTTTAGCTTAGCTAAATGGACTAATAGATATTCAGACTCAATATGGTAGTCTAAAAAAAGAACTATAGAAGCCCATATTTACATCAATTACTAAGTAACAAGTTACTTTTTATAAACTGAATATTTATTCTCAATCAACATTTTAATATCAACATTGAACTTCAGTCTTTTTCTCTTCTTACCCACGCACTCCATAAAAGAACTCATCTGGGAAATTGATATAGAAAATGACTCTTGCCCTCTCAACACTTTATTGACTATTGTCTTAAATTACCAATTTAGGATTGAGTAAGCAGTCTTAAACCTACCTCTGATTTCAGGCATAATAAGGATATCCAAATGAATACTTAATTTAATATGTTATAAGCACTATGATAGAAGTATATACAGTATATAATAATATATCCACAAATGAAAGAAAAATCAACTCTGGAGTACGAAAGAAAATGTTTACAGGAGCAAGAGGTAAGTTACAGAACTCTAAAAACAGAAATAACAATTAGGAGGTTATTTCAATAATTGAGGTGAGAGACAATGAAAACAGAAACTAAATCAGGAGTAATAAGGGGAAAGAGAAATGATCTGATAGGAAACATGTTATTAAATTGAAAATGATTGAAATTTGGTTGCAAGTGGATATAGTCTGTAGATCATATGGAGGAGTGTGGTGAAGGGAGAGAGGCTGACATCAGATGTTCAGGTTCTGAAGATCCCAGGCTAATAATTAGGAGAAAGGACTCTTGGAAGAAATAGCAGATCCAGAGTCCTATAGAAAGTTCTGGGTTAGACATGTTGCCGTTTCGGAGATTGTGTATACAGTGGTGCAGGTGGTGTAGACTAGATCACAAAGGCAGTTTGGAATTAGCAACCTATGTTTTAATGCACAAATTTAATTATTAGAAACATGTAGTGGGTGCCAAGAAATGACCAAGGTCTGTTGCCCGACAAGGAAGAAGCGCCATCAAAAGACAGAAAATATTGCCAGGTGGCTAGACCATCAATAGGAGGAAGAAAGTAACACACAATTGCTGCATCTTCAAACTGGGCCAGTGAAGTAAAGTTGACCCTGTAATGCACCTCAGAAGATCTTCAGCATTTATTTGAATGTAGGATTACTTAAACAGTCACACTTAAAAACAAAATAACCCCCCAAACAGTCTCTACTTTTGCAAATATTTGTCTATGTCAAAGATTTGTACATTTTATCTTGAAATGGCTAGATATAATTTTAAAACTTTACCTAAATTTGGTTATAAGGCTTGGACTTGAAATATAGAGTATTATTTCCTAAAGCTTTTTTTATACTTTAAAGAAAAATCTATTTTATAATTTTTACAAATCAAGAGAATCAATTTTCTTATTTGGGTCGTTAAAATTATTACAAGAGTTTATTTTAATGCTGACATACTACTGAGGAGTTAATCAATATAAGTTTTGTAATGGGTATCATAAGAGAAAAATTAGGCATATATTTTATCTATGAATTCTATTATTCATTTACTTTACTAAAATTATATACAAAGATATTTCGGGAAAAATAAGAAGTTTTTAAAAACTTAAATTTGCAACAGTAGTCAAATGGCTGCAAGGTATAAACAAGACAAAGGGAGATGGAAAAGCAAAATTAAAACTTCTTTTTTCCTCTATAGTTTACTGCTCTAAAAAGAAATTGTGATTCAAACATCTTACAATTTAGATTTAAAAGATTTCTACTTGCCCTGACTGGTTTGGTTCAGTGGATAGAGCGTCGGCCTGCAGACTGAAGGGTCCCAGGTTCGATTCCGGTCAAGGGCATGTACCTTGGTTGCGGGCACATCCCCAGTAGGGGGTGTGCAGGAGGATCGATGTTTCTCTCTCATTGATGTTTCTAACTCTCTATCCCTCTCCCTTCCTCTCTGGAAAAAGTCAGTAAAATATATTTTTAAAAAATATTTCTACTTAATGAAAATTTATTTTAAAACTATAAAATCATAAATTGAAAGAGGATTTTTAAAAATTCAACATAGTTTACTCCAAATAGATGTTGAAAGGTCTTAAAAAACATTTCTCAAAAATCTCCAAATGTTTTACTTCATTTAGGAATTGTAGTATATATAATTAAGTGCGGTATTGAAAAAATACAAATTACATGTTAATATTAAAACAATTATTTTTATTTCTCATTCCATTAGCACTAATCAGTATACATGACCCCCAGAAGTAGGGCTATAAAAGATAATTTACGCTTCTGCTTCATCAGGAGCATTTCCAGTAACAATTTTTTGTTGTTTTACAGTAGTTATTTGGATAGAGGGCCAGGATATCTGGAACATTTTGATCCCACCAAGGACTCCGTTATTGCCAGCATAATTAACTTCTAGATTTAGTGAATTATATTATATACAAAAGTACACCTCCTTACCAGTGGGAGTAACTTGTCCTACAGAAACCTGCTATAATATTTAAATGAAACTGTTAATCAGGGACCTTTACAGCTGCACCTGCTCCTATTTTTAGCAGGAAACTGTAATCACTGTCAGTTCTTTTAGACCTGGACAGAGGGTAACCATTAATACAACAGAAGCGTAGTTCAAGAGAATCCCCATCTGCTGCATTATCCTGGCTCTGCTAAAGAGTGAGTGACAGCGGGGCAGAAGGCCCCAGGGAGAGGAAACACATGCACACGCACACGCACACGCACATGCACACCCACACCCACACACCAAACAACAACAATGATAAAGGAATTACCAGAGAAAGTTACAAATGGCTTTCCTGGATAAAGTTAGAGATATGTTTCTTGACTAAAGTTAGAATAAAGTTTAATGAATCAGACTGTGGTAAACCTTCTTATTTTTAAAGAAAGATTTTGGAATACAGAAGCCGTTTGAGAATTCAACAAGAGCCCCACAGACATTTCTAAGTCAATCATGTCATCTTAAATTTTTTTTTAAAGTCTGTGGGTTCCCACAGGGTCATGCTGGAGCACCCATTGCTTGTTATAAGATGCAGCAGCAAGTGAATTAAATGCTTTCAAAGGTAGAGCTATACCATGGTCTGAAAATTATTCATAAATTTGATCTTGAAATAATTTCTCTTCCTTATTTGAATAGTTCCACAACTCTTAAATTCGCTCCAATGGTCATTACACATATTGAATATGGATTTGTGCATACATGATCAAATATGTATGACTTACAAGACTCTGTGTTGGTGTTGCAAGATTTAAAGTTATGCTTGTTATGCCACCTGCTAGAATGGCTATTATCAACAAGACAGGTCATGATACGTGTTGGAGAGGTTGTGGAGAAAAAGGAACCTTCATTCACTGCTGGTGGTAATGTAAACTTGACAGCCACTATGGAATACAGTATGGAGGCTCCTCCGAAATTAACAATAAAGTTATCAAGTAACCCAGCAATCCCTCTCCTGGGTATCTACCTGAAAAATTCGTAAATGTTTATTTGCAAAGATATACGCACTGCAGCATTATTCATGATGGCCAACACATGGAAACAACAGACGTGTACTTCCATAGATGAGTGGATAAAGAAGAGCGGTACATGTATACAATGGAATACTACTCAGCCATAAGAGGAAATACTGCCATTTCTGACAACATGGATGGATCTTGAGAATATGATACGTGAAAGAAGTCAAACAGAAAAGTGAAGAACCATATGATTTCACTCATATGTGGGATATAAAACTGAAAGTAACAAATGAACAAATATCAACAACAAACAAAAACTCATAGACACAGACAAAATTATAGTGGTTACCAGAGGGAGTGGGGGTGGGGGTAGCAAAGAGTAAAGAAGGTCAAATATGTGGTGACAGATGATTTGACTGTGGGTGGTGGGCACACAAAGCAAGATACAGATCACGTGTCACAGAAATGTACACTTGAAACCTGTGGGGAGCACGGGACTGGGTTGGAAAGTCTGTAAGGAGGATTCTCCGGAAGGTCGGGGCCTCTGAGGGGACCTTGCCGAAGGTGGCAGCCCCTACCTTGACTTTTCCAAACAAGTCCGATCCCCCAGGGGTTTGCTAGGATCTCTATGTTTAGTCTTTAAAGACCCGACCTTGTAGAAGCATGTGCTTTCTCAAGGATACTTACCCTGTCGATTGTATCGAGAGGTTATTTTTAGTTCAAGCTCTTATGACAATAAAAGCCAAAGAGGCAGGCGAACAGGGCTACCTGGCAGTGCTAGCTAAATAGTGCCTTAGCCTCTCTTTCACAGAAATGTGTGTTAGAGTAATCATTTATCTGTCTTTCAGGGTCTTCCGGTCAGCCCCCGCAAAGTGTACCCCCCCCTCCCCCCGTGTTTGAGGACCAAGGAATGTAACAAAACACAAAGGGTCCCTGGAAAACTAAGTAAGAAAATGAAAGGAACTGCAAAGTAAGTCATTGAAGCCCGCTTGGGATTTCTAAGTTCGAGGGAATGGTTTCTCAGTTAAGGAATTCACTGTCTCTGTTATGCTTCTTAAGGATGTCAGTATGTTTTCCATTAGAAAAATAAGCCTATTTCCGAAAGTAAGGGGAAAAAAAAAGGTTTTACTTGTATTTGCCTAGGAAGCAAAGGTTTTATATATATTATTAAAATAATTATGTTAATCAGGAAGTTACTTTAAAGGAATAGATTACTTAATACTGTTTAATGATAATAATAATAATAATAATAATAATAATAATAATAATAATATAATATATTTGACTACCTTCCCAGGGTTTGAAATTTAAGATTTGCTTTCTCTCCTTATGAAGGAAATTTTATACTTAAGGTATATAGGAAGCTCTGTTAAATAAGGAAATAATAATTATATTCTATTTATATATGCATATTAAATAGATTCTAATATGCTTTCATTTTTAACTAATTGTTATAAGTTATGATATTGTGAAATATTGTGTCTTACAAAAAGGACAAGATTCCATGTCATTTATATTCTATAAAGTATCTAGATTTATAGAAATACTGGCAAGAAAAATCAGGAGAAATAGAATTTGACTATAGGACTGAATAAACTAAAAATAATTATAGTTTTAGTAATTATTGTTCTCATAGTAATATGTTTGTTTGCATAAATCCAATAAGAATCCTCCTTACAGACATCCCAACCAAGTCCCATGCTTTCCCACAGAAACTATGTACAGTGGGGCCTTGACTTACGAGTTTAATTCATTCTGTGACGGAGCTCATAACTCGTATGTGAAATAAAAAAGTGAATGAGTGAGACACGTGATGCTGGGCTGATGTGACGTTCGCTGCACCAACTACTGGTGGGGTATCTGAAGCTGGCTCATAACCCGAATTTTAGCTCGCAACTCAAAGCAAAAATCGGCCGACGTATCTCGAAAAACTTGTTAGTCAGGACACTCGTAAGTCAAGGCCCCACTGTAATTTTATTAACCATTAGAGGCCCAGTGCACAAAATCCTGCACTCGGGAGAGGGTCCCTAAGCCCGGCTTGCACCCTCTCACAGCCTGGGATTCCTTGCTCCTTACCACCCGCCTGCTCACTGCTCCTTACTGCTTGGCTCACTGCTCCTTAGCGCTGCTGCGGAGGCAGGAGAGGCTCCCGCCACCACCGCTGCACTCACCAGCCGTAAGCCCAGCTTTTGGCTGAGCAGCGTTCCCCCTGTGGGAGCACACTGATCACCACAGGGCAGCTCCTGCATTGAGCGCCTGCTCTCTGGTGGTCAGTGCGCATCATAGCGACTGGTTGTTCTGGTCATTCCACTGTCACAGTCGCGTAGGCTTTTATTATATAGAGGCCCGATGCACGAAATCCATGCAAGGGGCTTGGCCCCTGCCACTATGGTGGAGACCTCTGCCTCAGCCCCTGCCTGCCATGTGGCCGGGGGCCTCTGCTGCCTCTGCCTCAGCCCCCACCCTCCATGGCAGCTGGGGGGCCTCTGCTGCCTCTGCCTCAGCCCCCACCCTCCATGGCAGCTGGGGGGCCTCTGCTGCCTCTGCCTCAGCCCCCACCACCATGGCTTCATCATGCAAGTCATCCGGAGGGATGTCCTGAGGACATCTGGTCTAATTAGCATATTACACTTTTATTATTATAGATTATCACCTCAATCGATTTCATTAAAAAAGAAATAAAAAGTTATACATGTGAAGTAATCACTGCACTCAAAGAATTTCATATTGTGAAGGCATTATGGACAGTATACCCAGACACGTATAAGCTTGGAATTCAATGTACATCCTATGAGAGAAATATGTGACAAAATCAAGAAGTTACTATAAGCCATATTATTATATGTATCATTTTTAAATATACTATGCAAATTAACCCATTTATTATTTTTATTGTCTATCTCTGCACTAAAACTTAAGCTTCTACATACAGGATATTTTTTTCGTCAGTAATGAATGAGCTCTATCTGAATAAATACACAGTACGGGGGTGAGAGATGTAGTATTTGTTGAATGAATGAATGGCCTTGATTTGAATAATACAGAAGAAACAAATAACTGTGTAGCTGTTTGCACTTTAAATGTAATGCTGTCTTATTTATCTTAGTTTTTACAAAGCTAATAAATCTTTATAAATACATTTAGGTGGCAGAGAGTCTATAAAATACATGTCAGCTAATAATTGACTAAGTACCCCTTGGAAACAAAGGATAAGCTAATCCTAAATATCATAGGTATGAAAAATATCACTTAAAAAGGGATGTTTTTACTCCTAATAATTCACATATTTGGAGGCAATGACAAATATATCATAAATGCTGACTGGCTGATAGGAAATGTAAAGTGCCATTGGTTACAAAACCCAGAACAAATCCACAGATATTAATATTTGGAGAAAGTGTGTCATAAGACTGATGAAATATGATAAATAGAAGAACAGGTGGAGGGTAGGTATAGCCCTTAGTGCATATGAAGCACAGGGAGGGCAGAGAAGCTTGTGTAGCATTAAGGACCCTGGTTCCATAGGAAAGGTTATCTTGGTGAAACTGTTTTAACTGGAAAACTTATAAAACAGCATAAATTAAGTTTTTATGCTATTCTTACAAAAGTGCTCTTTGAAATGATGACTGCCCTTTGTTACAAGGAGGAAATCTATTGATCTGGGATATTTGCATATTTGGATTCTTGTCACAATTAATTCTAACTGCAGATTAATTCGCATTCAAGAATTTATTTCCATTTCTGTCCATTGTAATGACATGAATCAGCCCCCTCAGGGCTTGATCGCCCTTTAATGCCAGGAGTGCTTGTATGGGGGTCTTCAGAATGGAAAATAAGATTCTGGAACTCAAGAGCCTCGTTGAAGATTTGCCAACCTCCAGCTTCCCTGATAGATTCAGATTTTCATGGGAACAGGAGCTGTGATTTCCTTGTTCACACTGAACACCCCAGCACTTAGCAAAGTGTCTGGCTTAATCCATTTTAGTTGAATAGACCTTATTGCCATTTTGATATAGACTTGCTTACAGAGTCATAGTGACTTAGATCAAAATCTTAAACTGATTCTTATAAAAATATTACTGTGTTACCTAAAATATCATTAAAAAATATTGCCAGGTTAGCAATATATCTGTTCGATACTTTCCAGAAAAAAATTAATCAGTTTGCCTCCTCTCCAAAGTTCATTCCAAATTTAGACTCAAAGTGCAATATTTAATGTAAAGAGAAAATAAAATGATTTCAAAAAAGTTACTTCACAGAAAAACCTTTATTATATACAACAACATAACCAAGACAAAAATTAAAAATGAAAGGACTTCCAGTGCTTCGGAAGACAGATCACTTAGCTGAAAAATCAAAGTGGCTAATGTCCAAGGAAAGCGATGTCCACTACTAGTTTCAAGACAGGAAGTGCTCAATAGGAGTTGGTTTGGGAGTTAACACCAGGCAATAGCGGAAGACCAGAGATGATTTTCATGGTGGTAGTCGGGATATTCATGGTATTTTGCCTTAGTGAGCATGCAGAACTCTCTTATGCATCACTGTCTTTTTCCAGAGCAATAATGAAAGTTAGAAAATAAACCCTTAAAAGAATACAGAATTTTACTTATCACAGCAAAGTAGAACAACAGAAGAAATAACAGCAAATGCTCATAAAATAAGAACCACCAGCAATATTCCAAAAAAATGTATCTCATGTTAAAAGTTGCATGTAAGAGGACACATACCATGACATCTGCTGTGGCAGCATGGCGTAGGAGGCAGCCTCGGTCTCACACCAGGAGGAATGCGATGCAAAGTTGATGGCATGCTATGCCGAAACCAGATGTGATGGTCTTAACTTACATAGAGGCAGATACTGGGATTATAGTTCATGTATAAAAGTAAAGAAAAGTCTGAAATCCATATAACACAGTCGTTTATACAAATTAGAGGCATCCATACACAATCAGATGCTAGTTTTCAAAGATGTCTCCATATGTAAGGACATAAATTCATTGACACAGTTACGTACAAAAGTGAATGGAATGGGAGGAGACCTAGAAATGATAGGAAGATACAATAAAACAAGACAAAGGCATTACCAGTTCAATAAAGGAAATAGTGAATGAACTGAAGAACAGGACTACTTCTATTCTGTGAAACCAAGATAAAATCAATATTAAAAACTAAAACACCCCAAATTGCCTATGACAGCTATTCCATATCAGAGGAATTTTATACCAGTTTCCTTATTCCTTTCCCCTTAACTCTCCAAAGAGCTCATATTTCAATTAATAGTATTTTTATAAAAACAGCTGATTTATACCATTCTATTTTGGTTGCTCTTTCAGGTTATAGAAAATTGCATTTCCCTAACATGCATATTCCATTAGTGCTTTCATTGTATATGGGGTGACATTGTATCACATTTATAAAAGTGAACCAGACATTTAATATTCCTTTCATCTAAAACCCCCTCTAAACTGTGTGATTTAATTAACAGATAATTAAATTCCAAATATGAGAACTTTAGGGACTGAGGCACTGAGGCTGTATCAGGATGAAAGATGTTTACACTTAACACAAAGATACTCCCCTGACTGAATGAGGCTGGGAATTGCAAGCAAGGCAGAGCAAGAGCCAGCTGATAACAAACTGTTCATTAAAGCATTAGCCTCCCTGAGCTTAGAGAATGTCAGAGCCTCCTCTTTTCACACATCCATGGAAAAATAATTACAGAGCAAAAAGAATGCTGCTCTGCATTTGTAATCAGAGGCAGAAATTACCATATATTAGATTCAAAATTATTTCTGCCCCTACGCATTCCCAAGTTTCTTTTCTGATGGTCTTTTCAAGGTTTATGATGACCCTCTCTTTATTCAGCCTCTGCGGCCCCCCTGCTTTTGGGAGTTTGCTTTCTCGAGTTGTGTTGCCCCATTTTATTTTGCATGTTACATATTGACTTCAACACAAGTAATGCGTGGGATTCAGAGGTGTGTGTTCAGCACTCAATGTTGAAGTTCAGAGGATAACAAAAATGTGTTTTTCCAAGTGGTTATAGTAGAAAATAATTTGGAAATTTAATATTGCTAAAGTCAATGAAACAAAATAAAGCCAAAAATCACCCCCCAAAAACAACTTAGATCATGAGCTGGAAATGAGTTTAGTGTAATCTTACAGTAGATTTTTTTTTTTTTTCTGATCTGACAAAAATAGGAATAATATTGATTCATTCATACTGGATGGCTATTGTTGTGTTGGTGGTGGTCATTATTTACTTTTGACAATTGAAGAAAAAAAGAGGTCAGTGCCTCTGAGGAAACAGGTGTTTCTTGTTTTAATAATTCTCGCTGCACTTGGTTGAAAACCACTGCATAGAAGCAGTAGCAATGCCTTTGGTCAGCTCCACAGTCAAATACCTGGGTGGCTTTCTCTTATTGTTTGTTTTTATTTTACTTTATTCCAAAAGGACTTGAGGTGTGGATAGCCCCTCTCATTGTGAAACCCTGGGTTAAAGTTTTAACTTTTCTGAGCTGTAGTCCTCATTTGCACCATGCTGGTGATGACATGTGCTTCAAGAATGAAATGCTACTCTACATTTTTAGCACCAATAACTTAATAAAGTATGCTCCTATGTGAAATTATTATTGAAGACCCTCAAAAAGCACATCATGGTTCCTAATATACTGATCCCATTAAGCACTGGTCCTGGGAAAGTGAAGTACATATTACAGATTGCTGGACAAAGATTTTTCTGGTACCTAAGGTTGCTATAATTTAACTTCAAATTAAGCTGATAAATTTAACTAGTCATTATATCTAGTGTCAAGGGGTAATAAAAAAAATTTGCTTCTGACTTGTACTAAAGGTGATTTCATTTCATTAAAACTATAAAATATATTTTACATATAAAGTATATATCTAATTATAAGTATAATATCTAATTATAACTCAAATCCTGTAATTATAGAAATTTGGCACCAGACATAATATTTCTCAGAAAAGCAGCCTAGCTCTACCTGGCTTGGCTCAGTGGATAGAGCTTCGGCCTGAGGACTGAGGGGTCCCAGGTTTGATTCCGGCCAAGGGCACATGCCTGGGTTGCAGGCTCAATCCCCAATGAGGGGCATGCAGGAGGCAGCAGATCAATGATTCTCTCTCATCATTGATGTTTCTATCTCTCTCTCTCCCTCTCCCTTCCTCTCTGAAATCAATAAAAATATATTTTTTAAAAAAGAAAAGCAACCTATTACTGAGATAACATGTTATAAAAATTGCAGGTTTTCTGCATTATGCCCACACATAAAGTAAAATTATACATATGCATATATATGACTATATATATATATATATATATATATATATATATACATACACTAGGGGCCCAGTGCACGAAATTCATGCACTGGGTGTGGGGGGTGTGGGGGGGTGTCCCTCAGCCCAGCATGCCCCCTCTCACATACTGGGAGCCCTCAGTCGTTGACCCCCATCACCCTCCAATCGCAGGATCGGCCCCTTGTCCACTCCTGATGCCTCTGACAGAGGTGTCAGGCCTGGGCAGGGGACCCCCAGACCCCTCCGATTGCTGGCTCTGCCCCTTGCCCAGAGGCATAGACCCCCATCACCCTCCGATCGCCTGATTGGCCCCTTGCCCAGGCCTGAGGCCTCTGGCCCAGGAATCATGCCTGGGCAGGGGACCCCCATCTCCCTCTGATCGCTTGCTCCACCCCCCACCCAAGCCTGATGCCTCGGCCAGAGGAGTTGACCCTCATCACCCTCCGATCATCAATCACCGGATCGGCCCCTTGACCAGGCCTGAGGCCTCCGGCAGAGGTGTCAGGCCTGGGCAGGGGACCCCCAGCTCCCCGTGGTTGCAGGCTCTGCCCCTGCCCAGGCCTAACGCCTCTGGCCTAGGCGTCCAGCCCGGGCAGGGGGGACCCGCAGCTGCAGCGGCCCCGTGATCGTGGGCTCCGCTTTAGGCCCAGGCAAGGGACCCCTAGCTCCTGGGACTGCCAGCCTCGACCGTGCCCAGCTCCCATCACTGGCTCCACCCCTACTTCCTGCTATCACTGGCCAGGGTGGAAAAGGCGCCTGATTCTCCGATCATGGCTGGGGGGCAGGGCAAAGGCGGCCCTGGGGCCGCCTTTGCCCTGCCCCCCAGCTCTAAGCTCCCCCCTGGGTTTCCGATCACTGTCAGTGGCAGGGGGCTTCTTCCTGCTTTCCCTTTCGCCTCCCTGCATTGTGCCTACATATGCAAATTAGCCGCCATCTTGTTGGCAGTTAACTGCCAATCTTTGTTGGCAGTTAATTTGCATATAGCCCTGATTAGCCAATGAAAAGGGTAGCGTCGTACGCCAATTACCATTTTTCTCTTTTATTAGTGTAGATATATATATATAATTGTTCACTCCATGGCATTTTATATCCTAATCTCTAAGTGGAGCAGATAATGCTTAGCTTCAGACGTGGCTGCTCTCAGTGGGGGTGAGCACTGTGGACTAAAGCAAGTCACGGGACACTCACTAATTCACCCAGAGAGCTGATGTATGTCACTGTCATCATGTATTTAAAGAAAATTAGATAAAACAAGGAACAAATTGAGTTATACTTCCAGAAATGAGAGGAGCATGGTCAATATAAATGTGTTTTTTACTCACTAAAAGCTAAAGTAGGGGAGATAAATATCAAGTTACCCCAAAAACTTTGAAGGAGTCAATTCTCAACCAGAACAGAACCTGCTGTTTAAGTATATAAAAGGAGATGAAATTAAAAAAAAAATGGCAAACATAAATAGGCAAAAAGTTAGGAAATTAAATAGGAAAAATATACCAAGGTGATCGGAAGCACTTCCTCTTTCTGAGCTTTAATGTAAAGAAATACAAAAGATGTGAGAAGGTCCCTCCCAGCCTTAGTTATATGACACTAAGAGTATCAACAACAAAATAAATATCTCTATTTCTCCATTATATTGATCACTTTCTTTGCTAGAAAAATAATATCATTGAGTATTTATAAACTACTCATCTGTGTTTTACATTTTCTCATGTTAAATATAAAGGTAATGTTCTCATCTTGCATAGTCACTTATCACAAAACACTGGCACAGACTAGATGGTATTAAAGAAATACACTGATGGTTTAGTAGCCAGGTTTTGCAATATACTCTCTGGGGGTCTACAAACTATTTCATTTCTATTAGCCTCAGTTTCGTCCCTCTGAAAACAGGACCAAGAGCATCCATAGTGTTATTGTGAGGGTTAAAATTAAAATATATATATATATATATATATATATATATATATATATACACACACACACACACACATATATATATATGTGTGTGTGTGTGTGTGTGTGTGTGTGTATAATCCCTTATAGATTATAGGTGAGCAATAAGTAGAAACTTATTATATTTGTCAATGTCATTCTATAAATGAAATTCTCCTTTTTTTTTTAATATATTTTATTGATTTTTTACAGAGAGGAAGGGAGAGAGATAGAGAGTTAGAAACATCGATGAGAGAGAAACATCGATCAGCTGCCTCCTGCACATCTCCCACTGGGGATGTGCCCGCAACCCAGGTACATGCCCTTGACCGGAATTGAACCTGGGACCTTTCAGTCCGCAGGCCGACGCTCTATCCACTGAGCCAAACCGGTTTCGGCGAAATTCTACTCCTTAATAAGAAACATGGTAATAATGATCAATCTCTGAGTTTTATAATATGTTTTTAAGATGAGAAAAACGCATAATGTTTAGGAAATTTCTTCTTCAAACAAGTACAAAATACCTAATACATTTCAGATGTTAGAATTTTTGTGAATAGAAATGCATAAAAAGTCAATTCTTAAAACTAATACTTCTTTATAATAAAAGGTTAACTCTCACCAGATAGGAAAGGTGGGGGTAATAAAAGGCTTATCAGGCAGTAATTATGAGGAAAATGGATAATAATTAGCAAGGAGAAAGAATGGGTAGCAGGTAGATGAAAAGAGGAAATGTGAAGAGGCTCACACAAGAAGTTAATTCTTTCATGTACATAAAATGTCATTAGGTTATAACATTTTAGTGAGAGAAAAGAACTGAAAATATGCCGGGAGCCGGTCCATGCTTGCTGTTTCAAGGGACCTGGCATATATGGCATACTGTTCTTAATATGTTTGCTCACCTTCTTGGCACTATGTGTTTTAACCAAGGTCTCTGAGAAAGGTTGTTTCCCAGGTAGGGATTTTCCCCTGAAGTTAGGGAGGGAATAAAACCCCTCAACTAAGTGCCAGGCGGGTAATTAATCACTTTAACTACGAACAATCATGCTTAAGCTACATAATCTTTACTCCCTGGAATGGAGATAAGAAACGCCCTAACCTTTGTAATAGAGATTGATAGGATTGAATCAACTGGTATAAATACAGATGTAATAAGACAGCAGACACAGAACTTAGAACACAGAACTTAGAACACAGAACTTCGCTGGAGAGAACATGGCAAAAGATCCTGGACTGAACCTGACTACAGAAATTGGCAAGAGAACCTGACTAGAACCTGGTGACTAAACCTGGCTGGAGAACCTGGACAGAACCTGGCTGGAGAACCTAGCGAGGGAACATGGCTACAGAACCTGGCTGGAGAACCTGGAGAACCTAGCAAGAGAACATGGACACAGAACCTGGCTGGAGATCCTAACCAGAACTTTGCTGGAGATCCAGAGCAGAACTTCGCTGGAGATCCTGGCTAGGCTGCTGATCAACTGAACGCTGTCTCCGTGTCCTTCCTTCTTCGCTGACTCCTTCTACACTTTTGGGGGCCCCTGGACCTGCTGGGGTTGGACCCCGGCAAAAAATATGTAAAAGAAAAGATGGAAACATATGGTATCCAGAACAAAATGTTGCAAAAGAAAAGAACACTCTGAGAAACTGAATCTAAATTAAATGTTAGAACAAATATATATTACTAAGTGATACAACATAGGATTGTTCAACTATTCATCTTTTGCAGACCCCATCTAGTTTTTAACTTTTTTCTATTCTATAAACTATTTGGGAACGAACTGTCCAACTATTGTAGAAATGAGCAATACTTTTATTGACAAAAGTACCTTTATCTTCTTTAAATGATGGAAATATTATGACCACTAAATACAACACATTTCTCTCTCATCATTTTATTTTCTTATTTGCTCATCTGAAATAAAGCCTCAACCCTGTTTGAAACCCAATTCTATTCTCCTCAGCACATACTCCTGAGCACACCAGAGTGGATAGAAGAAAACAACATTGGGGTTTCCTGGTTTTATCACTTTAAATTGAGTACCACAAATTCTATGGACACTGGATGCTGCCTGATAAGGCTACTACATGTCCTTTGTCAATGAACTCTTCCCATTCTCCAAGACAATGAATCCGGAAATTCTTGCTCTTCTAACCTCCACTTCCTCTCTCATGGTCAGTTAACTATCATGCTCCTTATTTCATTGAGGAAGTCCTTCATCACCACCAGTGCTACTACCCTCGTGGCCTCGCTGCTACTTGTACCCTGCCTCGTTACCATTACCAGCATGACCTCCTGCCGCCCCACCATGGATGGGCTTCCTCCATGGTGCACTGGGTCCTATCCTTGCACATCTCCTCAGCCACTCAGCTCTTCAATAACCCTGCCCCTCTTTCATCATTAGTATTTTCCTCTTCATTTGTTCATTTCTCCTGGAATATGTTAAAATATATCTCACCTTTAAAACAAACAAATAAATCTCTCTAGATTTGCCTTTGCCTCTGTCTATGTCCCGATCAGGTCCCTCAGTTAATGAATAAATCCCTTAAAAGTCCCTATGCTCACTGTCTCTACATTGTCTACGCTCATCCCCTCTTACGATTTTCTAATCAGGCTTTTCCTTTCCCCACTCGAGCAAACCGTTCTAGACAAATTCACCAATCACCTTCACTTTGTCAAATCCAATGAGGAATCCTCAGTTATCTTATTACTCAGCCTCTTAGAGGTAATAACACAGTTGATCACTTCCTCTTTCTTGAATTATTCTCTTGACTTGGTTTCCACACTTACACTTGGAAACCTCCTCTCTCGAGTTTCCTCCCAAATGAATGTCTTTTCCTCTGGTCTTTCCTCTGCTGCTTTTCTTCCTCTTCCTGACATTTAATATTAAAACACCCAAGGGCTCAGTTTTCTGTCTCCACACCCTGCGTAAGCAATTTAATCTGGCCCAGCTGTGCTCTCCAGAGTACAGGTATAGATTCTTTACACTGCCGCTGATGAAAGATAGCCCTCCAGTCCCGGCTCTGCATCACCCCTAATCTCCAAACTGCTACATACAGATTTCTACGTGACATCGCCACATGAATAACTGAGAGGCAACACAAACTTAAGTACAAAATACAAAATCATTGATCCAAACCCTCACAACCAATTTCCCTTTGGTGTTCTGCATCTTAATAATGAATATCATTATTTATCTAGTTGCTCAAGTGGAACACCTTGGACTCTCTGATGACTTTTATCAAATGCCATTTCCAATATTTCAGTAAATTCTGCTGGCTCTACAATTTACGTGTACCCTTAATTTGGCCACTCCTCACCTCTCCATAGTTATTACCCTGGGACAATCTTCCATCATTTCTCCTAAGTACTGAAGCAACAGCCTTATAACTTCTCTATAACTTTTTTATATTTTAACCAATGTATTTCTTCAATTTTAAATAAAATTATATTATCACTTTATGCTCAGCCAGGAGGTCATGGTTTGATGCCTGGTCAGGGCACATGTCTGGATTGGGGGCGAGATCCTTAGTAGGGGCACGCAGGAGGCAGCGCATCAATTATTTTCTCTGATCATTGATGTTCTCGCTCTCTCCCTCTCCCTTCCTCTCTGAAATCAACACATACATATAGTGTAATCCTATATGATAAAAGCCCAGCAACCGAACAGCAGAATGGCCAGAACGACCAGTCGACCAGTTGCTATGACGCACACTGACCAACAGTGGGCAGACGCTCAATGCAGGAGCTGCCCCCTGGTGGTCAGTGCGCTGTCACAGTGGCAGCACTGCTCGGCTGACAGGGATGAGTGGTGCTCCCACAGCGGGCTGATCCCCTCAGGCCACTTCCCCCACCAGTGCATGAATGCCGTGCACTGGGCCTCTAGTATCCTATATAATATGAGTAATATGCAAATTAACCATCACACCCTCACCCCTCACTCCATCAGTCCGCACAAAAATGGTGGCAGCCATGGAGCTGTAATGAGCAGGAGGCTTAGATTGCCCCTGGTGATAGAGGAAACCAAGATTCCCACCTACCCTGGCTGGCCCTGAGTTCAGCTCAAGGCTACAAAGTTTCAATTATAGAAGACAAATAAATCCCAGATACCTGCTTCCAGCCGGCCTGGCCTCCGCTCAAGGAGGGGCTGGGAACATGGGTTGCCAGGGGCAACTCAGTCTTGGAGTGGGACCAAGGCTACAAAGTTTCAATTATAGAAGTTAAATAAATCCCAGATACCTGCTTCCAGCCCATGGCTGTGGCCAGTCTGACAACAGCCATCAGCCCCTTACCTAGGCTGGCCAGGCACCCTAGCAAGACCCCCACCCTGATCCGGGACACCCTTCAGGGAAAACCATCCAGCCCCCACCCGTGCACCAGGCCTCTATCCTATATAATAAAAGGGTAATATGCAAATTGACCCTAACAACATAATGACTGAGAATGACTGGTCACTATGACACACACTGACCACCAGGGGGCAGATGTTCAATGCAGGAGCTGCCCTCTGGTGGTCAGTGTGCTCCCACAGGGGGAGCTCTGCTCAGCCACAAGCCAGGCTGATGGCTGCCAGCACAGTGGTGGTGGCAGGAGCCTCTCCTGCCTCCTCAGCAGCACTAAGGATGTCTGACTGCAGCTTAGGCTTGCTCCCCACTGGCAGGTGGACATCCCCCAAGGACTCCTGGGCTGCCAGAGGGATATCTGACTGCCATCTTAGGTCTGATCCCCCGGGGAGCGGGCCTAAGCCAGCAGGTGGACATCCTCCGAGGGGTCCCAGACTGTAAGAGGGCACATGCCAGGCTGAGGGACCCCCCCCTCCCCCCGCCGAGTGCACAAATTTTTGTGCACTGAGCCTCTAGTAATATATAATTATATTACCACTTTAATCAAAACATTGTATGGCTTTCCATCACGACTGAAACTCAATTGAAGACACTTACTTTGGTCTCTGCAATGCTACATAAATCTGACTCTTGATGTTTTGTTTCGTTTGTTTTTTTTTTAATTGTATATGCTACCATTTATCTCTTTCACTCTCCTTGGTCACACTGACCTCCTATCATTCCTTGAAAATAGTAAGCATACTTGTCTTAGGGCTTTTGCATTTGTTCCTCTTTTTGACTGGGTGGTCTAAGTCCAGATATTTGCATGACTATTCTTTTTATTAGGATTTCTGTTCAAGTATTCCACCATCTAAGAGATCTCCCTGTTCATGCAATCTAATGTATTTTCCTCAATACTATCCATCATCTTATGAGGCTTTATTTTTTCTTCATAATAACTGATACTACTTGCATATCATTTATTTAGGTTCCATGAGGGCAGAAACTCTGTTCTGTTCTGACATATATGTAGAAGAAACTCAATATATATTAAATAAGCAAGTATATTATATGGCATTCCTTGCAGCCCTAAATTCATACACAGTTCTAAATATTTGGACAGCAGCTGGAAAATAATGTTTCCTGAAATTCTGCTCTCACTAGATTGTATAAAATGGCTTTAGTGGCTGTGGTCTCTTAATAACAGTAAGTTTGATTGAAGAGCCATGTCAAGCAATTTGGGCCTTTACTTATTAATCTGAAAACTGCAAATGAAAGAGAAGTTGATGAATCATGCCAGTTATAGAAGATTGCTAATTTAATAAGCAACTCATTAGAATTTGCTATGGTGCCTCTGAAGTTTAATGAGCAGAAATTTTCCGTCTAATTTTTCTGTAGCAGTGAGATGTCAGTGAACTGAATTGATGCTTTAATAATAATAATTTCTTCTCTACTTTCTTTTTCATGAGAAATTAGCCTACTTAATCCTCCAAATCATACTCACATACATTAGTTGTACCAGTCTGAGAAATCAGAAATCATATAACTTATGTTATTAAAATACATTACATACCGCCAATATTTGGGTTTAGCCTTGTGGTAACTAGTTTATGGTTATACAGTAATGCATTTTCATATATTTTTTCTAATATGTTTGTATAGTAAGCTAATCATAATAGCAATAAGGATTGCCAAGACTTTTAATGAACACTATAAATACTTTTTTAAACATAGCTACTTTTATTATCATCTCCAGAAAAAGGCCAAATCCATTTAACCATTTAAAAAAAAATTATAACTAATTCATATATATATATGTTCACTTAATAACGCTCTTTAAAAATCATGCTGTTTTTACACCCCAAATTAAACCTTTATAGGCTTCTTTAAAGGCTAAAACTCTTCTTTCTTCCATATATAGTCAAATTTCATATACAGTTTAGGAAGTCACCTTCATGAAGATATGGCAGAGAAAAGTGTGTTTCTCAAAATGATGTACTTTGAAGTCAGAGATGAATTTAATACCAGATCAGTCATTTCATAACTGTGACCTTAGAAAGTTAGCTTAATCTCTCAAGGCTCAATTTCTCCATCTTTAAAATAAGGATAAATCTGTTGCAGAGAATTGCTGCGTGTCTCAACTACATACACTTTTATAAAATACTGTCTTATAGTAGACATTTAATAAGTGTTGTTTTCTACTCTACTACCCCTCTTGAAACACTGACACATTCATCCTGCCATTGTTTAAAAAATAATTCTTAAGCATAAACTAAATGTCACCCACTAAAAATATTATTATGAGTGAGCCAAATCCCCTTAATTCAAAGACACTGAAGAACTAAGACAACTGTTAATCTAACTTTGTTTTTGCTACTAGCACATATAGAAAGTCTCCAAAAAACCTGATTACTTTAATAGTCTGAAATTCACATTTAGTAGAAAATGTTGATATAGATTAATGACAAACAAACTAATGATTTTTATGGTGATATTTAATTTAAAAGACTGATCATTTTTTTTAGTTTGAAATTTTAAAACTGTACAAATGGAGACCAGCAGTATCTAATTAAGCATTTGAGGCATAAAGTCACTGTTAGTTCATTCAGAACATTTTTTAGATCTTATGATCCTCATGACAAGTATAGAACCAGATTTTAATGGTTAGTTTGAATAATATTGTTATGCAATATGTAACTTGGATGGAGAGTATAGGGTTTTAAAGATTAATAATTACAGGCATAAAGATTTTTTTTTGTCTACATCATGAAGAACATGCACTTAGAAATTTGACCATCAAGGTTTCTGATTCTGGTGTGATACACGGACTATGTGACTTTAATCAAGTATTGTTTTTTATAATCCTCACCTGAGGATATTTTTCTATTGATTTTTAGGGAGAATAGAAGAGAGAGGGAAGACAGAGAGAAACATCGATGTGAGAGAAACACATCAATTGATTGCCTCCTGCATGAGCCCTGACTAGGGCCTGCCCTTGACCAGAATCGAACCCTTTGGTCCATAGTCCAATGCTCTATCTACTAAGCCAAACCAGGTAGGGCTAATCATGTATTTTTTGAATTCGAGTTTTCCCACCTATAAAGGGTGCCTTGAGTATTAGAAGTGATAAAAAGCAAAATGACTGCCCTATAATAAAAAAGAGCATGAGTGTTCCCCAACTTTGTCTAAATTGCATTAATAATGTATTTCATTATAGTTTTTAAGCAACTAAATGGATGGAAATGTTCTGATTCTCCTAGAAAATGATTGTGCATTTGCTTTCCAAATAAAGGGTGTGCTTCAAAGCCTTAGATGCTAAGAGTACATCCAAGAGTACATTGATACCTTCATAATTTGGCAAGCAAAGGCTCTAAATAGAAACTAATAAAAGCTTTGGAAACAATATATCTAAAATGATTAATTTGGCCGTAAGTCAATCTTTTACTCTCTCTTCTTCAGTCTCTAGAACTCTGAACATATTTTATATCTATTAAGGATCTCTGAATAATGCATTACTATTAATTTAAACTATCTTTCCCACCAGAATGAGTTGTTTAAAACATCAGTGCACTTATAACACTTGGCATCCCATAATTATTAGTTAAATACACAGCTTAGTATCAAATAGAAATAAAGAATAAATTGGAAATATGAGATAAAGGAAATTCACTTTCCTTTTAAAAAGCACTATGATTTCCTATTCAAGAAAACATTCCTCTGGAATCTAGACTTTTTTTTGTCATATCCTAATGTCTTTCTAGTCTTTATTGAAATCTCAGCTGTAAGTTAAGAGCATTATCATTTGTCCTAAATGAGTTTCTGAATTAAAAATTAGATAAACCCATGTCACACTGCAATTTTAAAAATCAGTATAAAGTCTTGTTCACTCTCTTTAGTCAAAATCTTCTCTCACTGTGAAGATTCTTTTTTCAAAATATATTTTATTGATTTTTTTTGCATTTTAGCCTTTTATTATTATTATTATTTTTTTTAATTATTAGTTAAGGTATCACAAATGTGTCCTCATCTCACCCATTAACCCCCAACCTCCCCCCCCCACACAAACTCATGCTCCCATCCCCCTGTTGTCCATGTCCATTGGTTTGGCTTATATTGATTTTTTACAGAGAGGAAGGGAGAGGGGATAGAGAGTTAGAAACATCGATCAGCTGCCTCTTGCACACCTCCTATTGGGGATGTGCCTGCAACCATGGTACATGCCCTTGGCCGGAATCAAACCTGTGACCCTTCAGTCTGCAGGCCGACGCTCTATCCACTGAGCCAAACCAGTTAGGGCTGAAGATTCTTTTTGACATGTATATTTAATGTTAAATCTCTAGGATGTTTATACAAACCAACATTTTACCAAATGTCATATTCAATTTCACTTAAGGATGTTCTTATACTGTACAGAAATTAAGTTATATTCAGAGATTCTATTATTCTGTCTTCATGGCTATAAAACTATATGTAAATATTTTCCAGGCATTTTAGGACTTGGACCATTTCTTAGTCTTAATAACAAAAGTTGAATAAGATCTTAGAGTTTATCAAGTCTAGAAATTACAAATTGGAATCTGAAGATCCAACTCTCTAATTATATGCCATCACCCTAGCCAATTTGTGGGCCTATTCTATTGGAAACCAAGCCTTAGCTTAGCAATGGCTAAAGCAAATTCACAGATTAGTAAAAAATGAATTATTTTATAATACTAATGAAAGTGTCAGTAATGTTTAAGTCATTTAAAATGTATGTTATAGCATTATTATCAAAATATTACACTTTTATCAGCATGTTAGACTCATGTGCATGTGTTAGAGACAGATGACAAGTTTGACTCAAAACTTTTCCTAAGTTTATAAAATGGTTTTATTATAAATGCATAATATAACCAGAAATCATCATCATCTAGAGAAAAGTCTTCAAGATTATTTAGCAAAGCTTATTTTGTTATTTCATCAGAGTTTTTTAAATAATGAGCTTTGGTTTGCCAAATGTATTTTCAGTGATCAGAAACTGATTAGCAGAATTAATAATGGAGAATGTTTTAGAAATAGTTGCAGAAATCATAAACAAAATTAACATTTTTAGAGCAAGGAGAGAAATCAACAGAACCGGTATACACATTTCTGGTTTCAGCTCCAAGTCCTGCTCAGCCGTCTATCAGAAAATACAAACAAACACACAAACAGAAAAAAAACACACAAAAAAAAACAACAACAACTAGAGAACTTTAAACCTACTCCTATAAAACAGTGAAAGATAAAAAAATTCACAAGTACCATTTTTTTTTTTTTTTTGGTGATAATTTTACTCTGGGAATAAGGACAAAAATAATGGCTTCTTAGCTGGCTTCAATTTTCTTATTCAAATCATAGCAACAATTCTAAAATGATAACCTTCAGCACAACACTTACTTGACAGCAAACTAAAATGAACAATTGTTCAAAGAGATGCTGAGGAAACCAACCAGTCTACCTGACCAGCCCTGGACCACAAAGCACATGCCCTCAGTGTTTCCTTCCTGTGTCCATTTGCCTGAGGCAAAATAAATCAATTTATCTTTGTTGTAACTAGATTTATAACTCCAGGTTTTAACAACTCTAATTTAAAAATATATCACAGTAATAGGTAGTCATTAAAATAATGTGAATGAAAAATGGTTATGATGAGTGTTAGGTAGGTAAAAAACACAAATGTCTATGCCATAAAGACCAACAATGTAGGAAAGAAGGGAGGTGTGAAAAGAACTGAAAGGAAATACAACAAAATAATATTTGCTGTGCATGTTAGGAGTATGAGTACATTTAAAAACTCAAAACTCCGAATTTTCTACATTTTTCTACAGTAATTTAAATATAATTTTCTATTATACTTTTAAGTTAAATTATTAATGACATTATTTTTAATAAATTATATTAAGTTTAATTTTTATAATAACTTTTAAATTATAAAATGAATTCTAAAACCACAAAGCAATCTAATTTAACAAATTCAAATTCTTTTAAAAAGTTATGCAGTTGAAATTATTACATAGAATCTTAATTCATGCAACAGAAATATCTTGAAGCATTAAATACCTACCACTTTGATCAGTGTATTTTGCATATATGTATCAAAGAGGTAAAGACTTAAAGAAACCCTAATGAAGAAATTTTATGAATAAGTAATTATCCCTATACTTTCTCTCTGTTTTGCAACATTTGGACATGTGTGCACTAGACTGAAATAAACATTTACATAGTAGCTGTTTGCTATTTCTTACCTATTTCTCCGTGTATACATCATAGTCGGTTTCTGACATTCCTGAGCCTGTGTCTGATCAGCTGTTTGTAAAGGGCCCTCAGAAATGAACAGTAAACTTTGTATTTTATCCATCAGGCCATTAGAACACACAGAGATGTTACACAAACATCTTAAATCCAGGTATTTAGAAACTTTTTACTTCTTGAAAATATGCACGTTAGGTTTTTATAACAGACGAGTATTGAGGTTTTTTAAAAAATATGAACAAGTCCTAAAGGAGATGACTTGTATAAGGGTAAATTTGAATTGATGTTTTTTACTTATTTTTTTTTATTTTTCATCAACCTTGTAACCTTGTAATATGCATATATTGTTTATAGATTTTCCAATGTTGAAAAAACCCATATTAAAGCAAAAAAAAAGATTGGGCAGAAATATTAGAAAAATGTGATCCTTCTTGTGGAGACAAAAGGCACCACTGAAACAGAAGGGAGCCCAGAATTTGGCAAGGGAAGCGTCTCCTGGCTGCCAGCCCACTCATCCCCATAGCTGGTTCCTTTGAGCAGTGCACACACTGCACAGCCGTAGGAGGTAGCCCTGGGAATACTTTTATTCATTCAATTATTTATTGCCTTACTTAGCACACATATTTTTTTGCTTGTATATTTTACAAGTATTCTAAACTCAGGTTCAGCATTGCTTCCTATAAACTTTGGAAACCATATTTAAACACAACCTTATTTTTACTTCCATAATGGGAATGAGTCATTGGATTCTCGATTGTGCTGCCAATAAAGCATACAGAAAAATGGCAGTTCCAAATTATGGCCTGGTTCTTTAAAAATAGGCCAATTAGGAGATTGACCAGCATTGCCAAAGCATAAAACACTTTCTCCTCATGACGAGCACATCTAGGTGACAAATGGATTCATTTGCTAAACTATTGTGTGAGCCCCTAGTTGGTCATTTTTACTAAAGAGTAATTAACTAAGCATAATATAATAGTTCACAAGCATATTAGGAAAGTTTCTCAGGAATTTAAATAGATTAGCTATGATTAGAACTAATGAAATCTCCAGGAGTACCAGATTTAATTGCAAATGTTGTTCAGATAAGATGCCTAATAATTTATATAAGAAATCTAAAGGAACTTAAATAAATGACCAAGTATATCAAACTCAGGCTTATATTAAAATTCCAAAAACATCAACATTCAAACTGATTTATATTTTCAAATATTCTGATCCATTGTTTAAACCAAAATGTTAGTGTTAAACAATCTCACTACTGACATAATTTGTGAAGCAGTCACAGCAAAAGCAGAAAGAAAATAAGCGTGAAGTCAGAAGGGGAGAATGATAAATTACTGAGATAGAACAGCCTGAAATGTGAAAATATGGGATAATGTTGATGGACTGACACACTTGAAGGTGCACACAGTGTCTACCAGTAAATGACTAAAACTAATCTGTTAGCATAAGATATTTTTTTTTATTGTTGTGGTTACGAAGAATTGTAACCATTTGGATCAATATCATACTTTGGAGAATAGAACTGACCAGGATAAAAAATAACAGAAGAGCCCTAGCTGGCTTGGCTCAGTGGATAGAGAGTCAGCCTGCGGACTGAAGGGCCCCAGATTCGATTCTGGCCAAGGGCACATGCCTGGGTTGCAGGCTCGATCCCCAGTAGGGAGTGTGCAGGAGGCAGCCGATCAATGATTCTCTCTCATCATTGATGTTTCTATCTCTCTCTCCTTCTCCCTTCCTCTCTGAAATAAAAAAAGAAATATATTTTTAAAAATAAGAGAAGAAAAATCCAAAATTAAAAACAATTATAGAAAACAATTGTAAAGTGCAGTAGAATATAATGAGTAGTATCCACCCCCCCCCTCTCAATATAATAATGTAATTTGTTTTAATTTGTTACAATCATTAACATTTTATGTGTAATTTTCAGGGTACTTTGGAGGAAAATACTCTTTAATCAGTGCATCTAGTTTCTTTTGAATGCATATTTCTATGGTATAAATGAAAGAACTAAAATTTCTTTTACTGTTTGCTGAGGTTTAATGAAAAACACTTAAAATGTGTGCATGATCAGGAAACTGGCCATAACCTGCATGTTAAGGCCCTCACTCAACCAGAGGGGTAGTCAGCGGAGCACAAGGCAGACACTGAGACTTCGAAGTAGATGATTGGGATTCTATAACCATATACTGACAGAGTGATTCTATAACCTCCTTCAACATGCTTCTCTCTATAATGGGGGAGGGGTGACCACATACAAGATTGTGGGCAAGACAAACAAAATACTTTGTGTAGAAGTTTTCATAATCTACAAGTCACTCTAAACTGTAGTTGTCTTTTTCATAGATCAGGCACAAGAAACTAAGCACCACATTGTCCATTATACTGAAGCATAATTGAAGGTCTAGTAATGATGCCTTGGGTATCATGCTCTAAAACACATTTTAAATCTTAATTTAATTGGTCGCACATTGGGCTTTACATTATATGACATGTATATTAACTATGGACTTTTGATGCTGTGACATCTGAGTCCTCCCTGGTCCTGGAGAGACTGCCCCACACAAGGCTAGAGATAGTAAGCAACTCACCTGCAGCATGCATTGGGTATGTAAACCAATCAGTGTGGAGCTCACACCCCAACAGATTCTTTGTCTGGCTCTCACAGGTCTCACTCTGGGCCACTATCCTTTGTGACCCAGTGCCTGCTGAAATCACTGAGACCATCCAATACTTTACTTAGTCATCGATTGTTTCCCATGGTCACACCACACTAAAGGCTCTTTTCCAACTGTCCCTCATCCTACCTCCTGACTGACTAGAGCCTTGACCCTATGGGGATTGCCCTTCACCCTCTTTCTAGGAATCTGTGAATATAAGCATGTCTTTCATACTTTCCCACACCTGTTTTCAAGCAAATCCTGGGTATCCTTAAGATAAAAAAGTAATATGCTAATATTAATTTTTGGTAAATAATTAACTTCTTTGAATATTTTGTCAGGTATTTTCTTTTTTATAAGGCTTTAACTATTAAAATGGGCAATACTGATCACTCCTTTTGCAATTACAACTTGTTTTCAAAAGCATTTTAAATGCATTTATATAAATGCAGATATGATAACATGAGTGAAAGATAGAGAATTTAAATAATAATCATACCTTCTGTAAGAAGCCACAAACCTCAGGGTTAATTTTAACTCAGTTCTAAATCTTGCTATAAAATGGAATGAAATAAAGCAATTTCAAAGCTTTGAAATTACATTTTGTTAATCATATACCCGTGAAGTTCTTATTTTTCTCCTCCTTTGACTAGAGACTTGTCTAGATAGTGAATCTTACATCCATAAATCAGTTAACAGAGAAGCTGAACTAGTTTTCTAAGCCATTGTGTTTAGCACTTATGTACCTTGAAAGAAAGGGCTTTAGCATAAAAACAGAAGCAGCAATCATGGAAGCCTTCACAGATGAAAAAGTCAAGGGAGACTACCACAATGCCCTGACACAAATTTACAGAATAGCATAGCAAATCTGCATTGCGACTTAGGTAACTGGCTAACCAAAGGGTATGGCAAGGTTATGTTGCTTTATCAAGATTGAATTCCTAGGAATGTGAATTGAGGCAGAATGATAAAAACAGAAGAAAAATTATCTGTAAAAATATAATGAAATAGTAGGACTCAACCACTGAATAATAAATGGTAAGAAAACTCCAGCAACAAGACTAAATGAATCTCTAAATTTGAACAGAGTACAAAGAGTATATAAAAGCATTTTCCCTGAAATTTTTACACCCAAGTATATATTTTTATATCTTCCAAGAGGTATACTAAGGGACTACAACTCAGGGAAATTAATATCAATGTCACATTCCATAAGTATTTAACCAAGATTTTTTTTCTAAATGCCCCATGTCTGAATAGAATATTAAGGAATATTGAAGGAACTATAATCTCATCCCTTAAATAGATATGTAGACAGACAATTCAAAGGTGTTGTGTTTGCCTCACCACCTTCTTCAAACACCCTTCTCCACAACTGTTCAGAGAATTTAAATAAAAAAAACTGTCGATTACTCTACTTAGTGGTAATAAATAGTTCTACTAAAGGATTTTTTCCACCACTAGCCTTATATAAAAATGTATGTGTATTTTACATGATTAAAAAATTAAAGACACTAAATGGCTACATCAAATGTTGATGAGTAACTTTTATCTTGTTTAACTTGGTATGGGGATGGGAATTTTGTTTTTTCAAATAATGGTTTCTTGTTATATATAGAGTAAGCAGAGTGTCAACTTCAGAACAGTAAAACTATAATAAATAAACTTAGTGTGTCCAAATAAGCATTAGGTATAGGAGATAGAAAGACTGAGGGCGGGGATACAAATTCCCTATACTGAAGAAGCTTGCAAAATGATATGAAAACAAATGAAAGAGAAACATTGATTTTAATACATCCCAGATGTGTAACTAGTGCCTACCACAGTGTCTGACCCAACATAGATGATGTACATGTCACGGAAACATAAATGGTAGAACATTTTACTTTGTGCTCTTAAAGCTTGAGGACAACTAACCTGAGGTGAAGTTCATCAAGGGGTAGAGGCAGCAAGAATGAGTGCACCAATTCCAGACTGTGTAAGCATCATAAGCAAAGGCAAAAAGGCAGGCACAAAAGTCCATTATATGTTCTGGAACTTTTGTTAAATGAGGATGACTATGAAGATTGAAAGCAGACTGACTATGAATACTCCATCCCAGTATGTAATTTTCACTCTGCATTTAAGCCTTCATTTAAATATCTCCAGATCATCTATATAATAAAAGATGGTTGCTTAGGCAACCATTACAGCAGAACAACCAGAATAACCAGTTGCTGAC
This sequence comes from Myotis myotis, assembly GCF_014108235.1. NCBI lineage: Eukaryota > Metazoa > Chordata > Mammalia > Chiroptera > Vespertilionidae > Myotis > Myotis myotis. The sequence continues at coordinate 12,360,742 of NW_023416335.1, read as the reverse complement.
CACCAGAGGGCAGATGCTCACTGCAGGAGCTGCCCCCTGGTGGTCAGTGCACTCCCACAGGGGGAGCTCCGCTCAGCCAGAAGCCGGGCTCAGGACTGGCGAGCGCAGCAGAAGTGGCGGGAGCCTCTTCTGCCTCCACAGCAGCGCTAAGGAGCAGCAAGCCAAGTGGTAAGGAGCAGAATGCAGGCGGTGGTAAGCACTGAGGGGTCCCAGACTGCGAGAGGGCACAGGCCAAGCTGAGGGACCCCCCTCCAGTGCACAATTTCCTGCACAGGGCCTCTAGTAGATTATAATTGTAAGTGCCTTCTGCTGATATGTTCTAAACTAGGAGTCACCAACCTTTCTGACCTCATGGACCACCGCTGGCGACTGCTATTCTAAACTATGCTCCCCTGCTTGAACTCCCCTCCTGCCAGAAATCTCAAAATACTGGCCATATTTTGTGCAAGCTCAAGTAAGTTACTGCTTATTCTTCTAGCTTCAAGATCTCATAAATTTCACAGCCAATGCAGTGCAAATTTATTCATTCTGATAGTCATTATAATGAAGAGACATGCACTCTTTCATTTTTGCTATGTTTTTTTTTAACTTTCATGTTTTATTTTTGTACGTATTTTTTTTCAATTAAAGTTGAGATGCAATTTATATTAATTTCAGTTGTACACCTTAGTGATTAGACATTATATAACTTACTAAGTGATCATCCCAATAAATCTCGTGCCCATTTGACATCTACATCAGTTGTTGCCTTCTATGTTAATTTAACAAAGTAACTTGCCTCAAAATATTCCAAAAGCAAAGTAGCTACAAAATCAAAATGAGTAAATGACATTTTTCTTTGATGGCAAAGGGTTAATCAGAGTCCTATATTGGTGCAGAGTAGTTTTAGTTTGCACAAACTTATGCTAAGTTCTAACAAAACCAAAACTTTTCGATAGAAGGCTAGTTAAGTTGTACGTTTTCCATGGTCACTGGGAATCCACATTTCTCAGCTCCAGACAGTCCTCCCCCAACAGCTAACATCCATTTTGTTCTTAGTGATTCAAGTACTATATTGATTTCCCAGGGCTACCATACTAAATTACTAGAGACCAGGGCACTGAAGTAACAGAAGTCTATGTTCTCATAATTCTAGAGACTGAAAGTTCAAGAGTGAGTATCAGCAGAGTTGGTTTTGTCAGAGGTCAAACTCCTTGTCTAATACATGTCCTCCTTCTCCTTGGTCTTTACATGGCATCCCGTAAGAACCTGTCTATGTCCACATTTTTTTCTTCTTATAAGAACATCAGTCATCCTGGATCCCAGCTGACCCTGAAGATCTCATGTTAACTTTATTACCTCTTTAAGGACCCTGTCTTCAAAGACAGCCACATTCTAAATACTGAGGGTTCAGATTCTAACACATAATGTTTGGGGGGAGGGGCACAATTCAGTCCATAACTAGAATGAGAGAGTTTCTCAGAGTGGTTGTGATAAAAAGGGAACTCTTATACACTGTTGGGGGGAATGTAAATTAGTAATCATTGAAAATAATATGGAGGTTCCTCAAAAAAACTAAAAATAGATCTGCCATAGAATCCAGCAATTCATTTCTGAGTATATATACTAAAAAGAAATAAAAATGGTATATTGTTAGATATATGTACAGCCATGTTTATAGCAGCATTATTTATAGTAGCCAATATATGGAAACAACACAAATGCCCATCAGTGGATGACAGGACAAAATAAAAAAAGACGTGGTATATCACACAATCGAATGTTATTCAGCCACGAGAAGGACAGATAGCCTGTCATTTGTAACATCATGGATGGACCATGAGCACATTATGTTAAGTGACTTAAGTCCAACAGGCAATACAAGTACTGTATGATATCCCTTATACATGGAATCTAAAAAAGTAAAACCTATAAAATGTACAGAGAGTTAACTGTCAATTAACAGGGGATGTAGGGTGGAGAAATAAAATTGATGAGTACAAATTTTAGTGACTAATAAGTCAGAGAGATCTAATGAATATTATAATAAATATAGTCTATAATAGTACACAATAATACTACACTATAATGATATGAAGTGATAAATATTGATTCAATGGCAATCACATTGCAATATATTAATATATCAAAGTAACATGTTCTATACCTTGAAATTATAAATTGTAACATGTCAAATTTATCAAATAAAATGTAAATATCTAAATAAAGTGATGTCAGTTACTCAGCTATCCCCACACAACTGAATGTTTCTTCACCTTCACCAGTGAAACCTGGGTCATTTAACTAATGATCCTTTTCACAGTCAGCCCTCATTCAGAGCAGCACTCTTCATTCATAAAATTTCCTTTGAATTTACTACTCTGACACACCATTATTTCCTTCTTGCACCTCTGATGCTTTGCTAAGAGTTTACAGGACTTTCTAAAGACAATTTGGGTTAATAGACTGAGAATATTTCATTCACTAACAGGTCCTTCTTTAGTGGAGAGCCAAAATAGAGAGGGATGAAGGTATCCCAGGGACAGAGGATGTTGACAAAAGTTGGTTGTTAAACTGCTTTCAAAAAAAGATGATCCTATTAACTAAAGACAAACAAAAACCCTGTGTGTTATTGTTGTGTGTGTGTGTGGGGGGGGGTGGTTTTTTGTTTTTGTTTATTTCTGGAAGTGAGTCTGACAATGAAAGCAGGGGCAGGGGAAGGAAAAAGCTAGGCTGGGCTGAATTGCTTTGACAATATAAGACATTCAACCAGGTAGAATCTTTCTGGGAGGAAGATCCTGGAAATGTAAATATCAGCAACTACTGCAACCACAAAGAGAAGTGGCTATGGGGTTGACAAAGGATCTTGAAGAATATGCATGTCTTGTGAGGATGTTAAATTTGTTAGCTGTGGATTGTAGAGTGCATCCCATTATCCTTTTCCCTGAAAAATCTTTAATAGCTATGTCTTGTTCACTATTGTTTTTGTTTGTGCTGCAAGTAGATTCTTTAGGGAAATTTCCAGGTTCTCATTTTTAAGGTGGGAGATAGGATTTAAAAGTCATGATGTTCCTTTTAAGGGGTAAGCTAATACCTTATTAGTATAGCATCTGCAAAGAAAGTTATAGCATGAAAAAAAATTACATAAAAGCAAATACTTTCTAGTGCATTATTCAATGATGACTAATTACAATTATTAATTGAACTTATTCACATTCAGTAAAGTTGTCTGCACAGAAAAATAAAATCAAAGTCAATTTAATTCCCCAGAGATTTGATAATTTTAGATTGCACACACACACACACACAAACACAATAACAAACTGAAAGCCTAATTATCTAGATAACCATTTAGAAAAATAGAGACTATACACTTTTATTTCTCTTTGCTAGTGAACTCAAAAATTATCCAACAGCTAGATAATACACACCACAGAAGTCTAATACTAAAGAATCTAAAACTAACCAGTATATTTACTTTTAATATAATGCTCATTTTTCTACATTAGTGTTCTTTTTAGAAAACAGTTCCATTTCTGTACAGCCATGCATATAATGAGTAACAAAATCCTTAAAGATGATAGTGAGGATATTACTTACAATTCATCTCCTTACTAGCAAAGAATCTCAACATAAAAAGGAAAGAGGAAAGAACATTCTAATATGCTCTCTACTCGTATTCCAGAGGGAATTCTCACCATACTAGGCCATTAAACATTTCCATTTTGATCCAGTAAAGTGATATCACAATTTCACATTCAATTTTACCACAACCTAACATTTCTGTACCATGGAAAGGAGGCAGCATATCTACCTTCACACATAGGAACCAGCGTCTGTATATGGAACTGGTCTCCCTGGCTTATTTCACAGCACATCCTTAAGACCCATTGCAAAGTAAATCCTTTCTATATCCTTTGTCAGTGGGTTAAAATTGGCCTTTAAAACTAGTAAGGGAGGTAAGTGATTAACGCCATCAGGTACTACACTACTTCTAGAGGTCACGTTCAGTCTCCTCATCTTTGATTCTAGATGCAGTGACTTTATATCTCCTGGAAGACATTATAAATTATTCCAAGTCAAAGATTTGCATATATTAAAATGCTTACCTTTTAACCAAGATAGTTGGATTTCTTCAAATTGTTAATTCCAGAGAAGGATTCTTATAGAATTTAACTGACTGCACTACCCCATGTCAGGGTTATTAAGAAACAGGGGTCCATCAATGGGTAGGTGTATGTGGTCTTTTCCTCCCCTTCACGTTATAATCTCATCCTTGTGCCCAAGTTTCCCGACCAAAGGAGCTAAGAAATTGCTTTATTTTTTTAGTGGGACCCTGTGGATGGATCATAAACAGACATTTGGTAGGTTGGCAAAATATGTACTATGAATGTCCACTAATGATGTCCCATTGTTTTTAAATCTCCTTCTCAGTGTGGGGCTGCGCTAATTGAGAGCTGACATAGGCACAAGTTGGGTTCCTGGGGTGCTACACAGTCAATATTAGTCAACTCTGCACTTTCTCAGTTGTTCTGGGGTTACTGGAGCTCTTACATCAGACTTTGGATATATCAGGGAATAAAATTATATGTTTCATTTGATCCTTATTATCTACCCCTTTTCCCTGAATCAAACTGAGGTCTTAATAGAAATTTTTAAAAAAGTCATCTTTGCAAAATTAGCAGGTAGTTACATGGGCATGTACTGAGTCAGGGATATATTCACTTCCTGAATATATATTGTCTCTTTTGCCAGTAAGCCTTAGATGGCATGAATAATTCAGAATAAAACATAAAAACTTAGTAATACAACATACACCATTCTTCAGTAAAATCTGTCATAAAAATAATCAGTACCATTAATTATATACTTATACTTATGATTTTGCCTTAAAAAGTTTGACCTCAAGAAACAGATGAAAGATTTCTTGGTAACTTATACTCAGAGTGAAAATGGAAGTTAAAACCCAGTTTTGTACAAAATTAAAGCTGTGTGAATTACTGTTAAATGGCACTGGCTCATAATTGTTTTTTTCCTTTCTGGGAAAAAGTGAGGATGTACTAGTTCAGTATTGTACGTTTCCTTTGATGCGTACTGCTTTTTGAGAAATAACCACTGTTATGTAACTGACATCCACTAAAATTAAGCCCACAATTTGAACCACATTAACCAAGAAATAAGCAACCCATTTAACTATAAATTTTCCATTTGTAGTAGATCCATAGAAAGGAAGCTTTAAATGCCCCTTGCATATACTGTTTCTTTCTATTCCATCTCTCTTCTAAATAGATTGTACTACAATTCATATTTTTTAATGGCCAAGCATTAAATCTAAAAAATATATTTTAAGAATTTCAGTTTTCCATCACATAATATTTTATGGATCATAACTAATAAATATTTACATTAAACATTAATATGCTATTATTTTACAGAACTGATAAATGTATCATCTGAACAAAATTATAACATAAGTAAATGCTTTTTATAATATTGCCAGAATTGGTTAACAATAAATAATGCTAGGACCCTTGAATGAAGATATAAAATATAGATATTTGCCCAAGTTGCTTTTCTAAAAGCATGTCTATAAGAAAATGAAATGTAAATCACATTTAATTTTTGAACATGAATCATTAAATAAATTCACAGTACTACAAAAGACATAGAAATGTTTACTTACATTGGTAAAGCTTAATTCAATAATCTTAGAAGTAGAATAACATCAATATAAATTTCTTTAACTTAATTTAAAAATTTCTCTGAAGCAGTTCCAACTATTACATACACTTGTTTCCCAAATTTAAACTTGTTTAACATCTCTATTGGCTTAGTCTTACATATACAAAATATACAAATACGGTAACTATTTATGTGTCTCTGATTGAGACAGTATTAAAATGCTGGGGTACTGCATTTAGAGAGGAGAACTAGATTTAACTTTATAAATATGCATATATTCTAGAGATGACACATGGGCCTAAAGTTTATATACCAAAAAACAATCTAAACATGCAATTCAAATAAACCATCTGTAGTTGTCCTGATGATGCATCTGTGGGGATGTTTAAACACTGACAGCACAGGTGAATAGTTGCAATAAATTTCTTGAATTACAATACACAAGCACATGCACACACATGCCAGTATTTAGTTTTGCAAAATTATCAACTTTAAAACTCAATAAAACTCAATAATGGTTTAGTCCAATAGTACAGGTTGTCATTTTTTACACTCACCTATGCGGATTAAGAGGAATGTATAAGCAGCGAAGACATCCCTTTATGAACAAGAACAATACAGAAAAACAAAGGCACACCCTCTGTTTAACAATACAGGAAATACAGGGAATGAAGGGTAAGCAAGAAAAAATATTTTAGTCAGTTTCCACGAATCTCAATTTTAAGAATATTTTTTATACTCATACTTAATTTGAATACTTTAGTTCATCCTAAGAAAAAAATTATAGTCCATAAATTTGAAGTTAGCTAATGAAAGTGAAGGTGTTTACTGACACAAATATTACCAAGAATGCAACACACTAGTATAGATAAGGAAGAGATTAGAATGCATTTACATTTCAGCTACTTAATAATGTAAAGTAAGTGTGTTTACTTTTTACCTTTTCATCACAAGGTTGAATTTCATCCTTAGTCTGCTTACTAATAAGAATAAATGTTTAAAGATTATTTTCTAATAGGCAGTTACCTAAAACCTGGAGATTTGTATGCTTTTAATAAGAAACTGTGTTTGCTAGAATGTTTCTGCCACAAGAGCTTGAATTGCTTACTAATAAGCTACAACCTGTCTGATCTGCTTAATTAACTCAAATATTATAAAAGATGGCATGGATTTTTTTTTTGAACTTAGAAAAGTATATAGTATCAGTGTTTTCTTTATTTAAGAATAAATGTATTATAGAGTTGTACAATTGAAATGTATATGATTTTACTAAAAATGCCACCTCAATTAATTTAATAATAATTTTCTAAAAACAATAGATTAATACTTATTAGCATGTTCATTTTAATGCAAACCCTAAAATATCATTCTCCCATGTTCTATGAGAATCCTTATTGTATAGACAGTATTAAATGCTATCATTTGAAACAGCTCCATTGAACATAATTTCCAATTAATTTACTACTGAAGATCTGACTAGACATTTTTCCAAAGAAGACAGTTTCATAAAGTAAATAAAATATTTTGTTCATGTTATTTCAAACAATATTATGATGTTATCACTGCCACTATAATTTCCAGTATATTATTGAACAACAAGAGCAGTCACTTTTTAAATAGCTAATGGAGCATTCCCGAGTTCATCGCCACCAGGTTTCAGGATGAGCACTCCACTGCTCTGCGTGTGACTTTTGGTCCAAGTACATCATGTAATATAACAAAGTGATGCTTCCTACCAGCAGAGAACTATCATGAGGAAAGTGTTTCATTTCTGTGTGATTGCTGTACCAGAGTATTTTTTTTAAATTTTGTAGGTGATGATAGTCTACTGTAGGACAAATTTTAAAAGCAATGTGTCCAAATTTAAATAATTTACTGTGTGAATAACCACCCATGCTTAGTAGAATTGTTATCAGGAAAAAGAAATACATAGAAAAATAACTTTAAAAAAAGTGCTTTCAGTTTCTTGCTCAAAGTCTGTGATACTGTTCCCATTGGAAGAAAGAGTTCTTTGAATATTACCTATATTTAAAATCTTAAACGTAAGTAACATTATTTAAATCCAGAATGGCAAGCTGAATATAGAATATCATGTACAAAAATCCAAAGATACACATTGCCTTGTTGAATTAATATTTTTATGAAATTTAAGTATAATAAAATTATTAAAGTTTATAATTCAAACTGCTAGAAAGTTAAAAATAATAAATCAATAGAATCCTAATATATAAAACCCTGGGTCCCTCACAACTGAAGGCTCAACCAACCAGAAGTCAGTCCTGCAGTCAGAGCTGGGTGGCCGTGGAGACCCAGCACTGACTGCTGGGGCTGCATGTGCAGTGACCCAGCACTGACTGCTGAGGGGGCTGCGAATCAGGCTCGAAGAGAGGCCTGAAGAGTGAAGCAGGGTTTGATCTGTAGCCTCTGTGGCAGCTGTTGATCAGCACTTGCCTCTCTCTTTCTCTCCTGCAGCTTGGCCTCCATTTCTCTCCAGGCCTCCACCAGGGCTGCTGATCAGCCCCACCTTTCTGATCAGGCCCCATTGATAGGCACAGAGATGCTGACTAGAGTAGATACTGACCAATCAGAACCAAAACTGGGTGAAATGTGAGGAGCCAATGTCTGTCGAGGAGGTGGAGCTTTTGATGCTGATTGGCATAGGAACTAACCAATCAGAACCAAATCTGGGTCAACTGTGAGGAGCCAAAGGCTGCCTAGGAGGTGGAGTTTTGACACTGACTGGCATAGGAACTGACCAATCAGAAGCAAATTGGCCAGCAGAGGAGGGCAGTTGGGGGCAAGATCAGGCCAGCAGGGGAGGGCAGTTAGGGGTGATCAGGCAGGCAGAGGCAGTTAGGGGTGATCAGGCGGCAGGGAAGGGCAGTTGGGGGCAAGATCAGACAAGCAGGGGAGAGCAGTTGGGGTGAGATCAGGCCAGCAGGGGAGGGCCACTGGGGGCGAGATCAGGCTGGTAGGGGAGGGCAGTTATGTGTTAATCAGGCTGGCAGGGGAGTGGTTAGGGGGTGATCAGGCTGGCAGGCAGAAGCGGTTAGGGGCAATCAGGCAGGCAGACAGGTGAGCAGTTAGGAGCCAGCAGTCCCAGATTGTGAGAGGGATGTCCACAGGGATCAGGCCTAAACCGGCAGTCAGACATCCCCTGAGGGGTCCCAGATTGGAGAGGGTGCAGGCTGGGCAAGGGACACTCCCCTCAGTGCACGAATTTCGTGCACTGGGCCTCTAGTTACTACATAAAGACAGGGGATTTTAAGATTATTTATTAGTCTCAGTAATTAAAAGTTTGATCCAAGTAAATTAAATGGAGTAATATAAATTGATATGTATAATATCTTTAGAGCAGTGGTTCTCAACCTTCTGGCCCTTTAAATACAGTTCCTCATGTTGTGACCCAACTATAAAATTATTTTGTTGCTACTTCATAACTGTAATGTTGCTATTGTTATAAATCGTAATGCAAATTTCTGATATGCAGGATGGTCTTAGGTGAGCCCTGTGAAAGGGTCATTCAACTGCCAAAGGGGTCGCAACCCACAGGTTGAGAACAGCTGCTTTAGAGGTATGATTGAAGGAGGACATTTCATACCTGGAAGAAAGAAGGGTAAACAGAGGTAAGATAATTAAGTAACATAAAACAAGTAAGATAAGCTGAAAAATATTGCTTTTCTGTTTTCTGTCCTTAAAACTCAGTACTCTAGCATTGTTGCTTCTAGGTCTAGATGCAAACGTAATTTTAATATGTTGTCATCTAAAAGATTTTGCCTCTGAAAAATCCAATAAATATGTTCTTTAATGGACAGAGAATACAAAGAAATAAACCATTTAGACTATAGTTAAAAACTGAGTTAGTTTTCCTTTGCTGGAGCATTCAGAAGGACTGTGTTCCTCCCATTTCTGCCTCAGTATGTGACACAACTACATAATTAAAGAGAGAGCTGTCTCTCACTCTTATTATCATGGAGAATCTCACACACTCCTTCTATTACCATCACAGAATACCTCTAAACATATAATTTTCAAGAATCTTATGTTGATTCTTTTTTTTTAAAGCCTTTAACACACATCAAACATGAAAGAAGACAGGCAGTTCAGTGGTGCTATGATGCAGGAGGAGCAACGCTCATCTGATTATAAACTAGAATATGTAAAGCACTGTGAAAGATGCTATCTCCAGACACATACCTTTAATCCAGTTAGCTATCTTTACTTCAATCTAGGAAAAATCACTTGTATACAAAATGAAATAAGATTTTCTAAATGCCTATTACTCTAAGTGCCTATTCAAGTTTGTGCTATGGTAACTGAATTCTCCTTTTCTCTTACCCTCCCTTCATATAAATAGAACAGATTATACATAATAGACAACTGTAGTCAGAAAGCAATCAGGTTCATAACAGGCATTTCTATTGAAGCATCATCAATTAATATTATATTTATATATTATTACATACCATTAAATTAATATTACATTTATTTACTAAAATGAAATCTAATGTTATCAAATGTGCAAAGGTTACAAGAAATTTTACAAAAGTAAGAAAAAACACAGATTTTAAGATATCTTTCTTGGTGTGAGCCTACATTTTCAATTTATTGTTCTTAGTATCTTTTAATATCTTATTTTAATTCATGAACATAAAGTTTGAGCAGATCAATGATATACAGAGACATTTTTCTCTCTCTGTTGGCAAATTAATGAATTAGCAAATGCCATGCATTTTATAGAAGAAAAGTTAAGAGTCAGTGACTTCCTGCATAGCTGGTATGCTGTAAAAAGAATGGAATCAGTAGTAGGGTTCATTAGAAAAAATAAACAAATTTATTGAGTCCATTGACTAGTGATATTTAGAATAATTTTCTTGTGCAATATTTGGTAAAAAAAAAAAAAAGTAGAATCCATTATTTAATATGAAATAAATTGTAACAATATCATAAAGACCACATAAATACCATAATCATATGGATCTAAAATCCCACATAATATTTACATATCTCATACTAGTATATTAGGATCTAGAATATTCTACCATTTTCCCCTAATTTCAGAGAGGGACACCGTGGCCAGCCATTAGCAGTCCCTAATCCCTCCTCCTCACTTTCCTGTTTAACAGAATCTATGTAATTTAGGAAGGTCTAACTGACCTAAACATTCTGGGTATGATACTGCCTTACAAGAGGAACTGCCTTACCAGAGTCAGGCTGAGAATTTAAAATTTCAGGGGCTTTTAGGACACAACAGAACGATACCAATATTTTGCGACAACAAAAGGAGCCAAAGTGAAGGAAAATTTCAAGCACAAAGAGGGCAAAGATGAAAAGACAATTTAGCTACAGAACCAAAATTCTAAATAACAACAAAAAATACTGTTTCTCTGTCCCTTTTAGTTACATGGATCATTATGTCTCATTGACATTTAAACTGGTTTTAGTTGAGTTTTCTCCAATTTGCAGCTGGAAGTTTCCTATGCTGATCATTAAATTGCTTTTATTGAGTAGTACTTATACCACCTATTTAGTATGTTTTTAATTTTTTAAAATATGTTTTTATTGTTTTCAAAGAGGAAAGGAGAGGGAGAGAGAGATAGAAACATCAATGATGAGAGAATCATCAATCAACTGCCTCCTGCAAGACCCCAACTAGGGATTGAGCCTATAATCTGGGCCGGACCGGAATTGGACTGTGACCTCCTGGTTCATAGGCTGACACTCAACCACTGAGTGACATTGGCCAGGACTACTTACTATGTTTTTTGTTGTTGTTGTTTGTTTGTTTGTTTTATTGCTTAAAGTATTGCAAAGAGTATTACATATGTCTCCTTTTTTTCCCCCTTGACATTCCCCCAGCCTCCACTACCCCCCAGTGTCTTGTGTCCATTGGTTATGCTTATATACATGCATACAAGTCCTTCGGTTGATCCCTAACCCCTCTCCCACCCCCCAACCCTTCCCGGCCTTCCCTCTGTAGTGTGACAGTCTGTTCGATGCTGCTCTGCCTCTGTATCTATTTTTGTTCATCAGTTTATAATGGTCTTCATTATCCATAAATGAGTGAGATCATGTGGTATTTTTCTTTCATTGACTGGCTTATTTCACTTAGCATAATGCTCTCCAGTTCCATTCATGCTGTTGCAAATGGTAAGAATTCCTTCTTTTTTACAGCAGCATAGTATTCCATTGTGTAGATGTAGCACAGTTTTCTAATCCATTAATCTGCTGATTGGCACTTAGGCTATTACAAAGCCACTGTTCTCAAAACTGCCTGGTACTGGCACAAGAACAGACATATAGATCAATGGAATAGAATAGAGAACCCAGAAATCAACCCAAACCAATATGCTCAATTAATATTTGACAAAGGAGGCAAGAACATACAATGGAGTGAAGACAGTCTCTTCAATAAACAGTGTTGGGAAAATTGGACAGGTACATGCAAAAAAATGAAACTAGACCACCAACTTACACCATACACAAAAATAAACTCAAAATGGATAAAGGACTTAAATGTAAGGTGGGAAACCATAAAAATACTAGAGGAATCCAAAGCCAACAAAATCTCAGACATATGCCGAAGCAATTTCTTCACTGATACTGCTCCTAGGGCATTGGAAACTAAAGAGAAAATAAACAAATGGGACTACATCACAATAAAAAGCTCCTGCACAGCAAAAGAAACCATCAACAAAACAATAAGAAAGCCCACTACATGGGAGAACATATTTGCCAATGATATCACCGATAAGGGTTTAATCTCCAACATTTATAGGGAACTCATACAACTTAACAAAAGGAAGATAAACAATCCAATCAAAAAATGGGCAAAGGACCTAAATAGACACTTTTCAAAAGAGGACATTCAGAAAGCCAAGAGACATATGAAAACATACTCAAAGTCACTAATCATCTGAGAGATGCAAATCAAAACAACAGTGAGGTATCATCTCACACCTGTCAGAATGGCTATCATCACCAAATCAACAAACGACAAGTGCTGGAGAGGATGCGGAGAAAAGGGAACACTCGTGCACTGCTGGTGGGAATGCAGACTGGTGCAGCCACTATGGAAGACAGTATGGAGTTTCATCAAAAAGTTAAAAATGGAACTCCCATTTGACCCAGTGATCCCACTTCTAGGAATATATCCCAAGAAACCAGAAACACCAATCAGAAAGGATATATGCATCCCTATGTTCATGGCAGCACAATTTACCATAGCCAAGATTTGGAAACAGCTTACTATGTTTTTAAATGCATTGGTAACATCTCTTATGCTACTTGATCATATTTCTTGTGAAGTTAACACCCCTTCGAATTTTTAACATATATTTTTAAAAAATAACTCAACACCAAAAACAAACAAACTAATTAAAAAATAGGGCAAGGACCTCAACAGACACTTCTCCAGCAAGTACATACATATGGCTAATAACCATATGAAAAGATACTCAATGTCACTATTAATCAGAGAGATGTAAATTAGAACCACAATGAGATATCACTTCATACATGTCAGAATGGCTTTCATCAATAAATCCACAAACGTGCTGGCGAGGATGTGGAAAAAAGGGAACCCTTGTGCACTGATGGTGGGAATACAGATGGGTTCAGCCACTGTGGAAAGCAGTATGGAGTCTCCTCAAAAATTAAAAATGGAACTGCCTTATGACCCAGTGATCCCACTTCTGAGAACATATCCTAAAAAACCTGAAACCCTCATTTGAAAGAATATATGCACCTCTATGTTCACTGCAGCATTATGTATAATAGCCAACATTTGGAAGCAGCCCAAGTGCCCATCAGTAGATGAGTGGATAAAAAAGCATAGTATATTTACACAATAGAATACTACTTTGCCATAAAAAAGAAGAAAGCCTTAGCTTTTGTAACAGCATGTATGGACCTGGATGATAATATGCTAAGTGAAATAAGCCAGTCAGACAAAGCCAAATACCATATGGTTTCACTTATATGTGGAATCTAATAAACAAAATATATAACAAACAAAATAGAAATGGACTCATAGATACAGAGAATAGACTGAGAGTTGTCAAAGGGAAGAGGGGTTGGGGAGCTGGGTTAAAAAGGTGAAGGCATTAAGCAAAAAAAAAAGTCATAGACACAGACAATAGTATGGTGATTACCATAGGGAAAGGGGTTGGGCAGATGGAAGAGGGTAAAAGGGCATAAATGGTGATGGAAAAAGTCTTGACTTTGGGTGGTGAACAATACAAGTTTAAAAAATATATATATATATATATATATTTTGTTGTTGTTGTTTTTTTACTTTTGCTTAGGCCAATTTGAGCTGAATCTCCTCTATTCTATTATTCTTTTTTATATTTTCCCCATTACCATTCTTTATTTATTTTAATTTTTTTTATTGGAGGCCTCTCTCTTTCTTTCTCTCCCCCCTATGGGACAGCTAAGCCAGGAACTATTTTTTGGGATAGACAGGCCCAACTCTTCCCAGTGTTGTGTTGATCTGGCACTGGAAGGCACAGACAAAACCACAGGGCCCCTGCATATAAATGGGCAGCTTTAAGACTCTGGTTTAGCATTCAGAAGAGACATAAATGAAGCCCACCTCGTTAATTGTTTCCATTCACAGTGACCTAGCATAGACCATTTTGTTTTCATCAGCTCATGTCAATAGAGTTCTGTTTTGAGTTTTGCAATGAAAGTTCTAGCTAATACAATAGACATTTATTTTGTCCTTGATAATATCTCAGGGACCACAAAGACATAAAGGGTTGGTTGAGGCCAGTGGCTAAATTTGATTATTCTTATATCCCCTTGAAAAATATATTACTTTAATATCAGCCTCATGTACTTCTAATATTGGAAATCATAGATCCCCATGATGCCTACAGTGATCATGCCACTTAAAATTGCTGTCATCTCCTTCCCAGCACTGTAATTCCTGATCCCTTAACCTATTCGATATTTTTCTTTTTCCATAAGAGATACTACATTCTAACATGCTCTATTATACATTTATATATCTTTTGCTTATATTTTATTCAGCTATCCCTCCATTAAATCTAAGTTCCATGGGTATAATTTTCTTTGCCTCATATATAGATGCATTCTGGGAGTCTAGAATAATGTCTGACATATTATGTGCCCAATAAACATTTGTAGAAAACAGGTATTGAACAATAGTCTTTGAGCTACATTTCTACAATTGCAGACTACAAAAAGGTTGTGTTTAGAAATTTGCATTTATAAACCTTAATGTTATGTTGGTTTTCACAATGAGTTTTAATATTTCAATGCCTTATTCACATTGTTTATTCAAAATACAGTTGGGAATATATTTGTTTCAGAGACTATTTTTTTTGTTCTGTCTCATTTGTACTAGCAATTAACACACTTTTTAAAAATTTAATCTTTCTTTGATGGATTCAGTAAAATAGAATTCAAACTATTGCTTGAACTAATTAAAAACAATGCTAGTTTGCTTCCTCTTTGTGGCTATGGTTTTGTTGATCTCTACTAACATTGATTTTCACACTGAACTGTACTTCTAATTGCTGTTATTGAAAACATTAGCAGACAAACTGACTGAGAGAAACATAAATCCAAATAAACAATTATGTAGCTCTACTAATAGGCTTTTAAAGTGTCAGCTGCTTTTTTTCTTAAAATTCTAGGGAAGGCTTACTTGTCTCCACAAGCAGAAAGTGCAAAGGAACAGCATTTTATAGTTGCCTATGATAGTCTTCTTATTGTAAGTTCTTAACAATTTCAAGCCCTTATTTGCTGTGAGTAATGACTCTTGCTGAGCCTTTATTCATGAGTAAGTGATCTGGCCATGTAAGACAATATATACGAAGAAATAATTTGGCAAAGAATGAGATTCTTATAAATTTCTGTATCTGGTCCATGATCTCTATTCGTAAAATTCACCTCCAAAAAAGCTCTGGCAAGTGCCCTGATGGCTCATAACTACAATGAATGCTTTACAAATAAAATTGCAATGCAGTCCATGTCCTCTGCAGATGCTACTCTGAAATGTATAGGATACAGATAAGAAAGAAACAAGGAAATGAACAATACATTTGGGGCAAATTCAGGATAATTCGACTTTAGTGTATTCGGACTGGGCTCAAGATAAGGCATAAATGTGTAGTTCAAAAGAAGTTATAACATACATTCTAAGATATTTTAGTAAAAAGAGTTAAATGTTGACCTAACTATTCAGGAGGGAGTTTCTTCTGTTTAGATTTCTGTAAGTTTTTATCAGTGCAGGCCAGCAGTACTGTGAAAGACATTCAGACTAAACTAAGTTGTGATAGGAATGTAAGATAACATTAGAAATTATTTCTAGATGCCCTCCATGCATAGCTTCCCCCTTTCTCTTCCCACAAGTCTCTCCCCTATGCCTCTACTCTAGTATTTTTCTGTATCATCACTATATACTTATACTTCTATCTCCTGCACTACAATATAAGCTCCTCAAGGTAAATGGCCATGTTTACCTTGCCCTAACTTATTTTTAGAGCTTTTTTTTTTGTCCACAAATACTAGATGATTATTAAAGGGTGATGGAAATAAATATCCTTTGCATTAAATATCCTATTCACTCAAATAGGTAAAGACATATCACTTTGCCAAATATTCAGGAGATGTATCTGAAATTGTTCTGATGTGAATACTATTCCATGAAATCTCAAAAAATATCACACTAAGTATAACAGTCCAACAAAATGTCATTATTACAACCTTATACAACTGCAGAACGTTTACTGTATTTGTTTGATATAATATCGGATTTACTTCTGGAAACATTCACATGTGCCAAGCACAGTTAAGTCTTTCTCTCATGCTGGGCTTACCTCACCATTCAATTTTTTATGTCATCATTCTTTTGAACAATCACTCTTTCTAGCCAGGTGCCGCCATCTTTATAGGTACTGCCAGGGTTGCCTGGTTCTCTGAGGTAGATGTATGGCTAGAACCAATACAGACATCCCTTCCTCCTCTCCACTAGCACCTGCGGGTTCATAGACTAGAACCTTAGCAGTCTGGACTCTTGCCAAATAATCTTTATTTTAAAACCAAACAATCATTGCCTTTACATAAAAAGTTGGAAGAAACGACTTGCCAGACCAACCTCAGTTTTGAGTACAGGATAGTATAATAGAGAAAATGAGAACTTCTTTGCTCCCATAACAATACTAACCATCCACATCACAAAGATTTGTCCATGATGTCTTTAGCAGTCCTCAAGGCCTCTTTCCAGCAATTGGGACCGAAAATATCACTCAACTCAGTGTTAATGCTGAAATCCCTTTTTCATTCAAGTCAGTGTCTTATCTGACCAATTTAAAATTTCATCATTCTGCCTTCAATCTCATAAAATTAATGTAATTTTCTTAATAAACCTTAAAATTCTTAACAAGTATTTACAGCTGTGATTTTAATATTCATTTATGAAGATATGTACCCATATTTTTATGATCTACTAGAGGCCCGGTGCATGAATTCGTGCACGGGTGGGGTCCCTTGGCCTGGCCGGCAATCGGGGCCGATCAGGGCCATCTTGCCCAGTCCCAATTGGGGCTAATGGGGGCCAGCCAGCAGGAGAGGGACTGCAGGAGGTTAGCCGGACAGCCACGATTGGCCGGGGGGACTGCGGGAGGGCTCCAGGGCATGAGCTGGCCCTCTCGCCCAGTCCCAACCAACCGGACCCCAGCAGTAAGCTAACCTACCAGTCAAAGCACCTACCCCCTCGTGGTCGATGTGCATAATAGTGACTGGTCGAGCGGTCAACCCATCGGTAGAACCCTTAGCATATTAGGCTTTTATTATATAGGATTAACTGAGTGATGATTATTAGATGGAAATCGCAATTTAGTAAGCAGCTACAATTTAAACTCTATACTAAAAGTTTTGAATGTATTAAATATAATTTCAATGTGTTGAACATGCTTTAAATGTGTCAATTATCACAGTATCTCTCAGAGAGATGTACAAGAATACTCTGCATTTCCCCACTTCCACTACCTTTTTATTGTTTTCATGTTTAAGTCCTTCACTTTAGTATATCACTGGTATTCCCAATTAACTTTATTTTAAACGTATTGAATGCTCACATGATTTTTTTTTTTACATCAGGAATAATAAGAAACTATTAGGATGCTTGGTTACTAACAGGAGTCTAAACACAATTATAGCAGAATTTCATTAGTTAATTATAAGTCCCATTTGAAGATTTAAAATTTAAAAAATCCAATAATTTTTTCTGCATGCTTTTTTGTTGTTGCTATATTGATACCTACGTGGCTGATAAAGTACAATGGCATTTATTTCACTCCCTAAGCACATATTCTGATATGCCAGTTGTCCACAGTCATTCACCTGGCTTACAAAAAGCTTGTGCATAGAATACTTGTTAAGAATACAAGGTGTGTATAGAACTTGCATAATAAGTTCTTTCTGGGTGGTGCTTGACCTCAGGAAATCTTTGGCAGTCCTCAAGGCTGGTTCCCAGCAATTGGGTTTGCAAAAATCGCTCAACTCAGTTGTTAATGCTGAAATTCCTTTTTCAGCCAACTCAGCATCTTGTCTGATCAATTTAAAATTTCATCATTCTCCCCTCCCTTCTCATAATTTCCTAACATAGGACAATTACTGCTAAGGACCAAAGCCAGAGAAAAATATTCTCAAGTGTTGTCCAATTAGAAGTATAATCATTCCTTAAAATTCTAGGGAAAAAGTGTGGAATTCCATATAAAAAATTCAGTGCCTTGGATACTGCAGGTGTTGAGTTTTGCCTTATACATTAATATATGTGACAGATGCAGGGTCAAATGATATGACAAATACTAAGCCTGAAATTAAATAATTTGTTTCTCATTTCTTCATTTTCTTAGACAAAATTTTATAAGTGAAATGTAATTAACATTTAGACAAATTAAAATACACCTCTATAGGGAATATTACATAACTGTTACATGTGATATTTTATAGTATATTGACTATTGAAATGCTGCCGAAGAAAAGTATACTATAATCCCATGGTATAAGAAAATACATAAATCTTTTTATGTCTCTGTATATAAAACTCTATTTATAAATTAATAGAAATTTTTCTGGAAAAGAGAAACCAGGTTCTCTGGAAGACAACCGGAGACAAGTGAAAAGTAAACTTTCAGTTTTTACTCAATTATGTATTTTTTTCTGATTGTTTGAACCTTTCTAAAAATAACGTTAAAAAAGAATTTAGAAAAATTTCTATTTTATTTTTTACTTTGAAGTTGTTTTCTCAAGCTTAGGTTCTTAAAGCTTCATTTTCCTTTGCAGTTAGTCTCAAAACAACCACAACATATTTGATATTTTAGTAAGATTAGGGAAAGGAAATGTATCCCACAAAATATCTAATGATCTTTAACTTTAAGTCCAGACTATGCGCTTCCATATGACATCAAGTAAACAGCCTCTAATGATTTCTTGCTTAGGGAAGCTATTAACATTCATGGAGAGTCTATTACTGGACTTGATTGCCTTGTGTATTACATTGACAGATCTACAGCTGAGATAACAGTATATCAGCTCACAAGCACCCATGGCCAATTAATCCCTGAGGAATCTGGACCAGAGTTTCTGGTTGTGACAGCTTTGGAAGCATGTCAGCTCTCCTTGGTAAAGGACACCACAGTACTTAAACTCCCACGGCTGTCTGCAAAGGTTCCCCAATACAACTGCTCTAGGGCTATTTTAAAAGGAAGAATGGTTAGACCTCCACAATGTGGTCCAGGTCCCAGAATCAAAAGAGCAAAGAAGTCATTAAGATTTGACTCTGGGACAAACCTCCTTTTTAAAATATATTTTATTGATTTTTTAGAGAGGAAGGGAGAGGGATAGAGAGTTAGAAACATCGATGAGAGAGAAACATGGATCAGCTGCCTCCTGCACACTCCCTACTGGGGATGTGCTTGCAACCCAGGTACATGCCCTTGACCAGAATTGAACCTGGGACCTCTCAGTCTCCAGGCTGACGCTCTATCCACTGAGCAACACTGGTTAGGGCCAAACCTCTTTTTTATTTAAGAACTTGTAATTATAAACTTTTTTCCTAAGAAAATCATTAGCTCTTGAGTGTTCTTTTAAAGTTAGCAACAGAGTCTTAAGTAGATTCCCTTTGCACAATGCATCCTCCTTAACTTCTCTCTCTAGGACAAGCACAACTGCTCACACACTGAGGGGCTTTGCATAGCTTTATATTTCAAGATTTCAGACTTTGTTATGCAATTGAATGATTATTATGCCCAGAAGTCATGGTCTTACTTAGGGCTTTTTTACTTTCACCAAGTAACCAGAGCACAATAGAAATAAGGTAATCCATGAATATTCATGTATACACAGTAGCAAATAAAGGAGGAACTCATTACAACACTAATAAATAATTCATGAGCATTGTCAATCAATATGATAGGAGAACAGCTGTTTGATGGATACAAGGAAATTTAAATTGTTGTTAATCAATGAAAATTATAAAAATATTTGTCCTCCTTTTAAAACTAGACTGGGGAAAATACATAACATAAAAGAATTTGCCTACCTTAATAACAGATACACTGGAATAGAAACATCACTTAACAAAAAATTTTATGCGTGCATTTTATAATCAAAGAATGGCATGTAACCCTCATTTAACTTTTATACAGTGTAATTGGGTACTTGTTTTTAGTTTAAAGTGGAACATTAAAAATTTAACTCCTGGGCTAATTCAAATTTCAATAAAATCCTTATAACTCTTCCTGTATGCTGTGGAATTAAGGAATAGAATACTGGCTATATATCCTAAAAAACACATCCAACTAACAGGTACTGAATGGACTACCTTACAGGAATCATCTCTAATGTTGCAATATCTGGGACTGATTTTATATCAAAAAAATATTCACAGTTCATCTGAAGTGCAAATTTAACTGAGGACCCTGTAATTTTATTTGCTAAACCTGGTAACCCAACTCATTTTACTTAATTCAAAAAAGCAAAGAAACTCAGGGTATATATGGGGTCATATGAGTTTGAAAGTTTCCTTAAACTTTTAGATGTCAAATGTAGGTCAGAAGAGGTAGAGGGATGGTGAAGATAAGTTGCAAGAAGATCTGATTGTTAATGTAAAGCTATTATTTTCACACAGCAATGCCCTAATCATCAATTTTTATCCATTTATGTAATTAGTATAATTAAAGATAATTATTCTGTCACAGTGCTTTCATGGTCTTCATTAATCCAAACATATAATTGCATGAACCTTGGTCAGCTGGAAAATGGGGATTTAAGAAATCATACACACACACACACACAAAAACAACACTCTAACCAAGCAATTTTCTGAAAAGTCTATTTTTGAGAGCCTTAAATATTATATTGAAATATTTCCAGTTACTAAAACATGTTGATATTTTAAAAAGCCAACCTGCTCACTAAAGACAATTAAATATCTACCAAAATGTGGAAAACAAACTTTATTTTGTTGGAGGAAAAGAAACATCCCTTCCACAATGGCTATCCGATGCTATTATGATCTGCTTTGACCTACCTGTAGAGTCTGACTCATAAATAAGTTGGAGACATTCCTAATCTAGACACAGTTAGAGCTCACTAGGGCTAGAGGCCCTTTCAGCAGGTTGCCCTTAACAGATATTCTTTCAGCTGCATGTAGTCATAACTGCACCAGTTTCTCTAACCTATGAGCAGAAGTCCTTGCCAGCACATTTTTCAGTAGAACGAACTACATAATGACAAGTTTGACTCAGATGAGAGCTGATGATGCAGTTAACGCCAAAGAGATGTAGATGTCACACTGACATGAAACTCTGAAAGCTATTGTTTTTCAGCAGGGAAATTTCAGTGCCAGAATTTAGTCTCGGGTATTTTCAATAGTCAAAAGAATCCAATGTTCAGTATGTAAGTCCTGGCACTGAAATGTATTAACTATGGAATATTGGGCCATAGATGTATCTCATGAACCTCATTCTCCTCATCTATAAATTGGACACATTATGACCAATCCCATCATTACACCTGTGATCTAAATATGCCATTCTCCCCCATATGCACATACAAAAATAATTATTTTTAGTGATATTTCATTTTTAAGCCATGGAAAACTGATAGTACAGAGTAGAGGGTTTTGGAAGACAATTCCCTATGGATATCTCACATTTCTGCTCACTTTGTGAGTAGAGACATTGCTGTTCTCTATTGAGTATTAAGTATTCAAAAAAATTTGTACAGCAATCAGCCTTGGGAGATAAGAGACAGTGTCTCCCTCAGGGCATATTTTTGGGCTGTCCTGTATAATAAGGAAATATTTCCAACTGAGGCAAAGGTGGCTTGCAATCTCTTATAAAAGACTAGAGGCCTGGTGCACAAAAATTGTGCACTGGGGGGCATGTCTCTCAGCCCAGCCTGCACTGGTTCAGTCTGGAAGCCCTCGGGGGATGTCCAACTGCCGACTTAGAGCCTAAGTCGGACATCCTTAGCACTGCTGCGGAGGCAGGAGAGGCTGCTGCCACCGCTGCTGTGCTCACCAGCCATGAGCCTGGCTTCTGGCTGAGCGGCACTCCTCCTGTGGGAGCGCACTGACCACCAGGGGGCAGCTCCTGCATTGAGCATCTTCCCCTGGTGGTCATTGAATGTCATAGCAACCGGTTGTTCTGCCCTTTGGTTGATTTGAAAATTAGCCTTTTATTATATAGGATTGAGTTTCCTAAGCTCTGAATTCCTCCAGTGTGATGCAAGTCCACGGTATATGTAGCAACCCTCAAGGTCGGCTTGTTGGACACCTGTGGGGCTTGACTGAATTGGGGAACATGAAGGTCACATGAAGGTCATGCTGCCTGCTGTATGTGTGTAATAAAGCCTGTCTTCAGTAGTCTTGATCTCATTCAAGAATGTATGGAACTGTGGCAGCCTCACATTTTAGCTTGCAAGAAGGTAAAAATCTGACTTTTTGTGATTTTTCACTGGGCACTAATCATGTTACCTTGAATATAGCGATAGACATTATTTTCAGAGCTTATCAATGTATTCCAAGAAATAGTATTATTTTTCTAATTAGTTTAATCAATTAAAAATAAAGCCTTATTTGGATGTCAGTTGCGTAATTTCTTCTTTGAGTCAATACTATGAAACATAAAAAGCTCCAGCCCCATCTATACTAATAAAAGGGTAATATGCTAATTAGACTGGGAGACCTTCCAGGAGACCTTCTGGATGTTCTGCTGGACAAAGCTATGGTGGTGGGGCCAAGGTAGAGGCGGTTAGAGGACAAGAGGGGAGGGCAGTTGTGGGTGATCAGGCTGGTGGGGGGGCGAGGCTGTTGGGGGTAAGCAGACCAGCAGGGGGGCAAGTTGGGGGCAAGCAGTTCATCAGTGGGGGTCAGTTGGAGGTGATCAGGACAGCGGGGGGGCAGTTTGGAGTGAGCAGGCCAGCAGGGAGGGGCAGTTGGGGGTGATCAGGCCAGCAGCAGGGGGCAGTTGGGGGTGAGGAGGCCAGCAGGCAGAGTGGTTAGGGGCAATCAGGCATGCAGGCAGGCAGGTGAGCAGTTAGGAGCCAGCATTCCCGGATTGCGAGAGCGATGTCCAACTGCCGGTTTAGGCCCGATCCCTGTAAACCAGCAGTAGGACATCCTTTGAGGGGTCCAGATTGGAGAGGGTGCAGGCCAGGCTGAGGAACATCCCCTACTACATGCACGAATTTCCTGTACCGGGCCACTAGTATTCACATAAGATCTAAATCATAGGTATTGAATCTCCATGTTACTTGTTTATGAGTGTGTTATACAACATAGTAAAGTGTCAGTTCCATGAGGAAAGGCATTTTATCTGCTTTTTATCATTACTATATACCCAGAGTTTAGAGCAGTGCCAGGCAGGGTATAGGCACATTATGGATATTTTTAATAGGGTATAGTGTTATGAGTCAGTATAGTAATATATCACAAACCAATTTCTCTGACTTAAACTATTGTAGACATAAAATTAATTTACTTTTTTCTTTCCTAATTATTCCCATGTTTTCATTTATATAACACTTAAGAGTACATATTTGAAAATGTGTAATTTGAACTAATGCTGAATTATAAAATGTACCTTCACATTTTTAAAAGAATAGTAATTTCTAAAAATTATATTGATCAGAATACAATTATATACTGCCCTCCCCTGTAAGTCTCAAAGGAAGGGGAGTACAAAATGAGATGCAAATAGTAAAGAGTTAATTATTCATACTGCTGCTTCATAGTAATCCATTTAACTTTACTGAGGCTCAGTTTCCTCATGTTTTTTCCTTGCTCCCTAATGTTTTTTGCTACAGTTTATTCTTTATTAGCAACTTTATTCAATAATTTATCTTCATTATTTTCTTACTGACTTTTCCATCTCTACCAGGTTACTGGTGTGTGTGAGTGTGTGTGTGTGTGTGTGTGTGTGTGTGTTATAATTATTTTCCATATTTAATGGGATTTACATATATATAATATATATATATGAATATTTTACACAAGAGTTTGTCAGTAAACAATTGGTGAAGAAGAAGAAGAAGAAGAAGAAGAAGAAGAAGAAGAAGAAGAAGAAGAAGAAGAAAAAGAAGAAGCAGCAGCAGCATGTACCTGGCATCCTATCTTCTCCAAAAATAAATGCATCTTTTAAATATTTGTCTTTTATTTTTCTTACTCTGATTTTACAGTTTTTACAGGCTTTCGTGGGCAGAATTTTAACCATTTCGGAGCAAGGAATTTTGGTATTTGATCTTTACCATGACTTTCTTTTCATGCTTTCTCTTGTCATAGCTGTTGGCTTTGTCATGCCATAAAATGCACTTGTTTACTGAAGCTTTTATTTTTTTAAATATATTTTTATTGATTTCAGAGAGAAAGGGAGAGGGAGAGAGATATATAAACAGCCAATCAATGATGAGAGAGAATCATTGATTGGCTGCCTCCTGCATACCCCACACTGTGGATTGAGCCAGCAATCCGGGCATGTGCTCTGATCAGGAATCAAATCGTGACCTCCTAATTCATAGGTTGAAATCACTGATCCACACCAGCCGGGTTACTGAGGCTTTTAGAAAGTTGTAATTTTATGTTTTGCGCATATTAGCTTAATGTGTAACTGGAACTTTATTGTTGCTCAACATTCTTCCCTATAGAATATATGCAGGGGTAACACATTCATGCTGTCTACTTATCTGCCTTTCCATTCTGGGGGAGCCACTTGTCTGTGAATGGATAAAGGGAGGGGGGATTTATTTTAGTTTCATTGCATAGAATTAAATTATATTTCAAGCCTCCAGTTATGAGCTGTATACACTGCACCTCTATAGCTTATGAGAAAGTAAAATTATATGGATATATATGTATAAAATAATATGTATACATATAAAATTTTATATATATACTAGAAGCCTGGTGCACAAAAATTTGTGCACTTGGGAGGGGGTCCCTCAGCCCGGCCTGTGTTCCCTCACAGTCTGGGACCCCTCGGGGGATGACCATCTGCTGGCTGAGACCTGCTCCCCAGAGGATTGGGCCTAAGCTGGCAATTGGACATCCCTCTGGCAGCCCGGCAGCCCTCGGGGATGTCCACTTGCCAGCGGGGAGCAGACCTAAGCTGCAGTCAGACATCCTTAGCGCTGCTGAGGAGGCAGGAGAGGCTCCCACCACCACCGCTGTACTGGCAGCCATCAGCCTGGCTTGTGGCTGAGCAGAGCTCCCCATGTGAGAGCGACTGACCACCAGAGGACAGCTCCTGCATTGAATGTCTGCGCCCTGGTGATCAGTGTGTGTCATAGTGACCAGTCATTCCCATTCGTTCTGTTGTTAGGTTCAATTTGCATATTACCCTTTTATTATATAGGATACAGGCCTGGTGCATGGGTGGGGGCCAGCTGGTTTGCCCTGAAGGGTGTCCCGGATCAGGGTGAGGCCCCACTGACGTGCCTGGCCAGCCTGGGTAAGAGGCTGAGGGCCTTTATCAGGCTGGTCCCACCCCCTTCAGGGTGGGGGTCCCTACTGGGTTGCCTGGCCAGCCTGGGTGAGGGGCTGATGGCCGTTTTCAGGCTGGCCATGCCCGTGGGATAGAAGCAGGTATCTGGGATTTATTTAACTTCTTTCACTGAAACTTTTTAGCCTTGGTCCGGCTAGAAGCTTCCTGGCAACCCAGCACTTACTAGAGTGGAAGCCACCCCAGCTGGAAGCAGGTATCTGGGATTTATTTATCTTCTATAATTGAAACTTTGTAGCCTTGAGCAGAGCCCACAGCCGGCCAGGGCAGGTGGAAAGCTTGGCTTCCTCCATCGCCAGGGGGAACACGAGCCTCCTGCTCGCTTCAGCTCCATGGCTGCCGCCATCATTGTGAAGGAATGAGGGTTAATTTGCATATTACTTTTTTATTATATAGGATATATATGAGGTTTTCTCTTTCAGAAACATTCAAAATGTAACCAATTTCATGAAATGCATTTATCTTTTTATTTTATACTCCTATCATTAGAAGTTTACTAAATATATTTCAGCCTTTTTTGAAGACTCTGGGAGGATATAGAGCAGTGGTTCTCAACCTTTCTAATGCCACGATCCTTTAATACAGTTCCTCATGTTGTGGTGACCCCCAATTTCATTGTTACAAATTGAAAATAATTAAATCAAAGTGATTAATCACAAAAACAATATGTAATTATATATGTGTTTTCCAATGGTCTTAGGCAACCCCTGTGAAAGGGTCATTTGACCCCCAAAGGGATCGCAACCCACAGGTTGAGAACCGCTGGTATAGAGGGATCGACTCTTGGTCTCAAAAATGAGTTAGGGGCATCATTTACCAGGATTGTTGGAAGGCTGAGCCACAGGAACTTGTCAGAACTCAGAAACCTGGGCATCATACCAGATGTGAGTAATTGGATATGTGTTGTGTACCTAGAACCTTGCTAGGCATCTTACATACTATTTTTATTTCCACCTTGTTTTGAAAAACACTTTCAAGCTCTAGAAAAGTTAAAATAATAGTACAATGGAAGGAAAAAGGAGAGAGAGAGGAACATTGATGTGAGAGCAGAACATTGACCAGCTGCCTCCTGCATGCTCCCTACTAGTGATCGAGCCTGCAACCTGGGTGAACCTGCAACCTTTGGGTGCATGAGACAACACCTAACCACTGAGCCACACCGGCCAGGGCTACATTTTTAAAAACATTTTTATTTGCTTTAAATTTATTATGATACTAACAAATAGCTGTGAAACCTGATTTTATTGTATTAAATTAAGATCACTCTCAGAAATATTGTATAGTGTACCTCCTTTCCTGTTCAGCATTTATTATATACTAAGCACTGTGCTAATAGCTTTGCATAAGTTAAATACTTTAACTCACAAAAATCTTGCACATTTTCTCTTGCAAGTTTTCAAATGCAGTATTGACTCATATTTGCCCTCTATGCCCAGACCTGAAGACAAACAAAAAACAACAACAAAGTCCCTTTGTTCCTGCTCTTGGATTTTCTATCAAGATTAATGATATCATTATGTATCCAGATGGGACAAGCTAAGCCTTATGATCAACCATACAAACTCTTCCAGCTGCTTCCTTCCTTCCATTCAGGGGACAGAGTGCACAATCTTCATAGGACAGGTCATGCCCTTCCACTGTATCACAGCGTTTTTTAGAATAAAGACAATAATAAAAGTTAAATCACGTCTAATCTTTCTCTGTATTGCCAACACTAGAGTGCTTGCTTTCCTCCTCTGAGCAAAGGGGAAAAAACACACAAAACTGGAACAGTGACATGGTGAATGATGGCCCATAAATCTAAATCAGCAATACACGAATGGAAGAGAACGCTCCATACCCAATTACTTCAATTTCTCTAAAAAATGAATAAAAGCAAGAAGAGAAGTGAGGTGTAATTTAATATTAATTTAAAATAACTGACAGTATTAATCGAAACAGGCAACTGAAGGCCTATCTCACTCTCTCCCAAATTATTGCTTCTCATTGTAGCCAAAGTTCAATAGCGTGGCCCTGGTCAGCATATAATCTTCATGGTAGTTAGTCTGCAGAAATAATTGCATTTTCAGGTTAACAGAAAGAGCTAGCTCAACACTTGGGGCTCAAATGAAATTGTTTTTTCTTGTAGTTTTTTAAATTTTTATTTAGTTTTAATTTATATATATATATTGTACAAATTGAAAGCAAGAACTGATTGAAAACCATTTCTCATTTTCAATCAAGGATACAGGGTCCTGGCATAGGATTTCCTCATACTCGATCAGTATGTCTCCCTATCCCATCAGAGTTTAAGATCTGTCTGTTGCTATCCTCCACCCCCATTATTATTCTTGTTCAGATCCTCACTTTATTTTACTTCAGTTATTGCCATTGTATCCTAGCTTCTCGGTTTCCCTCCCTTTTCTCATTTACTTCAACCTGTACCTCTCAAAATGCAGACAGACGGATTCATCTAAAAATCAGGAAGGTCACTTCTCTTCCCAGAAACATCACCGTAGCCAAATCTCTTGAGCGTGACTTTGCCAGACCCAGTAGTCAGGCTGCAAAGGGGGCTCTGGTTTTATTTCTATTGGATTTCTCACCGACTTCCTGCTCTTGTCAGCTACAACCTACCGTTCTTCAAATGTTCCCCTGACTGTGCTTTACCAGTCATATAACATCTCTAAACAGAGACTGTCTCCATCATTGTTTTCCAATACTTCTCATCATTTTTTTTTAACAACCTTAAGAAATTGGCAGAATAAAAGGTAAGATTTCCTGGGATCAACCTGTAAGAAAGGAGTCAGTCACAGAAAATCAAGTAAAGGAAAATTTAACCATTTTTAAAATCTGAATATAGAACAGTAAGATTGAATTTTTTTAAAATATGTATAACATGAACTTCACTGCCCTGAATATTTTTATCCTCTCTCTCTGACTCATCACTGAAATCAGCATTTTTTTAAAAAAAAATAAATTACATTAGCTGGATTTAATTTTTCTTTTGAACTAAAGAATTCTAAAACATAATTGGAAGAAGAAACATTCAGGAAAAAGAACAAATTCTTAAGAAAATAAGTAAGCAAATTTTGTGTTGTCAACGAGATAAGAGAGAAAGAAAAAAATAGGATATTATCATGAAACTAAGACCTGAAGCAATTAGTTTAAACAAGCAGCATTTCTTAATCATCCCATAGATATTTAGTATAGAACTGAATTAGTATATATGCCTGAAGGATGAAACCAGCCTTTTGACAGTGTTACCATCATCATCATATATAATAAAAGTCTAATATGCAAATTGACCAAACAACAGGTCGCTATGACATGCTCTGACCACCAGGGGGCAGACGCTCAATGCAGGAGGAGTCCCACTCAGCCAGAAGCTGGGCTCACGGCTGGCGAATGCAGAGGTGGTGGTGGGAGCCTCTCCCACCTCTGTGGCAGTGCTAAGGACTCCTCGGGTAATGTCCTACTGCCAGTTTAGGCCCAGGCAGACATCCCCTGAGGGGTCCCGGACTGGCTGAGGCCCTCCCCCCACAGTTCACGAATGTCGTGTACCGGGCCTCTAGTACTGTATACTTAGAAAGACAACTCATTGAATTCACTACCTCTCCTTCTAAGAAATTACACTCTAAAGAAGACTGAAACACAAATAAGAGTCTCTTTTCCTTCAAAAGATGTTTTTATTTTTTATTCTGTTAAACTTTTGCTGCAACTACTTATTAATAAAAATCACTGAGTTATTTTTTATTCACTAATTTTTTTAATAATATAATATATATATTGACTAGTTAATACAGGCTTGAATAATTGCTGAGAAACACATGTAATGTCACTGATATTGATGTCTTCAGCAAATAACTTCACTCATCTGGTCTAATTCCCATGTCAACAAAATTAAGAAATTGGCTTAAATGATTCCTGACAATCCTGTCAGAACAAAGTTTGGTGGTCTATGGTCTATGCTAATACTTATTGAACATTTCTTCAGTTTAAAGTAATATTTTGGAATAATTAGAGTAAAAATCTGCCATTATAATTAAGAAAATCAGAATTCATGAAGATGGGTTTTAAATGTGTGGAAAATGCAAATTCCTGTCTCAGACCCTTTACCATAAATGTGCTAAATCACAATGTGTCTAAATCTTATTTTTTGAGGTTGTATTGTGTGTGTGTGTGTGTGTGTGTGTGTGTGTGTGTGTGTGTGTGATCTATTACCCCTCTAAGGTCTAATGTTTCTTTCTTCCATATTTTAGAACTCTAACACTAAAAAAATATATCTCACAAATTTGTCACAACATTTCACAGAAATAAAGGAATTAACCATCTGGAACCACCTAAACAAGACTCATTCCAGCATTGACAGCCTGCTATAAAAATGAATAAAGAATCCAATTATGACCCGGGCTGAGAATAGATAAGGGATTTTAATGAATTATGAGATGGTGATATAAATTATTGCCCGATGCAATAACAATGAAGAGAAACAAACAGGAAACCTTTCACTCTAAGGAGACTACCCATAAATCCTACCCTGTATTTGCTACTATTTACTGAGAACTTGATAAGATGCATTACTTGGACACAGGCCTATTGCAGGTCTGAGAGTCTATGAAGGTCTGATTGTATTGTTCATATGACTCAAAAGCCAAATGGTACCTGTATTAGTCAGGATTGCCCAACAAAACAGAACCAACAGGACACATAGAGATATATAAGAGGAGATTTATTATGGGAATTGGCTCAAACAATTATGGAGTCTGAGATATGCCATAACATGCTGTCTGCAAGCTGATGGGATAATTCAGTTTGAGGCCCAAGGTCTGAAACTTGGTGTGTCCAGGGAGGTTCGCGGAGGGGGATGCTATTGGTGTTAATCTTGAAGTCTCAAATATTGAGAACTAGTAGTTCAGATGCCCAAGGGCAGGAAGTGCTCAAAACAAGTTGCAGTTTTTGCATATCATTTTGGCAGTGAATGAACAAATGATCATCACAGTGCTTTACCTTGACTGCTGTCTGAAGTATTTGTAAGCAAGCATAGCCACATTGGTACCATATTTCTACTACCAGAAATTTACCCAATAAATGTTATTGGACAAGTACCGGACAAAAAGTTAAGATATATGTACAAGCCTGCTCATTGAAATGCTTTTAACAGTGAAAAATTAAAATTGCTCTAAACATTCATTAATTACAAATGATAATTTTTTTTACACAAATAATGAGATATGTTAAAGTAATCAAATAAAAGAGCCATCAGACTGAGGTGGCTCTAATGCAGTGATGGCGAACCTTTTGAGCTCGGCGTGTCAGCATTTTGAAAAACCCTAACTTAACTCTGGTGCCGTGTCACATATAGAAATTTTTTTGATATTTGCAACCATAGCAAAAAAAAGATTTATATTTTTGATATTTACTTTATATATTTAAATGCCATTTAACAAAGAAAAATCAACCAAAAAAATGAGTTCACGTGTCACCTCTGACACACGTGTCATAGGTTCGCCATCACTGCTCTAATGCCTTGGTAGCCTACATTAGCCAGCCAAGACCTAACCTAGAGTTAATAAATGAAAAAAAAAATTAAGAACAACCAATCACAAAGAGTCAACTAGGCTATTTGAAAAATAATAATTTTTAATTATATATATATATATATATATATATCTTAATAAATGTAATAATACATTTAGAATTAAATATATATTTTTCATAATGCATTAAAAGGAAAAATTTTCACAGTTGGTGCAAAGACCAACTGTTTAGATAAAACCACATAATTGTAATTTTCCAACCATAAGAATATGAGAGCATGGTTTTAATGCCTAGCTAAAGAATTTGAGGTATTAAATAATTTGAAGTATTAAAGCACAGATGGGCACCCAACACTGCAAGGGAACTCTATAATCTCTATCTTTAAGTAATATTTATTACACATACACACCAACACAGACTAAAAAAATAGATATCAAGATTTAAATAACATGGTATGAGATGTAAATGACTCATTATCAAAAATGCCCAATTGTTAATGGTTGCTCTTAATAATATATCATGAAGAACAGAACTGTTCAACTCTAAACAACTGTATATATACCTCCATGGTACTGACAATAGCTTCCCAGAAAATGACATCATTATATTCAGTATAAGTTTTTATGTAATTTCAGAAGATGACCATATTCTATTATGGCTTATTTTTATGGACCATGGTACAATGAAGCTATCTTAAGCCTTCTTAAGACATTCACTGCCTCAGGGAAGAAATGTTGTAGCACAGCAGAAAAATAAACAGGCAAGCAAGGAAACACAAAGAAAATGCTATGTTGTTTCAAAGGTAGTGTCTTGAGAATTACAAATATCTAAAAGAACTCAGGAAATATGAAAATGGCATAAATTAGAACAAGATATTCCAAGCCAAAAAGGAGCTAAATATTCTATGTTTTAGGAGAGTGGTGGAAGAGTTGGAAAAGTGGTAAGGATGCAGAGATTCAGAAGGTCTTTGATAAAAACAAAAACAGTAAAGCCCTCTCTCATACCACATATGGGGGGATGTGAAGAGAGAGAAATGGGGGTGGAAAACAGAAATGCCTGGATATCTGGTAAGTTTGGGGAATTAGAGCAGTTGGAAGTCTGCAAGTTCCCCAAGAAACATGTCTGGATGGTATATCTAAAAGGTAACTATAGGCCAGGCTTCCTAGCCAAGTTCCCTGTAGGCCAATATGACCCATAAAGTTGTGTGACTGAGAATGCCATGAAAATAGAACATATAGAAATCTATGGTATAGATTGTGACAGCCCAGATACTTTTGCATGAAGCACTATGACATGCAATCAGCAGAAAGTTCCCCAAGTGCCCAACAGCTGAGGAAAGAGCCAGGACTCACAAGTCTGTTATCTTCAGGGAGATGTAACAAACCAGAAGGAACCAAGAACTGGGGGATCTCATCATAGCACACTGAGATGTAGGTGAACCCCCAAAACATAATACCTGGGAGCTTTGTAAACTTCCAGAATTTATACAGGATCCTGAACCATAAACGGACTGGGATTGTGATTATGTCACATAGAATAGGAGTTCTTAACAGGCACTAAATTGAGAAAATGGTAGATTATATTTATTAAATAGCTAAATTTATATCTTGAGATTATGAATTTTAGCAAACTCAAAAATGTAAAGTTTACACTCTGCAAGATAATTGAATCTCTTTGGAATCGATCTTCTATGAAAAGAGAAGTGACTGGGTTTTAGTCTAATTTAAAGGGAATTTCCCTATTCTGCATGGGAAAAAATGTAGCCAAATATCTCAACCTCAAAGATAACTATACTTTAAGCCTATTCAGTCAACTCATAATGACCATTTATGAAAAGGATATTACATATATAAAAATAATTTACTTTTAGACAACAATTTGTCGTCCCAGTCAAGCTCTTCACTTTTTATTCCAAGAATGTTGATAGGTTTCTGGATAAAGATGCATCAAGTTTACCAAAAGGGAAATATTATGAGTAGCAGAAAATACTTTGGGATACTAACTTTTGCCTAAATCAGAAATGGGGAACCTTTTTTCTGCCAAGGGCCATTTGGGTATTTATAACATCATTCTCAGGCCATACGAAATGATCAACTTAAAAATTAGCCTGCTGCATTTGGTCACACTCACCCCTAATGCCCTGGCAGGTCCAGACCAAATGATTTCCCAGACCTTGCCTGCTGGACGTTCCCCACCCCTGGCTAAATAATGGATACATTTTAGTCAAAAAAATGTTTCCCTCCTTTTTCTTGCCCCAGGGAGAGAGGGCTAAGCACTCCCTTCTTAATGGGCCTTTGCAGGTCTCAGGAAGAAGCACAGGCGCCGATAACATGGGCGTGCATTCCATCCCATCAGCTCTGGGCTCCAGGAGGTGCAGGCAGTGCGGAAGGCCAGTGTTGGCAGCAGGATCCTGGACACGGGATTCTCTAGTCCATTAGAGGAAGAACATGTCCCCTGTCAACCTCAGGGAAGTGTGTAGGGACCCAATGACACGCATTTTGAAAAAAAGAAGTTTGTGAAAAAGTAGAGATGTTGTTGTTGAAGTTGCCGCTGCTGCCGTTGTCGTGAATCTTGGACAGTATCTACCCTAACGTCTTTGCTCCTAAGTTTCAATTAAAACATGGGGTGTAACAATTTAAAAATAGTTAAGTACTCAAAATGAACTCATTTGATAAACTAAAATAATTTTTAAAAATAATGGCAATAACTATACTAACACTGAAAAATTATATTTAGCGGAAAAATGGGATACAAGGCAATATATACACTCTGATCATCAGTATTGTAACCAAAAAGAGCCTCTGAAAGCACTTCTTTCACGCGAACATTCTGTACATCCTATAACGTGCTCATGTGCATCTATTAATTATTTAATTAGGACAAATCATAATTCCCCAAAACCTTTTTATTCTAACACCACATCCTTCAATTTCCGCATTATTTCTTTGAGCTTGGCTTCTCCAGCGAGATAAAGTGTCTGTGATCCAATTCCTTCAGACACCGACCATCACACACACACGTGCTGGGTGTGCGCTGCACAGCATTCGAGGCCCCGTCACGGCACCGCAATGTGAGTGCTGCCCTGGACTTAGCCTGCGAGGCGGGTGACCAGCGCGGAGGCAGTTTTCTGTCACAAAACCAGTTTCACAGGTAACGCATTCCCCTATTTTTCTTTTGACAACCTGACATGCATAGCTCCCTACAGTCACCTATTTAAAAGCACTGACCTAACGGACTCTCTGCAGTTGGCCAAACCATCACCCAGCCACCAATCCCATCCCTTTGTCTTCACCTCACAGTACAACCCGCTGCACAGCTGAAGGCAAATGTTCTGCTGAAATAAGCCTGCACATCAGCAGCAGCCTCGCGGCTCACACAACCCGGGCGGATATTATGTGCATTTTACTCTGTATTTTGAGTAAAATGTATTTTACTCTGTATTTTACTTCTGTATTCCCCGTAAAGCAATAGCAATGGGTTCCAATGAGCGGCCCGGAACCACCAGCCTATTGCATGCCCTCAGCCTTTCTGTTTTAAAAATTAGGCAATAATAAATCTGTGGTCTGCTGTGCAGTCCAATGATGTGGAAGGGTTACCTAAATCGATTCTAGCCACACTGTTCAAAGGCAAAGCACAGCTTTGAGCTCATTATTTTGCAGAATAGAAGTGAAACGATAGGATGTAAATAATTATGTAATTCATTTGAAAAAATATGTATGTATAGCGGTCTAGCAGGTGCTCAGGAGTGTAATAAAAACAGCTGCTAATAAATAGCAAGGAAACATTGCATTAACCCAGGGTTTCATAGATACTGCTTTTTCACTTATTGTCATAAAAATAGCACCTATGCATGGAAATATATAATAACATAGTTCATCTATAATTTAATGTTACATTTTCCGTGAAATGTTATAACCACAAAGCATATGGTTACATGGTTATAAAATATATGGCTATAAATATAGGCCCACTGCACGAAATTCGTGCACGGGGGGGGGGGGAGGCCCTCAGCCCAGCCTGCACCCTCTCCAATCTGGGATGCCTTGGGGGATGTCCAACTTCTGGCAGTCGGACATCACTCTCACAATCCGGGACTGCTGGCTCCTAACCACTTCCCTGCCTTCCTGCCTGATCACCCCTAACCGCTTCTGCCTGTTAGCCTGATTATCACCTACCTGCTCCCCTGCCAGCCTGCTTGACTCCTAATTGCTCACCTGCCGGCCTGATCACCTCCAACTGACGTCTCCTTCCAGCCCAATCGCCCCCAACTGCCCTCCCCTGCCAGTCCAATCGCCCCCAACTAACCTCCTCTGCTGGCCCGATCGCCCCCAACTGCCTTCCCCTGCCAGTCCGATCACCCCCAACTGCCCTCCCCTGCTGGCCTAGTAGCCCTCAACTGCCCTCCCCTGCCAGCCTGATCTCGCCCCCAACTGTTCTCCCCTGCAGGCTGGTTCCCCACAACTGCCCTCCCCTGCCAGCCTGATCTCGCCCCCAACTGCCCTCCCCTGCCAGCCTGATCTCGCCCCCAACTGTTCTCCCCTGCAGGCTGGTTCCCCACAACTGCCCTCCCCTGCCAGCCATCTTGTGACATCATGCGATCCCCTAGGCTTTTATTATATAGGATGGCTATAAACATTTCCTTATTTTTTTAGTGATTTAGAGAAAGAAAGTGAGGGAGGAAGAGAGAGAAAGAAAGAGAGAGAGATGTGAGAGAGAAACCAACAGGTTGCCTCCCCTGTGCACCACAACCTTGAATCAAACCACAACCCAGGCAAGGGCCCTGACTGGAATGGAACCCACCACCTTCTGATGACAGGACAATGCTCCAACCAACTGAGCCACCCGGCCAGGACTGTAAACATATTCTGAGCTATGAAGATTTCAGTATCTCTAATAGACATACTAATCCAGTATCTTTAAAAAAGCAATCATTTGATTCCATATGATAGGTCTTTTTGCCAGCTGTTTTTCTAGTTCCCTTTTACAGAAAAGATGTTTTATAGCAAAGTCCCTTCTCCCAATCACCAATCCTATAATCAGTCCCTTCAGTCAAGAGTCTGTCCTCTCCATGTGGATCAAAGGTAACGATAATGTCCAAGTTGCAAAATCCGATAATCACTTTTGCTCCAGGTTATGTGGCAGGTCAGCATTTTTCAACAGAAGTGACATCCCCTCCATCTTTAAGTGCTTCCTCTTTTGGCTTTCGGATTTTCTTTTTCTTGCTATGGCTACTTTCCTACTCCCTTTGCTTGCACTCCGTCTCCTCCCTTGCCATTCACGTGTGCATATTTAAGACCTTGCTCCTAGAATCTTTACTCACTAGACTCTCTTTGTAAGTGATCTCAAGAAGCTGTGTGGCTTTAAATACCTGTGGAGTGCTGATTACTGTCATATGCAATTATTACTAACATGCTATTTCCATCGCTGACCTCTCAGTCTCGAGCTGTTGACTCTACTATTCATTTGATATCACTATGGATTCTCTAATAAGCATCACAACAGACATAATCCAAGAGAATTATTTTTATCTACATTCTCACGTTATTATATTTTTTCCATTTTAGAAAACAACACACAATTGATTAAATTAAAAACTCTAAGAATCTCTTCCTCTCACTCCCAATGGTGATCAGCAAGTCTAGGCGGCACCTCCACAGTGTACTGGAATCTACTCCCTTTAGCTTCACTGCCACCCCCTTACTCCAGGCGCTGTCCTTTCTTGCACTGACTGCTAAGATAGCCCATAAATGCGGCACAAAGACTTGAGAGTGGGCGAATGCTGTTGGAACCAATAGACTTGCTGGATGTATGGTTGCCACAAACCTGCAATTTGTAAAAACTCAATATCTGCAAAATGCAGTAAAGCCAAGCACATATAAAAGACTTGCCTGGAGCAGCAGCAAATGATCTTTTAATGCTCAGCATATTAACAGAAAGGTACAAAATAGGTGTTTTGTGTCAAAAACAGTCACCAAAAGACAAATCTTGGAGGATATATATATATAAATATATATATCCCCCATCAAAGAGGCCACTTTTTATGATAATAAAAATTGCCAGTCCTTGGTTTATTTTTTAACAAAAAAAATTATTTTTAGTTTCTCAGTGGTTGCCATCAAATTATAACATCATTTGAAATAGAACAGAGCAGAGAATAAATATGATACTCGGTTCTCTGCAGTTTAAAGTGAATAGCTTTATCATATAAAAATTCTTGCATCTAAAATCTAAAACTGAAAATGGAAATGCAGGTTAGAATAAGTGAGTACAGCACACATGAGGAAGAATCACTCTCTCTTTCTGGGGAAACCTTTCTCAATCCTATGCTGTTGATACTACAACAAATATGTTAATTCAAAAGTGCAATGAATTATGTTGTTTAAAAATATATGCCAAAGGAAGGTTCTGATTTGTTAAAGGCTAACATTTGAGAAGGTGTTTGTAATTGATTTGAGAAATGCTTAGATGTTCAGAATCTCTTTATTTTCCTGTGGATGGTTCTCTAGTTTTAAAAAAGTCACATGGATGAAACACTTGATATACAAATCAAGAAAAAGTCTATCTTTCTGCCCTAGCTAGTTTGGCTTAATGGATAGAGCATCGGCCTGCAGACTAAAGGGTCCCAGGTTCGATTCTGGTCAAGGTCAACATGCCCCAGTTGTGGGCTCAATTCCCAGTGGGGTGGGGGGTGCAGCAGGTAGCCACTCAATGATTTTCTCTAATCATGGATGTTTGTGTCTCTCCCTCTCCCTTCCTCTCTGAAATCAATAAAAATATTTTTTTAAAGTCTATCTTTCAGATCAATTTTAACAGACCTTTATATAATTTTAGAAAAAAATGCAATTTTATTAGTGAAGGTACAATAGTAATGGCAAGATAATTTCAAGAGTGATGAACAGCCCTGGCTGGTTTGGCTCAGGGGATAGAGCCTTGGCCTGCGGACTGAAGGGTCCCGGGTTTGATTCCAGTCAGGGGCACATGCCAGGTGGTGGGCTCGATCCCCAGTGGGGGCGTGCAGGAGGCAGCCAATCAATGATTCTCTCATCATTGATGTTTCTATCCCTCTCCTTCTCCCTTTCTCTCTGAAATCAAAAAAAAAATTATATTTTTTTTTGAAAGAGTGACTAACAATGACTTTATATCATCATGGCTGTTGCATGGGTGCTGGCCCTCTTCCACAGCCATGTAAAATAGATTGTGACTCTTAGTAAATTTAATACATAGTGAATTTAAAAACAAAATTTTCAGTTATCTACAATCTAAAGGGAAAGAAGTTCCATAATTTACATTTATTTAAATCAAATTTTATGTGCTGTTCTAAAGCAAGGTGCCGCTGTAAATATTTGAAGCGATAATAAAGACCACATTTATTTTATATTTCCTAAGCATTATTGTGTATATTTAGCTGATATTATTTTAACAAACCAAAATTTTCAATGCACTAAGCCTGTGTTACCATTATAATTATGTAATAATATCAGGAATGAGACTGATGTTTCAAATTTAGATGCAAGAGGCACACACACACACACACACACACACACACACACACATGTTTTGAAACCTTTAATATCAAGCAGAACAATAGATCCTAAGTCTGAGATTTTTAAAAATTATATACATGAACATATTAATTCATCTGTATGCTTGAGCCAGCTAGAATTAGCATGAGAGAGCCCATAGGGTACATCTTTTCCCAATTTCGAGTTCAGTGAATTCTAATTAATATCTTGAAATCAGCTATGCTTTGAATTTTTAAACCACAGAAATTAGCAAAAACTACAAGTCAGGAACCTGTTTTTTTTTTAATGTTATTAAACATTTTCCAGCACTTGACTTACTATAATACAATTTTTTTTTTTGCATAATTTGGAGAATTAAACCTACTTAAAAGTTGTCCTAATTTCCTCAACTTGGAGAAATTTTAAGAGGAATGTGATCAGTTTATACAAATGTAAATGATTGAACTTTGAGATAAAAACTCCTTAGTGCTTCCTTTGTTAATTTCTAGATTAGCTTAATCAGAGAATGCTGAAATAGGAATATATGCTTTAAAAAAGTTTTTAAAAGCTGGCAGGATAAATAGGATACAGAAACAAATAATAATTTGTTAAGCATGGACTTATATTCTGTTTTTTGTATTCCTTATATTGAATTCAGTGTTCCATTTAGTGTCTGTCATTAAAAAAAACATGATGAATTGAAATTTAAAATTTCATAAAGTTGTACTTACGTATCTATATACAACAAATCATGCTAAATACTTTATTTAAATAAACTTTTATACAGTTTAACCAAGTTTGAGGAGCATCCATCTAATCCAATTGCCTTGTTTATAGAGTAAATGTAAACCACCCATAATTAACAAAAACTGAAGGCCAGAGGTACGACGTCATTCACCGAGACTAGAGTCATATACCTGGTACTCATGGATGGACACGGTATCTTTTTATTTCCCTGCACCACACTCAAGCTTCATACTTTATACATCTTATAGCAGACGGCCAGAACAAAAAGAAACGTTTGCTTGAAGAAGTCTTTTTCACATACATTGCGTAGGAGAGGGGTTGGGAAAAACAAGTGAAGTCACCCATTGTCTCCTCTTCCCAAAAGCACAGATCCCGACTCTTAGAAGTAATTACGGACTTCAAATTCACCTGAATCATTTTCAGAGCCGCTATCTTAATTCTCTTTCATATGAAGTAGCACCTTGGAAAAATGAATGTTTTTAGTAGAACCACAGAGAAAGCAGAGCCCGGCTTCCACTTGTATATAAGCTTTGGGTTTAAAAGTAATTATAATGTCTTTCTCTTTCCATTCACCAAATGACTCTCACACAGCACACTTCAACCTTTTTCATGTCATGGCACACATAAGCTAATGACTGAAATTCTGTGGCACACCATAAAACATATTATATGTCTTGCTGATCTGACATTCATTTGAGTGTTTAAACTGCTCAAAGGCTCAGTTCATTTGAATTCTCCCCATAATTCAAGACTGAATATCTTGTTTTGATAATGTCATAACCTAGGTGGTTTCCAAACATTATATAATATGTATAGCACAAAATTATGTAAGTGAGCTGAAATGTCATATGATTCATGTGCATTATAATTAATGAATAAGATTATTTTGGAGAGAATTAGATAATTTAAAGGACTATTCCACATTCATTCTCCTCTTCTATCTACTATAAGGTTTGACATAACACTTTTTATAATTATTGTTGAGATTCTCATTTATTTAATGTATGAGCTTTCATAATTATCAGTGATGTTTATTGAACTTTGAAAAGAGCATTGCATTTTGCAACCGCTCTGATGCTAGCACTCAGAAAACGCCTTTTGAGAATATTTCTGAATGCTAAGTAATATGTCAGGCCTACAAGAAATGATTTTGAATGGACGTAAAATTCTGTGTTTCAGTAAATCTGAAAAGCCCCTAAAATATACTTGGCTAATTAAAATGTTAAAATATTCTTAAAATCACAATATATAAACTGTTTGAAATATGTTGTTGGCTGAGGAAAACTGGTATCCTGCTAATATTGGGAGAGAGCCATAACCAGCTAACACCTCCAAGAATTCAAAGATTCTATTCAATGACAAAGATTTTATTTTAATGCATAAAGAACCCTGAGATACTGAGAATTTATCATTCATAGGGAACTTTTCCCATTTAATAATGTACATTTTATTCAATCCATTGACATTTCCTTGGTTTCTTATATAACCTCTATTTTAAGAATGAGGAAAATAATTCTGGATCTTAATTTACTCATTCCCTGATGAGAGAGAATAGAGAAAATACAGGGAAATGCATATGGAAAGCAGACTGGGTAGGCTAACCTTGAATAGTTAGGGTGCACAGCCAGAAATTCATAGTTGCACTATGCTTCTTTGCTTATTTGGGGGAAATGTATAATTTCTTTTCATAATAATAAAGTTAGGTAAGACCAAGAGAAAGTCTAGCATTATATTGAAAGGCTTTGGATTGAGAATGTCCTATTCAGAAACTCCAGCTCCACAGAACCCTGAGATTAGCCAATTCTCTTCAATCTTGGGGGAGTGACTATCACCTCATCTGAGAGCTAAAGATAACATTATTGAACTAGAGGCCCGATGCACGAAATTCGTGCAAGAGTAGGCCTTCCTTCCCCTGGCTGATGGTACCAGCTTCCCTCTGGCACCCAGGACCTGGGCTTCCCTCCAGCACCCGGAACCCAGGCTTTCCTTGCAGCCCTGGCTTTGTCCGGAAGTTGTCCGGAAGGACGTCTGGTCTAATTAGCATATTACACTTTTATTATTTATAGATACTCACTGGTATTGAAAAGGATAACTAGTTAATGCCTATCGAGCCCCTGGTATAGTACATGGTACTAGATGTCTTCTAAGAGGTTCATGTTAAATACCTTGAGTATTAAGAACTGAATACAGGAAAGATTTTAACTTTGAAACTGAAAGAGTAAATAACTTATGGGACAGAGAGAGTTAAGAAAGAAACAAGCGATGTTAGAAAGTATCTCATGTCTCAGAACAAAGAAGCCATATTGTGCTTCACTGTTTAGAGGCTTAGTGAACCAGACTGCCCTCCATCTCTGGAAACGGTGAGCCTGAGGAAGAGGAATGGAAAGGTAACAAGCTCTAGAAGGAGGGGCCATGCTGAGTTTTTCCTGAGCACAGGGAGCAGGTAGAAGAGGGCGAGGCACAGAATCAGGGTTGCATCCCCATTGACACAGAGCTGGAGGAGGGAGAACAGATGGGACCATTCTGTCTCTGCTAAAGGAACCAGACCCTCCTGAGCTCCTTACGGAGGCTCCCGAAGTGTCTCAGAATTAAGGCAGTGACTAGATCTCCACTGAAGCATCTTGTAGTCAAAGCAGTTACTGACTTGATGCGTATCCTGTTGTCTGGCCCTACTAAGCACAGGATTATTGTAAGAATCCAGAGAACAAGAGAGCTCAAGCTGAGATTGTATTTCATGCCAGTGGCTGGGATTGTATTTCGTGCCAGTTCAGCAGGTGGAACTTATACACTGTATATATATTTTCAGTTTACCCTTTCGTCCACTAATATTTATACCCACCATCCAAGGGTACTGAATATTCTGGAAGCAAGAAGAAGATACTGTTCCAAAGGAGGCTTCCAAAAGAGAAATCAGAGGAGCCCTGAAAATAGAGGTCAGAGAGGTCTCATCAAAATACACCTCACCCCACCACTGTGCTCAGGCTAAGCCTGTCATTCTATCTGTACCAAAGTCAACTGTGTCCTCGAAGAGGTCAGTTAAGGTTCCTTTTTATTTGGGAAAGGTATTACTATGACTTTGAAAATAGCACTCTTTTACCAAACCCTAGGAACTCTATGCAGACAACAATTTATAAATATAATACATTAGGGGGAGTTGCAATTTTATTACATAAATATAA
This sequence comes from Myotis myotis, assembly GCF_014108235.1. Classification (NCBI taxonomy): domain Eukaryota; kingdom Metazoa; phylum Chordata; class Mammalia; order Chiroptera; family Vespertilionidae; genus Myotis; species Myotis myotis. Next base: position 12,318,097 of record NW_023416335.1, on the reverse strand, counting down.
TTGCTCTTTCATCCTAATTAATGTTGACTGTTTCTGTAATAGGTCATTGCAAAAAAAATTTCACTATTCCTGACTGATTACTTACTCTTCCTCTCCGTTTTCTGGTCTCTGATGTGTCTGATTTTAAAGCTGAGACTCTACGATATGCGGTAATTGACTTTATTAACTGAAGCAATTTGTCCCAACATGACATCCTGTCCAAAGCCAGTTGTGTTTATGCTTCAGTTACTGAGTATATATATTGAGAAGAAAGTGCTCAATATCATTGTAGATTGCTAGGATTTTTTCTGCAGAATCATTAACTTGGTGAGTAGTTTTCTTTTTTCAGACTTTTTTTTTTTAAATTTTAGAAGCAACTACAAAAATTGAAAAGCAAAAATCCCATTTTATAGCCTGTCATTAGTAAAAAATGCTAAAAATAAAATGTATCCATTCATCATTACATTTGCTAATTCTTTGAGCAACTTATATGATATTTTTTTTTGTATGTGATTCATAGCTGCTTATTTTAGCAAAAAGATAGGACTAGATGTAATCCTAGAGGAGGAGTGAGAATGAGAACAAGACCATTTGAAGAAAATGTCCCTCTGGCAATGTATCTAACAGGACTAAATCTCTCCGGATTCTTCAGACACTGTTTCAGCCTTCATGTTTAAATGTCACGGAAATATTAGACCCCGATAAGGCATTCCTCAGGTATTACCACCTGGGCAACAATTACTGCTAGCTACACAGCAGGCTAAGTATGGGACTTTGAGATGTCTTCCTACTCAAGCTATTGTCTTGATAATAGTGCAGACAAACTATTTCATTCAACATGAGGCTTCCAGCCAGACAGGGAAGACAAGATGCTAAAAAATCCCTCATACTTGAAGGCAATCTAAAATGTTGTAAAAAATATTGTATGGCAATATGTGATATTATGTGTGACATTATGGTAGAATATAGGCATTTATGTGCAAGTATATGGGTGATTCTGAAGACATCACTTTGAATAGTTGTATGCCAAAGGGAAAAATATAAATTTAACATATTTGGCTTTGGTCCACCCTCTCCAGCAGCACTGTTAAATAAAAAAAATAATGAGCCACATATGTAATTTCAAATTGGTTAGCAGTCAGATTTTTAAAAAATGAAAAGAATCGAGTGAAAGTAATTTAGTAATAGATTTCATTTAGCACATTATATAAAACTTATTTCAGTCATTTAAACATGTAATTGAAATTATTAATGATACTTTACATTTTTTACATTTTATATTAAGTCTTCAAAATCCACTGTATATTTTACATTTTAGCATGTCTCAATTCAGTCTGGACACATTTTATTAGCTTAATATCTATGCATGCCCCATGGCTATGGGACTGATGAACACAGAGCTATAGCACCTTTTCAACATCTTTCTATGTGTTCTTCTACTCCCACAAGTCCAGAGAACACATCATCAGAAATTTCTCAAATACTAGGAAAAATTACTTAAAGTGTGTGTTACAAGTACCTACTATAGGGCATCTCAGACTCCACTGATTAGTCAGAAAGTTCGATGTTATAATAACTGGTTTCAGTTTTTCAATTTTCTCTTTTTCATGTATGACATATGGTTCATAGTGAAACCAAATTTGTTGTCTATTAATATAATCAAATATATGAATAATATATCACGAAAACATGCAATAGAATGAATTTGGATAAAGTTTTTCAAGACATTAATTTCTGTCATACTAAGTTATTACTTCAGTCAAGCCATGAGGAGAATATAAGAAATATAAGAAAAATACATAAGCAAACCACTGAAAAGCTTAACAATATTGAATTCACCAATAGAGCGAGTCTACTGATAAAAGAATTGTAGGCACCATATAACCTCTGTACATATTTTTTACTGACTCATTTAATTAGTAAAATGTATTAAGTAAAAAGTAAATGCATCTACCAATACGACAGTTTATATTTTTCCTTGTCAGCATTTATTAATTCCAGCCCTAACATTAATGTACAAATATCACAATTATTTTTTAATATAACCATGTCTAACCTTACTATTGACTCCAGGATTCACTTAGAAACTGAAGGTCCAATGACGTTACTATGTCTCAAATCCACATTAAAAATTGTATTCATGCCAAAACCGGTTTGGCTCAGTGGATAGAGCGTCAGCCTGTGGACTGAAAGGTCCCAGGTTCGATTCCGGTCAAGGGCATGTACCTGGGTTGCGGGCACATCCCCAGTAGGAGATGTGCAGGAGGCAGCTGATCGATGTTTCTCTCTCATCGATGTTTCTAACTCTCTATCTCTATCCATTCCTCTCTGTGAAAAATCAATAAAATATATTTTAAAAAAAAAATTGTATTCATTCTAGGTTCTGCAGTCTAGCCCTTCCCACACTTCACAATTTCTAGGTTTCTTATCCCCATTCCAATGATCACACCGATACTTCATTATACTTTGCACGCTCAGTCCTGCCACACTCAGTCTCACCACAGAAGGCTCCATCACCCTCCTGCATTAGAGGAGGTTGCCTGGTAATGCATGCACTGCTCCCCTGTCCTGATATGTTCACCTATTCAGTCTTCTCATCTATTGAGCTCTTTATATTCCCTAATGATCTCTAAAATACTTGGCTTTACATGATCTGCCTTTTAAGGCTCTGTAATCATCCTGGATGACCTCAAAATTACTGTAGATGGCTCATCTAGCACCTATAAGATCTTCAGATACTAAATTTGTTTCAGTTCAAGAACATTCATATCTACTCACCCAGAGTAAAAGCCAAATTATGTACCAGTTCATGACTTAAAATTGCTCTATCTAATAAATCTTAAAATCTTTGTATATTTTATCATAAAATCTTAGAAGGCATGCAAGATCTTTCAACTTACAGTTATATTAAAAGAAAAATATATAATCTTATGAGAACCTTTAAAAAATGATGAAGAAATTATCAGGGCCTCTGGACTAAACAGAAATCTAAATATTTTTATTATTTTAAGTTATAAAGTAGAATAATAGAAAATAACTCATGCCCTAACTGGTTTGGCTCAGTGGATAGAGCGTCGGCCTGCGGACTGTAGGGTCCCAGGTTTGATTCGGTCAAGGGCATGTACCTTGGTTGCAGGCACATCCCAAGTAGGTGGTGTGCAGGAGGCAGCTCATCAATGTTTCTAACTCTCTATTCCTCTCCCTTCCTCTCTGTACAAAATCAATAAAATATATTTAAAAAAATAAAAGTAAACCAATAATAATAACCTTAACTATATTGAAATAGCAAGGCCTTCTTATGACATCATTGAGAAACAATTATTTTCTAAAGTTAATATAAAGTTAAAAGGCTCAAGGTTCTTTTGTCATAAATAGTTCTATTGCCATTAACTAGGTTTCAAAAGAGATTTGTCAAAAAATGGGCTTTTCTTAGAGCATCCCAACATTTTTCCTCAAATGAATTACAAGTGTGGAAAGATGTTTATCCCTCTCGTGTTGAGTAGCTGCACATCGCCTGGGGCAGTTGAAACTTGTCGTTTCCTAACTAAGCCGACTGCTCCTTTTACACTAAGGTTCCAAGGAAATACTTTTTTTCTTTATGGTCAATGTATTAAAAGTTGGAAAATATTAATCCAAATGATGACCTACATATCTCATTACTTATTTTCCGGATATATAAATCTAATTAAATATAGCTCCAAACTACATAACGGTTTTCTCATCTTTCACTTCAAGCTATGTTTTAGAATTAAAAGTGTCTGCAGGTTACTGCATTTCTCTCTGCTTTTCGCAGCATCTCTCCAAGCTGAGCCTACTGCTTACCTGCTTTTCCAGTTCATTAATGGGAGTGTTAAATAAGGCTGGGCCAGGTACCAATTCTTGAGGCCTCCTGCTAGACACCTGTTCTAATTTAATATCCCACATTTATCTTTAGTTAGTTTGCTGTTCTTCAGCCAACTTGTGCTTGGCCTTACAGCAGAATCTATGTGATTCTTGGTAAAGCTGACGGTGTGAAAATATTTACATTGCTGAGGCCAAAGCCATTCATCCCTAGCCCGATGGTGGATTTCTTTATGTCTCCATGGCTGGGAAATATTTTTGGTAGAAATGTTAATCACGAAATCTTAAAAAAACAAGAATTTGCAAAAATATGAATTGCAGTATAAAGCTGTTAACTAATCCTCATCTGTAAGTGAATAGTTAAAATCGTATTTCCAATGTTTTCTGCACACGAACACAAATTAAGAGGCCCAGTACTTGAAACCCGAAACAGAGGCACTGAAATCACCCTTGCCATCCTTGGTAAATTTACTCTTCTCCAGAAACCCTCTAACAGAATTAATGCCATCCAGGGTCATTCACTCCTCACCCATCCTTACCACTGCCTCCCCACAGTTCACCTCCTGCCCCTCTTCAGAGGGCACTGATAAACAGGCTCTCTCTATGCTTGCAAGGATCTATGGCATCACTGGCTGTGATATCCTAAAAGCAAAGAGTCAGTTTGTAGGCACACAAATCTATTTTGAGCCCATTATTAATTCCTTAATCATGAGCAAAGTCACTTATCTTATAAAATTTGATATATCCTTGTCTGTAAAATACATGAAAATAATGCCTATGTCACAAGATTGTTGGGAGACGGTTTTAAGATGGGGACCATTATTAAATCCTCAATGCTGTTTGGAAAATTTAGCTTTTACATTACGTTTTCTTCCCTTCCCCGTACAATCTCCAGATTCACCGCCAAGCAATCTGTCACAGGCCAGTGAGAGCTCCCAAAGCAAAGGGCACAGTATGGTTTTTTGGATTTTTCATATCGAAAGATTCTCACGCTTAGCACTATAGCAGTAATGCAGAGGAACCAAACATCACTTTTAGACTGACATTTTGTAAAGATCTGAATTAATTAAACACACCACAAACTGGTAAGCCTTAAGTAAAGTAGATGTCCAATAAAACATGGTTAATATGAAGTGAATATAATTATCTACTTGGAACTGAAGGAAAGACTATCTGTGCTTGAATAATTTTAAACACATACAATTTTTAAACACAAGAAAACTGATTATTGATCTGAACAATAAGAAAATTCTTCTTGCCAATGATTACATTTTAAAGGATAGGCATTAGAGAAACACAAAAATTCAAAAAGGGAATACATATCAGTATGAAACATTAAAGACTTTATTTGAATTTGGATCAGTCATGTTCCAGTGGTAATAATAAAGCAGTTTTAAGAAACATAATATATCGAAGTTATTATAGCCAGTAAAATCCATGATACAAAGTACTTTATCAAATTCTAGAAAATATTATTTCTGATGTTGCTCATTAAAATTCTGCATCCAGATAATTGGGGCTAATGGGGAAGATAATCAGAATCAATGTCAAAGCAACCCAATCTCATTTCTCTAAAATGAGCTTGTCTTCTGCTCTGGGAACTGTCTTCAGGCAGCTCAGAAGTACAGCATGACATGTAAATTGAGGAGACGTAAACCGTATTGTCTTGTCAGGAACTATCTTTTATAAGCCATTTAATCTTCACAGAACTTAGTGTGAAGGGATCTGATGAGAAAACACCTTAAATTTATGTTTACCTTAGTCTTATGAGACTATAAAAATGTCAAATTTGTTGACATGTAGCTTTTGGGCATTTATTCTGTCAGTGAGTTATCAATTGCTGTAATAATTAGCACTATACTTGGAACATCTAATATATATTAGGTACTATAACAGGAGTGTTACCTTAATATGCCCATCACTTCTATGAAGTTACTCTTACTATTTTCATCTTACAGATGAAAATATTCTTATCAGAGAATATAAATATTTTTCCCGAGGTCCTATAGCAGGAAAATGGAGAACTTAATCTATTCTAGCACCAAAAAAATAGGTGTGAAAGAAGAATAAAAAAAAACAAACAAATAGGTTACAAAATTGGGCTCCTTCAGTTTGAATATTGCATGCCTGAAATACCGAACCTAAAAGACATTAAGAACAGAGAAAGTACTGTACTATGTCTCAATCATCAAATGCAAACTAAAGAGCTATGTAAGCAGATTCTTCCTTTCTGCTGCATTCACAAACACAAGCTCTGAAAATCTTAAATGCAACTAATGGAGGAGACAATTTGAAAAGGGAATATATATAGTTTCATTAATTGGTTTTTAACTTGCATTCAGGTAAATATTGCAATGAGAAAGTTCATATTCATGGTATTTAAAAAACTAAAATTCTTTTTAAGAATCCTACTCTCTGCATAATTAGGTGACTGTTTGGCAGGAGATTGTAGCCACTGGAGCAGGAAATTTAATAGCTTGCAAGAACTTTAAACAGTAAGCTTCCAGAAAAAAATAAAAAATATATGTTATATCATATAAGTAATTTCTTTCAAGTTTTAAACTAAGAAATTCTTGGAAGTTTAATTTGTCATTGGCTCAAATTTGTGTAGAGAATGCTATCAAAAGAGACAAGCTCATATAAATTGAAATTACTGGCAGAAAACACAAATTATAAATTTAAATTGTCATACAATCAATCATCGACTAGTAACAGATTTCAGAAATCATTTTATGCAATGTTCTCATCTTACAAATGAGAAAAGTTGGGGTCTGGATTTTTTTGCTTATTCAAATCAAAATGTTAATGGTAAAGAGCAGACTAGAACTTGGAACTGAACCTCTGACACACAGCCAAGAGCTCTGTGCATTGTTTTAATTTCCATATTAAGGGTGAGCATCCTGGACTAGTCCTTCAGACCAAGCCTGAATTACATAGGTGGGGATGTGGGCATGCGTGTGTGCAGACTTATTTAATCACTTAGCAAAGAGATATTAAGCATCCTCTTTGTGTCAGCACCTGCAATAGATTCTAGTCATACAATAGTAAGACAAAACTGATAAGGTGGTTGCCATTAAATGTTCATCAGTGGATTCATATCCTATATAATCAAATTCTAATATGCAAATCAATCGAACTGCATTGAGTGTCTGCCCCCTGAGAGGGAGGCAACCGGAGGCTGTGATTGGGGGATTGGACCGGCAAGCAGGTTGCGCCAGGCTGCCAGCCAAGGTGGGTGCCATCAGGGGCCCCCTGATCGCTCCGCCCACCAGTCACCTCACAGAGGGCCTTGATCACTTGCCAGGACTAGGGACGCTACCCTATATATTGGGAACAGTCTCTTAGATTTAAAAATTAAAATCGGGCAAGGCTACTCTAACACTGAAAAAACAGGATGATGCAGCGATGACATGCATGGACTCTGGCTTGCATATTTTTGGTCAGCCCTGATTCTGACACTTATAACTGTGTGACAAAGCCAATTACTTAACTTCTCTCTGCTTCAGTTTTTCCACCCATAAGATGGGAAAAATGTTACTACTGCCTCAGAAGAATCATGTTATGTACTACTTTTTATAATCAGGGCAAAAAAAAATGTAGCTGCTTATACAACAGCAAGATACCTTTCACCTGTATAAAAGGTATGGTCACGGGAGCACGCAGCATCCCAGATGCAAGAGGGATGTCCAGCTGCTGGTTTAGGTTTGACATCCCCCAAGGGGTCCCGGATTTCAAGAGGACACAGGCTGGGCTGAGGTACCCCCCTCCTGTGCACAAATTTTGTGCACTAGGCCTCTAGTCCTATCTAATAAAAGAGAAACATGGTAATTAGCGTACGACCGCTACACTTCCCATTGGCTAATCAGGGCGATATGCAAATTAACTGCCAGCCAAGATGGTGGCCACCAGCCAGGCAGCTTGAAACTAACATGAGGCTTGCTTGCTTCAGTGACGGAGGAAACCAACGTTCCCCGCCTGCCTTGCCGGCCTCTGAGCCTGCAGTTTGAAACATTGTAACAAATATAGAAGCTAAGCAAAACCCCAGAAACCTGCTTTCAGCGAGCCGGGATCTCAGAGATGGAGTTATACATTGCTTCGATTATAGAACCCAAACAAACTAGATACCTGCTTTCAGCAGCAGAGGCCTCAGAGCTGGAACCAGAGCTAAAGCTGGCCCAGAATAAAAAAAAAGAAAAAAAGAAGCAGTTGGGAGCTTCAGCCCTCAGCCCCTCACCCAGACTGGCCAGGCACCCCAGTGGGGACCCCCACCCTGAAGGGTGGGTGACCAGCTGCAAACAGCCATCATCCCCTCACCCAGGCTGGCCAGACACCCCAGTGGGGACCCCCACCCTGAAGGGTGTGTGACCAGCTGCAAACAGCCATCATCCCCTCACCCAGGCTGGCCAGGCACCCCAGTGGGGACCCCCACCCTGATCCAGGACACCCTTCAGGGCAAACCAGCAAACCCCACCCATGCACCAGGCCTCTATCCTATATAGTAAAAGGGTAATATGCCTCCCAGCACTGGGATCAGCAGAGCCAAGAGGCCTCCTGGCACCGGGATCAGTGTGACAGGGGGCAGCGCCCAAACCCCCTGATCAGCCCTGCTCTGTGCCTGATACGGGGGAGCTCCCCAATCCCCTGATCACCCTGCGGCTCTGTGTGTGACAGGGTGCAGCGCCCCAACCCCTGATCGGCCCTGCTCTGTGTGTGACAGGGTGCGGCACCCCAAACCCCCTCCCCCACGGGCCCTGCTCTGTGTGTGATAGGGTAGAGCCATAACCTCCCCATCAGCCCTTCCCTGAGTGTGAGAGTGGCAGCGCCCCAACCCCCTGATCGGCCCTGCTCTGTGGGTAATAGAAGGCGGCGCCCCAACCCCCTGATCAGCCCTGCTCTGTGTGTGACAGGGGGCAGTGCCCCAACTCCCCCCACCCTCACGGGCCCTGCTTTGTGTGTGACGGGGTAGAGCCATAACTTCTCCATCGGCCCTGCCCTGAGTGTGACAGTGGCGGCGCCCCAATCCCCTGATCAGCCCTGCTCTGTGGGTGATAGAGGGCGGCGCCCCAACCCCCTCATCAGCCCTGCTCTGTGTGTGACAGGGGGCGGTGCCCCAACTCCCCTATCGGCCCTACTCTGTGAGTGACAGGGTAAGGAGCCCCAACCCCTCTGATGGGCCCTGCTCTGTGCGTGAAGGGGGCAGCGCCCCAACCCCCTGATTGGCCCTGCTCTGTGCGTGACAGGGGGTGGCGCCACAACCTCCCCATCGACCCTGCCTTGTGTGTGACAGGGGTGCCTCAACCCCCCAATCGGCCCTACCCTGAGCGTGACTGAGGGCGGCATCGCAACGTCCCGATCCACCCTGCTCTGTGCATGACAGGGGGCGGCGCCCCAACTCCCCAATCGGCCCTGCTCTGAGCCTAACCAGCGGCTGCACCTAGGGATTGGGCCTGCCCTCTGCCACCGGGGAACAGGCCTAAGCCAGCAGGGCGTTATCTCCCGAGGTGTCCCAGACTGCGAGAGGGCACAGGCTTGGCTGAGGGCCCCCTCTCCCCCGAGTGCACAAATTTTTGTGCACCGGGCCTCTAGTTTATATATAAAGACTAGAGGCCCGGTGCACAAAATTTGTGCATGGGAGGGGGGTCTCTCAGTCCAACCTGCACCCTCTCCAATCTGGGAGCCCTCAGAGGATGTCCTACTGACAGCTTAGGCCTGTTCTCCGTGGCTCTCTGCTCTCTGCGGGGCTTGCCTGCTCCACACCACAGCAACGGCCAAGCAGGCCCTGCTGGGTGCTGCCTGTGGGCCATGCTTGCCTGCTGCCAGTTGCCCTGGTGACGGCCAAGCTGGCCCTGCTGGGTGCTGCCTGTGGGCTGCGCTTGCCTGCTGGGCTCACGTTGCCAGGGCGATGCTGCCACCGTCCCACCCTGGCCACTATGGGCACCACCATCTTTGCTGTGGAGTGATGGTTAATTTGCATGTTACCCTTTTATCAGATAGGATAAGTGTTCTGAAAAAAAAAAAATGGAGTTGCAAGGAGCAAGTGGTGAGCAGTGAGTAGGAACTGTTTTCCTCTAAACTGTCATCTGAAGAATAAGTAAAAGAAAACTAATCCAAAAGGGGATGATGATTTTTAAAAGGCAAAATATGAGCAATATTATTACTTTGAAAAAAGTTCATATTACTTCACTGCTAAATTTTATATGTAATACCCTTGTAAGTATTTTCATTCAAATATTCTTTCTATAGCAATTTTACTGAGTAGCCAAAATATGCAAACATCGTACTAGGTATTGAGGTTAAAAATAATGAAAAAGGATACAGTCCTTATTCTCAAGTAGAGTCTTTTAAAGGAAAAAGCTATATAAAGAATAATTAACTACTGTTAAGTACACATGGGATACTTGAGAATTATAATGACAGAATGGCGAGAGGTAAAACGAAGGTTAGTTTTATTTGGGGAGTTGGTAGAGTGCTGACACTGCAAAAGGCATGATTTAGGGAAGGCTTCATGGAATAAGAACCAAAGGAGCGGAGTTTTGAAGGATGAGTGGAATCAGAGACAGACAAAAATGCAAAAGAAATATTATGTACAAATCATAGAGATGCCTTGCAGAACTAGAAGTAAGATAAAAATCCTATATAATAAAAGCCTAATATGCAAATTGTCACCTCGACTGGGAGTTTGACCAGGAGTTCAACTAGGGGTCGAGGCCAGTGGCAGTGGGATGTAGCCATGGGAATGGAGGCGTCCCCAGCTGACAGCCACTAGGGACCATACCCTTGCACAAATTTCATGCACTGGGCCTCTAGTTTTATAATAATGGCAGATATGTAATACAACATTGCTGACCTTTATCCTAAAAGTAGAGGGAGCTTTTAAAGAATTTATGCAAGATAGGGATATGATCACATCTAGCTTGAGAATAAATTAACACATTGGCATTAAATCTTGGTTTCTTACAATGTAAGGGCACCTTTACTAAAACACAATAATAACAACAACAACCAAACAGCTCATACAAATATTTTAAAGTAATGATATATTGATGGCTTTGAACTCCAAATGCTTTCATTATTGTCCATTTTAAGGCACTTTACCGACTAAATAAATGGCCATACATTTTACATAGGAAATATATTTATACTTTCTGTTTCTTTGAGGTAATAATTGGGAGGTATCTTGTTTTCCACTTGTATTTATTCTCTGTGTCATAATTATCTTAATCGATTGCTGAGCACTTATGGGCTTTAGAGAGACCACTTTCTTGGGAATCTCAGTGGACTGAGAAAGAAAATTGTGCCTATCTTCCCTAATTGTATAACTTTTCTTTCCCCTCAAGAATAAAAGCAGGTTTATGCACAGGATAACCAGTTTTATTAGAGAAAAATGATAACAGCTGTGATCCTTGAAAATACACAGAAGAAAAACATTGGACATTAAAAATCATTTGAAAGATAATTAGAACCATCTTTGACATTTTTCCTCCCAAGGAAATAAATATCAGCAATCTATTTGTACCTTCAGGTTTATACATTTTTTAATTGTTGAAAAATATTGAAAGAATAATATTTCATGAGATGTGAACATTACATAAAGTTTTAATGTCCACCAATAAAGCTTTATTGGAACACACATACACACATACACACACACACACACACACACACACACACACAAAGGTTCCTTTGTATGAGTGTTTGTTTGTTTTAGTTAAGGGTACTATTGATCCCTAAACTTCTGTGATCAATTTTTAAAAAGGGACCATACCTTAAAACTTCTCCAGACAGGTCATCTCAGGAAATGAAACAGAAAAATTTAAGTGCAGTGTTTCCGAAAGTGGCATACAGTATCTCTAAATATTTGGAATATGGAGAGCATAGCCTTAACCTTCAAGCCTATGAATCATTCAGAACATGGAAACATTGCATCAAGGTCAAAAGTATTGTATTACATAAAGTCTTGAAACTTTGTAAATAGTTGATAAAAATATAATATTCAAAGATATCTCCTGTTGATATATGCCTACAGAAGATTCTGGTTTTTCTAAGTATTTTGAAAATATCAATCAAGGAAGCTCCAATCCTATATAATAAAGAGCTAGTAGCTAATATGCTAATTAGACAGAATAGCGGAACGACCATCCAGATGACCTTCTGGACGAAGCCGGGGCTGCAAGGAGCTGAGGCAGCTGCGGCTGCAAGGGCTGAGCCCCTTGCAAGAATTTCGTGCATTGGGCCTCTAGTCTATATATATAAAACCCTAAGCGACCAGAAGACCGGACGACGAGACAACTGGACAACTGGCTGGTAGCTATGACATGCACTGACTACCAGGTGGCAGACACTCAACGCAGGAGCTGCCCCCCTGGTGGTGCACCCCTCCCCCCGATGAGCTGGTGGGTAAGGCCTGACTGTGGTGGCGCAGAGGTCCACTTATCCCCGCAGGCCAGGCTGAGGGACCCCACCAGTGCACAAATCCGTGCACTGGGCCTCTGGATTTTATATATGATTGAGTAATCCATGAAAATAAAAAATTCATTCAATAAGAGTTTCTCTTGGGAATACATAATCCTGAGGAAACACCTTGTCGACAATTGCCTGGAAACGTGTAGAATTATTTTTCATATAAATCGAACCTCTTGTTGACTTTTATGTCTCATCACCAGATGCCTGTAATCCTCTCTACACACATCTTCTCTTTCTCATTTTTACTCACGTTTTGTTTTTGCCAACGAAAGCTCGTGCAATTCTGTTGGAATGGACCAAATTTGGGAAATATTGTAGGAATGTGCCTTTGGCTCACCGCCCACCTCTAGTGTCTCATGGAGGAGGGCATTTCTCTCCAGCGGTGTCTTCCCACACTTCCGGGGGTATCGTTCCCAGATTCTCCTTAACCCAACTCTACTGAGGTACTAGCTCCTAAAGCACATCTCAGAACTTGGGTGGTGCTTTTGCTTTCCTGATAAGGGGAACAACTGTGGAGAAGACCGGACATGTGTTGCTCAGGATCGCAGCCACAGTCCTTATGAAAGAGCCATCTCGGTTTCTGAGGATGCACAGAAAGTGTCTTCCATAATAACCTGCTCATTCAGGAGTTAACCCAGCATTCACCTTTACAGAACGTAAAATGAAAACACGCATATGCAAATCTGTGCTAGTTGCAGCTTAAAATTGTTTGCCCATGGAGTTCTAACTCCATCATGTAATCTCCAGTTATTTTCTCTTTATAGTATAAACATTTTAAAGCATGGGGAAGAGACAGTAACGATAAAAGTGCTCATGTGAGTAACAGGTATTTTATGAGAAAGAGAGGCTTCTAAACACAAGTCAAACATTGTTCTTCACGTCTCACCTGAAGCATGCCGGCCACTCCAGTCCACCACAGGTAGTTCCCTTGGGGCCTATGCTGGATGGACACCAAGGTCTCATGAGGAAAAAGGCTAGGACACTTGCTCTTTCTGACCAGGTAGTGCTGTGGCTGATTAATATCTACCCAAAGCCACAATCACCTTCTGATCTGAGGAGCAGGTGACTTGGAGATTCTGAAGTGTCTTGATAAATTATGCAGGCATATCAAACAATACACATAGCAGATTTAAAAAAAAAATTCAGTCACTAGAGTGGTTTGCTTTGTCCTTTTAAAAACTGAATCTAAATAGCTCATCATCAATCACTGACAACGCTTAGCATGACAATACTGATAAATTAGTATTACATGGGTACCCAGAGAAGAGCTATTTTCTTCCCCAAGGAAATATTTGGGTAAGGAGAGAGGAAGGGAGGAAAATCAACAAGGTTATGTTAACAGCCTTTGAAATTTTACTTTTTCCATTCTTTCTTTTCGTGAACCAAAAGACCAGTTTACTCACAATATCCAATATCTTTTCATTTCCACATCTTATTTATCCTAAGCCTTCCTTCCTCCTTGCCAACACAAACTACACCTATCATTCAAGCATCTTTAACACCCAGATCAAAGGTCAAATGTTATCTGCTTCATAATCATTCATTCTATAACCACTCCAAATGTCATGTGATTGCTCTGATAACCATACATATACTGTCTGAACTAACAATATTTCTCCCAGTACAGACACAAAATGTAATTGACGTACATAATTGTTATTTTGCTTTTTCTTGTTTACCTCATCTCCTTAACTATTTAGTAATTCTTAAGCAAAAGAACTTTTGCCTTGCATATGTGGCCTCTTAACAAAAAGACAGTGTTGAAAAAGATTATAGAAAAAAAGACTCACCATACCACTTTCTTCAAAGGTTATGAAATAGAAAGTTAATTTGCATTGCATAAAATAAGTAAGTACATGGGAATTGTTAAAAATCATAACTTATAGTTTGTTAGACCCTACATTTGACCCATAAAGAATTTAAAGCAGTAAGAAAACATAAAAATGTGCACATTAATTTTAGCAATATATACTAAGAATAAATTGGCAAGTAAAACTAACTTCTAAAACCAATATATTAAATTCAATAGTCTTTCATTTTGTTCTCATCATAGGAAACCAACTGTTTTCGCTGGTTGTCAAACAGTCTTTTTAAATATTGTTGTTATAATAAATGTAAAATATCTTTAACAAAATATATATGGCTTTCTATGTTACTGAGGAAAAAAATAAATTATTCACTGGTTGTTCTGATTTTTTTCTTTAATTGAGGTGTAATTGACATATACCATTTCATTAAGTTCAGGTGTACAACATTTTTTATATTTGTGGATCTTCTCCATAGCATCAGCAGGAATTTTGTTTGTTCCTATTCTTCTTTTTTTTTTCCATAAGAAGATAGGAAGAGGGTAGATTAACAGACATCAGATTTCATGGCTGGGCATATAGCCCTTCAGAGTATGTCCCTCTCCAGTCTCTCACACTCCAGCCACTTAAGGCCCATGACCACTATTCACACAGAAATGGGCATGTTCCCAGAGGTCTGAGCAGTCCTACTGTGCAGCCTTTCTTGGAAAATCCCTGACTTCACTTCATTCAACCAATTCACTCTCCCATCAGAACACAGCTTTGATGTTACTGTCTAGGAATCTCCAGTCTTAAATGCCCCCAGTTGGGATATCAAATGTCTATGCTTTGTGCTCTCATTACAGCTATCCCCACCCAGTTCACTCTGGAATTCCTATGTAAAAACAGTACCCATTTGCTCCCAACAGTGCCCAGTTTAGATGATAGATTATGGTCAGGAGTTCAACTTAAAACCAGCTTTGACCGGAAGGTCAACTTAGGCCCTTTATCCTCAGGGCACCCCTGACAGCTACCAAGTGCCTTTTCATCAACACTGACTAACTGAAGTTGACCCTGAAAATTTATCAAAAATACTAAAAGGAAACATATGGTCAGATGGTAGTTGTATTCTTGCAAAGGCCCACAGAGGCATGAGCCTTAGGAAATTTTCTGAGAAATATTCTCCTTTGGGTTTCCATGAGCTTGAAAGCAGAACATGCCCAGGAACAAAATAGTAATGTCAAACTCAAACGGCAGCCCCACAATAGCTCTGCCAGCATATGATTCACTCGATGGAATGCTAAGGCTTTCATTTCTTATGACTCACACTGTTGGTGATTCGAGATTCAGCAACAAAAGGAACAGACCCAACTTTTTAGTAAGAGTCTACCTGAAATTTGCAAGACATTTTTAGTGATAACAAACAATACTATAATATAGTGACTGACAATTCCATTCCTATTTGACACATGTAAATTTCTTCAATATTTTCACTTGAAGTGTTTAAATTTATGACTAGTACTTTTTGAGTTCATCAAAATAAAACATATTGTTTGGATAAAGGACTTAAACATAAGATGGGAAACCATAAAAATCTTAGAAGAATCCAAAGGCAGCAAAATATCAGACATATGTCCTAGCAATATCTTTACCAATACAGCTCCTAGGGCAATGGAAACTAAGGAGAAAATAAACAAATGGGACAATATCAAAATAAAAAGCTTCTGCACAGCAAAAGAAACAATCAACAAAACAACAAGAATGCCCACTGCATGGGAGAACATATTTGCCAATGTTATCTCCGATAAGGGTTTAATCTCCAACATTTACAGGGAACTCACACAACTTAACAAAAGGAAGATAAACAATCCAATAAAAAGATGGGCTAAGGGCCTAAATAGACACTTTTCAAAAGAGGATATACAGAAGGCCAAGAGATATATGAAAACATGCTCAAAGTCACTAATCATCTGAAAGATATAAATCAAAACAACAATGAGGTACCATCTCACACCTGTCAGAATGGCTATCATCAACAAATCAACAAACAAGAGCTGGAGAGGAAGTGGAGAAAAAGGAACCCTCGTTCACTGCTGGTGGGAATGCAGACTGGTGCAGCCACTGTGGAAAAGAGTATGGAGTTTCCTGAAAAAAATTAAAAACCAAACTTCCATTTGACCCAGTAATCCTTCTAGGAATATATCCTAAGAAATCAGAAATAACAATCAGAAAGGACATATGCACCCCTATGTTCATAGCAGCACAGTTTACAATAGCTACAATTTGGAAAGAGCTTAAGTGCCCATCAGTAGAGGAGTGGATTAAAAAACAGTGGTACATCTACACAATGGAATACTACGCTGCTGTAAAAAATGAAGGAACTCTTACCATTTGCAACAGTATGGATGGACCTGGAGAGCATTATGCAAAGCGAAATAAGCCAGTCAGAAAGATAAATATTACGTGATCTCACTCATTTGTGGAATGTAATGAACAACTGATGAACAAAAATAGAGCCAGAAGCATGGAACAGACCCTCCAACCTAAGAGGGAAGGTGTGTGGCAGGGGGGAGGAGGTAAGAGATCAACCAAAGGACTTGAATGCATGCATATGAGCATAACCAATGGACACAGACAGGAGAGAGGTGAGGGCACGTGCTGGGGGGTGAGAATGGCCAGGGAGAAGTCAATGGGAGAAAAAGGAGACTTATGTAATACTTTAAACAATAAATAATTAAAAAATTGAACATATTGTTAAATACTTAAGGACAGGGTAAAGGATGGTGGCTAGAGTCAAGATATGAGTTCCATTCTTAACATCTACTGTAGTGATTAAAATGTAGTTAAGAGATGATGCAAGACTGTAAGACTGCTAAGTTAAAAGAATACAGCAATAGCATCATATCTGCCTCTTTTTTCAATCTGTTGTGTTGTGTTGTTTTGTTGAAATATGAACAACATCTGGACTCCTACAAATGTGAGTTGGATCTAGTTGGGAGGGAAGACTGTCCTTTTCAGCTAATTGAGCATTCTTCTTTGATACTATAATAAAACTCGAGTGCTAGTGTCTTAAAGATTAGCTGCAACATAGAATCTAAAACCTATCGATCAACTTTTCCCACTGTACCCAAAAACCCTTGGTTTATTTGGCAGTTGGAATGAATTTTATACCCACATCTGGTTTTGTAATATTATACATTGGTCATCTGGAAAATATTGATTCACTGAACTATGCCAATTTTCCAAGTGGTGATATAACTCATTATATGATATTAAAAGGTCACTTTGTTAAATTCCTACCCATCTTATAAACAAAGTCCAAGTATAGAGGTAGCTGACAAGCACATGATTGCAAGTGCAAGTTTTCCAAAATTACAGTGTTTATTGAAAGCTCCAAGTTCATCTCTGGCAACAAACACTGTCAGTTTTCCCTTTGACCAAATATCCATGTCTGAATAAATTTTCTATCAATGTTCTTTCAAAGAGAATGGTATTTCATGAAAAGGCAGCAAGTTCAGATAACAGACCAAACAAGCCCACCAATCCTTTTCCTACAGAAAGCCACGGTACTCTGGTATACAGCAGAAGTGTCGTGTGCGTACTTCCCACTTAATCACATGGATAAAAGCCTTTAACAAACACTGATCATTGAATCTGCTTAATTAAGGATATGTTTAAGTAACTGTGCGTAATGGTAATGGATATAGTGACCATGAGGACATATTGGTATCATCCCCTTGATTCACATCAAGAAGAAAAAGAGGCAAATAATATCGTGTTGTTATTATGCACATAATTTTAAGCCAGAAGACCCTTGAGGGACCATTAGGGGCACATTAGGGTCTGCAGACTACACTTTCCAGCCCTGACCCACTAAGGAGATTAATAGGCAGCAGCTCTCCTTCTGTCCATCAAATAATGCCTATGACTTCAATGTGATGAACTTTCATAACTGATTCTCTCTAATACATTTGCTGTCACAGCTCAGTTAGGAGCTTACCCAATATCCCCTGGGTAAACTCTTCAATCTATGTCTGCATGTTGTCAGTATTCTACAAGTTAATTAAATATTATATAAACCAGTGAAATATGTGTGCCAAAGCAAGGGAATTGATATTGCAATCTAAACTCTGCAAAGGGAGGGATTTTTAGCTTTGAATTTACTACTGTACCCCCAGCACCTTGAACAATGGGCACATAGGGCTATATGCTAATTGTTGATTGAAAATCAGATTTGTTATTTCTATGAAAATAAGGTGAATCTCTGAATGCCTGTATAACTTTTAAAAGCCAAATCCTGTGCTGGCAAGATAGAAAGAAAAGGAAAAAACTTATTGAAATCTAGGAGTGGTTATCCTCACTGCTTTTTTCTCATTCTCTAAAGAAATGGAAATTAGAAACCATAGAGGACACACAAAGGTATGATTTATGTATAAAAGTTAGAGAAATTACTCCCATTGATTAAAAATCCCTATCAAAACTCTGGTTTCCTTCTCATTTACAGTTTGGTGAACTACTTCACTTAAACATACCTGACAAATACTACTAGTATTTCTACAAGTCTTTGGATTTCTAATACCCAAGGGCAAATTGTTGCTAGCAACATTTCACCTTTATGATGCATCACCCCCATCTAGTGTCAGTAAGCGGTAAATGCAGGCTTTACTACACAGACCTTTGACCTTGGCTTCATTCAAAATGGTTCCTAAGAAGACAGGGAATGAAGGAGGGAAACAAGGAAGGAAGAAAATGTACTGTGATGAAAAGTGAATGCTCTGGCACCTCCTTTTACAAGTTTTGAATTTACCTTGATGTAAATTTCAAATCTCATATTCAAGTTATACTATTTTGAAATTCAACACATAAATCTATGTTTAGGTATCCATATTATCTTTAATTATTTTTCCTATTTTCTTTTACTATTTACATTTTCAGAGTGAAGATTCACTTTATGACCATTCTCTATACATTTGATTTTCAATAAAAGGAAATGGGAGTGGATGACATAGTTGACCCTCTCTTGCACATTTTAGTTAAAACTGGTGAGTATAAAAGCATAAGGTAGACAGCAGATAGAGTGGTAACTCCACTACTGGGGCATAAATCTCAGAGCTACTCAGAGTTGATGGATAGATTGTAGCAAAGGACTGCAAAGATAGCAACTGATACCTGCTAGGCATAGGGCTTCCAGCAGGGGGAATGCAGATGACCATTTGCCTACCCAACAAATGAAATTTAGGATCTATTGTGTGTACTATTATGCATGTTTTATATGTATTAGCTGACCACTGACGACAAGGAAAGATATGGAAAGGTAGACAAACCATAATCCCTTTTTCTTTAGTCCTTCCTTACTCATCCGTAAGGTGAAGGTAAAGAGTGTGGGTAAATTGTAGATATATTAGCTATAGTAAGTAAGTGAAATAAAAACAGTTCTGGTAGAAATAAAATACATATGCATGTATAAGCTACAAAATAAAATCTGTGTATTTCCGTTATTTGCACACCAATTCTCTTATATTTGCATATGCATGAATAGTAAAATTCATGCTAGTAACTAAAATATTGATTTTTATTTACATAGAATGCCTGTAAATAGCAAATTAAAACACTTTGATAAGTTGAAAGTTTATGGAAGAAAAGGAAAGAATTTATATTTTAGAACCTCTAATGGCACCTTTCTCTCTCTCTCTCTCTTTTTTTTTTTAACAAGGAGACTTGCATTTTCCACTCAGCCCCACAAATTATATATATGTTTATATATTTCTTATTGATTTCAGAGAGGAAAAGAGGGAGAGAGATAGAAACATCAATGATAAAAGAGAATCATTGACTGGCTGCCTCCTGCATGCCTCACTCTGGGGATCTAGCCCACAACAACTGGGAATCAAACTGTGACCTCCTGGTTCATAAGTCTATGCTCAACCACTGGGCCACGCTGGGCGGGCCACAAATTATATTCTTTACATTTGCTGGAAGTGCTGGTAATCCTCAGACCACCTGAGATATTCTTCAGGGAGAGTCACGCTATCAAATTATCAACTTCTCTTTGGTGAAAGCTATAGTGTTTTCTTCCTTACTTGGAGTATGCCTTCTTCTCCAAATAGGATAACATGCATATTAACTCATAAGTAAAAAGTTTACTTCATTTTCTTGTGCTCAGAGAACCTCTGTTCCATCTATAAAGATGCATTTAGGAAAACAGAGACTGCTTGTTTCCAGCTTCCATAAGAACTTTGGATAAGGTTTGAAGAAGTTGACGGCTTTAGGCCCCTGGAAGACTGTTTAAGTCAGCGGTTCTCAACCTGTGGGTTGCGACCCCTTTGGGGGTCGAACTACCCTTTCACAGGGGTCGCCTAAGACCATCGGAAAATACATATATAATTACATATTGTTTTTGTGATTAATCACTATGCTTTAATTATGCTCAATTTGTAACAATGAAATTGGGGGTCACCGCAACATGAAGAACTGTATTAATGGGCCACGGCATTAGGAAGGTTGAGAACCATTGGTTTAAGTGGTTTCCTATTATTCAATTGCAAACCAAGGCTCTGAGGTTCAGAGACGTCTTTGGGGATCATGTCCTCTGAGGACATCCTCTCCATTTGTTCCATTTGGAGAACTTCTACTCTGGCCCTCAGTGCAGCACAGATACCTTCTCTACAGTGGGCAATGGGTCCCTGGGTGTGGCTGCTGTACCAATGGGAAAATGCAAATGTGATGTTTGTGTTTTGTCATCATGTTACACAGGCTTTTGATGCTCCAATTGTTTGAGGATGTTGGCAAAAAAAAAACCCAAAAAAACAAAACACAAATTTTAAAAGTATGTCAAGAAATGAAGCCAAGACTCAGAGTCCATTCAATCTATGAAACAAAAGTACCATCTAGGATGACATCATCCTGTAGTTTTATAAAAGTCATTTGAATACAAATTAAAAATGTTTCTCAAACACACTTTTATGTTTTGCTTTAACATAAAATGATCACTGCAGAACGACTGTAACTAGAAGAAATAGTGTAGTGGTTATAATCCAGAGCAGAGTGACCTCAGAGCAGGAAATGTATGAATACGGAGAACCCTGCTTTCTCCTCTAGGCATTTTTCTGTCCTCCAGCGTCCGTATAGCCACCGAGGACAACAGTCCATCAACCTGAGAAGTCACCCAGACGAAATAGTGCTTTAACCTTCAAAGTGAGTACAGCTTCTCCGTTAGGAAGCAGCCCAGGCAGCCTGCTGCAGGCAGACATGCTTCAGAGCTGACCCGAACTCGTGTCACTCCAACTCAAAGGGGAGTAAAGACAAAGAAAATGACTTGATTTCTGAAAACCCCATCGGTTACTGAGGTTATTGAAAAGCTACAAGATGAATTCATCACAGGTTTCATCTCACACATTTAAAAGTTCAGAAACAGCGCTAGCTGGCTTGGCTCAGTGGATAGAGCATCGGCCCATGGACTGAAGGGTTCCAGGTTCAATTCCAGTCAAGGACATGCACCTCAGTTGCAGGCTTGATCCCCAGCCCCAGCCGGGGCGGGTGTGTGGGGCAACCAATCTATGTTCCTCTCTCACATCGATGTTTTTCTCTGTCTCTCCCCCTCCCTTCCACTCTCTTTAAAAAAACAATCAATGAAAAGAATATATATCTATTCAGAAAAACTTGCCTTACACAGCTAGCAGTGGGCCAAAGCAGGACTTCCAGACTTGCCTATTCCACAGTCTGCATTTTTCACTCCTCTGTGCAGTCCTTTATGTAGACAGCCTCACAGCTCTGCAATAGGAATATGATTCTCAAGGGCAGGCATTTATATACACCCCTACAATCTAAACTAAGGCTTCGATGGCTTTAATTCCAAATAAGTGACTGAGTTCCCTAGAAAGCAAGTAAAATTCGCACTGATAGCCCTATCAATAGTTAAAATTCTTACTGCTTTAGTCAATGTAGTATATACTTCAAAGTTGCTAAGATACTAGAACTTAAATGTTCTCACCATAAAAAGGAAACGATAATATGTGATGTGAAAGAGGTGTTAGCTAACACTATGGTGGTGATCACATCGCAATCTATAAGTGAATCAAATCCACACATTGTACATCTTAAACTTAAACAATGATCTATGTCAATTACCTCTCAATAAGAGAGAGACCAGGGAAATCAATACCCTATGGGGAAAGGTTTTTCTCTATTAAGTGAATTCTAAGCTCAGATATTATTTTCTTGGATACTAAAGGGCTGCTGCTGATAAAGCAAGAGGAAATATTCAAAACAAAAACAGTACCCTCCTCTCTGAGATGGCTAAAAAATTTAAATTGTCTGCATGCTGTGCAGACCTGGTTATAAATGCAGATATACACTAATGTACTCAGCGGGAAAGTAGTGCCTTACCTTCAGAGGTGGCCCGGATTTCTCTTTTTCTATGTAAAACTTTACTGCTTCTTGGGTAAAGAAATGGGGGGCACTTCTATTCACTACAAAGTACATGCAAATATATTCAGAAAATTGCAAACTATTTATAGAAAGGCTCTGACAGGTTTGAGAGAGAACTCAACCTTCTCTGTGATCTCACCAATTCCCACATCAATTTATTTCCCTATAGCACAAAGGTAGTAAATTATTATTTCAAAATATTCTTGAACTAGAAGAGATCATCTAGACAGTAAGGACAAAACATCTTTGTATCTTTAACAATGATCACCGTGAATTCTAATGCGGTAAAAAATATCCTCAACTTCTTTTACTTTCTAGCATTTATGTCTTACTGGATTTCCACCCCTTATTTTACCTCAGGTCCACTTGTATTAAAAAATTATATTACTCAGTCTCATATTTTGTAATTTCTTCAACAATTTGAAACAAAGATAAAATTTACTAAACAGAAGTAGCATTTTTCTAAGGACTTAGACTTTTATGTTTGGAAAATCTGTCATAAATTTTGTCAAATATGACAAAGATTTACTCACATATTTATAAGCATATAACACACAATTTTCTATTTTAATAGTAACTTCTTTGGAACAGATCAATGACTTGTTCCACTAGGATCTAGTGTCTAGAGGACTTTTGTTGATAAATAAGTAGGTCAATAATAAGATTTAGATAACTTGGTTTTATTTCCTTTTATTTATTAGAATCAGAGTAATAATGAGAACAGGCAATATAAACAAGAAGAGAATTCTACCCCTAGTTAAGAAGAAGACTTCTCCAACTCTAAAATCCAGATAAATTAATAAAATTAGGTGATCATCCTTTGTAATGCAGTATTTATTCCCCAATGGGGAGAGACATCTCAGAGATATAGCCAAGACAATGTGAAAGAAGTAACTGGAACTGCTTGTTGAAAATGGCTTGTCTTAGATTTTAAAAAACAGCCAAAACATATTTTTATATTAAAATTGTTATTTAAACACAAGTCTTAACAAAATATCTCTATCACATTCTTTACAACTGTCACAACATAAAATAGAAGGCATAGGCAGAAACACAAAAGTTTTTAGTAAATACAGAAAAAATGAAATTCTCCTTCTGCTCTAGTCTGTTTCTTGGTTTATGGCAGTGCCAGTGATCAGAACAGGAAGATCCGTGTGTCTCTTTCTCTCATATGCAATCCTTATCTAGTTGGTCTGCAAGTTCTACAGTCTCCTCTCCATACAGTTCAATTTGTTCTCTCTTTCATTTATTCTTTCAAATGGACTTTTATGCAACTTTATGTCTGGTGTCTCTGACTTTTTTTCTCTATATTCTCAAATCCCTCCTGTACTCTGTTGCAAGTTTTAGACAGGAAAACCATGATACAATCACAATATTTAGTTATTAAAAAAATGAATAGTTCTTGCTACCTATAAAGCAAAATTCAGTCTCCTTAGTAATACGTTCAAGGTCCTGTATTATCAGACCCCAAGCTACACTCTTTTTCCTTAACTTTCTCATCCCATCCCATTGTCCCATTTCTAGGACTCTATTCCAGGTAAACTCTGCTCAAACTATCAAAACATGCCTCCTGATACATAATGATGTTGACATTTTTTGCATGAATTTCTTCTTCTAGAAAGCTTCTTACCCCACACCTCTTTATAATGTCTATCATTAAAACCAAATATTTTTCTTCTATGAGTCAATTGCTTCTTATGCCAACAGCTATGAAGAACAATAAACCCCTGTGAATGACAACCTCCGCATTATTCTGGTGACACAGAGTTGGCTGAGGCCACCTGGCAAGGGGTGGTGGTGTGTCTCTGGTCTGTGACTGCAGGTACAGGCATCACTCATGCTTGTACACTCCATGATCTAACCCGGAGCCTGGAAGGATGTTCAGATCTTCGTGTACTTACATTAGGTAATGGATCAGGCAGGCCAAGAGATGTGCATAAAGCAAACACTTAATCCAAAAAGTTAAAAACAGAAACAGGATAATCTAAAAGGAGCTAAAAAGCACAGAGCCTTAGCATCTCCTTATTTTACATGCACTTAGGGAATCTGTTAATTAAAGGAATCCTCTTGTGAATTTCTCGTGAAGAAAAGAATTCTTTGGCAAAGCAAATAATCAACCCTTAATTTATAAAGTACTTGTGGCGGTAGGTGCTCACAATATCACCAAATTGCACTTTAGGGACCCCTCATCATCAACTTGCCTCTAAAAACACATAGTTCTAAAGAACTCTCTAAGATTTTGAAGAAAATTGGGTTATAGATGATTTAAGCTGTTAATTTTGATCTTCTATACAATAATGTTAATAAGGCCATATTTGCTTTTCTATTTAAGCCTTAAAGCATCCAGTAGACAAAAAGAAAAATCTCCACAGGTAACATTCTAATATTAAAATCCTTTTGTTCCAGGCAACAAGCAATAAAAGTTTTTTTTAAAATTATTATTAAAGGGTCTATTATGTTATTTATATATCGTTGATTTGGGAACAAAATTTCAAAACTTCGTTCTTCGTCTAAGTAATGATAATTTTTAAATAGTCTCTGTGAAGTTTGTTGTTTTAAAACTAACTCACCTCCCAGGGGCAGGTGGCTGAATTTTTACTATGGATTAAGAGTTAAAGCTCTGGTTTCCCTTTGAGATTTTTTCATTGACATTCAAAAGCTTTTGAAAGCAAGCATGGTGACTGTTTCAGTGATGTAAGAAAGGAACACACACACTGACACTGAAGATGGGCCTTATTTTGCACAAAATGTCAGCTACAGAATTTCCATATGTGACAGGTTTGGGGGTTGGCAGTCTTCCAGGGGAAAGAAGCAGCAGAAGAAATCCTCGCATGTTGCCCCTCGGTGGGAGTTTTCTGGAAAGCACGCTGTTTTCTTTTGTTTCCTGAGAATATATGTGTAGGTGGGGTGTTTTGGTGAACGCTACTGAAACTCTGGAGGCGCTAAAGTTTCCACACACCATTTCTTGGTTGCAAACCTGTTTCTTAATTTCTAGGCGAATCTCTGTCACAAATGCAATTTATTTCGTATTCCGTAGCCTTCTGTTCCTCTATTCCTCCTCCCTTTATTTATTTCTCTCCTACCCTCTTTTTTTTTTTTTTTTTTGGAAAAGCAAATAAATAGGTTTTTAAAACTTGTGTATGAATTTCATGTTAAAAAATAAGGTTGTAATACCTTAACAAATAAAAATGTGGTGAAAATCTTATATAATGTGCAGAACTCCACAAGGTTGAGTCCCTGCCCACCTTCTTAGCATTATCTCTATATTTTAGACAGACCTGCTTAATTTCAGTTTCAAGGTTCTGTCAAACTGTTTCACACTTCCATGACTTTGCATTTGCCATTTTCAACACCTGAAAACCATATCTTCACTGAATATTTTTTCTGAAATCTACTCTGAGGGAAGAAAGGTGCTAGGTCCCAGGAATACAGTGTGAAAAAGATATTCACAGTTGCTGCCCACACGGGACTCAGCATCCTTCCTTCCTGGTAAATCCTGCTTGCATCTTGCATCTTCTGTGTTTTTCTCTGGGACGTGGTCCCTGATCATTCCAGGCAAGACTTGTCAATACTTCAAGACACTGGTACAGTTTTAATACTCCTGTTAGAGTCCAGAACAAAATGCTTTTCATAGTGTTATTTATCTACCTGATTCCCTTATGAAACAGTGAACTTGCTGTATCTCTTTCATTTTTAAATTATTAGTACAGTGCTTATCACTGAATGAATGAATTAATTAATGGAATGACTAAATTGAGTAACATATTTTGGGAGAGAGTAAGTTGAATTTCAGTCTCAAATTGGTTTACATGTACTACAGAAGCCATTGCAAAGCACATCCTATATAATAAAGAGGTAACATGCAAATTGACCCTCACATCCTTGTGTCACAAGATGGTCACTCCATGTCATCACAAGATGGCTGCCACCACATCGTCACAAGATGACTGGCAGGGCAGGGCAGTTGGGGGGCACCAGGACTGCAGGGGAGGGCAGTTGTGGGTGATCAGGCCAGCAGGGGAGCAGTTAGGTGTTTATCAGGCCATCAGGGGAGCAGTTAGGGGGTGATCAGGTGGGAGGGGAGTGGTTAGGACAGGGGTGGGCAAACTTTTTGACTCGAGGGCCACAATGGGTTCTTAAACTGGACCAGAGGGCCAGAAAAAAAGCATGGATGGAGTGTTTGTGTGAACTAATATTAATTCAAAGTAAATATCATTACATAAAAGGGTACGGTCTTTTTTTTTTTTTTTTTAGTTTTATTCATTTCAAATGGGCCGGATCCAGCCCACCGGCCGTAGTTTGCCCACATCTGGGTTAGGAGGTGATCAGGCTGGCAGGCAGAAGCAGTTAGGGGCAATCAGGCTGGCAGGCAGGTGAGTGGTTAGGAGCCAGCAGTCCCCGATTGTGAGAGGGATGTCTGACTGCTGGTTTAGGTCCGATCCCAGAATTGGGACTAAATCAGCAGTCAGACATCCCCCAAAGGGGTCCAAGATTGGAAAAGGTATAGGCTGGGCTGAGGGACACCCCCCCCCCCAGTGCATGAATTTCATACACCAAGCCTCTAGTATTAATATAAAAGTGAATTAGCACAGAATTTTAAAATATGAATTTATAGACACTAGTGAATCTAATCTCTTACATGAATATAATATCCTCTTATAACAAACCTCAATTATGCTACTTGAAATATAAAAAAAAATCATAATGCTCTTCTTCTATTGTTCTCCAAAATAATCACAATTATTATGTGGTTCTGTATGTATGTGTGGGTATTTTCATTACAAAGGTGGTTACTATTAATAGCTGGAGTGGTTGAACTCTTCAGAAATATGCTGTTTAATTAGAAATTCACAATGGTAATAGAATCAGTATCTTTTATAAAAGCTAAAAAGTTGGCCTTGGGGAAAAAGACTCCTAACTCTTTATGAACAGAATACAGTTTAGAATTCTGCAGGCAACTCTTTAAACCACACAACGTCCATATGTAAGCACCAAATCTCAATGGAACCTAAAGGCACCACTTCTCCTACTGGGCTTGAGTCATCTGCTAAAACTTTCCTGTCCTTCTTGGAAACATTTTTTTTAAATCAAAGAGTAAAGATAACTATAGGACACTCTATTAAATTAATTGCATGTTCCTTGACTATGGCTATCCTATTTTATTTACCTTTATTTTCTATCCCACTTTTAAGCATACTGCCTTAGCCACAATAGATTGATCATAAATATTAGTCAATTTTATATTGGGTTTCCTACTGCCATTACAAGAAACCTGGAAAAATGTCACTGTTTTGGGGAATTAGAAAAAAAAAGGGGGGGAGACATATTTAATGATAGCATTTTGCAAATGTCTGACAGATTTAATTAACTGTGTGCAGTTCCAGATAGCCATATAGATCCATGTAATAAGTAAGAAGTAGTCAGATTTTGGTTAAATTTAATAGAAACTGTTTGATAATAGCAGTTCCTAAAAAATAGAATGGATTTTATATAAATGTGTTTCATTGGTAGACACTGGCAAACAGAATGCCTGGAAGGTAGCAGAGACTATCTTTGTCTAAGGCTAAAAGACCTAAAATCCTGCTAGACAATATCTGTTCTTTAAGTGCTGGAAAAGAGAAAAGGGCATAGAAGTGTATATTCAATGCACGTATTGGTTTATCCAGTTATCTTTTAGAGTGATACCGTATATTTTTATAGTCTAAAACACATGTCCTTGATGCTACTGAGTTATA
Organism: Myotis myotis; assembly: GCF_014108235.1. NCBI lineage: Eukaryota > Metazoa > Chordata > Mammalia > Chiroptera > Vespertilionidae > Myotis > Myotis myotis. The sequence continues at coordinate 12,289,869 of NW_023416335.1, read as the reverse complement.
GATTGCCTCTGAACAACTTCTGAAACTCCAGAGTTCTGAAAACTTCATCCCTAGTCATAAACTAACTTAGAAGTGCCCACTTTCCTACGAGTAGGACTGCTAGAATCCTGAAAAAATTCCTCAGGTTGAAACACACAGATGTTCATAACTTGAGACCAAGAGGAGCCATTATAGGATTGTGCGATTTTGGAGATAAAATACTTGGATGAGTTCAGGGACCTCACTCATTGATAGAACAGACTTTCTGTGATCAGCCACAGGTTGAGTCCACTTCAGATGAATATTAAGATAAGAAGAGATTTTCATTGGAATTACATGAGGAACCCCACCTTCTTCAGCTGATTTGGTGTCCCAATATTCAGATACTGTTTGAAGAATAGCATTTTATTTTAAAACATCCTTGCCCAAATATATATTTAATTAGAAAAAGCAACCTTTAAAATGAAAATTGAATTTCAGTAGGGTGTTTTCTTTAATATTATTTAACTGCTCTCATTTTTTTTATAACTCATGGAAATGTCTGTCTGGCATGCAAACATTTTTCCTTGATTGTGCTACAGTCATAAGATCTAACATTATAAGGCAAAAAATAATAATCACAAATGTTGTAAGCAAAGAAAAATTGTAGTTGACTTTTAGAACTTCTGAAGAAAATAGATTAAAGTGTAGTGAGTGTCAGAAACATACTTTTTAGCTGACAATATTATTTAGCAATTTGAGAACTTTTAACTTCATTTTCTTCCAGTGACAAAAATGAATGTCCTCTGTAAAATGATTTTCGAGTTCTCCCTGAAAATAATGTATGCACTTCAATAACTTGGAAAAGAAAATGGTCTTCTTTAGTCAACCTGACTGTCATGCTGCATTGTTTAATTAAACATAATAATTTACCCTGGGCTGCTTGAAAGTCAATTGTACAGAGCTTCTGTGCTAAATGTGACTGGGGTTATAATTGTTATCTGGCTACTTCTCTAAGCAAAATTTTAGATTCATTTAAATTATAATATTATGAAGGAAATGTGTTATATAAATTCTTAGGGGTAGGAAGTGAAATTTTTAGTTGCTCATCAACTAGTGTTCAAATAACCAATATAAACTACTGGTTTAAATATTAAGTTTGTTTAAAGTAGGGAAATATTATATATTATAATATGTTTATAATATATATCCTTTACATTGTTTCTACTATGCACCCTTTTTGATATGCAGAGTCTCTTCTGTCTACTAATATTAAGTCCAGTTTGAATCTTAAGGTTCCTTCCTTAAACTCAGTGACAGCTGGGCATAGTAAATTCCAAAATGTCCATCAAGTGATGTATTATCATCAGTGAATACATGTGGGCCTAAGTAGTTCTCTAAATGAACCAGCATGTTATAAAAGAAAAGAAGGCATATCTATTTTGTTAAACTTTTAATTGGCTCCCAAAATGTCTACTCCCTTAGCCTCATTCAGCTTCTCCCAGTTATCTAGTCAAACAGTAATCTACTTGCTACCATGAAGGGGTTTTATAGATGTAATTAATGTCCCAAATAAACTGGTTTTAGAAAAGGATACTATCCTGGATGAGCCTGACCTAATCAGATGAGTCTAACCTCCAAAGGGACTTAGCTATTCCTGGAAAGATTTAAAGTATAAGAGAGACTTAATGGGAGGAAAATTCTTAAATTCTTCACTGATGTCTTTGAGGCATGGTCTGAAAGCAAACTCAGAGAGCTGAGAGCAGCCCACAGCTAAAAGCCAGCAAGAGAACTGAGACTATGACCTTTCAACACTTTGATTTTAGTCATGTGAAAGAATTAGAAGATGGCCCAATCGTGCCATGTCCCTATTTCTGACTATGGAACTGTGAGATAATAAATGGTCATTGCTTTCAACTACTAAGTTTGTGAAGGCTTGTTACACAACAATAGAAACTAATATATCCATGATGTAGTTAAATAGAGCATCACCATTATAGACACTTGACATTTGTGGGTCTGTCTGTCCTGAATCTAAAACAGAATAAAGAATTGATTTTGAAAATAGAAATTGTCCATGTATGTCCATAGCAATAACTTAATTAACTCATCATTCAATTTAGGTCACTGGGCATAAAGTATAAAGAACATATATTAAAGGTCCTAGCAATAAAATCTTTGGTAAGGCACCATACCACTTTGGACTGCAGCTTCCTCACCAGTAAAATGCAAGAATAGAACCTGGCTATCTCTGAGATTCATTCTAGGTCAAGGCATCTAAGATTTATGTACACGATAGTGCAATGAAAGAACTGTGATGTGGTGAAAAGAATATAGTACTAGGGGGAAAGATTTGGGTTAAATTCTATTTTATAAATGAGCAGCATGATCTTGAACAGACTATTTCAGATCTGGATTGTGATTCACTTGGTTGAAAATGGGAATAAAACCATCGTGACTCAAAACTCTTTGTAAAGATTAAAATAGTTATTCTGGGGAATCATCTTCTAGGATGGCAGTGTGGAATTTTCTGAACTCACTCACTATGAGACATTTTAGAACTCTTTTAGACAACAAAAGACCCAGAACAAAAGAAAAATCATCTACTCAAAAGAAACTACTAAACTTAGGACAGCAGTTCTTTAACTTGAAATTATTCCTATCCCCCCCACCCACCTCCTAGCTCAGTGGTGTGGTAGCAAAAGCTGGCAGCACTGCAGATAACAGAGAGATCTGATCACCTTTGGAACTCTGTTAAAAGCACCATCTCCAGAGCACATTCAATATTCTGTCCAAACCTTTAGATCCTTGTGAAATACACATATATGTAGAAACTAAGACACACACTTCTAAATAACCAAGAAGTCAATGAAGAAATTAATAAAAATAACACAATATTCCAAAATTAATTGAAGATGGCCAAAGCTGTATATAGAGGGAAATTTATAGCTGTAAATGTCTACATAAAGACAGAAGAAAGAGTTCAAATCAATAACTTCATCTTCTAACTTAAGAAACTATGAAAAGAGCAAACAACCCAAGCAAGCAGAAAGAAGAAAATAATTAAGTATAATTATAAATAAATAAAATAAAGAACAGAAACACAATATAGAAAATCAGTCAAACAGAAAGTGGATTCTTTGGAAAAATCGAATACTTTGTATACATTAGTAATGAAAAAATCTGAAAATGAAATTTATAAAACAGACTCTCAAAAATAACACAACAGTAAATTAATATATTTACAAAAGAAGTACAAGAATTATACACTGAATACTATAAACATTATTGAAAGAAATTAAAAATGATCTAAGTAAATGGAAATACATATATATACCATCTTCATGGGTCAGAAGACTTAGCATTGTTAAGATGACAATAATTCTGAAAATGTTCTATAGGGTCAACATGATCACTTTCAATATCCAAACTTTTTTGGGGGAGGGTGGGTAGTGTGATCAGTAAGCTGGTCTGAAATTCATATGAAAATGCAACGTACTAAATAATGAAAACCATCTTAAAATAGAACCAAGTTGGAGGGGCTCACACTTCCCAATTTCAAAACCTAGTTAAAAGCTACAGTAATCAAGATATTGTGGTGCTAGCATAAACATAGACAATGGAAATAGAATTAAGAGCTCAGAAATGAACCCTTATATTTAAGGTCAGTTGATCTGGACAAGAGTGCCAATATGATTCGAAAAGTATAGTCATTCAAGGAATACTGCCCTGACCAGTGTACTCGATGGTTAGAGTGCTGGCCCATACACGAGCATATCAGGCAAATGCGGGGGGCAACCAATCCCTGTGTCTCTTACATCAATGTTTATCTTTTTCTCTCCCACCCTCCCTCCCGTTCACTCTCTAAAAATGGAAAAAGGGTCCTCCAATTGAGGATTGGTCAAAAAAAAAGGAAAAAAGATAAACAAAAGAAATGTTGCTGGAACAATTAGATTTCTACACACAAAATATTGAATGTGTGGTCCTACCTCACACCACACACAAAAAAAGATAATTCAAATGGATATTAGATTTAATTGTTAGAGAAAAATTTATATAAATCCTAGGAGAAAACAGAGGAGTAAATTTTTGTGACCTTGGGTTAGGCAATGGTTTCTTAGTTACGGCACACAAAATAAGAGCAATAAAAAATACTTTTGAATGTCAAAGCACAAAACAAATAAAGTGAAAACACAACTCACAGAATAAAATAAAAATTTACAAGTCATAAATATGACAAAGGACTTGAACACAGAAATATAAATAACTCTTATCATTCAACAATAAAGACAATTAAACTGATTGATGGACAAAATATTAGAATAGACATTCCTCCAAAAAAGATACACAGTCAATAAACACATAAAAAGAAGCTAAACATCATTATTCACTAGGGAAGTGCAAATCAAAACACAGTGAGATACTATTTCATGCCTACTAGTATAGCTAAAATATAAAGGGATCAATAAGTGTCTGTGAGAATGTGGAGAAATGGGAACCCTCATAAATGGCCCGGGAGAATGTGAAATGGTGCAGCCACTTTGGTAAACAGTTTGGCAGTTCCTCCAAATGCTCCATATTACTTACAATCTGGCAGTTCCACTCCTAGATATTTATCCAAGGGAACTGAAAACATAGGATCATCACAGAAACATGTGCATGAATTTCACAGTAGCATTGTTCATAACAGAGAAAAAAAGGAAATAGCCTAGATATCTATCAACTGATAAGTGGATACATATACAGTATATCCAAGCAATGAAATACTCTTGGGCCATAAAAATAAATGTAGTACTGATACATGCTATGACGTGGATGAACTTTGAAAATATTATGCTGAGTAAGAGAAGGCAGTAACAAAAGAATACATATTGTATTAATCCATTTATGTGAAATGTCCAGAATAGGCAAATCCATAAAGCCAGAAAGAAAATGAACATACTAAAAACCACTGAACTGTACACTCTCAAGGGTGAATTTTATGGTATGTGAAATATAACTCCAAAAGAAGGTATCTCAGCTAAGATGCCAAAAATAGTTCTGGGCACTTGATTTTTTTAAAAAAGAGTTATACAATATTACTGTAAAGTTATTGACAGACACTAAGCACATTTTATTTGCTTTAAACTAGTTGGCTGAAACAATTAAGAGAGAGGCAAAAGTAAATATTGAGAATTAGGCAAAATTGTATACAGCAAAGGGGAAATAAGAGCTAGCAGATGACATTCATTAACTTTCACTGTTCCTCAGGCCACCTTCCCATTGATCCCATTCCTTGCAATGGGGTTTGTACCAAGCAGAGCACACTGGAGAGGTTCTGTAGATGCTTCTCAGTCCAGAGGTGGGGAGTGGACCTACCTACCATGACTGAGAGCCTATATTGATGTGCATATGTATTTGAGCAGGCTAAAGTCTCCGCTCCCCCCGGCCTGGTACCATTATAAAGAAATAAGTGCTTTTTTAAATGATACAAGGGTTATATTTTAGTGTCTATCATGTGTTATTTTATACATGAATCGGGCACTTATTAAAAATCAGACTGTTTCTAAGTCCCGATAACTGCTTAGACTTTATTTCCAGATAAGTATTTGATTTGTATTCCATCACACATTACATGTTTTGAGTAAATTTTTGGCATTTATTATCTACACGAAGACATTTCTTGAAAATAATAGAGTTGAGATTTTAAAGATATAACAAATCATATTTCTCTATTATGTTGAACTATGAGAACTGCCTTTTGCTGTCCAGCACAGATATACAGGTTCTCTTTGAATCAATCCATCTGAGTTTTTAAGATAAGACCAAATTAGTTTCACAATTGAAGCTTCTGAAGCATGTGTTTTCTTATAAAATAAATAGATTTCTTATACAACAAATGGTAAAGAAATACTGACAATTCTGGTAATTTGCAATGGTTCTGATGAATCTCAGTTATTCCTACATGCATGCACTTTTTCCCAATGGAATGTGGAATTAAAGACGTTAGGTGAATCCGTGCTGTACAGAAATGAGCTGCACTGAGATTGAACATTCTTTGATGAAAATCTAAGAGACAAGGGTAAGGATTGTCTTTCCAAGTGAAATTACTTGAATGATCCATGCCCACAGAAGAGTTTGAGCTATAGTGTCATCTCCTCCTCACAGGAGAATATCCCAGAAAAAACTTTAATGCACCTAGAAAGCAGACATGGCTTTGCACTTGAAAGCCAAAATAAGACACATCTCTCTTTCTTTATATTTATTTATATTTTTATAATGCTAACAGAAAACATAAATTGATGCTGACTTGTAAGAATCTTCTAAATTTTTTCTACTTTAGGAACTTGCCCTGTTTTAGAGAAATGCCTTCTATAATTTTCCCACACTTTTTGTATATTATTTAAGTTAAAACATAATTAACAACTGTAACAAATGATAGAAGTTATTTTAAAAGATAGTACCTATGTTTTATTACCTACATGGGAAAAATAAGAAGCATGGTGCTTCTGATATAGTTTGCCCTTGGCCTATATGCTCGGATGTCTTATTGGCTGGGAATGAGAGAGGGTGGCCTATATAAAGTATCTAAGTTGAATTTTAACACCTTCCAAGATGATATGGCAGTGTTCAGGATACTGCTGACTTACGAAATATATGCATATGGAATAGCTTTCAGAACACTTATGTCAAGATCTATAGGAGAAACAGAGCAAACAAAGTCTATCCTATGTAATAAAAGCCTAATATGCAAAGTGACCAACCGGTTGCTATGATATGCACTGACCACCAGGGAGAAGATGCTCAATGCAGGAGCTGGCCCCAGCCCACAGGCCCCAGGCCAGCCAAGGCAGGTGCCAGCAAGGGCTCACCCGATCACCCCACCGGTTGCCCCACAGAGGGAGGCAACCAGAGGTGGCGGCAGGGGGCAGGACCAGCGAGTGGGTGGTGCCAGGCCGGCCAAGGTGGGTGCCAGCAGGGGCCTCCTGATTACCCTGCCAGTTGCCCCACAGATTAGCCCTGATTGCTGGCCAGGCCTAGGGATCCTACCCTGCATGAATTTTGTGCACCTGGCCTCTAGTAATGAAGATAATTCCCATGCTGTTTAAGAAACAAGCAGTAAATAACGCATAGCAAAGGCAGTGAAACACAAATCACCCCAGTATAAGAAAATAAAGCAGTAATGAGAAAGGAGTGTGGTTCTACTTCAGTGAAAGGAAAACAATTTCAACAGTTGGACAGCTGATAGGAGTGCATTAGTGAAAGCAGTACAATGGAAGGTTAACTGAATTCTTTGAGTTGCTTTACATATTTCCATAAATACAATAGATAGAATTTTTAATTACTCATAAGATACTAAAGCATTTTAAGGCTAAAAGTGAATACGTTATTTAAAAAAACACACTCAGATTTACAAAATGATTAAATAATGGAGATCACTGTCAAAATATACAACACTGGCTAAGCTCTTTCATATTCTAGCAAGTGAGACGTGCCCCTGCTAGACTTTTCCTGATGCAGCCCATTGCTTTGGTCTAAGAGTTTCTTAAATATCACATACTGGTAGGTGCTATGTCAATGTGGTACTATGTTGGATTTCTTTTTTTTATTTTACCTTCAAAGTGTATCTGTCAGATTTATCCAATCTGACAACTGTAGATATACAATTATTTTCATACTTCCAATGTAATAGAACAAACATTGTTGGTGCTGTATCAGTAGACACAACCCCAACATCTAATATAGTTGTGTAGAAGAGACACTACTAGGCAAAACAGACTGTTGCACATACACTGGTTAGGTTCTTGAATCTAACTCATCAGTCACACAGAATGGCAATTCTACGTTCCATTTTATTTTGAGTATCACCAACTGTCTGGATTTCTTACCCTAAGGCCCACTGCGATGAGACCAGCTTGGTTCCTGACAGTAGCACAATCCTTTACAATACCTCCTTCAGTCCACCCTTGTGTCATTTATCTCCAGTGCCACTCTGTTCTGGTTTTCTTCCCCTTTCCTTCCTGCCTTTGCCACCGTAGTATCAGGACAATTTTGAGTCCAGCCCATCTTGTAAATTCTTTCCCCACAGAATAAAACAAACATATGACATAGAACAGTGCAAAATAGTTATTGATTTAAAACATTTTAACATTTTTAGTTTATTGATTCTATCTCATTTTATGTCAACCTAAATTATACTTAATTGTTAAATGAATGGGATCATAAAATAAATAATTATTTTGAAAAATAATTATTTTGTAATTTCATTTTTGGAAATTACAAAATGATTAATGCTTACCTAATCTCTTGTTCCTGTTCCTGGTTTTGCAATTCAGAAGTAAACTCCATTTCATTTTATACATTATCTTTCAAACTAATTAACCTCTGACGTGGAGAGAGAAGTCTATGAAACTCCTTATCTCAATGTTGGCCTACTTATAAATAATGGAGCACAAGGTGAGAGCCAGAAGGAACCTCCTTATGTGTGCTCATCAGTGTTCATTGGAATCTTGGATTATTAAGGGGTTCAGTGGCCATTGTGAGTGAGAGGCTGCAGAGAAGGCAGGACTCTGGGCTCACCTCAATTTATGTTACCATCACAGTAAATATTATGCATTAAATACCTATAATATTTTGTAAAAGAAAATAATTGAGAATTACCGATCTAACCTTTACCTTATTTAATAATGAAATACAAAGGCCCAGAATGAAATTCACTTAATCAAGATCCAACATTTATTCTCTTACTTCATAGTTTCCTCCCTTTGCTTTTTAAGAGCTACTTTTTAATGGTTATTGGTGTTAGTCGCCTGTATCTATTGAAGTTATACAGAGGCCCAGTTACTATATCTCCGTTCTTACTAACCAAGAGTATGACTTTGACCTGGTCTGAAACCCACATATTCCACATAGCTACCGTTGCTGGCATCTATATTTGATTTTTTTTCCTAATAGTTATATTTTCTGTCTCTGTTCTAACTCCAAATGTTACAGGGCATTGCAGGCCCTCTATTAAGTTTAGAGCAGTAAGTATTTAAAGGAAGCTTTGGATAGGTATCATGAAGGAAGTATCATCCTCTCACTCACTATATATTTAGGATAGCAATCAAGTAATAACAAATTGAATTGCATGGAGCGAACCATTTGTTTTGTCATCCTTAAATTTCATATGGGGAGTTTAGCATAAACTAATTACTCTTGATGATTATTTGACAGGTTGGTTTCAAAGGCTATGGAAAGAGATCATTTGAAGCATCGGGTTGAATAAACAATCACTGTGTTTCTCTAAGAGTCTGATTAATTCTAAATATAAATGTCTTGTTTAGAATGCACTGCACTGGATATATGCAATGCGCATCCTCCCCTTATTGCCAAAAAGCTTCCCAAAACTTTCATGCTTCAAAGCACCATATTGGACTGAGTCTATTATAAGGTTTTTAAGACATTGACTTAAGGACTAATGTCACATAATCTGCATTAATAAATTCACAGATAATTATTTCTATATTTGTATAAGGTAAATTAACTGACTCTAGTTTTTTTTTTTCATAATAAACTATAAATAAATAAGATGTTTATTCTTATGTACTTTCCTTCTTGGTGGTTGGAAGTTTAGATTGTAGTTTATTACAAACTAACCTAAATTAAAATCAGAAACAGTATTGCTAAAGGTCCTTCTGTTTGCAGAGAAAAGTGATGGGGATCATCTAACTATATATAATACTGTAAGAATAAAGATTAAGAGTTCACTTATTTAAAAAAAATAATTAGCTATTAAGTATACTGCATAAAAGTAATCCATTTTAGTACATATCTTAACATTTTTTTACAAAATGTAAACATTACAATCCTATATAATAAAGAGGCAATATGCAAATTAACCCTCACACCCTCACAAGATGGCTGCCTAAAAACAGGTCAGCAGAGGGGTTAGTGAGGGACGACCAAATGACTGAACAAGCAGGCTGCATGGGATGACAAGGCCAGCAGGGGGGGCATTTGGGAGCGATTAGGCTGGCATGGGGGCCAATTAGGGACGACCAGCCAGCAGGGGGGGCAGTTAGGGGCAACCAGGCTGGCAGAGGGGGGCAGTTGGGGGCAACCAGGATGGAAGGGGGGCAGTAAGAGGTGACCAGGCCAGCAGGTGGGGCAGTTAGGGGCAATCAGGCCAACAGGGGGGGACAGTTAGGGGCGACCAGGCAGACAGGCAGGTGAGTGATTAGGAGCTAGTGGTCCAGGATTGTGAGAGGGATGTCCTACTGCTGGTTTAGGTCTGATCCCCGGGATCAGGCCTAAACCGGCAGTCAGACATCCCCCAAGGGGTCCCGGATTGGAGAGGGTGCAGGCTGGGCTGAGGGGACCACCCCCCTCCCCGTGCACGAATTTTGTGAACTGGTCTAGTCCATATAATATTCTTAAAAGCACCAGAGCTATCTATCCCTCCTGCTTTCAATCTCCAGTGCTCTTGCTTTCAATTATACTGAAGTCATGTGGTCCACATGGACTCAGGACTCTCAAGAGCGTGCTCTCTCTCTCTTTCCACTGAGCCTTCTTGTGATCCTTCTTCTTCCCCAAAGTGTACAGCATTCCCCATCCCTGCCATGATTTCTCCCTTCTCCCGTGTCTTAGACAATTCATAATTGTATTTTTTCTCTCTATTCAATATCACCTGTTCTAGAAAGCCTTCACTGAAAATCCCATCCCAGGCTGGGTTAAGTGTTGCTCCAATGGGCTTTCCTAACCTTGCACCATTTTCAACCCTCAATTTAATATGCTCATGTTTCTATTTATCTCCTAACTGGTTTAGTTATTATTTCCTTGAAGGAAGGAATTGAGTCCTGCCCAGCATTGTATCCTTGGCACCCAGTATAATGCCTGAGGTACAGTGGGATTAATGAATGCTACGCTTGAAATAGAGAAATGCATGATCAACTTGTTACGCCTATGTACTAATACCCCTTTTCCTTGTAATTTCAGGGCCCTTCAGTGTGATTATTGAGTATGATACATCAAATATATGCTGTCATGCAGAATAATTACTAAGGCTGGACCCCTCTTTGATTGAAAACTTCAAAATAAGAGTAGTCTGATTTTCAATAACCCAGCTGAATGGGATTACTGTCTGTCTTGCCCTCTCTGACACTTGCTTGAACCTCCATCGCAGTCTGCTTTACGTTCCCTTGTCATTGATGTAATGTGTCCCTACTCTCTTAACTTAGGCCTTGAAGGCAGGAGTGGGCAGTTTTCGTCTTTTATCTTCTCCTCAGTTCCTGACACAGAACTGGCACAGTAACAGCAGAACTGAATACATGATTTGAAAAAGCCACGCCAATGTCAGGTTTTTGTTTTAATTAGTCTTTTTGAAATAACTGAGTCCTATGGGGAGTTTGTTGTTGCTGTTGTTTATGTTGTTATGCTGTTGTTTAATGTTGCTATTTTTTAAATTTGTTTCTGGTTAAAAAAGGAACACAACTCTTTTTAGAAATTTGGAAAAGAAAAATATATCAAAAAGCAGAATGAAATATATCTCTAAAACTCAGATCAATCAGTTAGCACTTTCGCACATTTCCATCCAGTCTGTCTTCTTCAACCACAGATGATCTTTTTTTTTTTAATTTTGTTTTATTGCTTAAAGTATTACAAAGAGTATTACATATGTCTCCTTTCCCCCCTTTGACATTCCCCCTTATATCATATAAATTATTTTATACTTAACCTTTTCACTTAATGTAATAGCATACTTTCTGTCATTACAGATTTTTTGACTGCATAATATTCTATCCCTGAATTCCCACAGCTTTGAAAACGAGTCACTTATTGGTGAACATTATTTGTTGAAGATAGTCTGTAATTTTTTACAACCATCAGTAATTTCATATCACTTCAATAAATAATTACTGAGGAATTTCTATGTTCCAGGTACTGTTTCACATGCTGGAAGATAGCAGAGAAGGAACGGACAAAAACCCATGTCCTCATAAAATGTCTATACTAGCTGAAGAGACAGAATATAAGCATGATAAAATAACATATGGTGCATTAGAGGAACATGGGTGCTGAGGGGAAATTAAATAGAGCAGGGAAGTGAAAGAGAAGATGGTCACACATGTAAGATATGAGGCGGCCACAGAGGTCCTCACTAGGAAAAAGTCTGAGCAAAGATATCAAGTACATGAGGGAATAAAATCATTCTGAAAGGGTGGTGTTGGAGGGGGAGGGAAGACCATTCCAGGGGGGAGCATAAGCTCTTAAGACACGGAGAAAGAGCATGCCTGGTGTGTTTAAGGAGCAGCAAAAAGTCACACTGATTGAGAAGGGGACTAGATAAAATCAGAGATATCCCAGGAGGATCAATCTTTTGGCCCTTCAGGCCATTTAAGCTACTTGACTTCTACTCTGAACAAGCTTGGAACTCACTAGGTTTTGAGCAGCTGGGCAGCATAATGCAAGGAGTGTTTTAAAAGCTCCTTCTAGCTTCTTAGTTAAAATAGACCAGTGATGGCGAACCTTTTGAGCTCGGCGTGTCAGCATTTTGAAAAACCCTAACTTAACTCTGGTGCCGTGTCACATATAGAAATTTTTTGATATTTGCAACCATAGTAAAAACAAAGACATATTTTTGATATTTATTTTATATATTGAAATGCCATTTAAGAAAGAAAAATCAACCAAAAAAATGAGTTCGCGTGTCACCTCTGACACGCATGTCATAGGTTCGCCATCACTGAAATAGACCAAAAAGGGGCAATTCAGAGCCAGGAAGGCCAACTGACAAGCTACTCCATAAAAGAGGTGAGGGCATAATAACTTGGGCCTGCGGGTTGCAATGGACATTAGGAGTAGTCAATTTCTGATTTATTATTAGATAAGATGTGGGATGTAACACAATAAAAGGAGTCAAGGATGATGTCAGCATTTTTGGCTTGAGCAGCTGGTGGTAAGGCGATTGCATTTAATGAGATGGAGCAGAGTACTAGAGGCACAGGTTGAGGGTCAAGGCCCTGTCCATTTCCCACATCCTTAGTTCAATATCTAATTGCAGATGTCAATAGGCAGTTAAAAGTACAAATCTGGAATTCAAAGTCCTGACTGGAGATATAAATATGGGTAGCTTTGGCATGGCGACATTTAAAATAGAATATTCTCATGTATAAATCTTTATTCAGATTTTTCACCATTTAGGGAGCAGCAAAGGGGATATTAGATTCTGAGTTTCCTGATTAATTCATATAAATTATCTTCCAAAAAAACTGTGACAATTTAAGCTTTCCGCTTGCATTTCATTTTGCATCTTTGGATATGTTAGTTTAAAGGACTACATTCATATATGTTTTTGTACCATTATTTTGCAATAATTTTTGAAAATATATATATGTGTGTGTGTGTATATATATATATATATTATTGATGTTTCTATTTTTCTCTCCCTCTCATCATTGGTGTTTCTCTCTCTTTCTCTCTCTCTCTCTCTCTCTCTCTCTCTCTCTCTCTCTCTCTCTCTCTCTCTCTCTCTCTCCTTTCCTCTCTGAAATCAATAAAAAATATTTTTTTTAAATAAAAGTAAAGAATTACTGCCCTGACAACTCTAAATGCTGGTGAGGATGTGGAGCAGTAGGAACTCTCATTCATGGCCAATGAGAGTAATAATGGTAAAGCCACTTGGAAAAGTTTGGTGATTTCTTACCAAACTAACCATGCCCTTACCATACAATCCAGTGATTGTGCTCCTTGGTATTTCCGCAAAGGAGCTGAAAACTCATGTCCACACAGAAACCTGCACTTCAGTGTTCAATGAAAGTTAGTCATCACTGCTGAAATTTAGGAGCAGCCGGGGTGCTACATATTGGAAGTTTGTGGCCCTTTCCAATTCTCCTGTTGAAATCGAATCCCCATGGTGATGGCATTGGGAGGCAGGGCCTTTGGGAAGTGGTTAGGTCTTACCTGCAGAGCCCTCATAAATGCGATTATCTTATAAAGAGAACTTATAAAGAGTGGGCTCTTGCTTCTTCTGCCAAAACGATGGCCATGTATGAACCAGGAAACAGAACCTCACCAGACACTGGATCTGTTTATGCCTTGGTCTTGGACTTCCCAACCTCCAGAGCTATGAAAAATAGATTTTGTTGTGCATAGGTCTCCTAGTCTATGGTATTCTGTTGTAGCAGCTCAAAGGAATTAAGACAATAGGTAGAATAGATAAGCTGTTGTATATTCAGACAATGGAATATTATTCAGCACTAAAAAGAAGTGAATTATCAAGCCATACGAAGATATAAAGGGAGCAAATGTATATCACTAAGCAAAATAAGCCCGTTGAAAAAGGCTACACGCTGTGTGATGTAACTACGTACTATTCTGGAAAAGACAACATGATGGAGATAATAAAAAGATCAGATCAGTGGTTTCCAGGGGTTGAGAATGAAGAGAGATGAGTGAGCTAAACAGAGAGGATTGTGGGGGGGGGGGCAGTTAAACTAACTGTCTGATACTATAATTGTGGAAATATGTCATTATGTATTTGTCCAAACCCAGAAAATATACAACACTGAGAGTGGAACATAATGTGAACTATAGACTTTGGGTGATAGTAGCCTGTCGATGTAAGTTTATCAATTGTAAGAAATGTACCGCTCTAGTGGGGAACACTAATGTGGGAAGCTATGCATGTATTGAGGGCAAGCGCTCTATGGGAAATCTGTGTACTTTCTGCTCAATTTTGCTGTAACCTAAAACTGCTCTATAAAATAAAGGTTTAAAAAAAAACATAATTAATGGCTGAGATCACTTACTTTTGCTGGTGAATTTTATCCATCTGTCCCTCAAAATAGAAAGTTTTAACTAGAGGATTTCCATGTTTTCCTTCCTAACCCAATATTCTGTGGTTCTAAAATCAGGATAAAACTAGGTCGTGACTAGAGAAAAGTTAGTACCCACATCACAAACAAGACTGATAAAACAAGGATCAACTGTAATGAAGCCATTCTTCCATGCAGTCCATGTGGTTGTCTGGAAAATGGCAGGGTCCACATCTTAACCCTATAACTTACAGGGAAAAGAGGATTTTTGAATATGTCATTCAGTTAAGGACCTTAATCTGGGGGAATGTTCCTGGATTATCTAGATGGGCCTATGTAATCACATGGGTCCATTTAAGTGAAGAACATTTCTAGCAAGGGGTCAGAGAAAGAGACTGACCTATATTCTTCTAGATCAGAGAGATGCTATGGTGCTGTGTTTGAAGATGGGAGGAAAGGTTAAAAGCCAACGTATGTGAGTGGCTTCTAGAAGCAGAAAAAGTCAAGAAAATAGATTCTTTCCTGGATCCTCCAGGAAGGAAACAGCTCTGCCAACAACTTGAGTTTAGACCACTGAGACCCCTATCAAGCTTCTGATATATAAAAGAGTAAGATAATAAGTTTATGTTGTCTTAAACCACAAAGTGTGGCAATTTGTTAAAGCAGTCATAGAAATAAGTAAAAAAAAAAAGGAACAAATGTGTTCTCTCTTTTAGAATAAAAGAAATTATAATTTAATAGTATTTATGTTAGATTGTGAATGATTATATGCTATTTTTCATCATTTTAGGAATTTCATAAAGCTTTACAAATATTGCTGTCATTTATCAAAGATCCAGTACTGAGTCCCAGGCAACAGATATTATGATTAATGCGCATGACTGACCTTCTTTAGCTATGATAAATATAATGTTACTTACCAATGTCACACAGAAACTTAAGTAATATGTTAAATGATTTAATGTCCCCACTTTGCTGACTGGAGAAAACATCACTAATAATCATCTGTTCACAAGACTTTGGTATTTTTATAAGATGTCAAAAGTACCTACTTTACCTAATATTTCAGCTTTTTATGCTTTTTTTTATTCAGCTTCATTATTCCAGCATATGACAGTTCCCTCAATTCTTCTATGCTGTTTGCAACAATCTTAAATCCAGGGAAGAATTGACTGTATCAAAAGATGTTACTGTCTGGTTTGAGTTTTCCTTTTAATAAGGCTCAAATATCCCCACAGAAAACACGGGTAAAATTTATTTAAACATAGATGTATAAAGCTTAAATTTATGACATGCACCTGAGTTTTAAGATAATAAAACATTTAAATACAAAACATTCAGTAAATATAGAAAATTTGCAATTGTCCTACATTACTTACACTTTATTTGTTTTTTTAAAAAAAAAATCAGTATTGGTTTTAAATAAAGAACTGCTTTGAAAAATTAAGTTAAACAACTCCAATTAATGAAATGGATGTCTCTCTCATAGCCTCTCTCAGTTGTCTTTTGAAGAGCATACTTCAAAAGTCTATGCATTCATCATTAGAAAATCCATTTCCACCTGGCAAAGATAACTGAATGTCAATGTGAAGTCTTAAAGGGAAAGATGAATTTGGCTTTTTCATTGCTTTTTTAAAAAGCCTGTCTCCCTGGAGATGACTCCAGGCAGAAATAGGCAGAGATTCTTCAAATTTGCTTCCCAAGGGCCTTTCCTTCAGGTCACAAACATGAGCTCGTCTCCTTTGTTTTTGGTGTTTGCATTTTCTGGGCTTCTCATATTGGCGAGATGATTTTTACATTCCCCAAATGAGAGTTATTGATCTTACTAGGCAACAGTTTAAATTACCAGGAGAACCAAAACAAGTTTCTCAAGTAAGGCCAAAGAAACACATGGTTTTATTGGTTTTTGGAAACTACTTCAGGTAAAAACAGCTGGTCATCTTTTTGCTATAAACCATAAATAAACAAATAAACAAATAATACCCTCTTTCGTTTATTAAAATCAATCTCAAAGAACAACATTTCATTTCTCTCTAGAGGTTCTTGACCATTTAAACTTTAAATGGTCAAGAACCTCTAGAGCAGCCGTGGGCAAACTACGGCCCGCGGGCCGGATCCGGCCCGTTTGAAATGAATAAAACCAAAAAAAAAAAAAAAAGACCGTACCCTTTTATGTAATGATGTTTACTTTGAATTTATATTAATTCACACAAACACTCCATCCATGCTTTTGTTCCGGCCCTCCGGTCCAGTTTAAGAACCCATTGTGGCCCTCGAGTCAAAAAGTTTGCCCATCCCTGCTAGAGAGTTCTCAACCTGTGGGTCGTGACCCCTTTGGGGGTCGAATGACCCTTTCACAGGGGTCACCTAAGACCATCCTACATATCAGATATTTATATTATGATTCATAACAGTAGCAAAATTACAGTTATGAAGTAGCAATGAAAATAATTTTATGGTTGGGTCACAACATGAGGAACTGTATTTAAAGGGCCAGAAGGTTGAGAACCACTGAAGGCTATAGAATGAAGGGGATGCATATTATAAACATAAGTAGTTGGTAGAACTAGAAGACTGAAAATCGAGAGGATGCTAAGTCCAAATAAATCTTTATAACTTTTATATATAATACTGAAATTTGGGGGGCCAGGGTGGTACCAAAATATGTGTATATTACACTAATAACTTTAAGTTAAATTTTATTGGGCATAACAATGATAATAATGCAGATTTAAACAGAAGTTGCTACACTACACACAGATTTTGAATTAATAAAATATCACTATAATAGTTAACATTCATTATTCATTTTATATAATTAATAATTTAGTAACTTAATGTTGATTTTTATAGCATTTATTCTCAGCACATTATGCCATCTAATGAGAAAGCTAAGGACAGGAACTTCAAAAGAATACTACCTGGGATGAAATCCTACATCTGCTCTATTATCTTGGGTAAATTATTCAATCAGTTATTGGATGCAAATACTGAGTCTATATTTAATGTTGACTGATCATGGAAAACCAACCTAACTTCTCTAGACCTTGGTTTTCTCATCTACAAAAGAAGGGTAATAATACTATTTGGTTGTGTTCAAAGAAATAAATGAGACAATCATATAAATATTTTAATAGAACACTTATCACAAAGTAAATGATTAGTGAATATTATAAATATGTATATATAATGAATATATACATATATATATATAATGAACGATTATGATAAAATTAATGTCTGGTGTCCTCTAGGAGGTTCTTGTCTGATGATAGGCATCCACGTTTAAAAAATAACAGTTAAAGGCAACCCACTGTATGGAGTCCCATCTAATTAATTAAACTTGGGAGATTTTGGTTATCAGTAAATAAATCCATGAGAATGAAGAGAATGTAGAGTAAGAAAAGAGGGTTGCCAAAATAATTGGGTCTATTTGAGTAGAAGACTTTTTTTTTTTTACCATATTCAATTCTAGTTGTTTTTAAAAAGAGAAGCCATTTTATTTAACAGGAAATTGTAATTGGGTTCCTGGAGTGAAGGTTACTGACATAAAGCAGCCTTAATAATAATTTATCAGAAATCCTCACATAATGCCACCCAGTTGTAATGAAAGCGTGCATTAGACATTGTGGGTTAAAATGCTTGGAAAAATCTCATAACCATCACATTAATTCGCTGGTTAAGTACTTCCTGCTGCAGTCCTCCCTTTTCCCCTCCCATTCTGCCTTCCTGCATCCATCCATGGGATATTTATATAACAACTATTATACTTTGAAGTTATAAAAAATGAATAAAGGGTTTCCTGCCCTTAAAGATTTTATAGTTTAAGGAGATTTAAACATTTCTCAAAACGAGCAAAGAATATAGCCTAAAGAAAGCTCTAGAAATATTATTTTGAAAGTGCATAGCCATTTCCTCAATAGACAAGGGCGGTGCACTAGGCAGGCCAGAGAAAGCCTGTGATCGATATCCCTGAAGAGAAAAGCAGCTGTGTGTTCTGAGGGTCCCTGTTACAAATGTATGCTGGGGACAGTATCTGATCCAGACAACATACTGGGTTATGACACAATCACATTTGTTTGTCACCTGGGAGGCTGAATAGAAAAGAAAAGCGTGTGTGTGTGTGTGTGTGCGTGTGTGTGTGTGTGTGTGTGTGTGTGTGTGTGTGTGTGTGTGTGTGTGCGTGCGTGCGTGTGTGTGTGTGTGCGTGTGTGTGTGTGTGTGTGTGTGTGTGTGTGTGTGTGCGCGCGCGTGCGCGTGCTGGGGAGGGGCGGGGGATGCAGCAGCTATACCGGCTGATACCTCAGAATGAGGAAAGGAAGGGAGGAGGGAGAAAGAAAAGGAGAAAGGGGAGAAGGGGAGACAGGGAGGAAGGAAAGGAAAGAACAAAGAAGAGAAAAGGGGTGTTCAGAAGAAAAGGGAAATGTTTAAGAAGGCCCTTCAGGTTTTTCATTAGTTACTCTCTGAAGTTGGATATTCTATAAGTACCATAAACTCTTCCAAGCTGTCAGAAAAAATTTAAAACCTTTTTCATAAAAATTTTATCAGTATAAATATATATTTGACTCTAGGTAATAGCTTTTTAAAAAATAAAAATAAAATAATTAATAGTTATACCTACTGAGCACATCTTAGAGGAAATAAGTCCTGAACAGAAAGTAATATTTTAAAATCAAATTATTTACTTTATATAATTAATGATTTAATAAATTTCCAACAGTTCTAGTTTCTACCATGTCTTCATTTATCTGGTGAGTGACTGATAGTATAGCCAACAACACTGGGCAAGAAGCTTGTACCTGGTAATGAAATTCAGTAGTCTGTACAGCATAGAAACCAACCAATCAGAAACAGCACACTAACAGTAAAAAAACTCTAGCTCTTGAACAACCAACTATACTACTATGTACTGACTAAATGGCAGCCCTGATTATACCTATCAGCCCTTATACAAAAAAACTAGAGGCCCGGTGCACAAAAATTTGTGCACTCAGATGGGTCCCTCAGCCCGGCCTGTGCACTCTCGCAGTCTGGGAGCCCTCGGGGGATGTCCACCTGCTGGCTTAGGCCCGCACTCCAGGGCATTGGGACTAAGATGGCAATCAGACATCCCTCTGGCAGCCCGGGAGCCCTCGGGAGATGTCCACTTGCCAGTGGGGAGCAGGCCTAAGCTGCAGTTAGACATCCTTAGCACAACCGCTGTGCTGGCAGCCATCAGCCTGGCTTGTAGCTGAGCAGAGCTCCCCCTGTGGGAGCGCACTGACCACCAGGGGGCAGCTCCTGCATTGAACGTCTGCCTCCTGGTGGTCAGTGTGTATCATAGTGACCAGTCATTCCCAGTCTTTCTGCTGTTAGGGTCAATTTGCGTATTACGCTTTTATTATATAGGATAGAGGCCTGGTGCATGGGTGGGGACCAGCTGGTTTGCCCTGAAGGGTGTCCCAGATCAGGGTGGAGGTCCCACTGGGGTGCTGGCCAGCCTGGGTGAGGGGCTGAGGGCCGTTTTCAGGTTGGTCACACCCCTTCAGAGTGGGGGTCCCTACTGGGGTGCCTAGCCATCCTGGGTGAGGGGCTGATGGCTGCTTGCAGGCCGGTCAAACCCCCCAGTGGGGACCCTCACCCCTGGGGGTGTGGCCAGCCTGGGTGAGGGGCTGATGGCCATTTTCAGGCTGGCCATGCCCCCCAGTGACCCAAGCTCCCAGCCTCTCCTTTTTTTCTTTTTTTCTTTTTTTTCTCCTGGGATTTATCTTCTATAATTGAAAATTTGTAGCCTTGAGCAGAGGCCAGGGCCAGCTTGAAGCAGGTATCTGGGATTTATTTATTTTCTGTAATTGAAACTTTGTAGCCTTGAGCGGAGCCGAGGGCCAGCCAGGGCCGGTGGCAACCCAAGCCTCCTGCTCACTCCAGCTCTGTGGCTGCTGCCATCTTAGTTGAGTTAATTTGCATACTCGCTCCTGATTGGCTGGTGGGAATGGCTTGTGGGCGTGGCTTGAGCATAGCGGAGGGATGGTTAATTTGCATGTTTCTCTTTTATTATATAGGATGAGTGTAATTATCAATGCTGGAATCAATGAAGGCCTATCAACTTAGGCTGAATATTAGGTTTGATTTCAGTTTAGACATCAGCAAAATTCATATTGAATTTCATTTTGAAGTTACAATAGGAAATCTGAAAGATATTTTATCACTAGAGGCCTGGTGTATGAAATTTGTGCACTAGGGGGCAGGGGGGTAAGTCCCTTAGCCCTGCCACTGCTGCTGCTCTCACCAGCTGTGAGCCTGGCTCAGAGATTCTGGTTGAGCAGCGCTCACCCTGTGGGAGCGCACTGACCACCAGGGGGCTGCTCCTGCATTGAGCGTCTGCCCCCTGGTGGTCAATGTGTGTCATAGTGACCAGTTGTTCTGCCATTTGTTCGTTTTGCATATTAGCCTTTTATTATATAGGACTGAAATCAAATGAAGACAAAGTGCAAATGAATTCACTTAATATTCATGAATATCACTATTATCTATATTTCCAAAGATGGTGCAGTGATAATTCAGAATCTTTTAAAAGAATACATACTTGACATATTGAGACACTGTAGGAATGTTAAAAATTAAAATGTTTTTTTATTAATTTGTACTCTCTGATTTGTAAGATTTATACTCTGAATTAACAGTCTTATTTATTAAATATTTTTTTCCTGTGAACTGTTTAATTTTAATTAACTCAGGCTTTGAGAGTTGGTAATCAAATTTACTAATACCAAGATTTTAAAAATACTGTATAGTTTATGTGGTAAAAGAATGCTTACTCAAAGGAAGAATTTCAATTTCTGTCACTCCCAAACTTAGCATAACCCTGCATAAATATTAATGCAATTATAAATATGGACAATAAAATATTTGATGCAATTACCACTTCTAGTAGGGAGACCCTGATATCATCCTAATGAATCCTAAATTAGATAAGCATACTTAAGAAACAATTGGCCAATAAAATTCTCCTATGATGACTGACTGGTGGCAGTAGTTTTATAATTACTTGAATGAATAAAAAGGAACCTGTCCATTATCCACGGGTGTGCCTCAGAAACATGTCTAATGAGTCATCACACACAAGGTCATTAGTTAATTTGAGCCTGAATATTTTCCTATGGTTATAAGAAGAACATTAAGAATAAAATCTAGGGATATAAGTTTTTTCTGTTACAGTAGAGCTTTTTTAGTAACTACTAAAAGTTTATCTGGTTACAGATGAAAAAAATACTAAGTCAACATTTTTATTTAAAGGAGTTTGTGTGCATACATTGTGGGAAGAAAGGCTACAGTTATTTGGAAAATAAATGAATAAAACTGTGCCAAGCAATGTACCAGACATGTACAAATGACACTTGTTAAACATATTGTACAAATTAG
The DNA here is from genome assembly GCF_014108235.1 of Myotis myotis. Taxonomy (NCBI): domain Eukaryota; kingdom Metazoa; phylum Chordata; class Mammalia; order Chiroptera; family Vespertilionidae; genus Myotis; species Myotis myotis. The sequence continues at coordinate 12,267,736 of NW_023416335.1, read as the reverse complement.
AGATAATATATATTTTTTCTTTTTTCCATGTGCAGAAAATGTCACATTAATGCAAACCGACTGTGCATAAAAGGACTGTTCATCTAAAGTGAAAATAAGGCATGAAACAAATCATGGGAAAATGATCCTTGTTTATAACTCATAGAAGAAATAAATGATGACAATTTCTTTGGATGGGGGAAAATCACTCATTAAATCAATAATCATGATTAAGAACTCTTACTATTCACAACAGCATGGCTGGACCTGGAGAGCATTATGCTAAGTGAAATAAGCCAGTCAGAGAAAGATAAATATCACATGATCTCACTCATTTGTGGAATTTAATGAACACCATAAACTGATGAACAAAAATAGATCCAGAGACATAGAAGCATCAAACAGACCGTCAAAACTCAGAGGGAAGGCTGGGGAGGATGGAAGGGAGTGGGGGTAAGAGATCAATCAAAGGACTTGTATGCATGCATATAAGCATAACCAATGGATACAGTTTGTAGGGGGTTGAAGGCAAGTGCTGGGTGGTGGGAGTGGCCGGGGAGAGGTCAATGGGGGAAAAAGGAGATTTATGTAATACTTTAAACAGTAAAGAATTTTTTAAAATTGAAGAAAACATATTCTCAATGATAAAAAATAATAATCATGATTAATCATTTTAATATCTAAATCATAAATACTGACAGAAAGAAGCACCTTATTTATATTAAACTAGAGGCCCGGTGCACAAAATTCGTGCATGGGTAGGGTCCCTAGGCATGGCCAGAGATCAGGGCCAATCAGGTGCCCTGCTTCCCTGCCTCCCCCACCTCCTCCTTCCCTCACTACCCGTGCACCACCACCATCTGGTTCTCTTTCTTTTTAACCTCCCTGCCTTCTCAGCTCCTCCTTCCCTTGCTCCCTCAGCACCCCACCACCACTGGTCGCCCATGTTCCATGCCACCCCCTGGTGGTCAGCACATGTCATAGCAAGTGATCGAACTCCTGTTGTCCCGGTCAAACTCCTAAAGGGACACTTTGCATTATATATATATATATATATATATATATATATATATATATATATGTAATTTTTTCCCCTAGGGGCCCAGTGCATGAAGATTCATACAGGGGAGGGGTGTTGGGGGGGGGGTCTCTCAGCCCGACCTGCACCCTCTCCAATCTGGGAGTTTATGTCTGTCTTTGCAATCATATGAATGAATTGTCTGAGACCTGCAACCCAGTTTGGTTTGTTGCTCACAGAATAATAGAGGCATTTTTTTTTCTTTACTTCATTGGTGGATATTTCCTGGAAGTTTTAGGATATCTTCCCTTTAATTTTTCCTAGACACTCTGATTTTACTTATGTCTCTCATCTTTGCTTTCCATCCAACCCCCACTGCAACAGTAACTTGCTCCAGGCTCACTTTGCTCTGTCTAGTGTCTAGGACAGGGGTGGGCAAACTTTTTGACTCGAGGGCCACAATGGGTTCTTAAACTGGACCGGAGGGCCGGAACAAAAGCATGGATGGAGTGTTTGTGTGAACTAACATAAATTCAAAGTAAACATCATTACATAAAAGGGTACGGTCTTTTTTCTCAATAGTTTTATTCATTTCAAACGGGCCAGATCTGGCCCACGGGCTGTAGTTTGCCCACGGCTGGTCTAGGAGATCCGTCTGCCACCAGAACTACGATTCCCAGCAGTCTTGGTGCTCCCCGTGCTGGGAGTGAACAAGGGAGCCACGTCCCCCCAAGCTTCTGGCTCTCCCGTTTCTGCTCTCTGCCTGGTGCCTGTGTATGCAAATTAACCCACCATCTTTGTCAGGTTAATTTTCATATTCACCCTGATTGGCTGGTGAGCATAGTGAAGGGATGGTCAATTTAAATGTTTCTCTTTTACTATATAGGATATATATATATATATATATATATATATATATATATATATATATATATATTATTTTGCTCAGTAAATGCATAGGATAATACTTGGTGAATATGTTTCATTCAGTACATAGTTCTGTTAGGGAAGGACAAAATCTCACAAAAGCCAGAGCTTCATTGTGAAGGATTTATTCTGTATCTTCATACTCAGCACCCTTTCCAATCACCACCTGTGCCTGTTCCATATCCACTGTTTGGTCTCCTGGTCTTCTACTTGTTTCTCATCTATTTTAGTCCTTGCTTCCATGGCTGGACTCCTCTCTCCTAACCAATATTGCTTGACTATTTCCAGGCATTTTGACTTTTGTGGCAGGGTTATGGACTTCCCTAGCTTAAGATCACTTCTCTGTCAACTCTGAAGATCATATCAAAGAATCCCCTAGACCTGAATTTTCCTTGCCTGGAGGATCAAGTGTCAGACACCAGCTTTGGAAGTCCATGACCTAAATATAAATATAAAGTCTGCTTTCTCCTCATAGCCTCCTTTCTGATATGGACATTCTTACTAGTACACTATCCCTCTGACAAAGTTCACCAAAAAAGGAAGCCCCTCTTGGGTTTGGTGAATGAATGCCTTTGTATGTTGCACATGCATTCCTCTTCGGACTCCTGTCTACTGCAATCTGGCTCCTGGCTTGTTTTGACACTGAATTTGATCAAGACAGATATAAATATCACAAAACAAACATCTGATTTACTTTGTCTTTACAACCCTTATGCATAGGTAAATATTCTCATTTACTTGTAAGATCAGTTACCTTAATCAGCAGTACATGCTGCATGGTGGTATAGCTGGCATTTTCTCAAAAGTCCAAACAATCCATTAACATAATGAATGTTAGTGGGTTTTTTATTGGCTAAATTAGTGATATTTAAAACATGTGAACTGGCCATAATATGTTCAAAGCATTTCTTTTCTTGCTTAAGCAGGATCTAAATAGCTCTTGAGCCCCTCATCTTTGCTCTTCAGATGGTGCCAAGCCTGGATTTCAAAAGTGTCTTATGTCCATCTATGAAGGCAGAGGGGTCTGGGTTCCTTATGTCCGCAGTAGGTTTAATTAAACCGTCAATAGAATATTATAGCATTTGCCTCATTTATCCTTTTATGTACTATGTGTTCAGAGCACCTGAAGGACAGAAAGCTGAGATTTCACTAAGCAACAGATTTTTATGAAGCAAAATGTTCTCGTGACTAATTGCAAGTAAATGATAGAATGTGTCCCTAATTCCTTCTAAGATTTGCCATCATATCTCATAGTGGTATAGTAGCAGGGAAACCTTATTACCATCTCTAAACATTGATGGATACCTGTAGTTGCTTAAAAACTCACCAATATTTCTGCATGATACATTGGCTTAGGTTAACAAAATATAAATCTTAAAATCCTGATATCACAGAAAAAGTAAATGCCAAGGGGATAACTATTAAGGTGTTCCTTAAGTATTTGAGTCAATTTCTTGGTAGATGATGGATGGATGGATGGATGGATAGATAGATAGATAGATAGATAGATAGATAGATAGATAGATAGATAGACAGATAGATAGATATAGATGCTATTAACCATTAGGATGGATAAAAATTAGAAAAGTGGCTAACAGTTTTGGAAAAGAGGATATTGTACTGACAGATAGTATGGGGGCTACTGTAGCCTCTAATAGTGATATATAATGCCATTGGGGCACGTTATATCATAGGCCAAGCATGAGTGGTTATTCCATCTATGCAATTATTCAAAAATATTAGAAAAAAGAAGGCACATTCCTAGTCTTAAGTAAAAGTAACAGGACTTGGAATATAAGGAATAGGCAGATATGTAGGCAAGAGAAACTGTAGAAAGTATTTACATTAAAGGGGTGAAAACATACTCTATAGTGATGTCCTTTCTTGTATTAATAATTTTTATACCAGGAAATTCCGGACCATTCATTCCATAGTATTAGATGAATAGAATGGCCATTTTGGAGGCTGGAACAATTGAAAAAGTCAATTACAGGGAATAATTTATTAATTTTAAGTAAAAATAGTCATATTTTTTCTCAATTTCTAACCTTATTCATTTAGAGTGTTTTATAAAATGTATTTATCTTAGAATAGATTCAAATGTACTTAAGGAAAAAAAATGCTGCATGAATTGCTGCCCTCATCCTTTTTTCGGCAAATTCTTACCCTGACCTTATTTCTTTGGGAAAATTGTCATTTATACCAAAATATTACTAGATTACCAGTGTTTCTGTGCTCTGAAGCAATGGTGTTTTCAGGGAAAATGCTCTTGATTTGTCTGTCCCTTTCAGTCTTCTCTGAAAACAACATTGCTTCCAAGTACAGAAACACTAGTAATCTAGTTATATTTTAGTATAAATGAAAATGATATTCCTAAATATATTAATCCTTTTCAAAATAAATTAGACATGGTTCAAAATGCCATGCAAAACATCTCATTATCAAATAATACACATGCTTCCCCTTTCTGTGAACTGGAAACACAATTTTACTTTTTATTCTAAACTCATTATAAAATAATTTCAGCAAAATTTAAGAATTCTCTGTAAAAATGCTTATTTCATTTCAAAAGAAAATGCCTGATGAAATCTTAACTCAGTCAATAGTACAATTTGTTTTTTTAAAGAGATTCTATCCTCAATACATTTAATTCATATAAAGCTGTATATTTAATTAAATTATATTTTATATTTATATAGAATTAGCTATTCTATGTTATTCTTCTAAGGCTGCAGGTTTTTGCATTATTTTACACAATATCAATAACTTCTGGTTTTAAAGCTACCTTTGTATATCTTTTGTAATTTAAATCCTTTGTGCTTTTTCATCGAATGTTTTTCTTCCTTAGATAACCATTCTTTTCATTTTAACCTTCCTTCTGGTATTTCTTTCTAAAAGAAGTTTATTTTATCATTACTAATACATGTTCATTATATAAATGTGTCTTGCATAAATGTAATAATTAAATCATGAAAATAACATAAGAAAATAGGAGACAATATCCTTGTGACCTATGAATTAGAAAACATTTCCTAATACTAGTTCTACTCCTAGCCCTAAGTCACAAATTATAAAGAGAAAAGTTGATGGATTTTATTTCTTCAAAACTAAATATTTGTTTTATCAAGTAATGCCATCATAGACAAAGTTAATAAATAAGAATTTAGCCCTAACCAGTGTGACTCAGTGGATAGAGCATCGGCCTGGGGACTGAAGGGTCCCAGGTTCGATTCTGGTCAAAGGCATGTACCTTGGTTGCAGGCACATCCCCAGTAGGAGGCGTGCAAGAGGCAGCTGATTGATGTTTCTCGCTCATCAATGTTTCTAACTCTCTATCCCCCTCCCTTCCTCTCTGTAAAAATCAATAAAATATATATTAAAAAATAAAAATAAATAAATAAGAATTTACTAACTTGAATAGCCCAGTTACTTCTTTAATGATTAAAAAAATAAATAAAAGCTGGAATCTACACAGGAAAACTGTCAAAGTTATAAAAAGGAAATCTACATAAAGGAACAACTTATTAAGATGATTATGGTTAATGATAAAGAAATGTTCTACCTCATTACTAGATTAGGTATTAAAAATGTAAAATGACATAACACTTAAATTCTAGATAGAAAGGGGGACTGAGAACCCTCATCCACTGCCAACTGTCATTGAAAATGGAACAGCCAGTTTGTAGCACAATGTCCAGTATTTGGTGAAAATGAACATGTGTATAACCTATTACCCAGACATTTATCAATATGCTCCAGAGATGCCCACACACAGTGTTACTCATGGTATCAAACATTTGGAGCCAACATAAGAATCCATAGTGGGAAATATATAAGTAAAGATATATAACAAAGAAATTGTCAGAAGCTACAGACCAGATAGATAGCATCATGGACACATGTTCAATTAAACATGTAGTGAGAAAAAAATAAGGGAAAAAAAAGAGAAAATAATGAAATTTAAAGCTCAAAGCCATTTACATAAACTAACTACACAGAATATAATAAACACATACACCTATAAATATATTCAACGATACTTACAAGAATGTGCATACATCTTAGTAAATTTAAGAAGAGTACATTGGAAGCACATTTATAAAGGTTAATAAGGGAGAGATAGTGTTTGATTGAAATATAAAAATAAAACAAAAATTTTAAAGTCCAAAAAAAGGCTAATGTTGATACTGTGCCACGCATTCAGACCAACAAAATACTGTGTATTTGAGACATAAATAAACATAAATATGATAAAAGCTACTTATATATTCAGAGTACTGTTTCACATACTGAAATATCCAGAATTGTTTACACTAGTAACTTTAAGATATCCTCTATTGTTTTATATAAAGAACTAGAGGCCCAGGGCACAAAATTTGTGCATGGGGGTGTGTGCCCCTCAGCCCAGCTTGCACACTCTCCAATCTGGGACTCCTCAAGGGAGTCCTAAACGGGCAGTCGGACATCCCTCTTACAATCAGGACTGCTGGCTCCCAACCGCTCACCTGCCTGCCAGCCTGATCACCTCCTAATCACTCCCCTGCCAGCCTGATCGATGCCTAACATCTCCCCTGCCAGCCCAATTGCCCCTAACTGCCCTCCCCTGCAGAGCTGGTCACCCCTAACTGCTCTCCCCTACAGATCTGATCGCTCCGAACTGCCCTCCCTTGCAGGCCTGGCCCCCCCCAATTTCCCTCCTCTGCTGGCCTGGTCACCCATAACTGCCCTCCCCTGCTGGCCTGGTCCCTCCCAACTGCCCTCACCTGCTGGCCATCTTTGACCACATGGGGGCGGCCATCTTGTGTGTTGGAGTGATGGTCAATTTACACATTGCCTCTTTATTAGATAGGATTGTTTGTGTAAACTATAAAGATCATAATATATTTAAATAATATTTGAGACTATTTGAATGTTATATAATCATTACTGTTTTTATACTCTTAAAACAGACTACTTTTACATAAATGTCTACAAAACTTATAAATAAGTAAAAATCCAGAAAGACACTTGGTGTTTATTAAATCAATGCTCTTAACTACTGTGATGATGTATTAGGCTATTTACAGGTAATAAAAAAAAAGTTTTTTCTTTTTCCTTTCTACCAAACACTAACATGTATTGCTACCATATACAATTTAATTTAAATAAAAACTTTGGCTTTTAAAATATTTGAAACTTATTCTACAAAATAATTACTCACTTGGGTATGTTCTACCCGTCACCAATAATGAAATTAACTAACTAGGATTTGTAAGAATAAGGTTAAATGACAGAACAGTGTGATCCTCACATATACTTCTGTGAAAGCAACTGAAATCACCCAACAGGTGTGTATGGTTCTATTTACTTTAGACACCTTTCTTTTGTCTAACTTGAGCCCTTATGAGAAAAAGCATTACCTTGTGAGTGGTGCATGTCAGAAAGAGTAACTAAGGTAATAAATTAGAATACACCATCATTATAAAGTCAGACTAATTTAAAACACATACACTTTAAAGGGAAAAAAAAGTGATATTTCTGACACTATTGTAGAATTTATCTCAATTCAATAACCTTAAATTATGTCTGATAAGCAACTCAAACTGGTACAATATAACCTTTTTTTATTTGTATTCTGCCTTCAAACATGACACTAGTTTTATACATGTTAGTGGATCAATAAAATGTAAATCATTAGTCTAAAAAATAGTAGTAACTTAATTTATCCAGTTATTTATCCTACAAAATATAATGTCTGCTATTTCCCACAGTGCTCTTTTGGCTTCCAGCTAATTATCGAAAAGCACTACGTTATCTGTGATTTAGATGTCTCCATTAAGTAGCTTGTGCTTGTTAGTAACTGTTTTTAAAGAAGAATAAAAACTGGTTGAGCCCAGTAGAGTTATGTCTTCCATTTCTCCCTCTGCAGTGGATGCATGCAAGTTATGTGGATAGAAAGAAACCTCTCACCTGAGAATGCCAAGATAAGAAAGTCAGAAACGAGGGCATATATACACATCTTGGCTGTAATTTGAAATACCATTCTTTTGCCAGAACCCAGAAGCTTCCAGCATTAATGACAAAGACAATTTTGCATTGAATGTGATCTCAACAGGAAATGAAATACAGCTTTCTATCTTTTTGGATGACAACCAATAGTATCTCTTTGCATCGGATCTGCTTCCAGTTCTTAATTGGGTTCTGAAAAGGAAAAGGACCAACACCCCACAGTGACAGAATATATTGTGTAGCCACCCACTTATTTAACCATTCTTGTTTGGTTTAGATTGTAAATTTGTTTGTTCAACTTAATAAAATCTTATAATAAATTTTAATAATGCATGCTATCGTAAGTATGTCCAATGTGGTAGAGTGAATAGAAATAAAAATCATATGGGAAGGCATATATTGGCACGTACTTTTATAACTCATTTTGATTTAATTAAAAATGAAGAAAATGACATTCCAATTGTCCAGTGTATCCTTTAAAAATTAGTATTTTGATAATAAAAAATTCAAATATATATTTTCATGGCTTTAAAAACAAAATAATTTAATGCATGCAAGTAATGTGTAGCAAATAAGTATTTCTGTACCCTCATATTATAATTCCTAATACCCAGACCAATATTTTCTTAACTGTGTGACAAACACCAGATGGTCTTTGAAAAGAGGGTCTCGAGTTAAATAAATTTGGGAGAAGAAAACATTCATAAAGGTTCACAATACATCTCTGCATGCTAAAGGCTTTGAAATGTTTAAGCAAACTAAAAAGTACTAGTTCAACTTTGGTTATTTCATAGCATCATTTTTCATAACAAACTGTCATCATATAGCACTGAAAAGCTTACTGTTTCCCTAAAAGAATACACTAAGATGTCTCTGCAACAGAAGTATGCAAGGAGTCCATTGCTTAGACAATACATCCTCCACCATGGTATCGCATATTGACTTAATTTTGCCATGAAACTTTAGTAAAATCTATTTCTACAACTATTATGGTAAATTATGTGAGATATTTAATAAATGACAATCCAATGCTCATTAAGAATTGTTGTATATAATTACAGGTCTCAGAAAAATATCAGTCAGAAATCAATGTGGAAAAATGGCAGCAGGCAGAAAAGGCAACAAAGATTTCTTTAGTAATAGGCTTTCCAAATGAAGTTGTTTGAAAGAAAAATCAATACAGCTCCCTGGCTCTTAGAATGAGAAAATTAATGCTATCTTGTTTCAGAGCAATCCCTAGCACAACTGATTTTCATTAATGTGAGAGAGAAAAGGAATTGTTTGTTAAAGAAAAAAACAAAAATGTCTTAGTATGGTGCATCGTCATAAATTTCACATTTTTTGCAGGTTTAAAGAGGTGAAATTGACAAAAAAACTCTTTATATTTAAGTATACAACTTGATGATTTGATATATGTATACATTGTGAAATACCAGTAGTAGCCACAATCAAGCTAAGTAACATAGCCATCACCTACCATAGTAACCACCTTCCTTTTCACATTTTAATAGTGAGTATATAAAGTAGCAAAACATATAGAAGATTACTATTACATTAACAAGAATGCCTATTCTAAGGGTATGAGAGATTATTCATAAACAAACTTTTCAAAATGGTAAAACATCTTCATAGAAATTGTGTAACCTTCAATCATATATACTTCTATGCAAACACACATATGTAATGTGCGCACATACAAATTGTGGTATGTATGCATGTAATGTGAATGCACTGATGTCATAAACAATAGAATAAGGGGGATCAGGGGTATAAATATCTTAATTTCCATTTCTTATGTATGCATCCCTCAGCTTCATTTCTAATTCCTCCTCATACTGGCACCTATAGCCTCTTCCTATCATCTTATATCTACACTCCTGGGTACATCTTAACCCGTTGAGTGCAAACCAATATCCTAGGAACTATGCTAAAATTGCCAAGGCATTTTTGCTGATTTTACAGCAGTTTAAGAAAAAAATTATGAATTGCAAGTAAATGAAGTTACATATTCAAAAACTTAAGGAAACCTTTACTACATTTGTTTTCATCTTTTACATATATTGTTTGCTGATTGTATTATAAAATACTAGTAGAAAAAAATTTGAACAACACATATAATGTTAAAATAGAGGGACGCCTTTCTCCAATATCTTCCACAAAATCGTCATCTTCACAGCAAGAATTGACATATTTAGCAATATCATCATCATTAATAAAAGCGGACATAGAACTGGACGCCATTTTGAAGCTTTAGGGCTACAAAATCTGAGGAAACTTCATAAAATCGTAGTACCTGTAAAAAATTAGGCAGGTAAATGCCAGTGGTCAATTTTAGAACTACAAACATTCGGCATCATAAGTAATCTGCACTTAGGTGCCATCTGTCAATAAAGAGTGAACTGCTAGCATTTAATAGTGACTCTGCAGGAGGAGCGCGATAGCGCTCCTGGCACTTTTGGTGAAAAACAGGAGGAGAGCAATCAAGCTCCCCCGCACTCCAGGGGTTAAAGCTCTTATGTCAGGGAAATTTCCTCTGTTCACTGGCATTTCCTGGCCAACAAAGAAATCACTTTGGCAAAAGGCTGCTCAGAAACAGTAAGATCCAGTGAACAATGCCTACTGTAGAGGTATACCAAGTGAGAACCTTTAGTCAAGGTACATAAATTCTAAGAACAATACCTACCAGAATAATATTTTAAAATCTAAATGAAGAAACATACAAAAGAATGAAGGCATTTACTAGTAAAACCACTGGTAAAGTGTTCTTTCAAGTGTTGTTCCAAAAATCTTATCAACCATGTAGGCAAAGGTACAAGAACATAGATTCTCTCCTAATATTACTAATTCCTTGTACACTTTTGGATAACGCATTTTTCCTTTCAGCACACTAAGGAGCTGTTTTGGGAAACACTATTATACACACAATTCAGAAGGCCTCACATTATAGAAGAATTTGCCACTTATCTGGGAGCCAGCCCAGAACCCCCCCCCCCCCCCCCATCATTTCTATTGGGTTGTGAATGCTGCGAAGCCTTTGTAAGCAAAAGAAGGACCTGTGGGTGGCAGCACTTGGAATTGAGCGTGACACATATTTGCTTACTTTATTTATGTTTCTTACTGCTGTAAAAGTAATTTTTTCAGCCATTCAAATCTCCTCCATATCTATCCTACTATTTTTAGCATTTTTCCAACCCCCTTCTTGAAGAGTTCAGATTAAAAACATAATGAAGTATATTAGCTTCCATAGTTTTAAAGGTGTACAAAGTTTACAGGTTTTCATGCATCTAGATAAGTGACATCATACAAAAATATCTATAAATTCAATATTAAGCCATTTGAAAAAAATCCATTTGTATATGTACATCAGCTACTATGGCAATTTTGCTTGAGAAACTGTGTACTCTGGAAATCAAATATATGTTGTCTTATATTACTAATATACTGTATGTTAGCCACTTTAACATGTTTTTCAGATTAATAAATTGTTGGGATTTATCAACTAGATTCTGTATTTAAAGTATAAAGTAAACACACACTATATTATACATACAGGTTTGTACTGTAAGATACTAGTGGCACTACCTATATATTATAAGGATTAACATTATTTTTGCATGGTAGTAAATTTTAAAAATGAGTTTAAAAATATATTCTATGATAAATTGATAAATAATAAAGTAATATGTAAGATTTTTACTAAATCTCTTTGATTTCTTATCTACTGCCTTAAGATTATAAAATATTTATAACTAGAAATATAGTAATAGTCATGCTGTTTAGATAATACAGGTATAGTATAGAAAAACAAAACAAGATTCCTTACTCAAGAAAGCCAAAGGTTTTGACAACTTCTTTGGGTTATATTCTTGGAGTTTCTTACAACATCACTTTTAAATAAAATCTGTCATTTCTCATTCAAACAAATTTTACATAGCTGTTATATAAATTCAAGAATCCTCCAATAAGAAGAATGTGCATAACCCTTAGAAAAGTGGAATATTTAACTAGAGTCTAGAAATATTCACATATAAAAAGAAATGATAATCAAGTGACCAATCAATCAAATAATTTGTTACAATAGCAACAACTCTGTAGTTTACATTCTCACTAAGTCTTTCTAGAAGATTATTTCCTCTGATTAAACAACCAATAAGTTTGAGACTTAATACATTTGGGGAAGGCCTCATTACTCTCCTGGCGAGAGCATGCAGTCAAAAGAAGCTGGATGAGGTTGCTGCTCCATCTACTGTTTTGTGTGGAGGCATAAGAATATCCCGTCATCTTCAGAGAATCAGTCTTTTTTTTAATTTCTTTATTGGTTAAGGTATTACAAATGTGTCCTCCTCATTTCCCATTTACCCCAACCCCCCACCCCTCCTCATGAGAATCAGTCCTTTCATTGTAAGAACATTGGTCCTGACCAGAATACATTACAGGGCCACTGCCAAGAACCTGCTAATAAATTTTATGGAAAATATCTTGAAAACTGTAAATGGAAAAATTAATCACTCTGGAGATAGCATATGTTCTGGTTACTGGCAGAGACACTGAAGGACAATGGGGTGGCTTCAAAACCTCCCCTCAGTGTTCACCTCTGTTACCTTGCTTAAGATGTTCATTTTTTATACATCAGTAGGGATAAAAACAACACTTAGCTTTTAAATTGTCAGGACAATTCATTGAGTTAAAATTTTAAATTATTTAGAATAGTGTACTTACACGTTGGTATTATTCAAATAAAATAAAAAATATCCCGGATATCAATTGTGTATTATTCTTTTTACTCATATTGGAGAACACACAAATAAAAAGATAAAAGAAATTAAAATACAGATTCTTGTGGTATAATTAAGACCAATTAGTCTTAATATTATATCCATGGTAACTTTCAACAGTAGCAGCGTCTACCTTTTATTAAACATCTAATAATATTTACTACACTCTTTTCTTTATTCTTCCTTTTGCTTAGCTTCACCATAACCTTTTACATAGAGTTGGTTTTCCCATTATAAAGTTGCAGAAAGTAACACTAGTACATGGTAGAGGTAAGACTGACACTTACCTAAGCTCCTTTAGGTAAATTATTTATTGTTTGAAAGCTGAATAAACTGAGTCAGATGTGGAGAGCATTCTAGCTCCTGACTTTTGCGGGGCTGGGATTGCTGTCCACTAGACCAGGCTGTCAGGCACTCAGAAGAGCCTTAGAAGATCATAATAACTGACATTGAAGTGGCGCTATTATAAGACTTGCAAGTGGCACTTAATGAGTCCTGGATCCCATGCCAGCAAATCTGGCACTTCAGATACCACTGTCTGCTTTGCAAGGAAAGATGGACAGACTTGTTCACATGCACTGATGATCAGGAAGTTCTGAACCACTTAGGAGGACTTAAAGGAGGAAATATTCACTGGAGGTAAGACACTAAATAAATTAGAGTCAACTGAACATAACTCCCATTTTAAAAAAAAGTCATAAAAAAGCAATAAAATATAGCAGTCTAGGCTGAATGATGAGCCAAAAATGATGGGACACTCATCTTCTAAAGCATAAGGTATTGTTGCATAATATTTAAAACAAAACAACAATTTTAGGCAACATATGTCCTATATAAAAAAAAGCCTAATATGCAAATTGACCAAATAGTGTAACAACCGGTGGAAAGACCAGTTGCTAGGACACACACTGACCATCAGGGGGCAGATGCTCAATGCAGGAGCTGCCCCCAGCCTGCAGGCCTTAGGCCAGCCAAGGGAGGTGCCAGAAGGGGGCCCCCCTGATCATCCCCGCCAGTCACCCCACAAAGATAGGCGACCTGCAGCAGCAGCGGGGGTTGGGCCTGGAGAGCGTGCGGCGCTAGGCTGGCCAAGGCAGGTGCCAGTGGGGACCCCTGATTGCCCCACCGGTCACCCCACAGATCAGCCCTCATCGCCAGCCAGGCCTAGGGACCCTCCCCTGCACAGTTTCATGCACTGGGCCTCTAGTATGTTATAAATGCAGAACAAAAAATAAAAGGTACCATAAGAGGAAAGAAACACTGAATTGTCAAGATCCAGAGAGGTCATGGAAATTATTGGAGAAAATCTTCTTTCACAGATTTACGTATTTAAACTCAATTACAGAGGAAGAACTAAAATTTTCATCATCAATTTCTAACTCTAAGTTAATTTTAGATTTGAAATTTGAATATCTACTCATTGAGATGTTTCTTTGTCTTTTAAGTGGATTTGAAGCCTCAAAAAAAAAAAAAAAAAAAAAAAAAAAAAAGAAAGAAATGTATCTTTTCCTGAAGTAGAACTTAAAAATTTGTATGTGTTTTAAAGGTATTTTCTGGTAGGAACATAAGTTAAAATGCTGTATATTATAACTTCAGAGCAGTAGTGGTAGGTAAAATCAGCTTTCTTGAGCAAAATAGTGTTGGCCCCTAGAAAACTGACTAATCAAAATGTTTTTAAATTCTGCTTTGACTTCATTAAATAGTTGCCATGATCTATGGCAAAATTTCTAATAGACAATTAAAAACTTATCAATTGAGTCTATTTTTCTAAAAATGTGTGTACATTTACCTTCCTTAACTTTACCTTCCTTACTTTCAGAGAAAAGGAGAACCTCTCTGAATGTATACCCAGATCTATAGAGATAAGAGATCTGGATTGCAGAGACAAAATATAGATAGTTAATATCTATAATGATTAAAGGGTAATATGCTAATTAGATCAGATGACCTTCGGGATCAAGCTGGGGCTTCAAGGGAAGCCCAGGTGCAGGGTGCCAGAGGGAAGCCAGTGCCAGAAGCCAGGAGAAGGAAGGCCTACTCTTGCATGAATTTCGTGCATCAGGCCTTTAGTACACTATAATATACCATACAGAATATAGTAATAGTCACACTAAAATTGTTTTCATAGTGTTTGCTATTCCATGTTTTCCTCCCAATAAAGGATAACGAACTCATCACTAACTTGGTTTAGATGGGGCGACAAGGTGTGAATACAGCCTCCGCAGAGCCCAGCAAGGCCCTTGGACCAGCGGAAGGTGCTCAGAGCCTTTGGTCTGCAGCCTCCTGCACTGCTCTCTGGGTATCTCACTACGTTTCCCTCCCATGATGCTCCACTTATTGAGTGTTCTGAGTGCTTCTGGTTTCCTTGTCCTAATCTCTCTGGGTGGAAACATGGGCTGTGAGAGATTGGGGTCAGTGGCTCACCTCACCTGCCAGGTGGGCCTTCCCAAGGTCCTGACAACTCTCAGAAATGTGCAGAAAAAGTTATTCTGGCTGAATTTGGGAGGATTATTTCAACAAGGGAAAGAGATGGGTGCCCTTCCATCTAAGAAAGCAAGATGGAAGCCTAGAAGACTCAGGAAGTCCACAACAAAAACCGTTGGCGACCTGGGGAAATACATACAAAAAATTCAGACTGTTTTGACCAATGGTGTATCAAAACCTAAGTAGGCTTGAGTCAGACAGTTAAAGCCACTAGGATGACCACTGTATAAAGAAATCTCTTGAAAACATATCTTTTGCTAATGAGCATCTCCAAAGCCAAAGCTGCATTTCTGTGGGGGCAGATCCAGCAGGTAAAAGCACTCGCCATTTTGTCATTTCACAAAAGACAATTAAACTATTTTTTTTTCTAAAAAAGTATACTAGAACAAAATAACTCAAAAGTAAATGCCTATAGCAAGTTGAAGGTGTTTGGGTATTCTTTAACTAAGGAAGATAATTCAAATAATCAACACTATATACACAAAAAAGTATGCCTTCCAATTTACATGAAACAAAGGCTTATTCATATAATTTCAGATTTTTAAAAAAAGAAAAAAACTCGTCTTCAGAGTGCAGATGTGTTTATTAGTGATGATATGTATTTAGTATTTATTTTTTATGTAGATAAACTTCAAAAAATAATCAAATAGAATGAGTTCCTCATAAGTTTTTAACATAGCAACTGAATTTGAAGCTAAATATTCCAATATGTTAAAAGCTTAATTGTTAAAGTTTTGTTATTATTAATTATGTTTATTTCAAGTACTAGTATATTGTTTAAATCTTTATCTAAGAATTGAAGACATTTACTCAGTACAGCATTTAAATTTAACAGTTGATTTTCTTATTTAGTATATATGTATACACACTCATGCAATATTTATATGGTCTCAGATTATCATTATCAAAGACAAAGTTCTCTTTGCAACTGAACATTAATGTAGTTCACATGGCATTTCTTTTTGTTTTAATTTCTCAATATCAGTAATTACTGCACTCACAGGAGAACCCAAGCTTTAAAAAAAGAGAGAGACAAACAACTTCATGCTGTCAGTTTTGTCCTTTACATTCATGAACTAAGAAACAAAAAGTTTTAACAATTGACCTAACAGAGCATTATATTTATTTATTTATTTTTTAAATTTTTAGAAGAGGAAGGAAGAGGGAGAGAGAGAAATCTTGATATGAGGGTGAGACATGGATTAGCTGCTTCCTGCATGCCTGCAGCCAGGAATTGAGCCTGCAATCCAGGCATGTGCCCTGACCTGGAATCGAGCTGGCAACCCTTCAGTGCACAGAGGACACCCAACCAGCTGTGCCACACTGGCCACGGCTAACTAGAGCATTTTATAAAAGATGCTTCTCAAAGGCTTGCATTTCCTTCTCAAGGACTGCATGCCTATAAATAGAAGGGCAGACATGGCTGAGACTGACAATTTGATTTTTAAACTCAAAAATATGTTTAAAAACTTGAAAGGCTGATTTTATTTGTACTATGTAAATGTAAGGGAGAAACAGAATAAAGAAGGAAGGAGGAAAGAAAGAGAGGAAAGAGAGAAAAACATGGCACTATAGAAAAAAGGCAGGAGAGAGAGAGGTATAAGCTAGAAGGAGGCAGAACATTGAAAAGAAAAGATCCAAATATTTATATAAGAAAAACTTAAATACTTTCACTACAGTGTTTATCTTTTTAATACATTAGCATATTACGATAAAACAAAGACTTACAAGCAAAATGAGGTAACTTAGCATTGTCTGGCTTCATTAAGGGGTTAAGTGCTACTCTAAGTTTCTTCTGTCAATAATTAGTACACATAATACCAGGCTTTCCTCACACATAATAGAATAGAGTTCAACCATCCTCATTAGTACACATTTCATTACTTTGGAACATCCCAAGAACCTGAAAGTTACTGACTAATGTCCCATCATAGTCAACTCCTTAGTTGACCTCCAGAGACTTCACTATTTGTCCAATATCTGCTGGATGACTCTGTGTTTTGGTAGTTTTAGGTCCTGGTCCCTCTTGACTGACTTGTCACACTGCCTTCAATGACGTGTAAAAATATTTTATGAAAGCCAAGATGTTTAGATAAATGTATCTCTTGGCAGGTCATCTCTAACAAACATTCAAAACACACAGAATTCCAACCAACATATACAAAAGAAATAAAAATTAGAAAACTCTACAAAATGTCTACAACTTATTGATAAACATAACTTTTATATATAAGCCAAAGAAGGACATTAGAAGAGAAAATGAAAATCAAACAAACTCATGAGGAAAAAATATAACACAAAGGTAGAATTTCATTTTTATTCCAGAGATCATATCTTACCACAATAGCAAATAACTCTGGATGACATGGAAGTCTTAAAATAATAACTATTAATTTATTTTATAAACTCTATTTCTAATATGTGACATTTCTCATCAAATAAAGATTGGCAGTTTTATTTTTAAATGCCATATCACAAATTTATCTCATATGTGAATGCAAGTTGTAATAAAATAAAAATATGTATTAACCAATCAGAAATGCTATAGAGATAAAAAACAGAATTTTTTTGAAAAAAATCCATGAATAGATTAGTAAAATAATACATTTGACTAGTATTCAGCTCTCATGAGTTTGGTACATATTTTCATTTTACTGAGTCAGCTAAAGAAATACTTGATTTGGAAATACTTAAAATATAAAATTTTAAATGAATGAACTCAATGTGATGATATAGTATAGTATCATACTATGTTGGAGCTTTGCTAATAACCTCAGGAAAATTGGTTGAAACCCTTAGAATGAGTCTCAGGGAACATTAAGAATCCCCAGCAGGAGGCATACCTGGTAGTTGGGCTGTTTCCATAGAAATATCTTAGGCTGGTGAGCATTGCAGGGGCCCAGGGTATGGTGCTCTACCTTGAATGTACTTAACCCCACTCCGTCCCTGTAGAAATTACGACCTTCCTCTCATAGGAAGGTTCATATTCAGCCAAGAGAGATGCATAATACAGAATCCTAAAGCACTCATTTGAAACATAATTTTAATCAGAATAAAATCCAAACTCTAACATATATATTAATTATGAGAAATAAGAGTAATATGGGCTAGAAAAATTGAAACCCACAGGTTTCCTATAGGATGACATGATGGGGATTCAAATAATAATAAAAAGATTGCTTGATATCTGATTAGTTAGATATCAGGCCAGTGTAATTAGCAAATATTTAAAGGTATCAAGGTGAACTTCCACTGTTAAAAGTGCCTCTGTTGGGCAGCATTTGAATGAGCCAAATGTTCCCTCTGGAACACCCATTTTCCTGAGTTTCCAAGGCTGACAACTTATTCACCACTGCATTTCCCCCCTTTGGATATACTGATACGTTCAATCACATTATAGCCCCAGGGTTTCTATAATTAGAACAATTTTGCCTCTTTTAGGCGATTTTATATCTACTCACTTATTCATTAGGTATTTATCTTGCAATTTAAGTAAAAAAAAATCCATCTTATATGCCTCATTTTCAAGTTCTTACAGGCACTTTATTTTAGTTCCCCAAATACTGACAATAGGTTGTATTACTGTTCTTCAGAGAGAATTGTTTAACATATTGCACCTGTATTTTTAGATTGATTGCTGAATCATGCCTGACTTATTCAGACATATTCAGCTCTTATATCTTCTAACTGTGAAAAATAAAACATTATTTACAATGAAGAATCGTTATAATGCAGTAATATTTCACTAGCATTCACAGAATATACAGAAAGAGATTCACAACATTGCATTCAAAATACTTGTACAGTTCCCTTGACTCACTAAATCTAGACTATTCAAAGCTATGAAATGGAGCCTTTGAATGAAGATGCAAACAACATTTTTAAAATGTGCCTATATACTCTGGAGAAGTAGAAAATATTTTATTCTTCCACTTTAAACATCGGACAGGATGTTGAGTAAAACATTTATGTTGCTCCAAAACTGTATTATTGTACAATTAGGCAATAATAATTAAAAAACAATAGCAATATTGAGTATCTCGTATTCTAAGTCACAAGCCATTAACCTTTGGAATAAACAAAATGTTGAGTATTTGAATGCAGTTTGACTCCTATGGGTGTGCTGGGTCCAATTGGGAGATAACTAGTCTTCTCTTAACCTTCCCTTCCTCATAGAGAATAGAAGGGAAACACCAGTGCATTTCCTACAAAGCTGAGAATTTGGGACTGTGATTTGACAGCCCTCTCCTGTTTGTTCTAAATAATCAGGAAAGGTTGGGCCTGCAGGCTGAAGGTAGCTGTTTCTCCACCTCTTGGTCAATTTCAGGGAATGTTGCTGCATTTGGGGGAAGCTCTCTAAGCACATTTTAGTCCTCAGTTTTAGAACCTAGTTGCCAATTTGGTGTTAATACAACAAGTGCTATTTCCATAGATCAAACTGTTAGTCTTTTTTTTTTAATTGTTTTATTGCTTAAAGTATTACAAAGAGTATTGTAAAAAAGAAGGAATTCTTACCATTTGCAACAGCATGGATGGAACTGGAGAGCATTATGCTAACTGAAATAAGCCAGTCAAACTGTTAGTTTTATAGTTCCTCAAAGATAAAAGTATCTATTCTATCTAATAAAAGAGAAACATGGTAATTAGCGTACATCCGCTACCCTTCCCATTGGCTAATCAGCGAGATATGCAAATTAACTGCCAGCCAAGATGGCGGTCAGCAGCCAGGCAGCTTGAAACTAACATGAGGCTTGCTTGCTTCAGTGACGGAGGAAAGCAACATTCCCCGCCTGCCTTGCCGGCCTCTGAGCTTGCAGTTTGAAACATTGTTACAAATATAGAAGCTAAACAAAACCCCAGAAACCTGCTTTCAGCCCACCTGGATCTCAGAGCTGGAGTTGATACAGTGTTTCGATTATAGAACCAAAACAAACCAGATACCTGCTTTCAGCAGCAGAGGCCTCAGAGCTGGAGCCAGAGCTAAAGCTGGCCCAGAATAAAAAAAAAAGAAAAAAAGGAGCAGTTGGGAGCTTCAGTCACCTGCCAGCCTGAAAACAGCCCTCAGCCCCTCAACCAGACTGGCCAGGCACCCCAGTGGGGACACCCACTCTGAAGGGTGTGTGACCAGCTGCAAACAGCCCTCATCCCCTCACCCAGGCTGGCCAGGCACCCCAGGGGGACCCCCACCCTGATCCAGGACACCCTTCAGGACAAACCAGCCGGCCCCCACCCGTGCACCAGGCCTCTATCCTATATAGTAAACGGGTAATATGCCTCCCAGAACCGGGATCAGCGGAGCTGAGAGGCCTCCCGGCACAGGGATCAGTGTGACAGGGGGCAGCGCCCAAACCCCCTGATCGCCTTGTGGCTCTGTGTGTGACAGGGGGCGAGGCCACAACCTCCCTATCTGTCCTGCTGTTTGTGACAGGGGAAGGCGCCCCAACCCCCTGATCAGCCCTGCTCTGTGCCTGATATGGGGGAGCTTCCTAACCCCCTGATCGCCCAACGGCTCTGTGTGTGACAGGGTGCGGCACCCCAAACCCCCCCCCCCACGATCCCTGCTCTGTGTGTGACGGGGTAGAGCCATAACCTCCCCATTGGCCCTGCCCTGAGTGTGAGAGTGGCGGCGCCCCAACACCCTGATGGGCTCTGCTCTGTGTGTGACAGGGTACGGAGCCCCAACCCCTGATTGGCCCTGCTCTGTGCATGACAGGGTATGGAGCCCCAACCCCCTGATGGGCCTTGCTCTGTGTGTGACAGGGGGCAGCGCCCCAACCCCCTGATTGGCCCTGCTCTGTGCGTGACAGGGGGTGGCGCCACAACCTCCCCATCGACCCTGCCTTGAGTGTGACAGGGGGCGGCGCCCCAACCCCCCTATCGGCCCTACCCTGAGCGCGACTGAGGGTGGCATCGGAACCTCCCGATCCGCCCTGCTCTGTGCATGACAGGGGGCAGCGCCCCAACTCCCCAATGGGCCCTGCTCTGAGCCTGACCAGGGGCTGCACCTAGGGATTGGGCCTGCCCTCTGCCACCCGGGAGCAGGCCTAAGCCAGCTGGTCGTTATCTCCCGAGGGGTCCCAGACTGCGAGAGGGCACAGGCCGGGCTGAGGGACCCCCCTTCCCCCCTGAGTGCACATATTTTGGTGCACCGGGCCTCTAGTATATATATAAAAGCCTAAGCGACTGGTCGATTGGTTGCTATGATGTGTACTGACCACCAGGGGTCAGACTCTCAATGCACAGGATCAGGCTCCCTCCTATCTGGATCAGGTCTGTGGAGATGGGGCTGAAACTGGCTCTCCAACAACTCCTGAGGGGTCCCATATTGTGAGAGGGCACTGGCAAGGCTGAGGGACCCCACTGGTGCATGAATCTATGCACCAGGCCTCTAGTATTACTATATGAACCAATGATGCCATGCCACCAGCTGGTCATAAGGGTGACAGGATAGTACTATCTTTAAAAATTAACATAGGGCTGAATTGGTGATCAAATTTTCTGAACGATAACAATGTAACATGGTTGCCAGTAGGGTGAGGTTTTGACAACAATAAACCACATATTGGAAGTATGAGTGTATTAAAAAATTTAAAGCTACCTTATGGGCTCATTATTCTGAAAATAAATTTTATTTAGTTACGTCATATTACCTTAATAAAAGAGAACAAGTAGCAATGCAGATAAAATACCACATAACCTAGTTTACTAGTAAAATAATAGAACATTAGTTTATACTTGCAGGAAAGTATAGGTAGTTCCATAAATTATATTACTAAATAAAAATATGTTCTTATATTTACATATATATTTATGTATATCCATATTATAATGTTTTTAGATGTGAAAATCAAGTTACGTGAGCTGTACTGCTCAAAGTTTCTGGTAGGTGGCCTGCTATCATCAACATAAGGCATGACCATCAGTCTTTCGAACCATTTTAACCTAATCTTCCCCATTTCTAGAGCTAGACAAGGAAAAGGTACCTACTCAAGAAAGACATGAACAAGAAAACCTCATGAGAATAAGAGCCACTGGAAGGTCTTATTGCAGAGAAAGTCCAGAGAACCATTATGACATATTTCTAAGCCAAATTTATGGAGAAGCACTGTTATAAATAAGACAAACTATGATGCAAACAAAAAGACATATAGAAGAAAGTTTCACCGAAACCGGTTTGGCTCAGTGGATAGAGCGTCGGCTTGCGGACTGAAGGGTCCCAGGTTCGATTCCGGTCAAGGGCATGTACCTGGGTTGCGGGCACATCCCCAGTAGATGTACAGGAGGCAGCTGATCGATGTTTCTCTCTCATCGATGTTTCTAACTATCTCTCTCCCTTCCTCTCTGTAAAAAAAATCAATAAAATATATTTTAAAAAAAAAAAAGAAGAAGAAAGTTTCATTATCATTTCCCTATTTCCTCTATAACCTCTGCCACAGCTGTATTTCCTGATTAAT
This sequence comes from Myotis myotis, assembly GCF_014108235.1. NCBI lineage: Eukaryota > Metazoa > Chordata > Mammalia > Chiroptera > Vespertilionidae > Myotis > Myotis myotis. The sequence goes on along the minus strand of NW_023416335.1, from coordinate 12,245,111 downwards.
TCTCTCACATTCTGTGTAAGACTTGTAGTAGGAATTCAGTGATAACTTAGAAGGCTGTATATTTTTTTACTCTAAGGCGGGCGTGGGCAAACTTTTTGACTTGAGGGCCACAATGGGTTCTTAAACTGGACCAGAGGGCTGGAACAAAAGCATGGATGGAGTGTTTGTGTGAACTAATATAAATTCAAAGTAAACATCATTACATAAAAGGGTACGGTCTTTTTTTTTTTTTAGTTTTATTCATTTCAAATGGGCGGATCCAGCCCGCAGGCCGTAGTTTGCCCACGGCTACTCTAAGGCCTTTGTGCTTGGCAATCATTCCAAGAAGTATCACAAAGAGTTGGTTGAATTTCAAAGACTGGCAAGAATGGCAATTCAATTTTGGTTTAAGGACACTGTCCTGTTGCTTTCCTGCTGAATCAGAGCAATTAGAACAAAGGATGTCACTCTCACTCTCACAGTGGGCTGCGCAGATCCTTGACTCCTCCCTAGGGCCTCACAGTGGTCAATATAGCCAAGAGGGAGTGCAGATTTGAATTTGGAGAAGTTAGGAAACTGCAGACTCTTTGTCTCATATGTTGCCAGAGCAAGGATGGCCACATCTACTCATCACCCAGAACATAGGACATATTGCCAGAGGGAGCTACAACTTGTGTTCATGTCTAGTTGCACCATGGCCAATCTCAGCAGGGTAATTTCTGGGCACATGAGTGTGTCAATTCCCTGAATGTGCTTTAGATATTTCCACTTATGGAGCTGAGTTCTCCATCTAAGATATAAAATCACCATACAGAAAACAAATCTATATCTTTTGTATTCTGCTGAGTGTCTTGGCAAAATACTGGTCTGTACAGCCAGTGTGGGGCATGGTATTAAATAGCAAGGTCAAATACTTCACACGAAAATCAGATGATCTGATAGAAATATGAATTTTTGCCTCTTTCTATATTGCACTCAAAAACATAAAATGAACTTTGAGAAAAACGAAACAATACTAAAGTCTCTGTATCCTCTTATCCCGCCCCCCCTCAAAAAAAAAAAAAAATGTAACCCAAGCTACCTCAATAGAGTTGAATCCAGCTTTGAATAAAAACACTCCCATCTATCCTAGGAGTGATGGGAGAGTGTTTGGGGAAAGCAAGTAGATCCTACCAGGAGCCAAAAAATAAAAAAATAAAAATGAGGGTAGGACAAAAGCAAAATATCCTGGAAGCAATTCAAGTCCTTAATGGTCCATTAGTAAACACTCAGTGCAGTAGAGCTGTGGATTTGGGTGGCTGGCCCTCTTTGGATCTGAGGCTAAAATCAAAGCGTGAGATCAATTCGGCCATTGCAGTGCTGAAGAACAAACTGATTGGACTTTTGTTTGTTTGTTTGTTCATTTATAACTGTTTCTTTGTCCTAATGTGAACAGCTTCTGTAAGATTTGAAAATCCCAGATCCCTGATCCTTTTTTTTTTTCTACTAGAAAAGTGGTGTGACGGGAGGTAGGGAGAATAGTGTGAGAGTCTCCATTGCTCTATAACTGCACTGAATATATATAATTTTCATGCTTATGTTAGTAAAGCCACGGTGCCTCTTCAACGCAAATAATCGGTTTTGTGATGTGAACAAGAGCAAATATCATCAAGTATTTTATTCACTATGTTTAATCCATTATAGATGACACTTGGAAGAAAAGCATGAAATATAATGCCACCTCACAAGGATCCTGTAATTTTAATGTATAAGACATTAGGGCATCTCATTCAGCATAACTTTGACTTCAAGCATAGCATTAATGTTTTAATAAGCCATTTGATTTGCCTTGTAGGCAGTTACTGAATAACAAGAATTTCTTTATAAAACTTATCAGATTGAATTTTGAAACCTGACGATGTGGGTTATTTTTTCAACCTCTTTCCACCGAAGCTGTATCTAATGATAACCAAGGCTTTTTAAAAGCCACTTTTTACAGTGCTTGAAGAAGGCAAAGCTTTGGAGATTGCTTCATTGTGGGGAAGGGGAAGGAGCTGCCAGAGGCCATAGCAGGCTAGGGGCAGAGGGACAGTCAGTGTCGCCATTTTTCTCTCTTCCCTGTGAATAGAATGGTCATACTTTATTCTCTTACTAGGAATAATCCTACGACTGATTAAATTTAAATTGCTGACTAAAGAAGATGTATGAGAAAATATCATGTTTAATATTTCTAGTTGGTTGAGATAGACTCTGTAAAAGGACTTGGAGTCATGATAAAGTGAGAAAAAGTGATTATTTTTCACCCCTAATATACTGGCTTTGGGAAATTTAAGATTAAAGAGAACACTTAAGTTCTAAAATTGACTCAGTATAAGAAAGAAATGGAGAGATTATTAACTCTGTTTTAATAGATATTTTAGACAGATTGCCCTCAAATTTATCCATCTCATCTCAAAAAAGAAAAAAAAAAAGAATAGCTATCCCCTAGCTCTAAAGAGTATCAGTGTTCCCTTTCCTTCTGCTTTTTAAAAGCAAAACCTAAGCTGGTAGTTTTGACTTTCTCACAATGCATGTATTCTTTAACCTACTCCACTAACTCCTCCCACCAAGGTCATTAACAACTTCCTGTTTTACATTCAATTCTAACCTTAGTTCCACCACTGCATCATTTCACAAAGTTAACGTTTTCTTTCCTACTTGAGCCCCTTGCTCCCCTGACTTCCACATCATGGCACACAACTGGTTTTTTTGTTTTTTGCTTCTGTCTTCCTGCTGGTTCATTCTCTGACTCAGTTTCAATCTTGCCTTTGTCTAATCTATACTTCAAAGCTGGGATTTCTCAGCTTTTGACTTCAGTTGGGTCTCACTTGTTCTCATTCCCTCCTCATTGACCTTGGGTGATATGTAAGGACATATTCACAAAGATTCCCCACATGTATCTCCATGCACCAGGCCCCAAATAAATCCAGCTTACTTTCTCTGAAACATGCACTGTCCCAGAATTTGATCTCTCAAGTTCACAACCAGAAGCCCAAGAATCAACCTGAAAAGACAACTAAAAAAGTAATATATATATATTAAGTATCTTGAGGGTGAAAGCTGTGTTTCCACATTCCTCTTTAGACTGTGAGAGGGATGAAAGTCCATGTGATAAATAAATAAGTAAAGGCCTTAAATGAAGATAACAGAGATGAGACTTTCTCACCTTATAAGAAGGAAGAGACTGATCAGGTTTTGTTTAGAAAATTAATGACTAGAAACATTGCTTTACTTTTTACCTTAGACTATTATATACAGATAGAATAAAAAAGAACATATTAGGGTTCAAATAGGCACCTATTTCTTTAAAAAGAAGAGCCTTCAATATAGAGACCAAAATGTTACTGTGTAAAAAGACTGATTTCACTACACATGACTGGTTTGTCTAGAGTAAGAAGATTTATTATCATAAGAAGTTATTATTTCAGGAACTGAAAATAAAATCAATACTTTGGAGATCATTAAATCTTGGCATGAATTGAGCACTGAAGGCAGTATATTTTATCGGGACACTGGGGCATTTATATTTTGGGAACTCTGGAGGTCATTTTGCTGATATTCTTTATTTTATTAAACAAAGGAAAACAAATTATCTTTTTGGATTATCGCTGCTGTATTTTAACAATGTGTGCTACTCCACATTTGATTACAAAGTTTTGTTTTGCTCTATAACTGCAATCAATAAAACGAAGGCAGATGAGAAATGAACTAATAAAGGTTTATAGTCAATGCAATAATTCTAGAACAAAAAAACCATTTAATCTAAAGGAAATATAAAAGAGTTTGGCAAAAGATGGAGAGTTAATGTAATTCATGTTTAAAAAATGTTTTAATGTAAATAAAACGGAACTATTTTCACTTTCAGTGTGACAGTAAATGAGAATACCAGATTATTTCTTAGATTTTTTATCCTTTTCAAATACTGTACCTTGCTCACTATTCAAGGCTTTCTAATAAGATTTCAATAAATCAGGATATAAGTGATACTAAACTGGTCCTAAACCACTGAAACTATTCATTCTCTCTCAGGAGTAGTTTATTCTCTTTTGCAAGATCAAGTTCATCTTCTGCAGTATCCAATAAATGAATGCCCACTCTCAAAATATTTCAGAGAAAATAAAAAATGGGCAGGAAGATCTTAAGATCTTTATGGGGAATGATAAGTAGAAACAGACTAAATGAAAAACTTCTGAATTGCCAAGTACATTCTTTCCTTCTTCCTTCCTTCCCTTCTCCTCCCCTCCCCTTCTTCCCTCTCCCCTCTCCTCCTCTCCCCTCCAGTCCTCTCCTTCTCTTCCTCCTCTTCTCTCCCTACCCAAACCCTTCTCCAATTTCTTCCCCTTTCTTTACTCTCCTTTCTTTTTTCTTTTCTTCAGTAGTACCAAAAAGGCCAAGAGGTAAGCATCTTTAATTTGTAGCAATCCCGATTACCATAGTTTATAAGCAATCTTTTTTTAATATATATATTTTTTAATAATCTTTTTTTCTTAATATACTTTATTGATTTTTTAAAAAATATATTTTATTGATTTTTTACAGAGAGGAAGGGAGAGGGATAGAGAGCTAGAAACATTGATGAGAGAGAAACATTGATCAGCTGCCTCCTGCACACCCCCAACTGGGGATGTACCGGCAACCAAGTAACATGCCCTTGACGGGAATCAAACTGGGGAACCTTCAGTCCGCAGGCCAACACTCTATCCACTGAGCCAAACCGGTTAGGGCGATTAGCAGTCATCTTTGATGAAAACAACATTGGATATGTCTAAGTAAATTCAAGTTTTCAACTTGTTAGTAGAAAAAGTACTTTTAAAGATAGTTTGTTGGAAATGAAGCTATGGTCATTAAAAACTTCTAGTAACACAGGCAGCCAAGTAGAAGGAATATTAATTCAGAAATGTAGATGTATAAGCAATACATGAGAGTTAAATACATGAAAATATGTAGTATGAAACAATTTAAAATTAAATCTGTATTGTTAATTATATTATCTACTAGAGGCCTGGTGCACAAAATTTGTGCTGGGGGGGGGAAGGGGGGTCCCTCAGCCCAGCCTGCACTCTCTCACAGTCCGGGACCCCTCAGGGGATGTCCGACTGCAGGATCAGGCCTACACTGGCAGTTGGACATCCCCCTCACAATCCGGGACTGCTGGCTCCTAACCACTCACCTGCCTGCCTGCCTGATCGCCCCTAACCACCTCTGCTTTGGCCCCCGCCACCGCGGCTTCGCCCAGAAGGACATCCGGAATGATGTGCGGAAGATCATTCAGCTGTCCGGTCCAATTAGCATATTAATGACCTTCTGGACAACCTTCCAGACATCCTTCTGGATGACCTTCTGGACGAAACCGGGGCTGCAAGGGCTGAGGCAAGCAACCACGGCTGTGAGGGCCAAGCCCTTTGCAATAATTTCATGCATCGGGCCGCTAGTCCATAATAAAATTGGTGTAGATGTCCTCAAGTAAAATATGTAAAAAAATAAATAGTTGATAACAGATTAATAAAAAGTCTTAAATTTAAGTGGGAAGAACAAAATTTAATAAATACTCTGTGCTAAAATTAAAAGATTCAAGTGTACATGAAAATATGTCAAAATTGAAACGTAATAAATAATGATCTACATGTAAATGATCACTGTTTCTCCTATCCTCAACTCTGTGCACAAAATCAGATGAGAGACTAACATTGTTTTCATCTGGCTGTTATTATTAGAAAGCACAGTATTTAAACAAATGGTCCTAACACGATCTTAAGAAGGGGTAAAAGCTATCACAAAAGTTAGACTAAACAGTTTTCTTTTTATAATTATACTTTAATCCTAGTTGTGCTGAATTAAAACATATAAATTATTAACTTTTTGTTAAACATACAAAACTCATTCAAGAACTATACTATGAGATTTTAGCATTATATTTAGATCATTTAAAATATTTTATTTTCTTGTGCATTTCACATCACACAAATTCTGTATTTTAGAGAGTAAGTGCAAATACTATGTGGCATGCTGAATTCATTGTTTTTAGAAAGAAAAAGAAAAGAGAAGGATATTTTCTACATGCTGACCATGATAAATTACTCTTAAATACTGCTATGAGATTATATAGTGAAATACTAGATATATTTACCACAAAATATTTAATAACTGTGAACATGTCAAGTTTTATCTGATAATAGTGAGTTTTTAGAAGTTTAAATATTATTAAGTTGACATTACAGCTGGTTAAACATTAAAAAATTATAATTAATCACTAGTGTAAATGCTATGACTAAGTGATAAATTACAATTTGAAATGGTCAAATGATTAAAGTCATAGTCCCAAGGTTAACAAAAAATCCTCCAAATCCCCAGGTTATTTCAAGGACATGGAATCTCAACTTCTATAGAGCTGAATATAACTAACAAGACTTTTCATTTAGGTTACCTGTGTGTTGCCAAAACTATAAATTGCTCATGCACAACAAATAAAGAAAAACAACCTTCCTTTTTAGATAAACATTTTCTAATTCAGGAGGTGACAAAAGTAGATGTACAATTGTTCATATGGAAAAAATACAATAATTAGGAAATAAAGATAAATACAAGAATATAATCTGTGTTTCATGTACTCAAACTATAAACCTACTTTTGCCCACTCCTGTATTTCTAGAATTTATGATCACAGAACAATGCACGTGCCCCCCCACCCACACACACACGTATATGTTTCCTAGCATGAAGAAAAACAAAAACACTCTGCAAAATTTTTGTATATTATGTAAAGGCAGGCTTATGATAATTTTTATAATCACTGATGGTTAAATTAATTTCAAGGGCTTGGGGAAAATTACTTTATGAAAACCTATCTCAACATAAAATTGAACTTGATTACATTTATTATCATTAAATAAATTCTGTAAATATGTATAATTTTGTTTTATCTTTCTTATGCAAATAACCATGTAAATATGGAAACAGATGTTGACATTGTTCTGTAGAATAAATTAATATGTATTAACATATGCACCAAAATTTATTTGGAAAATATAAATTTTCATCTTTTTTAAATTTAATGGTTAGCATAAAAGTTTAGAGGTAAATATATTTGGAATAGCTTTAATTTGTATGTGGAAATTTTATATCTATAACATCTAGATGTAGTCTATAAATTTCCACTCTTAACCACTTGGAATTTTGTTTACTTTTAACAATAAATTTATTTTGAGACTGAAATTTATTTAATATTTAGTATACATATTTAGTTCCCAAACCTGAATTTTACAAATCATTGACATAATTTGTAATGAGATAGGACTACCTTACTTGCTATGTTTTACTTGAGGTAAGCTATTTTGGGATCTATAGGGTTCCATAGTAATTATTTTAGTCCCTTATTTTTAATGGTAACTTTATGTATTGCAAAGTCAGTTTAATATATTACAGATATATACTTATGAATTGTGGATTCAGGTCCCTTTTCATGTTGGATGATGTACTTGGAAATACATATAAAACAAAAGAACAAATAGCTAGCTTTTGCTACCCTGAAAGCCTAAGATGTCTCATGCAATGAATGGCCATTCATTTCATAATAGATAACAAGACTTACAGAAAAATCATGTGGGAATATAAGTGTCTGAACTGAATTTACAAATAAAACAAAACTTTAAAGTATAGAGTGAAGCCTACATTCTCTTTTTTCCCCCTTTATTGAATAAGATATTACAAATGTGTCCTTATCCCCCTAATGTCCCCTCATCCCCCCAATTCTGCCCTCACCCTCACCCCCTGTTGTCCACATCCATCACTTATGCTTATATGCATGCATACAAGTCCTTTGGTTAATCTTTCCCCCTCACCCCCACCCTCCGAGTTTTGAGCATCTGATCGATGCTTCTCTGTCTCAAAATCTGTTTTTGTTCATCAGTTTATGTTGTTCATTATAATCCACAAATGAGTGAGATCATGTGCTATTTATCTTTCTCTAACTTATTTCACTTAGCATAATGCTCTCCAGCTCCATCCATGCTGTTGCAAATGGTAGGAGTTCCTTCCTTTTTACAGCAGCATAGTATTCCATTGCATAGATGTGCCAAAGGTTTTTTTTGTTTTTTTTGTTTTTTGTTTTTTTTAAAATATATTTTATTGATTTTTTACAGAGAGGAAGTGAAAGAGATAGAGAGCTAGAAACATCGATGAGAGAGAAACATCGATCAGCCGCCTCCTGCACATCTCCTACTGGAGATGTGCCCACAACCCAGGTACATGCCCTTGACCGGAATCGAACCTGGGACCCTTCAGTCCGCAGGCCGACTCTCTATCCACTGAGCCAAACCAGTTTCGGCATGTGCCAAAGTTTTTTAATCCATTCATCTACTGATGGGCACTTAGGCTGTTTCCAAATCTTAGCTATTGTAAATTGTGCTGCTATAAACATAGGGATGCATATATCCTTTCTGATTGGTGTTTCTGGTTTCTTGGGATATATTCCTAGAAGTGGGATCACTGGGTCAAATGGAAGTTCCATTTTTAGTTTTTTGAGGAATCTCCGTACTGTTCTCCACAGTGGCTGCGCCAGTTTGCATTCCCACCAGCAGTGAAGGAGAGTTCCTCTTTCTCCGCATCCTCACCAGCACTTGTCATTAAGGGGATAAACAATAACACATTTAAAAGTCATAAAACCAAGTTTATCACATAATCAGGTTTACTTGAGCATATTACCCATGAAAGAATAATTTTACTTTATATCATGATAGAATCAGTAGGGGTCCATTGGGCTACTTTAAGTTTTTATCTTTTTTCTTTTTTTATACTTTTGTAAATATAAAAGAATAATAATTTATTTTACTTATTCTTATAAGTAAAACTTGAAAAGGACCCAGAAATTTTACTTTCAGGTTTTTATCCTAAAGAATTAAAATATACATCCATAAAAATGTGTAAAAAAAATGGCCAATTATAGCTTTATACATAATACCCCAAACTAGAAGTAAATGAAATGTTGTTGGTTAATGAATAAAAAAATTAGTAATATATTCATATAAAGGAATACTTGGCAACAAAAAAATGCCATATTGATACATGAGGTAACAGGAATAAACTCAAAAAACATTATTAAAGACCTGTATGAAAAATGCATTGTATATGATGTCATTTACATGAAGTTCTAGAACAGGCAAAACTAATCCATAGTGGGGGAAAAAATAGCAGCGGTTGCCTGTGAAACTGAGAGGAAAAGGGGAAGAGAGAACATTAGGGGGTTAGGTCCATATCTTGGTAGGATTTAAAGTGCACAATTTGTGTGCATTTGCATAAACTCAAATTTTACACTTTTGATTTGTGCATTTTATTGCATGTAAATTTCATCTCAAAAGCATAAAAACTAAACAATATTGAACTCTATGGTGTACATGCTGAAATATTAAAAGGAGACACACCAATGTATGCAACTTATTTTGAAATGCTTAAAAATTCCTTGATTATTTGATGGAGGAAGAGAGAGCTGGGTAGAGGTTACTTATAAGACAAGACAATGATAGCAAAATATTAATTGTAGAATCTAAGGTGTTGGGTATACAGGTGGTTCGCTGTAAAATCCTTTTAATCCTTCTATAACTTTGAAATTTTCTCAGTGTTTGAACAAAATGAAAATGATATCAAGAACTCCTATCTACTAGGTATGTAGAACAAATCTTTTTCTTCATTATGGTATGCAAATAGTAATGCCAATTTACTATAAAAGCACCACTGTCACCTATATTTATAATTACCAGTAGATTGCAAAGACTGTCTTTCTCTCAACAATACAACCAAACTTAACAGCATATGGTCTTAAATATTTCAGACATCTGAAAGATATCAGAGATTATTCACCTAGAGGCACATGAACATTATGATACATTGGAAAATCACTATATCTATGTTGATATAATGGAGATATAACTGAATTGAGAGTACATATTCATGATTCCTTTATAACTGATGGTAATATTGTTCTCCGTGTTTGTTTGACCAGTATATTGATTTTGTTGCAGTGGGAGGGAAACAGAAAAAAAACCCTCAAAATTAGCAGACTAAATTTTCCAAGGATATCAAATATGAAGTAACCCCCAAATTAATGTGTAAACCTGATGCTGCTTATAATATATGTGTCAAAATATTTTCTTAATAACATAGGATGAGTTTGCTTTAAAAATACAGAAAGGGTAGAATGAATGATTTAACAATACCTAATGCAAATGTCTAGTTTTTTTTAAAAAAAATATGATATCCATATATGGGCTTTCAGGTTTGTCTGTTCAATATCTACCTGCAGCAGCAAAAAGTGCCATCATTAAATACTTAAGCTTATTATTATACATATATATTTGAGAGCAAAATAGGGTCCATTCAAAACAAACTGTTCTTACATTTTAAAGATCTATGTGATTATCCACTTTTTAAAGTCTATTAGCTGGCATTTCATTCTCTTTACCATTTACCTGGTTGTACTTGAAAATAGTCTTTACTCCAAATAAAGAGTCACTTCCCTGTTTTTAAAAAAAGAGAGTCAAGGCAAACACAGCCAGCAGGTGATTAGCTTGCCCTGACCTTACAGCATGCCCTGAAGGGAATGCCAGTTTTAACTGATTACTATGGAACCAAGCAACCAATCAAAAGTTTTCCAAAACCTTTTCATTACAGAGCTCATGCTGCCATTTCAATACCCTTTAGTTTTGCTTTGCTGCCAAATCAGTCATATAACAATCAGAAGCAAAGAGATTACTCCTATTATAAAGGTGAAGAATGAAATGCATGTACAAAACCAAAATATGGCGACATTCATTCCATAAAATATTTTAGGATATCCATAAATAATATTTTTCCAGAGCTTTTTGAGAGAGAACAGTATTTTTTTCCATAAAAGACAGTACGGTATAGACTTTCTAATTACTGCAACCCATGGATCAGTTGCTATTATAATAAAATTCCATTATTTGCTTGGTTTGATTATTTTATTCTTAGCCATTGGTTAAAATACCATGGAACACAAGTGGCTTCCCCTATTTTCTCTGATGGTTTTGGGAATTGTACCAAAGGAGCACTTCTGAGAGTAGGTAATAAGCTTTAAGATGCAACAATTCTAAGAAAATGCTGGCAGTCAGATTTTCATATACTAGAAGAACTGCAAAGTATGACACTCTGTTGAACTTCACCACCAGCAACTGAAGAACGTGATCTTCATTTTATATCTTGAGCAGCTTTTCTGTTTGCTTGAACAGCTGCAACAGTCCCATTTGAGGGCTGGGATTGTGCAGTGCCAGAAGTGTGAGGAAACTGTGTCCAGCCCTGTCACAGAAGCTTGAACATCACTAAGACATCAATGTGAAGTAGTAAAGTCATAATACACTGCATGATGTGAATAATCAGTGGCCAAAAATACTGAACTCCTTCTGAGCTGGGAAACAGCCACAGATTCCTATTTATACAGAATCATTCAGTGCTTACTGTTTTCTGCTATGTCAATTAAAGAAATTAATAATAATATTTTACACACCCTGCAGGTGGTTTGGTGCTATAAATACAGAACTACAGAGCCATTGAAAGTAGAGTGTATCCACTCAGAAGGGAATAAGAATATCATCTTCCTATTCACACACACACACATACACACACACACACACACACACACACACACACACACACACACGAATACTGGAGCAAAACTGCACAGCCACTGTTAACTTTTGCCAAAGAATAGAGGTCATCATTGTCTATTGGTGGATGTCCTTTCACATGCCTACAATTTTAATGGTCAGCTCTTTGGCAGAAGGTGAGAATCAATGCTTCAATGGTGCATGAAGCACACTGAATTATGCCTTTTAATCTCTGGGTACTTTTTGTCCGCTAATGATCTTAAACAATCTACTGACCTTTCCTGCTCCATCATTTTCCTTTCATCCATATTTTTATGTATGAGTAAATCTCTCCCAATCCTATGTACCAGCCTAGAGTCAAATGGACTACTGACTGACCAGTTATTGACTGTAGGAACAGTGAAATTCTCTGACACATTTTGGAAAAGACACTGGCTTCTAGATTCAAATGAGGATGTCACAGGGTTACTTCAGGGGAACAGAATGTATATTACAAGTTTTATTACAGGAGGAGCAAGAGCAGAGAGTAAAGATTCACACATGGTAGAAATGGTCAGTTATGTAGAACAAGACTACCCAATGCAGAACACAGAAGCTGGTCATCAATGTGTAGAATAATAAGCCCCAAACTACTCCCTAGGCACAGTCACAAGGGAAAAAGTCAAAATATTTCATAAACTTACTCAGATTTCTGTATACTTTTTAAAAATATTTTCTAAATTTATTTCAGAGAGGAAAGGAGAGGGAGAGAGATAGAAACATCAATGATGAGAGAGAATAATTGATCAGCTATCTCCTGCATGCTCCCCTCTGGGGATCAAGCCTGCAACCTGGGCATGTGATCTGACCCAGAATGGAACCGTGACCTCCTGGTTCATAGGTCAACTCTCAATCACTGAGCCACACTGGCTGGGACTGCATACTTTTAATCCATTATTTGTAGCATTTATTATATAATTCTTCAATTATTTTATTTATATTCCTCTCTCCCATTAGTCTGCCAATTTCCAAGTCCTGGTGACAAGCATTCAATAGATACAGGACAGAAAGAAGGACAAGGAAAAGGGCAGGCAAGAGAGAAGTTTTCCTTCTTTGCTTCTTTGAGCACTGAGTGTGTCACTGAATTCCCAAAATGGTGTATGAATTATTACGTCTCTCAGTTTCTGATTTATTTTCCCAGTCTCTCTTCCCCTCAAGGGATGAGGTTTTTCTTATATAGACAATAGTTTATATATTTTTTAGTCCTCAATATATCCTACCATGAAATTAAGAAAGGACATATTGCCTCAAATGTTAATAGCATTTACCCTTCCTAAAAGAAATACTAAAAGAGAAAACATAGCAAATCAAGGTCATCACATACATGTCTGTACAATTTATGATCTATCACGCACACAAGAAAAATGAATTAGTATTCTATGTTTATTTATAGATACAATAAATATCATAGAAGAACTTGCTCAAATACTAATTTTAAAAATACACAGCTTTATCCAGTTTAAGTATTTATTGGTTTCTCTGTACTTCATTAGTAAAATATGAAATCATTTTCCAATCTGAAAATATGGAAAATTCATTTTGGTATATTTGGCATAGTAATGAATAAGAACAGCTACACAATCTCTAGTCATTTAAATAAAAGCTAGATCAATTGAAATTTATGTGAAAGGCTGTCATGAAGATAATTGTTTAAACAGTATATTTAAACAGAATAGAGGTTCTGTGCCACAGATGATGTTTGCACTTGGGCAAGTGTCCTACATAAATTTGTCAGTGGTAAGATATGCAGAACAAGAGAGCTTGAATAATTTCTGCTACATATTGTGAGAACAGTTCATTCTTTTCCATTGCAGACACGAAAAAAAAGAAAAAAAAGAAAAAGAAAATCCATATAAAATATCACTAGCATTAGGGGATTAGCCCTGGTCTAGTAAAAAGTAGGTCTCCTCAGGGCTTGCTCTAGGCAAAATTTTGAGATAGGAGGAGGAACAAGTTAGCAGAGTGGGAAATTCTTAGACCGAAATTTGAATGTTATGTTTCATTCAATTTATGAACTAAATGGAAACATAAGTTTGTCCAAGTCTCTTGATTTATCTGTATCTTAGTTTGATTATTTGTAAATATAAATAACTCTGAATCCTCTTCTAATTACAAAGACTCTATAATGGTAAGTGGTCTTTTTGGATTTCATCACACCACACAGTCCTGTCGCCCATGCTGGCAAGCAGACCCATTTCTAATGTCTAGTTCCCAGCCTCCACAGTTCCACCTGCCTAGCGCTACTCAGAACCACTAGCTATCATGTTCAATCCATAATTCCGAGGATGTCTCAGGCCCTGGTGTTGCTTTGAAAACATTATTTTCTCATATTTCTTTACGAAAGCTAAAGCCCACAAATTTGTTTGATATAAATCATAATTAATACATCTGGAAAGTAAGAAATTAACCAGATAGAGTTCCCATAGTATAAGATATATTATAGGTACACAATAAATATGTAATGGAAAATGAACAAATGCAGACATACAACAAAATGGAACTAGAATTTAAAAACACTTTTAAAAGTGGAGCTACCTAGTTAGGTATGAATTCATTTTCTAACTTTCAAAATAGCATTTTTTTCCAATTCAGGCTAGCTCATGGAAATTAATTGCTAATTGTTAAAAATGATGGGAATAGAGGGGAAATACTTGCAGGCAGTTAATCTTTTGTAACCTTTTCTAACACCCACTATTTACGGTACTATTTATGCTTCTGCAGCAGAGGTCACTCACTGTAGTCTTAAAGTTTCCTGTTTTCTTTCAAATTTATTCATTTCTTTCTAATCCTTCTAAATTAAAAATCTTTAACTATCCTTCTTTTATCCCAGAATATTTTTTCTATATAATCCCTAAAATGAAAGCACATGAATTCTCTAAAAGTTATAAGAGTAGCCATGGCCAGTGTGGCTCAGTTGGTAGGGCATCGTCAACATTTGTGAACCAAAATGTTGCTGGCTAGATTTCTGGTAGGGGGTGTGCAGGAGGTGGCCGATCATGTTATGCCTTCACATCCATATATCTCTCTCTTTGCCTCTCTCTCCCTTCTGTTCTCTCTAAAAATCAATAAATGATTATTTTTTTAAAAAGTTATGAGTAAATAAACCCTTCTTTAAATCCTATGCAAAATTTACAGAAATAAACAGATTTGTCTTATACTTCATACACTGAAGAAATAGCATAAGCCATACAGATCTGTTGATTGGTTTGGTTTAATTAAAGTTTTTCCCCCCAACTTACGTCTTCCACTTTGTGATTCTGTCACCATTCGAACTGCTTGGTCATCTAATTAAAACTTTGTTTCCTGATTTAGCCTAATTGTGCAAGGTTTCAGCACAAAACCCATTAACTCATTAAAGTGAACACAGACAAATCCTAATATCATGAGACATGTAACCAAGATGGTGCCTTGACATAAAACATTGTTGTTCATTTCTTATTCCCTAAGACAACTCCACATGCACAGAGGAAAATTGTCCCAACACTAGAAATCAGAAAGATTTATTGCCTGGACCTTTTTATCTTCATATTTCTGTGGAGATGGTACTGCTACCCAGGTTCCCTGAAAAACAGACTCTGAGATAGAGTTGCATGCAGGAATTTCATTGGGCAAACTCTCAGGATCAACGCTTACGGGGAATGTAGAAAGCAGGATTGGGCAGAGGGAGAATTCAAACTCAGTCAACCCCACAGCGAACTCTTGAGACAGGATGGCCCTGAGCATTATCCTGAAAAGAAGCAAGGAGGACGCTCTTTGCAACTTGGCCCTGAGTAGTTGGTGGACATGGGTGGCTGCACACTTCAATCCAGAGGAGTTCTCAGAAAATAACTCAACAGGTTCATTAGTTGGTTTGGTTCAGTGGACAGAGTGTCGGCCTGGGAACAGAAGGGTCCCAGGTTCTATTCTGGTCAAGGGCAGATACCTTGGCTATAGGCTCCTCCCCGTCCTGGGACCTGGTCAGGACTCCTGCAGGAGGCAACAAATCGATGTCTCTTTCTCACATCAATGTTTCTCTGTCTTTCCCTCTCTTTTCCACTCCAAAAATCAATGGGAAAATGTCCTTGGGTGAGGATTAAAAAAAAAAAATTCAACAAGGGTTGTCAGCTTCCAACAGTCGGAGACCTAGAGGAATGAGTGTCTTGAGGGTGTTTTATAAACACTCACTAATGATGAACATGTAACGTGAAGTAGAAAGTTGTGCCAACCCTTTCTCCTGTCACCACTATTCAGTGTCCCTCAAACTGAATGAAGCTCATGACCACCAATGCCAACTCCTGTGGGCGTTCAGGGGATGGACCCTCTTAGCTCTAATTCACCCAGCAGGGGACTCTACCCACTAATCCTGGGGTAATTCTTTTCGATGCTAAAAGTCACAAATTTTGTTTGTTGGGAGTGGGGAGATAACAGCCTGTCAGGATGATCTGTTAACTCAGGATGAGATCCATTAAGGACAACTCCCCATCCCACAGTTCTCAGAATTCAAGGCAAAGCCAGTTAATACCACAAACTGACATGATTATACTCCAACACTTTTCGTATCTCCTCTTTAATGGCACAATTCAGTCTGGGCTACCAACATGATAGGTGAGATGTTTCATTTTTCTTGTGAAAAATACCAGAACTACATGCCATTTTTGATTGGGGTTAGAGGAGCACACTTCTGAAAAAAAAAAAAAAGTTTAAAAATAAAGTAGCAGCCCAAATGACTTAGAAAATGCAAACAGATAAGCAAAAAGAAAAAGAAAAAAAAAGAAAAGAAAGAAAAGTGTCATGGGTAGTGACACATAATTCTTATTTAAAATGTAGAATTTTAGGCAAGAATTAAGTAGCTTTGAGCAGGATATTATGTGATAATCACAAGCCTTTATGCAGCCGATGTACCACAATATAAGAGGAATGAAAAGTGATTAGAAATACAAAGGAGGAATTTAAAGCACCACAACCTTAATCAGAGATAATAATACACTTTTAAAATAAATCAATAGATTATTCAGAGAAGAAGTGATACGGAGAATTTTCCATATATTTTCAGGCACGAGAGCAGCATTTGAACAAAGTAAATACTCGAGAAATACATAGAATAAAATGTTGATTAAAAATGATCTATGCCTAAATTTGCATGTTCACAGCCAAATAACTGAGCAGCCTATGGGATCTCTGCCCACACCAGAGCCAGGCACTCCTATTATACAACTCTCCTTTGGGAAATTATGTTTAAATGCAAAATGTCCAGTAGGCATTTGTTTGAATTAAATAAATAGGCAATGCAGTGTACCGGTCTTGTACAAAATTCAATCCAACTAGAATTTATTGAACCCAATCTGGGTATGGCTGTATCATAAGCATATGAATAAAATGTAACAATTTTGGTGTCTCATCAGGTTGGTGAAATCAATGCGTGGCTCTAGTTTAGTGATTAAATTACTATCAGAATCCACAGTCCATATGGCTCTTTCATTTGATTTATTCAAGCAATTTGTTGCATCTCATCTTGATACTAGCAAACATATAGTATACAACATAATTGTAGTTGCTATTCTGATTTTTGTGACAGATTAATTAAAATTACATGACTAGATTACCAGGGAACATTTAGAACCTTAGCATTTTATGTAAGTTTACTAACTTAGATTTATAGAGCAGACATAATGGGAAAGGAGGGATGTGGAAGAGGGATTTATCAGGATTTGCTATAAACCAGGAATATACCCCCCAAAAGTCAATTTAGTTAACACTTTATAAAATATTGATCATATAGCAGATCTTAGGTTAGGATCATGTGGGTATCTCATTATTACATTTTCTTGGGATATTAAAATCTAATGGGAAGGATGAACCAGTCAATGGGTAATAGAAATGGAGGCACTCAGTGAATATGTTTGTACAGATGACTGGGCAAACACAAACAGAAGCGAAATATAAACAGTTAAGGGACATGGCATTGGTATGGGGCAGGGAGGCTGCCTTCAGAAAAACGATTCCTATAGAGGTGCTCAAAGGCTCAACGGAAATATCTTTTTAAAAATATATATATATATTTTTTATTTATTTCAGAGAGGAAGGTAGAAGAAGAGAGAAAAGCATCAATTATAGAGAATCATTGATTGGCTGCCTAATGCACACCCTCCACTGGGGATCAGCCCACAAGCCAGGCAGGTGCCCTGACAGGGAATCAAACTGTGAGTTCCTGGCTCCCTAAGTCACAGCTCAACCACTGAGCCACACCAGCCGAGCAGGAAATATCTTCTCAGTTGTGGTATTTGGGAAGGCATTCTGGGCAGAGGAAGCATTTTTGTGATTTCACTTGTATATATTTAACTTACTTATTTAATTCAAACAAAAGCTTACTGGACATTATTGGTAATAACTGGAGGGTAAGGCTTTTAAATTTTATGAAGTTCCGGATATACTATTTTAAGGACCTGGATGACTTCATTTGGGCTTTGTTTATCTCACAAATAACATTTCCTGCGCCAATGAAAGATGGACTTGTGAAGTGCAGACAAATATTTCCTTTAACCATAGTCTACATTAACCTTATGAGAACATTTACATCATTATGCTACTACTAATAGACTGCATTTTTTGGCAAGGGTGACTGGACTAAGAGGTAAAGCTGCTGAGAATATATGATGCAATTAACACAGTACTCTTAAATGCAATAAAATTTGACATCTTGCCCTCTTTTAAATAAAAAAACTAAATTTCATTTGTGGCTTCTCCCACCACTTCCAATGTACATTTGTTATTAAGACATATTAATAAATTTGGATGTCTATGAGATATTAAATTTCTAGGTCATCACATTAATTGTTTGTGTCACCCCACCCTATCTGGTTTATACAACTGTACACTCAAACATTTACACTAAAAAGTTTTTTTATTTGTAATTGTCATAAACAACACATATTTAAAGTATATAATTTGATAAGTTTGACATATGTATACAACTCTAATTCTATCATCACTTCTGCATAATGAATAGATCCATCACCCCACAATATTTTCTCATGCCCCTTTGTAATTCCTCTGTCTTCTTACCACTCCCCAACTCTTGTCGCCAGGCAATATCTGATCTACATTTTGTTGATTAGTTTACATTTTTTAGTATTTTATAAATGAAATGATATAGAATGTAGGTGTTTTTTTTTTGGATCTGGCTTCTTTCTGCATAATTATTTTGAGATTCTTTTATGTTGTAGTAACTCTCAGCTGTTTATTTTTTTTATTGCTGAGTAGCATTCCATTGTATGATGTGCCACAGGTTTTTAAAATCCATTCACTTGTTGATGGACATCTGGGTTATTTCCAGTTTGGTGCTATTATAAATAAAAGCTGATAGGGTCATTTGTTTATGATTCTTCATATGGACATATAAACAAATATGTTGGAAACCAATTTTTCACATATGCATGCACCTATTCTGTGCCATTATTATATTTGTGCCAATACTACTTAGGATTGACTATAAGTCTTGAAATCAGGTAGTTGTTAGCCCTCAGTATAGTTCTTTTTCAGTACAATTTTTTTCTGCATTAGGCACTTTCCATTTACACTGATTCTGAGTTTCCCAATTTTTACATTATCAATTGGCATTGCATTGAAACTATAGATCAATTTGGGGAAAACTGGCATGCTAAAAATATTGAATTTCTCTACCCATAAACACAGCATATATTTCTGTTTAACTAGTTATTTTTTAACTTCTCTTGGCAACATTTTGTTTCATGTTTTTTTCACATTGTTTGTAAGTTTGTCCCAAAACATATATGTTAAATGCTTTTGAAAATGATATTAGCATTATTTATCTCCATTTTTTATTGCCAGTTTATGGAAATATCATTGATTTTGTATATTGATCTTTTATCTTGCAACCTTGCTATTATTAGTTCTAGTAGCCCTTTTTTATAATTTTGTCTGATTACTTGGATAATTGTCATCTTTCAATAAAGACAGTGAAATGTCTCCTTTTTCAGAAGAAGCTTTTTTTCTTTGTGTATGTGTTCACGTGTGTGTGTGTGTGAGAGAGAGAGAGAGATTTCACTGGCTAACACCTCTGGTATAATAATGAATAGTGAAAAAAAGAAATTCAAAATTGAAAAAGAAATGGGAAGCATGAAATACAATGTTTAGGGCTCCATGCTTGGATGCTAAAACTTAATGAATTGTTATAAATCAAATACCCTTGAAACTACCATCCAAATCAAGAAGTGGAATTTTGCCAGCTACCCCAGACCCAATCACAATTGTCTCCCTCTCCTAAAAAGTAGCCACTATCTTAACTTCTATGATAATTATTCCCTTGTTATGAAAATCAAAAGAAAATTGAAATGAATACTTAAAAATATAAGATATTATTAAAAATAAAAACAGAAAATTTCTTCTGACCAAATGGCTTTACCCTTTGCCTCAATTGCCTAAACTTTAGACAAGCTACCTCCTGACTCTAGGCCACTGACCTGCCTTTTCTTAGAGCATCTACTCTAGAAAACTTGCACTTGTCCATTCATTCTTCTTTTCCACAGTGACAGCAAAAATTATTATTTATTCAAGACTCAAGGTAATGGAGAGATGTCAGAAAATTAAATATGTAACCCACTCTCTTTAAAAAATTCTAAAATTTATTAATTTTATTGATTTCAGAAAGGAAGAGGGAGGGAGGGAGAGATAGAAACATCAATGATGAGAGAGAATCATTGATTGGCTGCCCCCTGCACACCCCACACTAGGGATCAAGCCCACAACCCAGCCATGTGCCAATTCCTGACCAGGAATTGATCTGTGACCTCCTGGTTCATAGGTCTATGCTCAACCACTGAGCCATACTTGCTGGGCTTAAATTTATTTTCATTTTTAACTATCTAATTAATTAATTAATTTATTATTATTACTTTACTTTTGGCCATTCTTTCTTTGCCCCTTTGAGATATAAATCTTTTAAAAGCCTCTTGCCAGTTATATAATCCAGGAATATCGTTCTTAAGAACTGGGTAGCCATCCCTTTGAAAGGAGATCCTCCCGGAAGATAGCTCGCCTACCTCACAGTCTCTGTGTGAGGGAAGGGGCCTAACCAGCAGGCACCTTGCTGGAGCTGCACAGTACCAAACACCATCCACGTTCCCTTTGTGTAAAACCCATCTGCATAAAGCAAATAGGATGGCCCATGTTCTTCTCACCCCAGCACACATACACACACACAGACACACACACACAGACACAGACACACACACACACACACAACATTCAAGTCTCTCCTGCCTTTGTCAGTTCAGCTTTTGCTTTGACATCACCTTAAGGTATTCACTTTCTTCTCTGATTTACAGGAACCTAGTTTTGAACTTTGAACTTTGGCATCCAAAGCTGACTTCCTTTTCTGGGAAGTCAGCATCGCATAACCGAAAGGCTCAATGGTTTTGCAAATGGCAAGAATCAACTCTATATTCTCCTACTAGATCCTCTTGTGACCTTGGAAAAGTTGCTGATACTTTGATAAAAAATTTTCTCCTCTGCAAGATGAGAGGACTGGTAAGGAGGCCTGTTATTTTGCCTTTGAATTTGGAAGCTCTTTGATTCTATTCTTGCTGCAGCCGTGCTGATGATTTAGGCTAACTCAGTGCATCTATGTTTTTAATCAGTTAATTTACATCAACTTATGTACTTGACATAAGAGACTTTGCTTTTTTAAGTCTGATGATCATTTCACATTTACAACGGGAAATGAATTAAACACGTATATCACCTGAGGGTGCAGACGAGGTACAATTTTCCTCTACCCAATAAAGCAGCTGCGATCGCTGTTTGCTGACTTGCAAATCATTACTGAATGCTTCAGCACATCATTTTACTTGTTGACATTGTGCAAAGTCAGCTCTTGAACTGCCCATAATTGTTGGACTCATGATTTTATTTTTTTTATTTCAATATAGAAAAAGATACGATTAGTAGTGGAAGTTGCATTGTACATTCTTATGTACTTTTAAAAAGTGTATACTGTAATATCCCTTACCAGAAACACAAAAATGCTCTTTTTCATGGCATGTGTTGTAATACTGAATATACCTGTGGGGATATTTAAATTAGCATGCTATGCCTATAGCTTTTATCAAAGTATATCTGAGAACAGGATAGCTAACCTGATGAGCATTTACTACGTGCTTGGTCAGTGATTCCCATATTCCTTTAGGATACCTTAGAGATCTTTAAAAACTTTCAAAGCCCAGGCCATACCCCAAACCAATTAAAACATGATCTCTGTTGGTGAAACACCGCCTAAGTCTTTTTGCAAAGCTCCCTGGGTGTTTCAAAGTGCAAAGCAACGTGGGAACCACTGTGAGGGGCTCTGTACTGAGTACTTTGAACGCATGGTTTGATGGTGATTCTCACAACCACCCTCGGAGGCCCATGCCCTGTTGTCCATAACCTGTAGTCTGTGATACGACAAGTAAATACTTGGAGACAAAATTACTTTTGGCAAAGTCATTTGGGGTGAATATATAAGGGGGAAGGGAATTGAATGACATCACTTCAGCTCTCTAGCTGGCCCAGTGACTGGGCATTTGAAATTCCCAGCCATCTGAAGTGGGGAAAGGATTTCAGGCTGTCTCCTTGTTATGGCTCCAAGATCTAGTCATGATAATGTCCTAAAAGAGACATCAACAAAGGATCCCGGCGCATCTAAAGGGGAAGTGGACAGAAATGGTCAACCAAATAATATCGAAGAGAAAACCCGGGTCTGGATGCAGATAATATTCATAGACAGTGAGCTGTAGGATAGGTAGAGTCCCATGCTAGTGAGTCTACACTTTTCCCTCTATGACCATATACCCCACTTTGACCATATAGGATTGTTTTCACTGGATTATATTTTAAGATGGGACTTCCAGCTTGTATTGAGAGGTGTTTTAAGACATATATGTCATACCTTTGTTGTCTCAGATGTAAGGAGTCCACGAATGTCTCCAGAATGATCCACAAGAGCTATTTTCCCCAGTCCTGGGGTCAGAAAATGCTGTGCTTTCCCATAGGAAATGGTGTATTTTTACCTTATCAGCAATATAGTTTTGTAACTCTGCTATTTCCCTGTGTTTTGACCAGGAAGTTTAGACACTAATTTGTGCCTCTGCTTCATAATAAAAAAAAAAAATCTAGATGTACAAATTTTACATACTAATATTCCCTCTGAAAAAAGAATATCATTGCCTTTAATTGTTGTTGCCATCCATGGTTTATTTTTAACTTACAGTGTTGTATGTGTTTCATAAGCTACCTTGTATCTTACAAACATATTTATAGATATTTAAATGTATGACCCGTGCAAGATGTCTACCTCTACCTGTGAAGTTTCTGACAAAACATGAGGTGTGAACATATTTTCACTTATAGCAGCATTACTCCCACATTAGCAGTAGGATACTTGCAGCACACAATGAAGGTTATTGAATAGACACATCATGCAACAATGACAAGGCGATATGAAAATCTTACACCATTGCATACCAGTGTTAATCTTGAGATAAATGCTGGTTCTACTCTAAAGCTCATGAATTAGAGAACATTTGCCACACTTCCATTTGTATGAATTTCTGAGCGCTAAAAAATAAAAGAAAGTGTAGATAGGCCAAGTATTGCCCCTGACCTGTCATATGTAGTGTTTTAAGTACTGAAAAGTAATTTGCTCTAAAATTTGGGGGCTATGCACAGCTGAACTTAACATTAGCTTTACCTAAAATTACGTGTAGTTGTCACTTCCCTGTCAATGATGCATTTCAAACACAGGATGGCAAACGGACAATACATGAGCCTAGCAATGTATTTGCCCTCGAGGAAACGTACTTGCTTTGTGTTGTAACCCTTTTCATGGGTATCATTCCCTCACCTAAAATCCTTTCTCCTGACTTAGTCTGATACAGAAACCTATGCAAGAGTGTTCTACTAGATAATCTCCTGAGGACAGGTGCTATGTCTAATTCAGAGAGCCCCCACCCACCCAGCCTCTGGATCTCTTAAAGGGGAACCTCCCTTTCTTTATAACAGGACCTGGTACAAAACAGGTGCTAAATAAGCAATTGCTGAATGAATAATGAGGGAATCTCTGCACCCAGCACCGAACAGCTATTTCATATTTACGTGTATGCTGATACGCATTTACTTTAACAGCAGTTCTGAGAAGTAGTACTTTATCATTTTCTGTAACTGCAACATCATTCTTCTTTATTCACATTATCATAATGACATTTTCTCACACTTTAACACTGAGAACTAATGTCCCAGACACGCGGTAAGGTGCTTTGCAGGTCACCTCATTTAAACCTACTGAAATTATCATTTGCTTTTAAAATACAGAAAAAGAAAAACTTGGAAATATGAAAAAGAAAAGCTTACCTGAAGTATACAAGCAGCACCATGTTAAAGCCCAAATCTGAACCAAGGTTTACCATAGGACTTATGCCTTGTTCCTCACACTTGTAAAATGACAGTCCTCTCTATTGGTTAAAGTGATACATTTTTCTAGGAATAGCAAGCATATCATAAACTAATTCTCACCCTTCAAAATCAGAGAAAAATCATACTTATATATATAACATATATAATTTTCTCTGCTATACTTAGGTGATTTCTATCAGCTTAGCATATACCACCTCAACTCATCTCTATTTCCTTAAAATTTTACTTTAGTTTCTAAAAGCTATTTTATGTAAGTTATGTCTGCTTGCCTTTGATGTCTTTCACTCTAAACTTCTATCAGAAGAGATTTCTAATTTTGCATACCAGCTTTTGTTACCACATAGGGTTTTGCTACCTGCACCTAACAACCAATAAACCTGGAACATGCATTTGAAGTATTTAAATACTTTTCTTTAATAAAGTAAGGCTTTATGGAACACCTACTATTTCCCTAATACAAAGAGAAACCAAGAACTGATTACCCAGTTCCTGTCCTTAAAAAGTCTACTTTTCTTATAAAGATAAGAAATAAATATAAAACAGTGGAAAAATAGAATGATAAATATATTAAAAAAGCACTAACTTGAACATAAGTGTGTTGTCCCAGGCAACTTGAAAATAAGCAAAAATTTCTATGAGGGCATATTCTTGTCATAAGAACATAAATGTGTATGACCATAATATACACAAACACAGACACACAACACACACAGACACACATATGCCAAAACACATACACACTTAATTCCAATGTATAAATATTGGGAATTGTTAAATTTCATTGTTAAAGTATTTATAGTCTATTATCTGCATCTATAATTAAGAAAAATTAAGATCCCAAAAGTTTGTAGCCATTAAAAATTAAATGATCTACAAAGATGGGAAAGGAATGAACGATGCTTACATAATCCCTTTTGGAATGTCAAATAGATATGCCTTTATAATGTCCTTTGGCTACGGTTGTTTAGCATTGCTTTAATGTTAACTGCTATCTTATGCTCTCCCCTGAGAAAACTTCACTAATGGGAGTGAACGAATCAAACCTTGGGCACAGACTGCATTTTAGAAAATGTTTGCTAAGTGTATTTGAATCAAAGGCACTATTATTACTAATACTAGTCCCTAAAATTCAAAACCGTGTTTTCTAAACCAACTAACATTTTGCACTAAAGATTGTCATAATTTACTTTTTCTAAAATGATTATTAGGATATGAATAGGTAGGGATAGCTTCAGGTAGGTGATAAATAATTCTTTCAATGAAAAAAGTGATCAAAAGGAAGTTTTAAAATTTCCTAGTTTCCACTAACACTATGTGTTAACCACTGGTAGTAATATATTCATAAAAATTTGGCAACTAGTATTAGTAATTATTTTTCCACATGATCTTAGCCAAAAAAAAGTTGACATATTCCTTATAAAAACGCAGACACTTACTTACCAATGGAGATATCAATATTTAGATAAGTGAAATGATGGAGGGCACATAAATGCAAAGATGCCAGTGTTGGGCTCCCTGGCAGTGAGGCATGGCCATGTAATGGCATGCTTATCTGTGGACCACGGTTGGTACTGTAGGAAAAGGACATTTCTTGGCCTGGCCATGCTCTTTCCCCTAGACCAGTGGTTGGCAAACTCATTAGTCAACAGAGCCAAATATCAACAGTACGATTGAAATTTCTTTTGAGAGCCAAATTTTTTAAACTTAAACTATATAGGTAGGTACATTGTTATTAACTTAATTAGGGTACTCCTAAGGCTTAGGAAGAGCCACACTCAAGGGGCCAAAGAGCCGCAGGTGGCCCTCGAGGCACAGTTTCCTGACCAGGGCCCTAGACTGAAAAAAAGTGAGTCAGATTAGATTCAATGCCGAAAATAACCTAAAGGAAGTAAAGAGTAAGAAGGAAACTACTTATTGATGAGAGAGTCTCGGCGTCCCAGAGTATTGACAGGAAACCAGAAATGTTCTCCTACAGCTTTTATGTCACTACCAGTGCATGAAATTTTGTGCGGGGGGGGGGGGGGGGGGTGGGGGGGGGGGGGAGGGGAGGGAGGGAGGTCCCTCAGCCCTGCCTGTGCCCTCTCCCAGTTTGGGACCCCTCGCTCCTTACCGCTGTGCTCACTGCTTCTTAGCGCTGCTGTGGAGGCGAGAGAGGCTCCAGCCACCGCCACTGTGCTCACCAGCTGTGAGCCCTGCTTCTGGCTGAGCGGCGCTCCCCTGTGGGAGCACACTGACCATGAGGGGGCAGCTCCTGCATTGAGCGTCTGCCCCCTGGTGGTCAGTGCGCATCATAGTGACCAGTCGTTCTGGTTGTTTTGCTGTGTGGTGGCTTAGGCTTTTATTATATAGATACTTAGAGAATCTGGGTTTTTAAAAATAGTATCTTAATTTTATTTTAATTAGCATATAACAATATCTATCTATCATCTATCTATCTATCTATCTATCTATCTATCTATCTATCTATCTACCTACCTATCTATCTATTTATCTATCTATCCATCCATTTGTGCATTCTCTATTTATTCTCATCCTTAGTTGATTTTTCTTCTCTCTCTACACCATACCTCATTACTTGACATCTGGATGGCTATCAGAGCACTCTCCTTGCTCATAAATTCTCCTGACACAATTCACTAGAAATAAGACTGCCACACTAAATCTTAACTTCAATATGGCTTGTATAAAATTGTTTCCCTTGCTCAGAAGTCTATTATCGATTCTTATTTGCTTTGGAATAAAGCACATTGCCTTAGCCTTGCACTGAAAAACCTTTCTAATCTCATTTTACCATATCTCCTTTACTGAAATTAACCCCTCAGCTACTCAGTTCAAATCCCATTTCTTCTATATAATCTTGCCCGACTCAATCGGCCACAATTTAACTGGTTCTTTCCATACTTCTTACCATCAGAACATATTTTATAACTTCCTTTTTATCTTTCCACCTGCATTAAGATGCTACCAAAATGAAGGGAGGAGAAATTAGATCTTTTCAGTCCATTCCTGTGACTCACTGAGGAAGGACGCACCTGGTAGAAGTTAGATGACTGCTGACATAAACCAAGTTAATTGCCCAGGCTTCCTATGTGAAAAAGCAAGGAGAAGGAAGCATAAGAATACCCTTGGCATTAAATTGCCTTAACTATTCAAGCAATGCATTAAACTCTAAATTGTAATAACGTCCCTTTCTTCTATCCCAACTCAAGATTTTTGTTCATATGGCTCAAAAACTTGAAGATTTCCATTTACTGTGGCCAATATATATGACTCTATGAACAGCATAAGTTTGTGTACATATATATGGAGCAACAAGCATGACAATGAATAAGCTGCTCATAAGCCTCATGTACAAACCTACTATACATTAAATCATAAATCATTTACACTTGGAAGTTTAACAGCCAGGTCAAATGTATTCTCTATTCAAGAGAAGCATTTCAAAAGGGAATGACATGATATGAAAATACAAACAAGACTGAACTGGCCCATTTCTTGCTGGACACTAGTGTTGGTGTTTTTTGTCTGAAGTGACTGAAAACAAAAACGGCCAAAGTTGCTGTAGTGCCAGGCACACGGACTTTGAGATACACCAACCTGGTCTTAAATACCTTCACTGGGAATACCTTCATAATTCACTGGTTGTGTGATTTTGAGGAAATTACTTAATTTCACTGAGCCTCAGTTTTATCATATAAAAAGGTAAGATAATGGCACCTTTCTCAAAAGATTGTAATGAAAGGATAGCATAATCTCCTTGTAAAAATTGTTAGTATAACAGATGCAAATTAATTGCTAGTTTTCTCTATGTTCTTGAGATACTTGGATAATAACATTACCCAAATGGACTTTGGAGTCAACTGTACCACATTTCATGTACAAAGAGTTTTCAGCATTTACAAGCTGTATGTTATCTGATGAGTTATTCACCGTCTTTTAGCTTCACTTTTCTCATCTGTTCAATAGGGAGAATATTTCCTCCCTTAGTTGGCTGTTGTGAGCATAAACTACGCTGATATATGTGGTGTAAAGTACAGTGATTGTGAAATTGTAAGTGCTCAATTTAAGAGTTTGCCAAGGAGAAATTAAATTATAAAACACTAGAGGCCTGGTGCACAAAAATTTGTGCACTCGGGGGGGAGGGGAGGTCCCTCAGCCCAGCCTGTGCCCTCTCACAGTCTGGGACCCCTCGGGAGATAACGACCTGCTGGCTTAGGCCTGCTCCCGGGTGGCAGAGGGCAGGCCCAATCCCTAGGTGCAGCCCCAGGTCAGGCTCAGAGCAGGGCCGATTGGGGAGTTGGGGCGCCGCCCCGTCATGCACAGAGCAGGGAAGATTGGGAGGTTGTGATGCCACCCTCAGTCACGCTCAGGGTAGGGCCAATTGGGGGGTTGGGGCACCGTCCCCTGTCACACTCAAGGCAGGGTCGATGGGGATGTTGCGGCGCCACCCCCTGTCACGCACAGAGCAGGGCCGATCAGGGGGTTGGGGCGCTGCCCCTGTCACAACAGAGCCGGGCCCATCAGGGGGTTGGGGCACCACCCTCTATCACCCACAGAGCAGGGCCGATCAGGGGGTTGGGGCGCCGCCACTCTCACACTCAGGGCAGGGCCGATGGGGAGGTGATGGCTCTACCCCAACACACACACAGCAGGGCCCGTGGGGGGGAGGGGAGGTTGGGGAGCTCCTCCCTATCAGGCACAGAGCAGGGCCCTGTCACACACAGAGCCGCAGGGCGATCAGGGGGTTTGGGTGCTGCCCCCTGTCACGCTGATCCCGGTGCCGGGAGGCATATTACCCTTTTACTATATAGGGTAGAGGCCTGGTGCATGGGTGGGGCCGGCTGGTTTGCCCTGAAGGGTGTTCTGGATCAGGGTGGGGGTCCCCACTGGGGTGCGTGGCCAGTCTGGGTGAGGGGCTGAGGGCTGTTTTCAGGCTGGGGTGACTGAAGTTCCCAACTGCTCTTTTTTTTTTTTTTTTTTTTTTTTTTTTTATTCTGGGCCAGCTTTACCTCGAGGCTTGGCTCCAGCTCTTAGGCCTCAGGGCTGAAAGTAGGTTTCTGGCCTTTGCTTACAATGTTGCGAATCTGCTGGCTGAAGTCCGGCGGTATTTGTTACAATGTTTCTTAAACTGCCCGCTCAGAGGCCTGCAGCCGCAGGCGGGGAACGTTGGGTTCGTCCAACGATCCTCCATCACTGAGGCAAGCAAGCCTCATGTTAGTTTTAAGCTGCCTGGCTGCCAGCCGCCATCTTGGCTGACAGTTAATTTGCATATCTCGCTGATTAGCCAATGGGAAGGGTAGCGGTCGTACGCCAATTACCATGTTTCTCTTTCATTAGTGTAGATTTTTAATCTTAGATTTCAAACACAAGACATAATTTTGGAAGGGGGTTGACCCAAATGAATACAATATAAAAATGAACTTTTTTCATGTTCTCCCACTAAAAGCAACAACTGCAACTTACCCTGAAAACATTTATTAAGCACCTACTATGTGTCATTTTGTGATACGCTGCATATCTGCTTTAAGAGCAGAGATTCTGGAGACAAACGGCATAGTTTGTATCCCAACTCACCCACCTACTAGCTGCTTGGCCTTAAATGGTTCTTTTAATCCCTGATCTGTAAAAGCTGTTAGTATGAATACTCCTCTCACAGAGTTGTTGTGAGGATTAAGTGAGTTAATATACATTGATAACATATTTAGAAAAAATAGCAAGTGTTTCAGGAGCTTTGATAAATTATTACATGTCCACAATGCTTCCCTGAGGGAAGTACACGTATTACCAGTTTTACAGAGGAGGAAGCTGATGCTCAGAATATTCAATAGCTTCCTCACTAGACAAGAAGCAAATGAGGGCATCAGGCCGTGGTTTTTCTTGCCCCGAAGCTCATCTAAATTTTACTTGTCACAATAAAGCCTCAACTATATTTCATATCTCTTTTACCTTTGTATTCTTCAGCTTCTTTATTAATTCAAATGTTTGGCATTATGTTTTACTACCCATGTACCTACCACACATTCTTTACTATCTCAGATCCTTTCAACCAATACCCTCTTTTAATGCAGACTTACACCACATCAGTACTCAACATTTACAAAGATGTACCAGAGTGGAGTGATGTTTGAATAGCAGTGCTACTATGATAAAAATTAGCTTCAAGAACCTATTTTTACTTTTTGTTGTGGAAAACTCAATCATCTACATAAATATAGAGAACAGTATATGGACCTCCATCTTTAATTATCAACTCATGGCCAATATGGGTTCATCCATACCTCTAACCCCCTTGAATTATTTTGAAGTAATTTCCAGAGACTATAGCATTTAGCCTTTAACTATTTCAGTATGAAACAGTGGCAATTTGACAAAATATAACTGCAATTCAATTACTGTCTATAAAATAGCAAAAATTACATTTATAAGCAAGTCACATGTCTGAAACATTTTTCCCTAATATTTCTTATGATTTTTAGAATATTTGTTTTAAGTCAAATGCAAGTAAAGCCCACACTTAGAGATTGTTTTTCATGTTTCTTAATTCTCCTTTAATGTATAGCTCTGTTCTCTATTTTCATATGGCATTTTCTGGGGGATACGAAAACAGGCTAGTGTTTTGCCCTTTTTAGTGTCCCTTAGTCTGTACTAGGTGGACACAACACCTGGCATTATTTAACTTCGTTTTCTGACCACTGTGTAACCTGAGAGTTGGACATTTGATCATATTCAGGTTTGAAATGTCTTTTCAATAATGTAATATTATAAGTTTGATAGATCTTGTTTATTTATCTAGTGCCATCCCAGGACATTTTTGAATCATTGAACTAAAATTACTTTGGGCAGGATATATTTATATTTTCAACATTCTGCATTGAGGATTGTTTACAACAGCATTGTTATTTTTTATTAACTTTACACACAAGTTTTGCTATTCTGGATACTTGTGTCACATTCATGATCCATTTGTGCATTTTCTATGTATGGATTCCAATAAAATCACCATTAATCTCCTTTTTCCCTTTCAGAATGTCAGGGTCCTTTATTAAACTGGTAATCACTCACCTTTTGTTTCCAGCTCTGCTTATCTGAACAAATAAATACCCAATGGTCAAATATGAATAAAGGAGATAAATACTCCTGAAAGATTTGGAAATGGATTCTTATCTTTGCCAATCAAGAATACTAACATTGAGGAAACTACACCAAGGAGGCTATTCTCTGTAGTATTTTACCTTGGAATGGAGAGCACAACGCGCCAGGAATCATGAACTTCCACAGAAGCTGGCTGTGGTACTGGCGTGCTCTCCTGTCCTGGTACATGTGTGAGAAAGCATACTGTCAGACCTTTCTGAGGAAGGGAGAAAAGAGAGGCTTATTCCTTTTCCTACACCCAAGTAACACACATGAAGCCCCCTTACCTCAAGCCATTTTCTGCCATAGGACACAGCGAAACGAGCTAAACATTTCTGAAAAAACTATAGCCTAACATATCCAGTGCTTTAGAGACTCACCTCAATGCCTTGAATTTGAATTCAAAGAAAATAGAAAGCTGTTTAGAATGCAGGACGAGTGTTTAATGTATTCTATTCAATTCATGGCCGGAAATGAATTGTTGCATTGTGCATCCAGGAGGGATTCAAGCCTGGACTCAAGCACAGGGTATCACAGTCCTTTTTCAGTCCATCAGAAAAACATGGGCTATAACCAAAAGGAAAGGTAACTGAAGAACAAGAACATCCCATGAAACACTGGTGAAAACCAAACCGCATTCACTGAGTATTTAGAATTATTTTAGTGCTAAGATTTTATGGAATAATAAAGCTTTAAATCAAAATACGAATGCCATGATTTTCCAAGGAAATAAATATAGAAGAAAATAAAAAATAAAAAAAACCTTTCCGATGCTTTGGTCTTTGGTGGGGGCCCCAAATCATAATAAAGTCTAAAATGACCACTATTATTGATATAGTAAATTGAGAAGTATAGTATTTTTTATGTTCTAGTGGCAAATTGTACAAAAGATATTTTACTGTCATATACTGTCATATACTGTCATATAGAGATATAAAAATATCTCTAGAAACACAATTTTTAAGTGGGAGGGCATCTAGCAATATGTGCAGTAGTGTCAACATTGACTGTGGTAAATTACTTTGAGATTTTGGTTATTACATTCAAGTTCTTAGCAGTCATCAAATAAATCTGTAGTGATTTGTTCCTGATGAAATATTCAATCTTGGGAAAATTATATTTTCCTGCTGAATATGTAGAAATTTGGAATAGTATTTTACTGATTAATTTTATATATTTGCCAATTACACATTTAGACTAAGTGTTGTATCATCCAATGCTTATTAATTTTTGCATAACTTTTTCTCTGAGATGGTGAGGTTGAAATCTAGATGGAGAAAGTGTTGTAAATGCAAGATCATCTGTTCAACCTGATTCTTCGCCATATAAGACTGAGCTATAGAAGCCCAAGGCAAGATTTCATGACCTGACAACTTTATAATAGAAGTTTAAGTATCCTATTTTCGTTTTTTGATAAATTAACACAGTATTTTTGTATATGGCATCATGGATTAAAATTTATTTTTTAATATTTTTTAAATTTCTTATTTATTGATGAGAGAGAGAGAGAGAGAGAGAGAGAGAGAGAGAGAGAGAGAGAGAGAGAGAGATTTGTTGTTCCACTTATCTATGCATTCATTGGTTGATTTTTATATGTGCCCTGACTGGGGATGGAACCCACAACCTAGGCGTATCAGGACAGGATGATGCTCTAACCAACTGAGCTAACCAGCCAGGGCTGGATAAAAATTATTTCATCACTATTTAGTATAAGATGAAGAGTAAAAGGTTTTAGGGAAATGGGGAAGACATCAAAATAGGAGAATATAAAGGATCAATTTATAAACTTTAATTGATGATTCACCATGGAATGTTTTTTTCCTTAAATGAGTTTCAAAGATTTTTAAATTACATATTACATGCCTGATGTCTGTAGGTCAAATTTAAGTCCCCTGTTCCGCACAGAATATACACTAAAAAAGAACTATTATTGAAAGCAACTGTAATTAGAAAGCTGTAAATCACAGTGTTTCTAGGACTTGTTAGGTTATCCCTCTAGGTACATAAAGACTACTAGCTAAATAGCAAGAAAATTTCCTTCACATATAAAAATGAAATGTATTTTTTCTGTCATTGTTGTTAAACCTCACCTGAGGATATTTTTCTATTGATTTTTAGAAAGAGTGGAAGTGACAGGGAGAAACATTGATGGTTGCCTTCTGCTCATGCCCCATCCAGGGCCAGGAATTGAGCCTGTGACCAATATACATGCCTCGAACTAGAATAGAATGCAGGACGCTTCAGTCCAAGGGCCAATGCTCTATCCACTGAGCCAAACAGCCTAGAGCAAAATAAAATGTAATTTTAAAAAGAAGCAAAATAAAATGTAATTTTAAAAAGACGCTCAGTGGTTGAGCGTCAACCTATGAACCAGGAGGTCAGGGTTCGATTCCTGGTCAGGGCACATGCCTATGCTGCAGGCTCGATTCCCAATGTGGGGCAGGCAGGGGCAGCCAGTCAATGATTTCTCTCTCATCATTGATGTTTCTACCTCTCTCCCTCTCCCTTCCTCTCTGAAATCAATAAAAATATATATTTTTTAAAAAGAAGCAATACTATGGCGTTGACTCAAAACACTGAAATTTAAAAACTAAATTTGGCCAGGAAAGGAAATATTCAGAAGAGAAATGAAAGCATTTCGAGTATTAAGACACCTGTCTTATAGACAGGAAAATAGTGTCCTTACACATCCCACTTATGGTATGTTATATATTTTAAAGACTCATTTTTTCAACATTTCTGTCAATAACTGAATTCACATGCACAGGAAGATTATCAAAAATTTGATAATCTTCCTATTACTAAATCTTGTTCTCGTATTAAGCAAATACTATAATGGGTGTTAATTTTTTTTTTTTATTCTGACTGCATAGGAATCCCACTGGCAACTTTTCTTATTAATATACTTTTATCTTCCACTTACACAACCAGGCATTCCTCTGCAAAATACAATATAAATGTATTCCAAGAATCTTTTGGGAAAATATTCTGTGATCAGAGGTACCTTAAGTGGAAGAAATATACCTATATTATTAATGATCACAATGTAATTAAATCAAAACCATTTACACTTTTAATTTGAAGTTGTATTGCTTCATAATTAACCCAAATGGAGGATAAGGTAATTAATTTTTCAGGAAACAATTTCACTGCATAAAGTTAAATATCAATTAATATGTATATTAAATTGCCAGTAGTGTTTTGAAAAATTAATTTGTTCCCAAACTTTCAGAGCAACAGAACTTTCTTCAGTGTCATCTCAATGTCAAGTAATTCACATGTAAAACACACCGTGAATTTAATTACAATAATCACCAAGAATATAATTATGGTTCTATTTGTCTTTTTATATTTGAATCTACCTTCCTAATTTTTAATGGTATAACCTGATAGACTCTGTATATCCCTAAGGGCTCTTCCTGGGAATTCCTGTGGAAATATATTTACACAAGCCATCTTGACAAGCTTGAGTTTTCCTAGATGATAAAATTTACTATTAGCCAGAATATGGATCAAAAATTGTGTTCTTTTTTCAAGAAGATAGAATTGATTGCATTGCAAATCATCTTATAGTTTTTATGTAGCTGATGAATATATTCTTTTTTTTTAATGTTTTTAAAGCAGCATTACAAAAACAAAAGGGAAGCTGTTATTCTCATATCCCGTCATAGAATTACATAGAAATATTTATTATATATGTGAAAACATCTTAATAGAATTATTTTACTGTAAAAATAAAACAATCTGGATGAAGAATAAAGGTATAATTATTAATTTTTTTCTTAAGAAATATAGAAGAAACTATTTTTGCAGTATAAACTGATCAATTTTTAATGCTTACTTATTCCTGGATATGCAAAGTTGCCATGTGGCCCTCCACTAATTGGATTATTGCCATTTGGAGAGGAGGGCTAATGTCATTAGGATTAAACATTTAGTTTTAATTTTTAAATTTAAAAAATTAGTTGTTATTCAACTTATGTTTCATAAAAGCTGATTATCATTGGTTTTTTAAGAAAGAAATACTCTTACATGGGACTTCAAGAGTATGGATTATCACTGAAAATTCTGTAAAGGAAGCACAAGTTATAGGAAAATCTTGGATTGACCAAGGAGAGCCTTAAACTGATCATGTTTCAATCCAGAAATAACCTAGTTAACCTCGATTGTCATGGTTACATTTTCTGTCTTCAACAGAAATAGCTGCTTCTGAGTTGAGGAGAGAGGGAGAGAGAGAGAGAAAGAGAGAGAGAGAGAGAGAGAGAGAGAGAGAGAGAGAGAGAGAGAAAGAGAGAGAGAGAGAGAGAGAGAAAAATAGAGTTTCACTGGCTTTTTGCTGAGAACCAATGCTCTCCCCTCCCAGTTTTAAAACCTTCAATCAAGTGTTGGCCCATACACAGTCATGTAAAGGGGTTAAAGCAGTGAGGATCAGCATGTCACACTTTATTTTTATTTTTTTTATTTTTTTTTAATTAAATCTTTATTGTTCAGATTATTACAGTTGTTCCTCTTTTTCCCCCCCATAGCTCCCCTCCACCCGGTCGCCCTCCCACCCTCCTCCGCCCTCACCACCCCCCCCCCCCGCACTGTCCTCGTCCATAAGTGCACGATTTTTGTCCAGTCTCTTCCCGAATCCCCCACACTCCTTTCCCCCGCAAGAATAGTCAGTCCACTCCCTTTCTATGCCCCTGATTCTATGATAATCACCAGTTTATTCTGTTCATCAGATTATTTATTCACTTGATTTTTAGATTCACTTGTTGATAGATGCATATTTGTTGTTCATAATTTGTATCTTTACCTTTTTCTTCTTCTTCCTCTTCTTAAAGAATACCTTTCAGCATTTCATTTAGTACTGGTTTGGTGGTGATGAACTCCTTTAGCTTTTCCTTATCTGTGAAGCTCTTTATCTGACCTTCAATTCTGAATGATAGCTTTGCTGGATAAAGTAATCTTGGTTGTAGGTTCTTGGCTTTCATCACTTTGAATATTTCTTGCCACTCCCTTCTGGCCTGCAAAGTTTCTGTTGAGAAATCAGCTGACAGTCGTATGGGTACTCCCTTGTAGGTAACTGACTGTCTTTCTCTTGCTGCTTTTAAGATTCTCTCTTTGTCTTTTGCTCTTGGCACTTAAATTATGATGTGTCTTGGTGTGGTCCTCTTTGGATTCCTTTTGTTTGGGGTTCTCTGCACTTCAGCATGTCACACTTTAAAAACACAGAGCATCATGCTCAGATGGGAGATCAGAGGCAAATTGAAAACTTAGTGGCATTCGGAGGAAGAAATAACTGAAAGCAGTGATTTTCCACCATTGTGCCACAAGAAATTTTAAAACACACAATACTATTTAGTCAAGGATACTGACCTCCTTTCCCTTAGAGTCTCAAATTAAAAAAAAAAAAAAAAAAAAAAAAATGACAGAGCAAACAATACCCAACCAGTTTGAATGGATCAAAATTATACCTATTTTTGGTCTGCTTGGAAAAAAAATATATATATATATATATGTTGTGCCACAGAATTTGAGTAATTAGTTTATGTGTGCCATGGGATGAAAAGGTTGAAAATTGATGACCTAAAGCAGCGGTTCTGAACCTGTGGGTCGCGACCCCTTTGGGGGTCGAATGACCCTTTCACAGGAGTCACCTAAGACCATCCTGCATATCAGATATTTACATTAAGATTCATAACAGTAGCAACATTACAGTTATGAAGTAGCAACAAAAATAATTTTATGGTTGGGTCACAACATGTATTTAAAGGGCCAGAAGGTTGAGAACCACTAACCTAAAGGAACACCCTGCACCTCCCATCCCAGAAGGAGCCAGCAGCATTTAGTGAGTTACTTTTATGCCAGTGGTCATTTCTGGGAAGTATTAATTTACATAAAAATTCAAGATTCTGATTAAGACAAAACCCATTTTTAAATGATTTGAAAAAAATCTCCTTAACATGCAATTCAACAACTGGCATACCGTGTGAGGGTGACTGGGCTGGAAGCTGTTGTAACAGCTGATGACGGTTCATGCATTGGTTCTGCAGAAAGTTAGATGCAAATCAGAACTGACTCTCAAGTTGTAATGAGATGCTCTGTATCCACCCTGCGTCGTCTCTTACAATGTAGTTATGGTTGGAACACACATCAGAGGGATTCCAGAGATCTTCTGGGTCTCTTCCCCAGGTCCTTGTCATCTATGACCACAGTGTG
This sequence comes from Myotis myotis, assembly GCF_014108235.1. NCBI lineage: Eukaryota > Metazoa > Chordata > Mammalia > Chiroptera > Vespertilionidae > Myotis > Myotis myotis. The sequence continues at coordinate 12,207,678 of NW_023416335.1, read as the reverse complement.
ACATGGGCTAAGCCATGCTCTGTCCCAAACCATAATGTGCACAGGTGCCACTCCTTGGGCATGGTCCTTATTCAAAACTCAGCTCCTGGGCAGACTTGAGAGGCACTGACACTTCTGCCCTGGCTTCTAAAATTTCAGACATAATACAGTGGACTCCAGTGACACAAGAAGGTACTTGGCTAATATCCCATAATCACTGCTCTGAATCCCATTTGCCTTTAATGAAAATATTTGTAATGTTATCAACCAGGCTGATAAGGAGGGTGCTATTTTGTCTTAAATTTAAAAAAAAAAAATGGGTAGATATTGGGGGACTTCTATTTTCTTGAGGATGCTGCTATCTTTCTTAGCTTTTTTGAGAACTGAATTCATCTCTTGCCAGAGGCTAATTCCAGCATGTCATAAACGCAAGAAGTTTCATCAAAAGGTTGGTGGAACCTTGAGGAGTCAGCAGGGCTGAATACATGTTATTGCCTACTGGAATGGTGGAAAGTATGCCCCCAAACCTGAAGATCTGCATATATTATTGCCTGTTACTAGACAGCTGAGGGCATTTCAATTTACATGCTATTGCCTCCTGCTGGCCAAACAGCTGAATAGCCAAAGGCATTTCCTCCAACCTGACAATGCCTACTGTATATCAAACCTTAACCTTTGATATGTATATCTGCTTTGCTATAGGGCAAAATGTGGGAATAAAAAGAGCCCTGGGTCCAGAGACTCAGAGAATTTAGTTACTACAGCTAAGGTTCCTCTGGCTCCCCCGTGGATAACAAATTTATATTTTATTTTTAGTCTCTTTATTAACTTACATGCAACCCTTCTCCAGATTCCTGAACCCTTCTAGATGCTGGATATCGCCCCGACATTAATCTCTCTTTAAATTTTTGATGTTGGAGGCTAAGCATTTGTTTATGATCATATATTTGTTTGTTTTCTTTCTTTCCTCCCTCCCCCCCCCCCCCCCCGCCACATTCACACAGCCACACAGGTTCTCCTCCTCTGTGTTATATTTACATAGTTAATAGGCTAATAATATTCAATTCTAGGAAGTCTCACTAAATTATTAGGATTTTAAACAGCAATAAAATATTTTATACTGTAAAATATATATTCTTTTGTGGATTATTCCAGCAGATGACTGAAAATATTATCTGTTATATGCTTTTATGACAAAGAACACATTCTCTCATCTAAAAAAAATCTTAGTGATGCAGTAAGGAAAATCCTATGGATACAATCTCTATAAATAAGCAGCATATGATTTAATTACTAATAAATATTAAAGCAAAAATATGTTAGCATGGAGGGTTTTTTTGTTACAGCAAAATATACCCAACTATCATATAATCCAGTTGCACTGCCTCAAATGGAAGTTAATTAGCTGTTATTAATATGTGATGATATTAATCAGGAGTATCACTTTTTCATTATTTTCTGCACCTCTAAAATGTAACACATCTTAGACTTAAAGTTTCTGCAATTAGAAATAGCACTAGTCCTTCTCTGCTTTCAGCATATGGATAAAGATATGTAATTTCCCAGTTTCATTTCTCTCTTAGGCCAGAAACATTGAGAAGGATCAGCTAAGGAGTAAAACCCACACTGAAGTATTACACGCTTTCTCAAACATATAACAGGAAAGTAGTGTAGCTAGTGCAAAATCATCAATACTTGGAGGCCCAGGAGCACCAGCCTACAAGGGGGAAAAGAAGTGAACAGATGTTCATAAATATTTTTTCCCAGCTCCTCAGCAAAGTCAATGAAATAAACTAGAGAACAGAACAGGTCTGTTTAACTCTGACGAAGGCATCGTACTCATGAAAGACGCAAATACTCCCTGGTAGAGAGTAACCTCTGAATAAACTGCTGGGTTATACTTACAACCTTTCCAGTACGAAAATGCTATGATCGAATCTACAAATACTTCCAGTCCCTAGGAGGCATGCTTTTAACAGCAACACTGATGATAGATAGCATGGCACCACTATTTACCTATATTTAGTGCTTTGGCATATACAGTCCAATTAAATACATTAAAAAGTTAACTTTTTCACTAAGGATCAATCCCGCTCATCAATCTGAGTGGAAAACTCATCTTGACTTTGCTCATAGCTTTAGAGAAGTTTTAATTTGCCATTACAAGTTTCAACAGCAACAGCCAGAAATCTTACTGTGTATGAATCTCTATCTGAAGGCAATTAATAATATCAGTCTTGGCTTGTGCAGATTTGCAATTCTTGCATAAAATAGGGACGTGAATGCAGAAGCATGTTGAATGTGCTTTTCTGTCCAGATTGAACTCAGGTCTATAAATAACTATTGATTTTTAAAAATATACATGGTAAAAACTATTTGAAATATCTCCATAGCATCCAAGCCATTGATATTGGCTATGGAATGGAAGAAGTTTCTAATAAAATTCAAATTATTTTGTTGAATTTGTACTCTACTTAGGATTAGCTTCTTCTGTAATCTTGGGTATGCAGGAGTTAATATCAAGTGAACAGTCTTATCCACTTTAACCACTAATATCTCCAGGATATTTTAAATTATATGATGATTGGCAGAAGTATCTAGGTGGACAACAGAACCTTTAGGTTCTTACGGCTTCTGATGGGTCCGTTTCTTGTTACAAAAAAATATTGTGTGAATGTTACCAGGTAACCACATATATGTGAGAAACAGTGGCAGCTGGTCCCTTATCAAGTACATATGGCTTCTGTTAAGTCTACAACATTTTGGTTGATTAAAACAAGGTCAAGGCAATTTTTGGAGATGGAGAACAAGGAGCTAACAGTTGTAGTATATGCTAATACTTGCTGAGAGAGTAATTCCTGCACACACACACACACACACACACACAGAGGCCACAATGAGGAAAAAGAAACCAGGAAAGCTACTTGGAAAAGTTGAAATGTGAGTTGAAGTTAGAAAATGAAAAGGAGATAGGCAGACAAGGGGAAAAATGGAGGGGGACAAACGGGCACTCCCCAACAAGGAAATAATATCCTTTGCTAAAGCAAGGGAAAGCAAGAGGCAGTGGCATAGAGAGAGGTTGCACAAGCCTTTCCTAGGGCCAGAGAAAAGGGCAGTGGCGAGAATGAGCTTGGACTGTAAGGTAGAGGGCAGAGAGGGTTAGCAAATTCACTACATGCAGTATGGCTGCCTCCTGGCGCTATGGCAGACTTTCTCACGTAGCCCTAGTATTTGCCTTAGTCCATTCAGGTTGCCGTAACGAAAATCCATGCATTGGGTAGCTTAAGCAACACACATTTATTTCTCACAGTTCTAGAGGCTCAGGAATCCAAGATGAAGGCACATGCAGATTCGATGTCTGCTGAGAAGCCTGGTTCCTAGACAGCCATCTCCTCTGTTTGTCCCCATAGGGTGGAAAGGGGCAAGGGAGCTCTCTGGTATCTCTTTTCTAAGAGCACTAATCTCATTCATGTTCCACCGTCATGGCCTACGCGTCTCCCAAAGGCCCCGTTCCCGAAGACCCTCACATTGGAGGTTAGACTTCCACATGTGAGTTCTAGGGGGACATGAACATTCAGTGACTGAAGCACCCTTTCTCTCGGACTCCCTCACAGCCTGACCATTCTCAGTACAGCATCCCAGGCAGTCTCAACTCATTTACTTCAAGAGGCTACCCGGAGCACGTCATGCATGCTGTACCAGAGAGTGGGAATTTGTCCAGAAGACAAGAGAGAAACACCAAACCTATTCAACAGATGTTTGGCAAGATCCATCCCTCTTTTTAGAAAGGTGATTGGGACAAAAGTGTGAATAAGGTGTCAGAAAGGTGCTATGGGCTAAATGACCCACACCTTGACCCTAACCTTGATTTCATATGTGGAAGCCCTAAACTAGGGAGGGGGTTGGTGGGGTGGAGGACGCCCAGTCTGTGGGTGTACAAGGCCTGCAAAATCATTTGTTCTGGCTCTGCCAAGGCATTAGGGGTGAGTTAATTAAATGTCTGACCAAATATAGCAGGTTAATTGTGAAGTTGTTAATTTTGTATGGCCTGAGGATGATGTTATAAATATCCCAATGGTCCTTGGCAGAAAAAAAGGTTCCCCACCCCTGCCCTAAACCCTAAGCCTCAAGTTCTGATCTAGCATAAATTTGTGAATCTGTGTTTCTAAATAAGCTCCCACATTGATCCTGATGGATGTTGTCATGTTTAAAACTGCTGTTCTGTCTTGCATTCATCTCTAGATAGCTTTAGATGATGTTCTGGACAGCAAAGAACTTCTGGGAAAGGTAGCATCATACCCTTTAGTAAGTTACCCATGGCTGGACCATTTATATCATTTTCATAAAAAGCATTAGAGTTCCTATTTTTGGTAATCATCCAAATTACAAGTAGCTTTTGATGTTTATAGACAATGATGGGATGCTGCACCAAACACTCATTTTTCTAAGTAAAAGAGAGAGCTCTGTTCCAATTTCACAACCTTCTTATTCACTCTATATCCATGTCCTCACACAACGTAGAAATCAAATTCACCATAGGAATCTCATACTACATTATAATTACAATTCCTAAAGCCCTGAGTTATCACCTTGGGAGTTATAGTCCAACCATTAAATTTTGATTAATTTGTGTAATTTATTTTTCCTACTATGGCGGAACTAGCCATGCATGACAGAGGGCTGTCAGGAGCAATTTATAGCTAACACAGGGCAAGACACTGGAGTAAGACCAAGAAGATTACTCTAAATAAGATACAAAGTTTCCTGGACCCACTAGAAGGCTGTAGTAAGGGAACAGTAACAGATGGAAAAGGGTTCCACTCAAATAGGGACACAATTCTGAAGATCTGCAAATGAAGATCTTGGAGCTTTTACAGGCAATGAGACCATTTTCTATACTGGTCTAGGGAGTGAAGTATACTTCTGGTGGATATGTTTAACGCTATTTTTAGAGTGCTCTGCCATATGTAGAATATCTAAAAAATCATGAAAACTAGTTCCCCATGTCGCCACTATATTTTCCCAGAATACACACATTGAAAATATGAAAATATAATAGAGTGTAGGGTGTGATCACTCTGAAGTCAACCACAGCTATGCTTACACAACAGCATGAGGACCATCAATGACCCAATAAACAAAACAGAACCAAATATTTAGAATTCCAAGATTCATTATGAAAGGAGCATCTGATAGTTCAAGTTTGATGAAAGAAGAATTCCCCATTCCATTGTATGTTATGCATGGCAATTAAAATAAAATAGCACAGCAATTATTCTCAGGAATCTGAAATGTCATATTACAATGAAACATTCAAACCTTAGAAGGTCAGAACTATTTATTTTAGGAGACTGGTGTCAGCATAATAGAGTCTAGTTAAGTCTTTTGATATAAGGTTAAACATCAGCTGAGGTTCAATTTGCTGCTTATGAAGTTTTTAAATTAATAATGCAGAAAAGACGGTCACATTCTCAGCTCAGTCATTGAATGGCTATGGGAGAACTATGGGCTCTGAGGACAGACTACTTGGGTGTTAAGCCTCGTTCCTCTGTTTATGGCTGTGTCACCTTGGGAAAGCAACGTACCCTCAACCACATATAGTGGTTGAAGAAAGTTAAACAAGAGAATAATGTAATTTAGAATATTGTCTGGCATGTATTAAAAAATATTAGTTGATATTACTGCTATTGTGTTTTGCTTTTTTTGTTTTTTCTTATTTTATTTTTTCATTACAGTTTATGTTCAATATTATTCTGTATTCATTTCAGATGTACAGCAAAGTGGTTAGAATTGGCCAGTATCTGGCAATACTGACAAACATGGATTGGTGCTGAAGCAGAACAAGAAATGGTGAAAGTTCTGCTACCCAATGGTATGATTTAGAGAAGAGCAAATAGTGATTTGGCATCTGACATTGACAAACACAAGTCAAGAAACTTAGCCTAATTTGTTTTGAAAATTATGAGTCTATTGATCTTAAAAGAAAGATCAATTATTGGCTCGTGTGTCCTAGGAAGATAATTATTAATTAACCAATTTTCATGTTGTGAATAAGTCCCCCAAAATAACAAAAGTTGATAAATATATACTCAGGAATATAGGAAATCATAGGACTCATGCTGAAATTATGCTGCTCGTAATCCACTAAAGGTGGGGGGTGTCAAAGGGTTAATTAGACACTTTAAAACATTTTATTGACTTTATTGAGGTGTCTTTGGTTAATAAAGTTATATAAGTTTCAAGTGTACATTTTTATAATACATCATCTGTATATTGTATTGTGTGTTCACCACCCAAGGTCAAGTCTTCTTTCATCACCATTTATCGCCCCTTTAAAATGCTATGATGGGATTATATTTTAACCCAGTAATGTTTTTATAGATAAGTTGACACAATGTATCCTGAAATTTTCAATTTTAATTGTACATGACTGTTAATAATAGAAATTATGCCATCAGGAAATTTCAAATGTGCCTCTTTAAACATTTCTGTAATGCAATGAAAGCTAGCAAAAAATGTTGCCTTTTGCATATTAAAATATCAAGGAGTGAAGTGCTGCCCCATGCATTTGAAGGACAAATTATTAGTTATTTTTCAAAAATGGAAATAATAAATCTTGAAAATCACTTAAGAGAGAATGTAATACACTAAGCTGGCACTAGCTGGTACATTTAATTGTTGCAACAATATTAGTGCCAAAATTCAAGGGCTGAGTGAAAACATTTTGCTCTCCACTGATAAACAATTAGCTTTTCAAAAGGATATATATATATATGTATATATATATATATATTATATATAATCTGCAAAAGGCAAAAAAAGAAAAACAAAATGGAAAGGTTCCATTTAATAGTTAATCACACATCAAATTGCTCTTACCATGAGCATTTCTAACCTTAAATATAAAAGTATATTTATATAAGAAATCTATTTTCTCCATTTTTGTATGCTAGACTTTGATATTGTTACAAAAAGTCTGTGCAGAATACAGTGTTAAAAATGAAGCATTTCAATATGTTTTTATTTAAGTAGTTCTCAAAATAATTTTAATAATGTATCTTAAAATAATTTCTTCTGTGAAGATAATTACATAACCCTGATCAAAACCATGCCAAATTTTTAAAAAGTCTTTTGTTTCTTTCACTAAAGTTTAAATATAAGATAAAATATATTATTACATAATAATATTAAACTTACTACTAATAGTTATTAATAAATGATCCTTAGCTTAAGTTTTTGAAGAAAAAATGTATATGTATAAAATGTAAATACAAATAAGTACATATTTCTATTACTTGCCATTAAAAAGAAGATATGTGATCTTAATGAGAAATGAATAATTATTTCCTAGCAACAAGAATAGCATTAGCCTGTTGTTCATAATAGCAGAAATAATGGCTCAAATTCTGTTTTAATGAAAGAAAACAAGTCTGAATATTTGTTCACTAGAAAATCACAAAGAAGAGTGCTTTCAATTGTAAATAGTTTATAAATAGTTTATTACCTTAAAAATTCTTAATTTATGGTTTTGATGTTTTATCTATTGGTAAATCAGAAAAATAAATTTAACCAGGATTATTAATTTCTGTAATTTTTCTAAAATGCAGGATGCTAATATCACATATCTTAATACAAAATATTTCAAGATTTTCTGAATTGCATCGTTACTATGCTTTTATTTTATCTATTTCTTAATTTTGAAAAAGCCAGGAACATTTACTTCTTCTCTGTCTGTGGTAATTGCTGAGAAGTATTATTTTATCGAAAAATTTAGGATTCTGATTAAGACAAAATTTATTTTAAAATGATCGAAAACATGGGATGAAAGTTCTTGTAAAAGCCTGATGTTCAGGCGTTGGCACTGCATTCACCCAGCAATTTTTTTAATTGAACTTTTTGGGTGACACTGTTAACAAAATTATATGGGTTTTGGGTACACAATTCTATAACACATCATCTGCACCATATTGTGTGTTTACCACCCCAGCCATCACCATTTATCATCCCTTTACCCTCCTCTACTTCCATCCCAGCATTTTCTCTAAGTTGTAATTGGAAAAGCACATCAGAAGGATTTCAGAAATTTTCCACATCTCCTCCCAAGGCCCTTGTCACCCATGGCCACAATGCAACACTGAAGCTTAGATATGTTCCCTATAAAACAGTGATGTGCACAGGTGCCACTCCCAGTGCACGGTCCTTCTTCAAAACTCAGCTCTGGGCAAACTTGAGGGGCACTAAAACTTCCGCCCTGGCTTCTAAAGTTTCATCGTCGAACAGGTTTTTGGGGTGTTTTGTTTTGTTTTTACCTACAATACGATGTTTTATCTATTGATGATTCAAAAACCCAGGATCACTTGTTTCTGCAATTTTTCTTTAAATTTCAAAAATTCACAAAACCAGTCTTTACTGTTTGTTTGCTTACCTTTCAATTTCCAGGTTTTTATGCATTCAAGGCAGTAAGGGTCACATAAAGATAGACTTGTTATTTAAATGTTTAGACAAAAATTTTCATTTATCCTTATGTATTTAAAGCAATGGAACTCTGATTACATATTTGTATGACTGAATATTTAAATGAGGTTATGGAAATTCATCCAGAATCTCCCAAGAGTTTTAAGCCTGTTAATCATGCCCTTTGTTTTTTGGAACTTGAAAGAAAATGACTGGACATCACAGAGTCCATTTGGAAGTGTCATCATGGTTTTGCTTGTATGTTTGTTAAAGCAATTCACATGGTGCTTTTCTAAATACTCAAATGGAAAATCCAAAATTTGGTTTTCTCCAATGATTTTATTAATATTTTAATAATAATTAATGACAGAAATCATTTACATAAATATTTAACATGACTTTATTTATAAGAGCACATTAAGGACTGCCAATTGCAAGATAATATTTTTCATTATGATAGCTGCAATTTTATATACTAGGTTTTAATACTGAAATTCCAAATCATCTTAGTGACTTCTAATTGGTAATATTTTCCCAAAGAAAATTGGATAGTTGTCAAACTCTGTTTTCTACTCTGATAAAAGCAAAATTATATCCCTGTTTAAAATATCATATTGTGTTATTACTCAAAATATTTATTGTTGCATGAAATTATCACCTCAAATATGCAATGTTAATTATATTGAGGTTGATAAAGAAAAATCACATTATGAGTGCATGTATACTATCAATTCATTCTTTTCTCATTTAACTATAACAATTAATAGTAGAAACATATTATCCAGTCTTGGCATAAGTTACCAAGCAATAATATCAAAACAGGAATATTTCAATTAATAGGTCATGTTCGCATATATTTTTGAGCCTACATATAGAATTCTCTGTGATTCTACCCTATTGCATTACTTTATTAAGAAAGCTATTAAATTCCCTCCTTATCTATATTCATGGATTAATTGGCCAGATACAGATTTTTCCAATTATACTCTGAATACACATTATATTCACTGCTTACTTATTAATTCAACAGGTGACAGTATAAATTAAATACTTATTCTTTATCACTGCTTGGCATTTGCTTTTCAGTGAATTTTTTTCTACTTTTTTTTAAGGTCAGAACACAGTATTTGGTTTTGTTTTCTCATGTACTGATAAGTGACTAAATCACACATAAAATGTTAAAAGTTATCTTGCTCTTAAGTAAGTTTATACTTTGAAGAGCTATTCTGCAGAAATAGTGTCTGGTGCCAACTTCTTAATGGTAAATAAGTGGATTTTTAAGGAATGGAGTTATGGTAACATTTTTAAAATGATATCTAATGTTCATTAGAGAAAAATGCATGCATCACATGGTGACTCATTAAGTGAAAATATACTAGACTTAGCTCCCTTATTTGATTATTTGATATATATATATATATATATATATATACACACACACACACACACACACACACACACACACACACACACACACACTAGAGGCCCGGTGGACGGATTCATGCACTGGTGGGGTCCCTCAGCCTGGCCTGTGCCCTTTTGCAATCCAGGACCCCTCAGGGGATGTCTACCTGCTGGCTTAGGCCAGCTCCCCAGGGGATCGGGCCTAAGCTGGCAGTCAGACATCCCTCTGGCAGCCTAGAAGGCCTTGGGCAATGTCCAACTAACAGTTTAGGCCCAATCCCCGTGGAGAGCGGGCCTAAGCCATTAGTCAGACATCCTTATTGCTGCTTCAGAGGCGGGGGAGGCTCCCACCACCTCTGCTGTGCTGGCTAGCCAAGAGTCAGCTTCTGGCTAAGCAGCACTCTCCCTGTTAAAGCGCACTGACCACCAGGGGGCAGCTCCTGCATTAAGTGTCTGCCCCCTGGTGGTCAGTGCGCATCACAGTGGCCGGTCATTCCCAGTTTTTCTGCTGTTAGGGTCAATTTGCATATTAACCTTTTATTTTATAGGATATATCCTTTTTCTGAAATAAAAACCCAGATGGATTGCATTTCTTAATACATTGCTCTTTGGTTGTACTGAAATAAAATCCTTAGCTATGAACCTTATGAGCAAGACAGCAGATTGAAAATAAAATTATCTGGAAAACGGAATCATAAAGTTGCTATGGATAGAAAGAGCTTCTTTATGTATTTTATTTCCACAAATTGAAGTGTGGTTTATTTAGTTTTCCCCTTACCATCTATAATATAAAGGAATGTATAACCTCAAATGATTCCTTCCTAAGTACTTTAAATCACTAAGTATGCCTATTTCCTTTTCCTCCCTCCTTCCTTCCTTCCTTCCTTCCTTCCTTCCTTCCTTCCTTCCTTCCTTCCTTCCTTCCTCCCTTTTTCTCTTTCTTCCTTCCTTGGTTCTTTTCTAATCCTTTGACTGAGCTACAGTAATCTTTTGATGCTGTGGAAACAAACTCAGAATTAGAAGAGTCAAACTTGGTCTACAGATTTTGACTCATTCTTACCAACTCTATGCACTTGGACCAATTACTTAGTTTTTATGATCCTCACTTTTCTTCACTGCAGGGCTGATTTGAGGATAAGCAGTAATATGAAAAAAGCATATGTTATACATTATATGCTCAATAAATAGTAGCGATTATGATTAAGGAGAAACATATTCATTTTAAACTTTAAACTGAAAAAGCATAAAGAAAATAGAAAATAAGGCATGTTTGTGGGGCAGGCGGACAAGAAACAGTTTGCTTTTCTACTGGGCATAGACCTTTATGGCACACACCTTCTCTGTTAAATGCTATTCGTGTTCCTGATGCTTTTTATCCACAATCAAGACTGGATGACCAGGAGCAAAACCTAAAATGCAGCCACATTTGGGAGCTGGATCTAAGACAGGTCAAACTCTACTCAATTTCTCAGGGCTAGTGAGGGTAATAAAAGCTATTTGTTGGCTCAGACATTTACCTTCTGAAATGAGAGAAGGTAAATCGGCCAAGGGCCAGTGGTCTCAGGAAACACTTTAAGGATGTACTAAAAACAAGCCTGCGGCTGTAGCGTCTACTAGTAAGTAGACAGCTGGGAAACCACCACAGTGGACAGGACCTGCTGGCAGGCAGCTGCCAATCATGCAATGGCCTGACTATTCAGTAAACAGACTAGTTCCATGGAGGCCAAAGGGTGTGCTGGGCATGGTGTCAGGTCCCCAAGGCGTCTGCACTGTGGCTTCTGTGCGAGGTCACAGGTGCAGGTCCAGAATGATTTTATCCACTTTCTCAGGAATGTTACTCTCTGGATGAAGGCTGTTTATCATGCACCCCTTCACTAGCCACTTACAGATAATTATTTTATAGCTATGCTTATTGCTGAGAACATTTCAATGCAGCTGTTCTGATCGGCCTTAGTTCTAACATGTTTAATTCAAGAAACATGAGGATCTAGTCACCAGCCACCTACCCATGGTCAAGTATCCATAGCATTTGGTCATTTAACATAGATATGTGGTTCTCTTACCTAAAATACCCCCTTGGATATGAGCTCCTTATGGTTAACCCTTAGGTGCATATTAATCCCCCAAACTGGAGATACTTCCATGACCAATAGTCCATCTTGATTCTATGTAAAAGGATTGATTCCATGAGAGTAGGCATGAGCATTGCGGAAGCCTCAATATCCTGCCAGAACAGTTACAGCTCAATACCAGTGAGCAGTTCATGATTTATCAGTTACCGCTACAGAGCTAGTGTCTCCAGGAAGAAATAAGCCTACCCAAGCAGCCTTCTGTAAGAAGTGGTCTGTTCTTTATGGGTTGCAGAATTCTGAATATCCTGAAAGAGTCTATTAAATCAAAATGGTTGTAGTCAAATTTAGAGACTTTTGCCCTAACCAGTTTGGCTCAGTGGATAGATTGTCGGCCTGCAGACTCAGGGGTCCCAGGTTCGATTCTGGTCAAGGGCATGTAACTTGGTTGCGGGCACATACCCAGTGGGGAGTGTGCAGGAGGCAGCTGATCGATGTTTCTCTCTCATCGATGTTTCTAACTCTCTATCCCTCTCCCTTCCTCTCTGTAAAGAATCAATAAAATATATTTAAAAAAAATTAGAGACTTTCTTTAAGCCAATTGACAAGCATAGCTGATAGGTGGATTATTTGAGGATATATGAATTCACATTATAAAATAAAACAGTACAATTTATAATATGGCTACCTGAAACATACGTATATAGAACAAGCAATAAAGAATAAATAATGTGTTTCTGATATGAGTTTCCAACCCTTCCTGCCTTAGTCCTTTGGGGATGCTATCATGAAATGCCAAAGACTGGGTGGCTGATAAACAATAGAAATGTGTTTCTCACAGTTCTGGAGGCCGGTGGTCTGAGGTCAGAGTGCCAGCATGGTTGGGTGAGGGCCCTCTTCCAGGTGGCAAGCTACTCTCTGTATCTTCTTCATGTGGTGGAATGGACTACGGAGCTCTGTGGGGTCTGTATTATTAATTCAATAATTCCATTAGGCTCCACCTTCAGCAACTAAACACCTCCCAAATACCATCACATTTGGAGTTCAGGAGCCACGAAGGGTTTTAAACAGGAATATGATTCCATATGATAAACAGTGCTGAGAGTGGATTGCAAGGGTAAAAGACTGGAAGTTGGGGGTTCCGTGTGAGGCGTCTGTAGTTTCCCAGGTGCAGAGAAGAGGAAGAATTCAGTCTCTGTCTGAGGATAAACAAAACAGAACTTGACTTAGGCAAATCAGGCACAAAGGAGGAATTGAGGACACTGTTGATTTGTGGTTTGTGCACCTGAGCAGAGTCAATCACTATGACAGGGTAGGTCGGAGGGACCTGCTTTCTCATAGATTCACATTTCCAAATCGAGAACCCTCCGCTAAAGCAGCCCTCCGCCCTCTCTCAGCCCCATCACTCCTTTCTATGGAAGGGGCTTGACTTACATGATCGGTCAATTTGGGAAAAGAAGCTAAGCATAAGGAGTCAGCCCCTTCCTCATGCTTTTCATGTAACTTGGCTTCAGAAGATGTATATTCTCTGCTCCCCCAGCCTGTGTAGGCAGGCGGTAGAGGTGGGGGATAGCTCACCCTGGGAGTCGATACAGTCATGGGAATTCACTGTGACTACCACTGAGCACATCCTCCATCGTGGCTTTGATCAGCAATAAATCTGGCATTTGTCACTCCGTCTGACTTCAGCATCTCTATGAGGAAATACTGGCAAAATAGCATATTCGGGGGAATCAGGAAGCAAGAGGTCTGGTTGGGACATATTACAGTTGAGAGACAAATAGCTGGGTATTTCAAGTCAACTCATGCAGATCAGAGGCAGAGATGGCGATTTAGCGTCATTGGTATACATATTATAAAAATACACGTATGATTTTCTTGGCAAGTTATTGTTCAACAAATAAGTAAATATTTATTATGAGTAGATAAAAGGATCCATAATGGACTAGAGCAGTAGCCATCAATATCACTGTACTTTTTAAAAGAGATCAGAATCCTCAGGCCAGATTGGGTGTCACCATGCCAACTGCCCCAGAAGATCACCTTAGCTGAGTCACACTGCCCCAGAAGGCCTTCCAAGTGTACTTCCTATAGATCAACCATCAGCATTTTATCCTTGGCTGGCTCAGTGTAAATGATTTGATGCAAATAAAATTGAATTAAAAATCCGAAGCACTTCACCTCTGATTCATCCAAGGCGCACGGAGACTGAAGACATCTGAACTCTACAGGAATAGGCTCATGCGGCTGAATCTCCCGGGCTGATTAAATGACTACCCTGTGTAGGGCTGAGGTGGGGATGGAAGCTGGGGACCGAGGTGCATGTATGTATGAGGAGTCGTTCACATTTACACTGTCAATGTTTCTGGCCCTCAATGTTGTTCTTTTCTTTTTTTTTAATCTTCACCCAAGGATATGCTTTTATTGATTTTTAGAGAGGGAGGAAGGAAGTGAGGGAGGAGTAGGGAGAGAGAGAGAGAGAGAGAGAGAGAGAGAGAGAGAGAGAGAGAGAGAGAGAGAGGCATGGATGTGAGAAAGAAAAATCAACTGGTATGTGCCCTGATCAGGAATCGAACACACAACTTTTTGGTGACTGGGACTATGTTCCAACTGACTGAGTCATTATCAGTTCAACACCAGAAAATATTATCTTTAACTTCTGAAGTCATTTCACTCAAATGCACAATCTTATTATTGTGAATGAAGGGTTAATATTGAACACTATGATTGATATGACCAGTAATCAACAGAATGGATTACAATTGATCTTAAATAGAAAATGTTTATTTTAATTTTGGTCAGTATTCCACCTGTCAAGTTCCTAGCTAATATATCTTAAAAAATGAAAAGTAGTTAACATAACAGTGCTTATTGAAAATATTCACATTTGTTTTCTTTTTCCATAAATACAGGCTTTTCCTAAGATAGTCTTACTATAAAAAAATCTCATTATTTACACATGATTTACTGGTAAAATTTTAAAAACTCAGCTAAAAGTGAGATGTTATTGGACTGGGAAAAGCATCTACATTTTTTTAAAAGCTCAGTTTCTTGAACTCAAAGCATAGCCTAAAAATTCAAAATTATCAAATTTGTATTTTCAAAAAAACATTTTTAAATATTTAAATCCATCAATATTGCAGGATTTGAATAAAGATAGATTATATATTCATGAAACTTTGCCAGTGTTTCAACCCAGCAAGCTCATCTGCCTAAAATGCTTTGGTTTCAATGTTAGTAGAATTAATAAAACAGACCAAGATCAGGACCTATTTTATTTAGAAAATTTGCCACTTTAAAATAGTATTAAGTTAAAATGTTCCTGTGCTTACAAGTCTGATAGATTTAGAATTGTTACCTACTACATAAGCTGTGGAATAAAGCAAAATAACTGCAATTTATGTTTCACTGCAAATTAATTTGATTATATCTGAAGAGGATGTGAATTCAGACCTCTTGGCATTATCTATAACTGGATAAAATATTGCCTTGAGTCTCCTGGATGCCAGACAAGCTTGCAGATAAGTGGGAAAAAACCTGTTCAGACTTGTGTTCAAGAACCTCAATCACTGCAAGTAGATCAGAATCTCCTGGCTTATCTGAGGTTGTACACCCTTCTGATTTCCCATTCTTAAGTAAAAAAGTGAATTAACAAGTCTTACTCACTTTAAAGCAACTAGAAACTGAGATCTCTCAACCAACCCATTGAAAACCTCTTACATAGGGACTTAAGAGAAGGAAAAAATGAGTGAATTACAGAGAATACAACCCATTCTCCGTGTCATGTGAATTGTTATTCTGAGCCTGGTTTCCCACCACAAGACACACGCTCTCCACTGTATTCCCTTAATTAGGATTTGTCTCCATGTCCTGTCTTCACTGCTGGAGCCTGTTCCATCTGTCCACATGACCCACTTTTTTTGTTGTTATTCCTGGAATTTGCAATTGAGCATTACTACCTATGCCCATTACCTATACTTTGACCACTGCCTGGAATTCCTTCTGTGATTCTCTAGAATTATGGAAATATTACTCTCTCTCTTTTGAGGCTAAGAAACATCCTGATATCCCCAATTTATAGACAGAAGGAGATAAAATAAAAACATAACTGTGCATGTAAACTGATTTTCATATTTTTGTCATTGCAATAATACCATGAACTGGCCCTGTGGGCATTGCACATGAATTCATAATGTGACAGGCTCAAAAATGTTGAGGTGACCTGATGAAGGTAACATTGGCAATTCTAAATTCTACCATTTGTCATTGTCAAGAAATGACAAATTTTATGTAATTCCATAAAATTAAAGTACTAGCATTTATTTATTTATATTTTCATTTACTGTAAATACACATATAATAAATACTTATTAGACATTTGTATTAAGTATTGAGATAAGTGAATGTTTCAAGTAGTGAAATCTACTGCTTTAAGAAAGGAATGTTATGAAATTTCTACTGGACTATTTAAAAAATGAATCTTGGTTATATAGGATTAGTACACTAAATAACACAATTCTACTTTGCTGAAACATATAAATAATACCTTTTGTAGATATAGTTGTTTTAGCAATTACAAGGTACTTTAATATATATTCTATTATTTGATCTTCAAACAGTGTTGGAAAGAGATATTTTCCACATTTCATTGATAAAAAATGGACTTAGAGAGTTTAAGTAACTTAAGGGTCACAGCCAAGCATACAGAATAGCCACGTGTCTGAACAGTAAGTTATGGATACGTGAACAGGTTTTGTCAGCCCCACATTAAGTGGCCATAGACTACTATGTGCATTTTCTTTCTCTTTTTTGACTGATTATTCAGTCAGCTATCAACTTTTCCAGTTGCCAGAGAACAGTTATTTCTTCCTGCCATCAGCTGTCATCATCTGTTCTAGTCTATGAGCTGGAAAAATCAGATAATCAAGCTTGCTGAAACTTGGACATGAAACATTAAATAGTGTCTGGAGGAAAGCTTCTTCCTGGAATCAATCAAGTTCATGGAATTGGTGCACAAGTCACAGTCAACTACCATGGTAGTTGCTTTCATGGAGAGCTTTCTCCAGCAGTCTCTTTGTTTGTATGTAGTTTTTAGAAAGGAGGGTCTACTATTAAACCTGCATGCTAGGCAGGTGAAATGTGACTATATTTACATTTTGTCCTCAACTGAAATGCCAACAGGTCTGCCTTCACACTTCCACACAATTCCTCTTCTGCCTGGCATTCATTCCTCTTTGTTCTAGTGTTTTCAAATCGTCCATTAGTGGACACAGGGACCATTTCTCAGTGTGTGGTTGCCCCTGCCACTCAAAGTGTAGGCTCAATCCAATGCCAGTGTCTGAACTTTGTTTCCATTCAACAAAATAAGTACAGAAAGTACGAGTAAGCATTTAGAGATGTTTACAACAATTTGATAAAATACAACATTTTTGTTGTTGTTGTTGTTAATCCTCACCAGAGGATATTTTTTTTTCATTGACCTTTAGGGAGAATGGAAGAAAGAGGGAAGACAGAGAGAGAAACATCAATGTGAGAGAAACACATTGATTGGTTGCCTCCTACACGAGCCCTCACCAGGGCCCGGGCAGGGGAGGAGCTTGCAACCAAGGTACGTGCCCTTGACCAGAATCAAACCTTTGGTCTGTGGGAAGATGCTCTATCCCTTGAGCCAAACTGGCTAGGGCTAAAATACAACATTTTTATCATAATTTTAAAAAGTGCTGGTAGGAAACAGATTGAAATTTTTTAATGGTCTCATGCCAGAGAGAATTTGAGAAGCATAAACTTTGGTATATGCACAGGTAGAGTACTAAATAATAGACAAGGTAATTGGAGAATCTCTTCTGGCCTGTGAGCCTACCAGAAAAAGAAACACTAACTTTTTCCAAGTACCACCTGACTTGCTTTCCCCGCTTACTTTGCTTAGTTCTGGAATTAGGAAAACTTTCCTAATTTGATTCTCTGAGGTCATTGACCTCCAAGTTAAATAGAGCTTTATGGAATCTGGAATACCTGAACACGGGAAAAATCACATTAAGCTATGACATGAGTATTAGAAAATTTGTAATTAAAATAGTAACTTAAGTATCACACTATAATTTCTGGGTCTTTTCATGTAATTGACAGAGTTTTTATTGTTTGTTTATTAGTATATCTTGGGGATATATGATAATGATTTCAACAAGAACTTTGCAGGTAATCAGATACCATGCACAAATAAATTTGAATAAGTTCTGCTTTTGATGGTGCCATATATGATGATAATAAAATATTAACAAATTTAACTGAAACCAAGGCTTTCTTTGGATTACATAAACTGAAGAATAAAATAATTATTACAATTGTTTAGAGAGGCATAAATTCAAAGAAACATTTCTCAGATAGAGATTTTTATTCTACAAATATTGTGTGTGGGCTGTGTCTGGCATTTTTTTTTTTTAAGATCTTGGGATGGATTAATAAGATTGACAAAATTTTCTGCTCTGTGAAATTTATTCTCTAGCAAGGGAACATATGGAGACAATAAACAAGAAACGTATTAAGTAAGTGATTTATATAATACAAAATTCATGCACTGGGGGAGGCGGGGGATGTCCCTCAGCCAGGCCTGCGCTCTCTCGCAGTCCAGGACCCCTCAGCAAAGTACAGAGCAGGAAACATGGGCACCACACCTGACAAATGGTTTGCATCTGAAAGTGATTTTAAAAAGATAATCAGACTTGACAGAGAACCAAATAGAAAATTGGCCAAAGAATGAAACATGCACTTCATAGGACAGCACATCTCACCAGCCAGTGAAAACTCTGAGGACTAGCCATATGGAAGGGTTGACCTCACCTGCTAAGACATACCCATGCAGGACCAACAGAAATGAATTTTTCACATTTATATCAAAGTCTAATTTGAATGATCAAAATGTTCCTTTAAGTTCATTCAAAGAAGGGGGAAATTCTCGCCCTACCTGATTTTTCTTTTCAACATTTCAAAAATTTGTTTGATCTCTTTTTTGACAGAAAATACCTAAGATGATAGAAAAGGCATGATTTCTGAATGCACTACAATTTTTCTATTTGTTTTCAAGCACTGGCATTTGCTGGGTGAAGCAAGAGTACTGATTTTTAAATCATTAACAAGGGACTTTGTGAAGGCTATAGAGTGGATTTTTCCAGAAAACGAAGGAACACGAATCGCAGATTAAGATAAAAAATTAAGGATAAAAACTTTGCTATTGTGCCTTAAAGTAAGGCATGAAAAAGTTCAAACAAAAGTTCAGTAATTCCCATTTATATATATTGTCAACGCCAGATCCCAGCTGTGCTCACATACCACTAGAGCTTGCTGCACAGCTGTGACATTATAAAAGGGACTCAATTGCCAATCAAGGCTTGGCTTGAGAGATTCATTGTCCAAGCCATTCCCTAATAAAGCTTCTGGAACTCAGTGTCTGCTTCACTTATTGTCTCTATGAACAACCATGCATTGTGCAACTAAGACATTGCAGAATTTTTCTGTTATACTTAGTTATTTATTTGCAAGGAACTCTAGCTTGGAAATAAAGTTTGACGGTGGATTTCTCTTATCACTCTACAATTATCCTGTCCAGGACACACATGAGGTAGAATATCAGAGAGCGATAACGTAAGTCCCTTATGTTTACTCAACCATCAGCAGGTTTATTGATGGTTGATACCCTTTTAACCCCATTTTTGAAAGTGGTTTCAAGGGACCAAAGTGGCACCGCTGACGGAACCACAAATGAGAATAATTGCCATTATTATTGATTTGCACCTGAAATGAAGTCTCACTTGCAGATTATGAACTGTGTGCCACAAATATGGCAGCTTTCCCAAAAACAGTTTTCCAAAAACCCTAACCCCATGAGATTGTTTTTATTTTGCTGTAAATAATAAAAGTAATCTTTGCTCATCTCTGTTTTTTGATCATCCTCTTACAGAGTAATTCTGTGCACTTTTTAAAGATTCTAAGATGATATGGACTAAAGAAAAGAAATGTATTCATCTCTCTTCAATATAAGATTGCTTCTCTATAGAACACTTTTTTCCTAGTATTAAACAATAGCCTATGTCTTTATTTAATACAAAGGAGAAAAGTTATTTCATGGGTTGCTAATTTAAAAAGAATATTTTATTGTGATCAAAATTTTTCTTTGATCAAACAACAAAAGGAATAAGTTTTGAGAAACTACCATACATATGACACTATGCTACTAGATTCTGATCTTTTCATGGCACAAGTTGTATTAAACTCAATACATTCTAAGTAGAAGTCTGACTTCCTAGAATATTTACAGGTAGATATCTTTTATTTTTATATAATATTTATACCTAAAGATGCAGGCTGTTATGTAATCAGAAGCATAATTCCATTAATAAATCTGAAGATATTAAAGGAGATTAAGTTGTGACTTCAGATATACTCAATATCAGATAATCTTCAAAGTAAAAAAATATATTAAATCTCTTTCCTTATCAAGTCAGCATCCATGGTATTATGCCCTGGTTTCAATTTCTGACCATAAATCTTAAAGAAAGAGAAGGAAAGAAACAACAACACTGCTTCATAATTTTTATTTAAAATTTAAGATCAATATATAGTATACATGTATTTAGCTATTCCATGCCTGGCACTGTTCTAAGCATATTATAAATATTCAAACATTTATTCCTCACAACAAACCTAGGAGGTATGAATTCTTATTATCTCCATGTTAAGGTGAAATAATAAAGGCACATATAGGTTAAGTATCTTGACCAACGACACACAGTTAGTAAATAAAGAGTAAAAGGCACTCATACTTCTAACCACTGCACAATGCTAACAGCTTTGCTTCACTTCTAGAGATTATAAGATGTTCCTACAACTGATTCTTGACTTGTCAAATAATAAAAATTTAGATCATAATTCTAAGAAAAAGTTAATTCTATTGGAATTTAGAGTATGTTTGCCCTATACAAATAGCTTGCTTTTTAATCTTTTAGACTATAGCAACTCTATAGCTCTAAGAAAGGCTAGAAAGTCATGGGCATTCTTTGTTTGCTTCTGAAGACTTTATATGTAGAGGTCAGTTTCATAAAAGACATATTTTCTAAATAAATTTGCTTGTTGCTCCTTAGGTTCCTTCAGCCATGTTGATTCAAGTGGATAAAATATATGGTGTAAAAGCTAAGTACATCGATCTCAGAGGTGTCTCCTTTACAAATAGCTTCAATTATTACTTTTTGGATGCAAAGATTTGGTGCTTTTAGTTATGAGATTAGGATCTGCATTTCTAACTTGAAGACTCTGATAAATTTGCCTTAGAAAATTGGAGTTCAAGCATCTCAGATTAGAATTTCAACATTGGGATTTACTTATAGAAACAAAACCTATGCCCATATGTGCATAAATTTAGGATATTACATACAATTGCATTTAGGCCATATTCCAAATATATGTATTATCGTCTTTATCTGTGAAGTTTTCACTGGATATCCTCTGTGTGTATGTGCATGTGTGTGTGTGTGTGTGTGTCTGTGTGTGTGTTTGTGTGTGTGAAACCTTAAAGACAAATTAGAGTGGACTGTTAAAACTGGATCAAAGAACCTCAGTATGGAAACTGTAATTTTGGCATAATTCCCCAGTGAATAGATAAAAAGAATATTTTGTTGTGATAAAAATTTGAGAGGAAAATATTATTTGAGGATATAAAGACCAATCAGAAATCCCTTGTCCTTTGTAGAATAAGCAAAAAATACTGAATCCCATTTTTGTTTCCCTACAAGTTTATCAATTTTTTATTATGCTTTCACTGTTTGAGTAGAAGAGTTTCTAGCCAAAGCCTTTATAATCTATTTCAACACAGCACAGCTATCATCGTGCCTTTTGAAAAGAATGGCTTCCATGAGCTGATTATAATGGATCATTCTGAATTAGAAATTCTTTATGTAGTCTCTTTCAGAGCCAGCGAGTGGCCTGAGAGTTGTGCTTCTTTATTCCATTCACTGTGTCACACATTTTCAACTGAACAAAATTACCTGCTTGGTGCCAGGCACTGTTCTTAATGCAAGGGACATAAAGATTAAAAAATAAAAAATAAAAAAAACTGTCTTAACAGAGCTCACACTTTTTTAAGGAGAGGGTCATGGAAAAAATTCCATCTACACAAAATCCAGCACATGGATATCTACAGTAGCTTCAAAGTCACCAAAACCTAGAAGTTATCAAGGCATTATTTAGTAGGTGAATGGATAAATAAACCTTGGTGCATACAGACAATAGAATATCATTCAGCACTAAAGAGAAATGAGCTATAAAGCCATGAAAAGACAGGAAGGACCCTTAAATATCTATTATTCAGAGAAAGCAGCCATTCTGGAAAAGACAAACCATGAGGATTGTAAAACATCAGTGGTTTCCAGGAGTCATGGGGGCAGAGGGATGAAAAGTGAAGCATAGAGGATTCTTAGGACAGTGAAACTCTCTGTATGATATTATAATGGTGGGTGCACGTCATTATACATTTGTCTAAACCCACAGAATGTATACCACCAAGTGTGCACCCTAATGTAAACTATGGACTTTGGGTGATAAGGACATGTCAATGTAGGTTCATCAGTTTTAACAAAGATATCATTCTGGAAAGGAATGTTGTTGATAATGGAGAAACTATGCATGAGTGTGGGGGAGGGAGGTGGTGTATGTAAAATCTGTATACTTGTTGATTTTTTTCCATGAATCTAAAAGTTTCCTAAGAAATAGAACCTATTATAAAAAATAATTACAGTCTATAATCATGTAATAGTTATATTACATACAAAACTTAGAAGCAGCATAGAAATTAGAATTCCCAAGAAAAGGTGCATAAAATTATATTTAAGATGGTTTGTGAAGGATAAATAAGTTTTTAATACCAAAAATCTCATTCTTTCTATAACTGTGATTTAATTTTCATGTTTAGATAATAGCCCATTGAACATATTTCTATCCCAGAATGGGAGGAAGAATAAGGTTTAATTCACTAGCTATAATATCCTTAGAGTAAATAAAAAATAAAATATTTTTTAAAAATAATGTGATTGGTAAAGATTTCATATTTTCAAGGCAATGGCTGATGAACTATTAGGGATACATTTGTGTCTAAAGTAGTATATGTTAGCTGGCCACGTACTTGGAAGAGTTGTAATAATGAGAAGGGATGAAACCTCTGAGTAAAAAATATGAAGGACCTATATATCATTTGACTTAGGTAAAGTCATCAGAACTTGACTAAGTAAAATACTTACTGACTATGTACTGCACATAAAGGTCATTCCTAGCTCCTAGAATATACAGATGAAAGCAATTTTATTTCATTGGAGTCTACCATATTGTTAGGGAGAAAACTTACTAAGTGATGATTACATGTTAAAGACTACAGCAGAGGTAACCCACAAAACTACATAGAGGTTTCACTAACAAGGAAAAGTCTAAAGAAAGAGCCATGTAAAGGAAGCAGGAAGTGCAGTTTAAGTTAAAGAAGTAGAGCTTACTTGTGCTGCAATGAGCATATCAGACCAACTGCAATCCTAGAGAACTTACTATATGGATACAAATTCCCTGGGGTATCATTCAGGAGAGGAATTCGTATTTCATGTTAGGTCAAGTTACCTCATTTAAAACCAATTCTTGGAAAGGCGTATCATAAAGCCAATCTGTATTGCAGTAGCTTAATTCTAGGTAGGATGTTATAGCTCTTGCTTTTAGCGCATGACGTTTTTTATGAAGAAAAAGAAATCGTATTGGCCAATATGGCAAAATAAATTCACTGCTGTATGTCAAAGCCAATTGCTTCTTAGATGTTAGGTTGAAGCATTTGGTGTACAGATCGTAAGGCCTTGTCTGGGCCTGAAGGTAAAGAGTCCATGTCTGATTAGTGATGTCTGCCACTCACCAGGGAGTGAGGAGTGTTGAATCTCAGCCTAATCCCTTCAGAAGTATTTATTTTGCCTTAGGCTGAAGCCCTTGGAAACAGGATCCATATCAATGATGGCTAACATGTATTAAGCGCTTACAAAGGGATTTCTATCATTGAAGGACTTTCCATGTATTCATTCACGTAATCCTTACAACAACCCTGTGGGGTAGGAACTAAGGTACAAGCAAGTCAAGGCATGAGCACCAGGATGGCAGCTAGTGAGTGAAGCCCCCAACCTTGGCAGTAGACTAGAGGGGAAGTACTGCTGCCAGCTGCCCATTGAGCCTTCCTGTCAAACATCCACGCTAAATTATTCACAGGGCACTGTCGGCTAAATCAGAAATGCCCAAAGAGCAGTAATACATATTCAAATGCTATCATTCAAATAAACAGTCCACAGGAATCATGCAGGCAGGCAGCCTCTCTGAGCTCCCCGACTTGGGAGACAGCCGAGGTGCTTTCAATTCCGCCGTCCTCTAACCTGGCTCATTTCGTCCTCAATCCACCAAATGTGAGAGAGGATAAACGGTGTGTCTCCAGAATTTCACAGATCCACTCCCAGTGTCTGATTTTGCACACATTAACTTCTCTGAATTCAGAGTCCTGATGGATAAAGTTATACTAAAATAACCTAAATCTAGCTTAATTAGGGAAAAATGAGGAGATACACTGTAGTGTAAATGCCCAACATGAAGCTGTTTTCATGGTAATGTAAGTACCTGAAATGGAGCTTTTTTAATTTTTTTTTAATCCTCACCCGAGGATATGTTTCATTGATTTTTAGAGAGAGTGCAAGGGGGGGGGGGAGAGAGAGAGAGAGAGAGAGAGAGAGAGAGAGAGAGAGAGAAAACAAACAAAAAAACCACATTGATGTCAGAGAGAAACGTCCCATTGCCTTCAGTACCACCCCAACCAGGAATTGAACCTGCAACCCAGATATGTTCCCTAACTGGGAATCAAACCCACAACCTCTTGGTGGATAGGATGACATTTCAACTAACTGAATGACCAGACAGAGCCAGACATGGAGCTTGAGATTGCACAGACATCCATCTTGAATAAACACTGTCAGCTGCATGAAACAGCCTCTAGCAAAACAACTACTGGCAGATAAGGAACCAGGCTGCCCACAACCATGACATTCCCTTTCAGAAGCCCCAGGTAAACTAGAGAACTAATCTAGTGAGTGACCCTGTGTCTCCCTTCCTGTGCCTTAATTCCCAATCGTATGCTTTCTATTCCCTAATAAAGAGTAAACCTGGGAAAGTATAGGCACCCCCAAGCTGAATTCTAAGAAAAACAGAGCCTCAGATTCAGGCTTCCTTCCTCTCTCTCTGCCTTGCTGTTTGACCTGTGGGAATGCCACGTTCACTACAGAACCTGTGAGTAATAAATGTTGCTCTTCAAAGTCCCCTAATGGTTTTGCTGATGTGCATCCTGCAATCATAAGAATCAGAAGGGGTGGTGTAGAAGTCTGTGGGGCTCACTAGCAGTAAAGTCAGTCCTAGTCAAGAACAGTATACTATCAAGAGGCTGGGACCAACACCACATGTGCCTGAGCTCCTAGCACCATGCCTGATATACAACATATCTTCCAAAGTGCTATTTCCTAAACTTCTTCTATGTCTGTATACATGAATAAATCGAGGTATTATTTTAATGTAAATTTCTATTTTAATTTGTTGAATAAATTTATATACTATGCATAATTTCTACTTTTAATTATTTGAATGTAAAAAGAGGAGTTCATCTGTTATTATTAAAATTATGTGCTGCTTAAGGATGGGGATACCTCCTGAGAAATGCACATTTGGTTATTTTTCTAAAATATATATATTCAGGGAGGAAGGGAGAGAGAAATAGAAACATCAATAATGAGAGAGAATCACTGATCGGCTGCCTCCAGCCCGCCCCTAAATGGGGATCAAGCTCACAACCTGATCATGTGCCCTGACTAGTAATCAAAACCATGACCTCCTGGCTCATAGGTCTATGCTCAACCACTGAGTCACGCCAGTCGGCACCTTTGGTGACTTTGTCAATGTGTGAACATCCCAGAGTGCGCTTACACAAACCTAGAGGGGACAGCCTGCTACGCCCCGAGGCTGCATGGTGTAGCCTATTACGCCTAGGCTACAATACAAGATTCAAGCGAGCACTGGGGGAGAAGATGCAACCAAGAGATGGGAGGTCAAGATGTATGAGGCTGCTGCCACTGTAACACCATAGACTATTTCACAGCAAACTCTTTTTTAGTAAGTAGAGTACACTCTAAAATAATAATAAAAAGTCTAGTATAGTAAATATCTAAACCAGAAACATAGTTGTTTATTAACATTATCAAGTATTATTTATTGTACATAATTGCATGTGCTGTGCTTTTATACAGTGCAATAGGTTTGTTTTACATCAGCATCACCAGAAACGTGAATAACCTATTGTGCTATAATGTTATGATGGCTGCCATCTCACTGAGTAATAGGAATTACTCAGATCCATTATAATTTTATGGGACTACTGTCATATACGAGTATGTGGTCTGGCATTGACTGAAATATCCTCATGCAATGTTCCATCTTCCAGTTATTCGTTTCACATATTTTGAGGGAGATGGGTAATTTGGATGAACAAAGATGAAAAAAGATACTGAATATGTACGTTATTTTCAAAAGAAAGGCATATGAATCCTGAAGTTATATAATGTGGTCTATGAGATGACATGTTTAAATACCATAGCTGTTTTCCATTTCTAGGTCTATATGTAGGCTACTCAATACCGAATTATCCAATATTGTGCTGACATGTTTGGGGGGAAATGTTATTTGTTTAAGTATTCCTGAATGGTATTTTTTTACAAGTAATTTTGTGAGAAACTTTGGTAAAACAAACATAACCATAAGCTCATGAAGCTTTTTAAAAGAATTATAAAAACATTCTTTGGGATATTTTATAAGAATAAAATTTGAAGATAAAATACACACACACACACACACACACACACACACACACACACATAACATGGCTCTGTTTAATAAAATGATGGCTCATTCCTGTGAGTACAAACTCAGGGAAATCATTCAAAGCCAAAATCCCTCTCTTTTCTTAAAAAAATTTATACAAATATGGGTTTGTATTCTAGATTAATGCTTGAATTTTAATAATAGTGAGATCTAGATCATTCTCTAAGATGTTTACTCAAAATTATTTCTATAAAAATATTGATTGATAAAGTCCTATGTAACTTCATTTAAGCATGCTTCTCGATTGTAGAAATTATCTTAAGATATTAGATTTGTCTTTATGATATGACTCCCTTAATCAAAATTATATTCATGAGCTATGTTTGAGAACATTTGTTTATTCATCTGAGGGCAAGTGATTAAAAGCATAAGTGAGCTTTGGAGTCAGAAGTTTGTGCCCAAACCGGTTTACCAGCTGTGTGATCAGTCAGTACTTTACCTTGATCGCAGGAGGGTTTTTATGCTATTTACTGTCCAAGAATACCCGTTATACGTTGTTCAAAACGGTGTCATAGGCTTTGAACATTGTACACACTGTGCATTATTTTATAAAAGGCCAATTGAAGACATTTAAGTTTTCTTACAGTTTCCCTATATAAGTCAGTAATCTACTAGTATACATTCTTTGTAAGGATCTTTATTTCCTCAACACATTATTCACATTGGAAATTTCAGCCAATATGTATAACTTTTTGACAATATTGATATATCTTATCACACTGTCTCAAAAATAGTATAGAACATGCACTCTTATCAGCAATACAATAGAACTTGTGTCCCCAAGATCTCTGACACTGGTTACGATATTTTTAAGAATTTACCAACTTTATGGAAAAATAGTATCATTTAAGTTTATATTTCTTTGAGCACCAGGAAGTTGAATACTTGTGCTTATTTGCATTTTGCATACATGTGTATTACATGTTGTAGTTAGATTGTATGCCTAAAGTGTCACTTACTGTTCATCTATACTAATAAAAGGGTCATATGCTAATTAGAGCGGACATCTTCCTGATGTCCATCCAGACAAAGCCACAGCGGCTGCTAGGCCAGGCAGCCGTGAGCCCTGGCGGCTGTAAGCCCCAGCTTCTGCGAGGCCAGGGGCTCAGGCAGCTCTGGGCTCAGGCCTTGCAACCGTGGCAGCCAGCAGTGGCAGTAGCAGTGGGGTGATGGAGGCGGCGACTTCCCCTGATCGGCCGGATTGTCTCCCGCAGAGGGAGGCCATCCCCTGAGTGCTCCTGGACTGTGAGAGGGGGCAGGCCCGGCTGAGGGACTCCCCCACCCAGTGCACGAATTTTTGTACACCTGGCCTCTAGTCCTACATAATAAAAGCCTAATATGCTAAGTGTTCCATTGTCCAGACGTCTGTTCAGCCAATTAAAGCATAATATTCTAACGATATGCTAAGGCAACTCAACCGTTCACTATGATATGCACTGACCACCAGGGGGCAGTCAACCGGCCGACCAGTCACTATAATGTGCACTGACCACCAGGCCGTAGAGGTTCCAACCAGTAGATTAGCTTGCTGTTGGGGTCCAGCCAATCAGGACTGAGATGGGCTAGACATGCCCTGGAGCCCTCCCATGGCCCCTCCCCCCAGCTAGCCCCACCCCCGATGGGCCCCCATGGGGGAGGGACAGCCAGACCCCACCTGTGCATGAATTTGTGCACCGGGCCTCTAGTAATACATAATTCCAAAAGCCTTTATTTCTATTTGGCACACAATTTCTTAAAGTAGCAGGATATTTCTCCTTTATAACCCATACTTCATGTTTGATATGTTTAATTTTTTTAAAAAAGTGAACAGCCAGCAAGCTTTTGAAAATGTAATTTAATATCAAATAGGTGAAGGGATTTTTCTATTTCAGCTCACATAGGAGTTATTTTATAAGACCATGGAATAGTAAATTTGTTATTCAAATAGCTATGTGGATAGATCCAATTATATTCTACATATTTAAATACTAATAGTTCTAAGAAACAACAGTTTTACCTCTTTTATACTACATTCCTCCTCATTTTCTCCCTCTACTCTAATGGCTATAGTAGGGACATATCATGGTAATAAACTAGCCTTAGTTCTCCCATGGTCTTTTTTTTTTTTTTTAAGTGATTTTGGTTCCAAGTAAAAGAATATGATTATATTTAGTTGACCTATGTTTTGTTTAAAATGAATTTCTTCTTCATGGTAAATGTTCTTTAATGGTTAGAGGTATCTGTCCAGTCTTACAAAATATCACCAATTGGGGTGAGCTGTAGTTTAATTTAAGTATATAAATTTAAATATAGTTTTTACAGTTCTAAACACACGAAAGTCAGAATAAGCTAATAAAATTACAGAATGGTAAATTTTGTTAGAAATTTGATTATAAAACTATATAATTATATTCAAGTATATTATTTGAAAAATATTTATAAAACTTACACATGTCCTCTCCAG
The DNA here is from genome assembly GCF_014108235.1 of Myotis myotis. NCBI lineage: Eukaryota > Metazoa > Chordata > Mammalia > Chiroptera > Vespertilionidae > Myotis > Myotis myotis. The sequence goes on along the minus strand of NW_023416335.1, from coordinate 12,178,356 downwards.
AAATAAACAAGATAATAAAAATTGTTAACAAGTGAAATGTATTGTCTAAGTATATGGATATGGAATATATAAAATATATCCTCTGTTTTACAGACTAATGAGGCAGCTTATACTATTTAAATTTTATAAATAATATGTATTTTTTGGAATAATTCAATTAAATCTGTTCATATTAAATAGCTATTTCACCAGATCTAGTATCATGAGAAAAAATTCTTAAATGCACAGAATTGGTTTAAATTTGTTAGATAAGATTAGTATATTTATGAAAGTTGGGTTATCCTTTTTTGAAAAAGTAATTTTTAAAACATAATTATATTGGTTTATATTATAATGGTTATATATTTCAAATATAACTTAGAAAATTTCAAAATTTCATATATATGGAATAATTCTGTTGGTTGTCTTATTACCACATAAGAAGATGAATATGCAATACATAGTAATAATTATATAATATATGTAATTTTATTTAATTAGCTATATATACATAGTTAAAGCTCATATGCAATGGGTCAATAAATCATCCAAAGTAACTCCTCCTCAAATTTAGATATCAATTTTCATAAAAATTAATATACTTATTTTAATGCATTTAATACTTTTCCTTTATTGAAAATAATAAACAAAATAATTTTATCATGGAACCTAGGTGTATACACAAACACACAAATAGCTTTTCAGATGGAGAAAGACATTTGAATCCTTATGTTGGAAACAAATGGATGTCTCCAATTATATGTCAATGAAATATGTAAGCCAGAATATTGAGATCCAAGCAAACAGAATATGTTAACTTACTACCCAAAGGATACCAAGTCATTAATCAGTTTGAAATACATTCTGTTATTTTTCAGATATGGTCCAAGTCCCTTCTATTTCCTTTTCAATCATGAAACGCATTCGGAAGTACTATGTAATGCTGAACATATGAACATGGAAAGGCTAAAGGAAAAAAAGAATAATAACTAATATGTTCTTCCAGTGTATTTTTGGCTGCATTCTCTTCATACTCTTTTTATGGGAAATGTTCACTTTGTGAGAAAAGTCATTTGTGTTCATGATGAGATGATAAAGATGCTGCCTTTACCGGCACATCCTGGCACCTGTGGTTCTCTAGTCAGCCCTGTTACTGGGTCAGAAGAAAGTTAAAGTCCAGCTGATAGCTCCCCTTCGTGCTGAGGCCTCTCTGCTGGGGTTCATGCCCTCCGTGTTAGCTCCCCAGCCCTCCGCCATCCTGCACATACTTCTCAGAGAGTAAGCAATGTGAATCAGACCCCAGCTTGGGGAGCTGCCAAGTCAGCTGTGGCAATGCCAAGTAACACCCCCCAACTGTGTCACCAAATAATTCCTTTCTGAACAGCTCATTATATTTCCTCTAAATTACCAACATTTAAAGCTGACCTAAAACGAACAAATATGTCCTTTGGAAATAACAGACCAAATCCACGGGCAGGTTACTGACTGATGGGGGTTAAGTTACTGCCATATTTAATCAATTTTCTTCTTAACTGAAAAAATATACACTCCTACCCTCTAATACAATGGGTATTTGGTGTGAAACTCTGTGCACCTGTCTAAATATAGAGTTATATTTAATAAACTTGATAAATACTAATTAACATAATAAAATGCCTCTTTTTTTTTCTTTTTGTATTATAGCACTTTCTCCCTTCCCACATCAAACAAGAACAGTTTCTGTTTAGTCAAACCTAGGTCTCCCATGTGAGGTGAAAGGAGGGAATTGACTATCTTACATGGGAACACATATCGCTTGTTTCATTGGCTCTTCAACTGCAGTATTCTCTGCTTTAATAACAGGAGTCTGTAGTAGTTTCTCAAAGGCATAGATATGAGAACTTCCTGACTAGATGCTTTCTTTTGTTTTTTTAATTACATATATATAATTGACTTCAGAGAGAGGAAGGACGAGGGATAGAGAGATGGAAACATCAATGATAAGAGAATCAGTGATTGGCTGCCTCCTGCATGTCCCACATTGGATGACCAGTAATCAAACATCGACCTCTTGGTTCATAGATCGATGCTCAACCACTGAGCCACGGCGGCCAGGCTAGATGTTTTATTTTCACTCATTTCCTTAATCACTTAATCCTTGACCATAGAGCACTCTGTATTGGTAACACACTCTATCTAGAATAGTTGCATGGAAGTTTTTACCATAGTTTCTTCAACCATTGATTGGGATTCTGAATTCATTATAGCAAAGAAGGGTATTGTTTTGATTTTATTTTTCAATAAGAACCTTTTCTTTCTTTTTCAGTAGAATAGGGTGAAAACTCCCAATGGGTCTCAAGACTAGGAAACTCAGTTACAAAGTTGGCTTGACATTGACTAACTTTGTTGGTGGTTTTGACCCTAACATTATTTTTATTGATTTTTAGAGAGAGAGGAAGGGGGGAGGGAAGGAGAGAGGAAGAGAGGGAAGGAGGAAGAGAGAGAGAGAGAGAGAGAGAAAAAGAGAGAGAGAGAGAGGCACCCTGACTGGATATTGAACCTGCAACCTGGGTATGTGCCCTCACCAGATGATGCTCCAACCAACTGAGTCACACCGGCCATGGCAACCCTAATATTATTTTTAATTAAATTTATTCTTAGTTAAATTTATGCTTCTAAAGATATTAATTTATACTGGTCCATTTTAGATGACACATTATATAGATAAATAACATCAAGCAATGGAAGGGATTGGCTTGAATTTATGTTTAAATAAATAATGCTTCATATAACCTGAGGTAAATTAAATAGCACATGTTACTCTCTAGAAAAAAGATTAAAAAAAAATTTCTTAATATTTTTTAAACTAATTAATGTAGTATAAAATGGAATTAAAATACATATTTTAAAATATGTCTCCATATTTCTTAGAAGAAATAATTTTTAAGCATATAACATGTAAGCTTAATTTGTAATTCTTCAGAATAATTATGAGATTATATTTTACAGTACAATAAGTTTGTGAGTCAAAAAGTTTGGGAAATGCCTGTCTCAATAAACTGGCTGTATGTGGCGCAGCTCACCTGGGAAAGCCAATTATATGAAGTAGTTAACAGGCTACTGCTTTGGTGTAAGTTCCATGGGAGAATCAGCAGCCTTGCACTATGCGGGGCCACCCTTCCCAATCTGCTCCCATGGGGTCCTCCATGAAAAAGTTTGAAAACCTTTGATGACCTTCCTGCCCCTCAATGCAGAGCACTCCAGACAACCTCTGCCCACACACCCATGCTTTCCTGCAAAATGAAGCTTCACTGCCATCCCTGTACTTGCATATTATTTGAATACTGATTTTTGGATAAAGCTTTGATTTTAGATGAATTCATCCCATAACCTATATTTTATGTATATAAGAATATATGTAATACATATAAAACATAGATTATAAAAATACATATATAACAGGTATACATATAACATGTACAGTGTCCATGCTGCATTGAATAAGCCTCAATATCATGGGCTACAAAAATACTCAACTTAAAATTAGTTTTTGCTTACCACATGTCCATTTGGCAGGGGTTGCTAGTCAACCTGGTTCTCCATCAATTAAATACTTCTAGTTCTGCCCACAATATTAAGTCAGCTTGAAAAATTCACTTCACATTTGGGTTCCTTAGCTTATCAATTGTTCCACTGGGAAGGCTGACCTCTTTGGCAAGCCTCTAACAGGCATCCTTGTATAGTTTCTGCAGTACTCTCCATAAAGTCTGCCTTCGCCTTTTAGTAAAAATATTTCACTTTGCAGTAGTTAAAATAATTTTCCCCCAATTACTTATAGAATCAGGAATTATTATTTAAAAAAATAGTAAAATTTGATAGATTTCCAAACATCTACAGTGGATAAAAGACATTTTTATTGGATTGAGTTTAAAACATACTCATACTCATAACTGTTTCATTTGAAAACCATTCATCAACAATTTGCTGAATGAAAATTATTTAGCTTGGTGCTGTGAAAATTGCAAAACATGATGAGCTTGGGATTAATTAGGAATTAATTAGTGTTTATATGGTCTGGTGAGGGTTGGATAAAGTTAGGGAGACTTATCTACTACCAAGAGCACAGGTAGAATAGACATAAGAACTTCTACAGGCAGTTTTTGCAAAGGTAATTTCATATTATTTCATTATAGTAAATATTAATGGCTATAACAGTATGAATAAAGTCTGATATAATAGGAAATTATATTATTTTGTTGTTTCTGTATATTTAGATCACAGAAAATAAAGCTCAACAAAATCGCCTTGGCTCCTGGTTTGTGCATTTATACAGGGCATTAAATGTACCTTTTAGATATCAGATATAGAATTCAAGTACACGGGAAATGCAATGAGCATTTCATATATATTTACTGCCATAGTAAACATTATTTCTGGGTTAATACATGATGTAAAATACCTCTCTAGTAGAAAAAAATAAATATAGAAAGAAGTAGTTTAAGGCCAAACATGCAGTAATATTATTTCAGAGACAAACAATAGAAGAGACAGGGTATAATATAGGTAGTCTGGCAAGTCAGAGCCCCATTGTAGATCTGATGGAAACTGAACTAGGTCTGCCCTAGCCGGTTGGACTCAGTGGATAAGAGTGTCAACCTGCGGACTGAAGGGTCCAGGGTTTGATTCCGGGCAAGGGCATATACTGGGTTACAGACTCAATCCCCAATAGGGGGCGTGCATCATCACTGGTGTTTCTATCTCTCTCTCTCCCTCTTCCTTCCTCTCTGAAATCAATAAAAAATATTTTAAAAAAGAAACTGAGCTAGCTTTAAATAATAGGTGAATTTGGGATTAGTAAAAATGACTTTGTCTTCTAAATGAAAATAATGTTCTACAGACAGGTACTAGGGCAAATGTATATGACTTCACAGATCTTTATATTTCTAGACCTGAATTAAAACATGTTTGTATGTGTGCAGTTTAAATCAATAACATCCAGTTCTTTTTTCTTGGGGCTAAGCCACAGTAATTTGGGCTTTCAGATCGGGATTAGCTTAGTAGGACAGTGTCGAGGTAATTCTGAGATGTCATGCTGTGCTTATCACTTATTATTAATTATTTATGCTTGCAAAGCACATTTGTTTATGTTTACACCCCCCTTGCAGATATGCAACAAGTGTGACTGCATTGATCTGCATCCCGCTGCTCTGCTGCTCTGACAAAACAGATGTTCTTATCAGCGCTGAAGGCTCCTTCCATCAGCCAAATTGATTGCAAGTGACATTTGACAAAGTGGCTAATCAGAGTGGTAGTCAGTTCCCTTCCGTGCAGACACTATCCAATCAGACAGATCCTCCCTGGCCAAGGGGAGACCAAATTAGGAGAAAAGGACTAGGAACACTCTCCACCACACCTAATGAGATGAACTAACATCCAGAAACTGGTCGATAGGTTTTTCCTCTTAAATATATGTCCTGACATGAATGCAGAGATGGCCATAGTCTTTAACATTCATTCATACATTCACATTATATAGACTACACTCTATTAAATTGTTAGCACACTTATTTACATTGATCTATTTATATTGTGGTAACTTGCTTTTGGACTGACTTTCATTATATAGAGAAGAGCATTTGAATACAATATCGTCACATGGTTTAAAAAATTGCCAATTTTAATTTTGCTTAACCCAGTGTTTTATGAGATATTTGATTAAATAATATGTTGAGGGATAATGGTGCCCACTGAATTGTGTATGGAAACATTGGCCTAACATATTTATTCTTGATGTTAAGAAATTACTTCCACAGCACTCTAAGCCACATAACAGTATGGCATGGCCAGTGTGGCTCAGTGGTTGATGAAGGAGGTTCAATTCTTGGTCAGGGCACATGCCCAGGTTGTGGTCTCCATCCCCTGTGGTGGGGAGGGGGCATTCAGGAGGCAGCTGATCAATAATTCTCTCTCATCATTGATGTTTCTATCTCTCTATCCCTCTCCCTAGCTCTCTGAAATCAATAAAAATAAATTTTAAAAAGAAAATGTGGTGCTGATATGTGCTACAACATGGCTAAATCTTGAAAAACATTATGTGAAAGAAGCTAGACATAAAACACCACATATTGCATGGCTCTATTTATATGAAATGCCCAGAAGAGCTAAGTCTATAGACACTCCTCTGTATTTTTATTTTGTCAAGAATAATATGTAAGTTTGAGATTCCCTTGACCATAGTATAGGCTCAGTCCATACAACTCCAACAGATAAAATCTAAGAAACATTACTTCTAAGCCAGATTCAGTAGCTAAGCTTCTTCTTGCAGCTTCTGCTGGTGTCTAATTTATTTAAATTACAAGTATAATCTCATCCCTATTTGAGACTTTGCTTTGGCGGCAGGTATCATATTCCAGTCCATCCAGGCATAAGACCCTGTCAAGTTCATGTCAGCCCTTCCGGAAACTGGAGCCACACCTCTGTGAGCATGATAGGAACTTAGCCTTTCTTATTTATTCTCCAATAACTGTGAATTTTTCTTCTTTTTTTGCTGGATGGATAATCTCCATTCTCTTCCTCTAGCCCAGTGGTTCTCAATCTGTGGGTCGCAACCCCTTTGGGAGTCGAACGACCCTTTCACAGGGGTCGCCTAAGACCATCCTGCATATCAGATATTTACATTAAAACTCATAACAGTAGCAAAATTACAGTTATGAAGTAGCAACAAAAATAATTTTATGGTTGGGTCACAACATGAGGAACTGTATTAAAGGGCCAGAAGGTTGAGAACCACTGCTCTAGCCCTTTCTGCCTGGCTGGCTTTCCTCTCATTCTCAGTAGCTGATTTCACATGAGTACTTGCTTCCATGGGCTATATGTCTGGTCTATATCACTTTCTGTGCTAACCTGCACACCTGGTCCTGAGCATCCAATTGGAAAGGTAGCTTATTACCTATCTCCATTATTAAAGCCACAAATAACTAAGAGCAGGCCTTTGAGAGTAGTAAAGGGGGAAATGGTTTAATGCCATTTTGAGTATAATGAATTTCATTAACCATAGACGAGAGAGTTGGTGGAGATAAGTTTGATTTAACTTTTCTTTCTTTTTTCTCTTTCTTTCGTCTTTTTGATCAATGAAAATGTCCTCTCTTCAGAGATGTTTTATTATCATGTAGGTTTCTTTCTCACTGATATTACTAGGTTGGATATTTCTGAGCAGAGATTCTGAAGAAAATATTTCTTACCATTTATACATATGCTTATTATGTGTTTGACATATACCGACATGTCACATTGCTCTATGAATGTCAAAATTCTGACACACAGACCCAAAAGTTCTCATTCTTAAATCATGACTGCCTTATCTTCCTTGACAAAATTCAAAGCAAGATACAAATTTTGCATCTAAGGTATAAAATTAACATGATGCATTTGACCTTCATAGAGTAGAAGTGATATGAAAAGACAGACTTAGCAATGCTTCAGAACCTAGTACTTTGACAATAACTAAGCAAAATGAAGTTGCCTGCCTCATCCTCCAGATATTGATAAGCATCTGAGTAAATACTGAACTTTTGTTCAGAAAGAGATTATATGTAAATACCAAATAATGGTAATCATCTATTTTCAAAATCATCTCAGTAGTAATGAAAATATTTTAAAAATAGGCAACCACTTTATTTCCCTTAGTTCCTTTCTGATGTTAATCCATATGGGTCAGTTTAGCTCAAACCCAGCCTCACCCATGTTGCCCTCAATTTCCATTTAAATATGTGCTGGCCCCCACTTCTCCAGCAGAAAGCAGCATAGAGGCTATCAATAGTTCAATAGCCAGGCCAGTGTGGTTCAGTGGCTGAGCATGGACCCATGAACCAGGAGGTCACGGTTACATTCCAGTCAGGGCATATGCCTGAGCTGCAGGCTCAACCCCTCGTTGGGGGAAGCTGATCAATGATTTTCTCTCATCACTGATATTTCTCTCTCCCTCTCCCTTTCTCTCTGAAATCAACAAAAACACATACAAAATAGTTCAATAGTTATGTGGTGTCCATCCTACTCTCACTTCCACACCATGCAGATGAAGTACCCAGAAGTTATTAGCTCCTGGAGTGCTGCCCTAAGGGACACTATCTTTTCCCTCCATGGGAAGACCCATTTGCCTATTTGATCCCTTTTGCACCATATCTTGGATTAAAAGAGGCAGTAAAATAGATAAAATGGTTTGAGGCGTGGGCCCTGGGTTCACGCTTGATGTTAGCTTTGCTGTGTCCTAGGTGTATAATCTTTGCGACTTATTTAAATTCTCTAAGATTCAATTTTGCAAAGGCTTAAAAACTAGTTTGTATATAACCATGCCACAGCTCTGCTTTTAATCCCTGCATAGCTCCCCATTTCTATGATACAGTGCATTCCTTGTGGTGGAGCATGCAGGGCTTTCATAATATGCCTCCCTCACTTGCAAGCCACTCTCATGCTCCAGTTAGAGCCGATCACTACCAATGATTTGCTGTGCAACCTTGAGTAAGTTCTTGGCCTCTCTACCTTCCAAATACTCTAACAATATATACTTCATATGGGTATTATGCTCAAATAATGTCTGACATATATATTCTCAAGAAATGTTAGTTATTAGTGTTATTGGTTTTTTTTTATTTTTACCCTTTCATATTTGAGGTAGGCTTTGTCCAAAATATGCCTCTGGGTGTACATAAATGGAAGATTTTCAGGTCCTATAATGAAGGAGTAGACGATGCATGATTGTACATGAGTCTCAGAAGAAGCACCAAAACTAGCTATATGACTTCATGGGTAGCAGCATTATTGGATTATATGGAAACATAACCATTTCCAGGCAGTAGTACAGCTCTTGTGGGGTTGAGAAGGTCAGGGCCTGGGAGCCCTATGCCCAAGGCTACTGGGACCATGCAGATTCCTATTTGTGAAGGGCTGCCGGCTGCCACTCCCAACCAGTGAGGGTCATGAGAGGGACCTTGAGAGGCAGTGCTTGCTCAGTTCTCCAAGCTCAATCACCTCCCTGTGATGCTCAATAAAGTTTGTGAGCAGAATGAATCACTGTCCTTGGGTTGCGTCTGTCCACACACCCAGCCTGATACTTTGGAAACAATACCTCCTCAAGACTGTGCTGCTCCAACTGCCAAAAAAGCCTATATCCTCCTTGAGCTGTCCTTTTCACCTAAATCTCTGTTTTCCTGTATTTTCCTAATAACTACACAATGTTTAACTTTGGGGAAGTGTACCAAGAGTAAAACTGGATAAAGATATATAGTGGTAAGATACTCTCCTACAGTTCGTTTTTAAACCTGTTTAGAAAATGTTCCAAATCAACTCTTTGTTCATGGGCAATTCAATTCGTCTCTGGAGGACTTGGTCCAGAATGTCTTTTCTGTGAAACAGCCTCCTCGCCCTTGCCCCTGACCATGGGTCAAGGATAGCTGCTTCTAACACTAATACAAGGACTATTTCCTGCCAAACCCTCAGATTTAAGTGCCCTTTGGAGCTTCAAGCCTCGGCCAGGAGCTCTTCACCTTCTTCCATTTGCTCGCATGGGCCAATATGAACAGATCTGAGAGGAATATGCTAGTGTTTTCCTGTTCTATTGTGAACGTTAATAAGAGAAAAATATATCTGTCCCTTGTGCCTCCCATTATATTTTCTGGTACTTGAAAACAGGAACTCTTCTTTTGGCATCCAAACATAATGCCAGTTCCGTTGTTAGATGAACAATAAACTTGCTATTTAATGAGTAAACAGATGAATTATTGAATGAAGGGATTTTGAGTATCCAAGCCTTCTTTGCTTACGTATGTATGCAAAACCAGACAGTGTCCTTTATATCCTTGTAAATGAGTACTAGATTTATAAGGGTGATAATTTAGTAAGTTATATAATGTCCAATTACTGGGTGGTATATCTGAAAATAATACAATATTGTATATCAACTGTAATTAAAAAATAAAAAAATTATTTTGAAATGACAATGTCTGAAGCCAGATATGACATGCGTGCATTTCTTTTATGTAATTGTATCTCAATCTAAACATTTTATTTTCTCTCCTAAATAAAGTTCTCTCTCATAGTCAAATCTGTCTAAAGGAGATTTTGCAAAACGCAGTTTATATGCAAGTTCAATGTGAACTAAAATGTCAGTATTATTCATACTGCTCCACTTCATTAAATCCACCTTTCTAGCTACTTGAACTGCATAAAATTTATTTTTTTTAAAGTCCCCACATTGTGCCTGTGTCAGCAATGCAGCACCTGTTAGTCATCATGGACCCAATTCACCTCTCCAGGCTATTGCTCAGCATTCTGACAGGCAAGGTTTATGACAGGCGAGCTGAAGGTGAAGGGGATGGATGTATAAACAGTGGAACACAGCCTAGCCCTCGCCTCTGCCAGATTGCGTGTGCAGGGCTCTAAGTGTGCGAGGTCACGCTGCCAGCAGCCAGGAGGGGAGCGTGGGCTGCAGTGCCCTTAATTGGGTGCACATGCTCTGGCATCGCCTTGCCCTGATTAGCACTATGTGGGCCGATCAGCACTAGACTAGAGCACAGCACTTAGGAGAAGAGCATATGGGAAGTGCAGATGTTCAAAGGGTGGCTTCACCCCAGGAGCAGCCAGCAGCCCTCTTTGAAGAATTACCATATCCTATCTTGAGTAAGGACATGAGGAAGGATCCATAGGAAAATGCTGTTGGAAAAGGAGTCTGATCATTTCCTACTCAGAGACGCCCCACTGGGTTCTCCCATTAGGCACCAGGACTTTAAAATGTGTCCTGGAGGCATACAAATACTACCTCCCTCTTTCTAACTGAAAGAGAAGATGTCGATGGCATCACACACCACAGAGAGTCGATGGCAAGTGGAAATAACGCAATCCAAACGTTACCAGGTTACATACTTTATCAGTGCACATTAGTACAGTATCTGCTATGTATTCATTTATTAATTAAACAAGTTTATGAAGCACCTGCAACAGACCAAACACATTCAAGGGATAATGGACCTAGGCATGCAGAAAATTGGAGGCCAGAAAAAAAGGATTTCATTCACTTAGAAGGACACATAGCAGCTTGGTGAAATGTAAATGAGGTGACAGCTAAGTAATTAGTCCCAATTCTTTCAATAATTAGCTGTGCTCCTTGGGCCTCAGTTTTCTCACTCGGAGCTAATCATTTTCAACTACAGGAAAAAAAAATACCTACTGCAGGTCTAAAATGTTATGAATTTATATCCTGTGTCTTCCTTATTGTGTAGTTAATTGAGTCATTCATTCAAGAATTTCAGAGCCTAATCTGTTCCAGGCACAGTTCTAGGCGGTGGAGACATTCTGGTCATAGGAACCCAAGCTCACATTCTGGTGTGGCAAGACCAATTTTAACATGTGAGTAAGTCCTTGAAAACATGCCAAGGAGAGGAGTCACCAGGCCTGAAGAGAAGTAAAACAAGGACATCAGCAGAGAGTAATAGGTAGTTAATTTAATTAAGATGGTCAAAATGTATGCTTCTATCATATTTTAGTGGAAAGATACTAACAATAAATATGCACAGTAATCAATAAACAAGATATTTTTAGATTGTGATGATATTCTCTAAAAAACATAATATGGTTTTGCCCAGCTGGCATGGCTCAGCGATTGAACATCAACTATAAACCAGGGCTTGTTCCCTCGTGGGGGCTGTGCAGGAGGCAGTTGATCAATGATTCTCTCTCATCATTGATGCTTCTATCTCTCCCTCCCTCTCCTTTCCTCTCTGAAATCTATAAAAATATATATATTTTAAAAAACCACATAGTATGGTTTTAAATGAAAGAAGTAGACCCATAGATCATATTACACTTTAAGACCACCTTGGGGAATCTGGATTCTCATTTCAAGTTCAATGGGAATGCTTTTACATCAGGGATTGAGGTGACAATTTTACACCATAGGAAGTGTATTCTGTCTGTTGTGCTTAGAGAATGGGCTTAAGAAGGATGACATCAGGAGCAGGAGTAGGACACTGCAGAAGGCCAGGTAGAAGATTGCAGCGGCCTGCCAACAGTGAGAGCAGTGGAAATGTATAGCGGGTAAGTTCATGATGGATGAGGTATAAGAGCAGAGAAAAAGAGAAAACTTGATAAGTCCCAATTTTCACTTGAGCAACAAAGAGGACTGAAGTATTATTTGCTAAATTGGAGAAGACTTGGGAAGATTAAAATCTGAGTAGTAGGATCTAAAGAGGTGGCAATGAGGAGGAGGAGGAGCAGGAAACAGACTGGATAGGGGCTCCTGGGCAGGAAGAAAACCAGAATAGTGGGGTGCATCTGAATATGCAGATGTATTACAGGGTGCTTAGAATGCCAGGCAGGACTGAATGCCTATTGGAGATTCTGGTGTTAAATTAAAGGGGAATCGGTACAACTGTATTATATTTGGAGCAACATGAAGGTGCTCAGCAGCAGGTACAGAGCAGAACAACTAAGGGCTTCAGCCCTGGCTGAGACTTTTGCCTTATGAGCATGACAGAGGGAAACAACAACATGGGAGCAAAGCATGTTTTCAAGAAAGTGGTTGTTGATACATCACGTAAACAAATGGAAAGCCAAAAATCACATGGTCATATCAATAGATAAAGAAAAAGCATTAGACAAAATCCAACACCCATTTTTGATCAAGAAAGTGGTTGTAATAAATAACCCATAGCATCCGGGTAAGGAAGGAGCAAGAACATTCCATGGAGAGTGAACAAGGAGTTGAGTCGATGGATTTGCAGTCCGTATGAACTTGCAGAGTTTTCAGAAAGGGGATTCTGGATTAAAATAGCAGGAAGAACAAAAGCTGGTTGTGGAATAATGAAATGCCTAGAATGATGAAATGGTATATCAGAGATGTTAGGAATAGTGCATTCTCTCACGTGCTCTCCCCTCTCTCTGCCCTGCTTTCTCATACTGGAAAAGCTAGTTAAAAACACTGACCAGCCTTCCTTTTTCTTAGAGGCTCCTCATGTTAGGAGTTAGATGTTAAGATGCTTCTTCAAGTTAGAAGTTAAACTTCACTTTCCTGACCTACGTTCAGCACTGTGATCTCACATCCACCAACTGGACTCTGGCAGAGTTTGGTTCAGAGGCTGGTGGCCAGGAGGGACATGTACCCCAAAAACATGCATTCAGAAAAAGTGACAACATACTCATTCCCCCACAGAGGCAGAGGTGGCAAAGCTGGCATCCTGCACCCACACAGTGGATCCTGCTGCGGTGTCCAGGTAGTAGGAGCAGTGGTGTTCCCAGTAGAGTAGGTGGAGATGCAGGCATTGCTCCTGACTGCAGACCCTCTGCTCTTGGTTCCTGGGCATATGTAAAGATTTTGTGTGCTACCAAATATCTTTTGATAAATTCCTGTTCTGCATAACCTAACAGTTTCTCAGAGGCAGTGCAGCCCTTGGTGATGACAAGGTCTAGCACTCCATTACAGCAGTGGGTTGCGAATGTGAGGCCATCAGGAATGGAAAGACCCGGATATTGAATTATAGTTGAAAATCTTACAAATTACTCACTGGGAAAATCTGATATTGCTTGATACCAAAATAAATGCATATAAATATCTGGACATCCAAACAAAAGCCAAAGAAGAATTCCTTGAGAGTCATTAGTGTGTCATCATCTTTATTAGTCAATATACCCTCCGGCTGTGAGGGATATTTGTATACAATAATAAATTCTACCACAGATTTTTTTTTTTAAATATATTTTATTGATTTTTTACAGAGAGGAAGGGAGAGAGATAGAGAGTCAGAAACATCGATGAGAGAGAAACATCGATCAGCCGCCTCCTGCACATCCTCCACTGGGGATGTGCCCGCAACCCAGGTAAATGCCCTTGACCGGAATCGAACCTGGGACCCCTCAGTCCGCAGGCCGACGCTCTATCCACTGAGCCAAACCGGTTTTGGCAGTCTACCACAGATTTTAATGGTTTTTCTAAATTATCCATGCACCTAATGCTAATTTTGATAACATTTCAAGAGATTTGTCAAACATCTTTAAATACTAAATGATCTAATGTATCAGATAATCTGTTCATTCCATTTGGTTTTCCCCTGAAGATCAACCTCCCAGATATTTCCATCTGCCTTTTTAAGTCCAAATTGTTGGTCAAGCCTATGGCACAGCAGTGGTCATAGGACTTTCTGTCAACATATCTGATATTAGATTATGTTTCCTGGATCCTATATCTTCTCTTAAAGAAATCTTGTGTTAAAAGTTCAACATGAAGATTACAAGAAGTGTAACATTTTATTTTCACTACTGCAACTCAAAAAGAGTTGAACCATCCTTAGTATACCCATACATATGGTGCCTATGCTCATTGTTCACAATAGAAAATGTTATTTGGAAGTGGAAAAGGGAAATAATAGATAATTTAAAAATATGTTTTGGGAAGAAATTTATCACATCAAAACAACTTTTTAACTAATGGCATATTTAAAATGTCTCTTTGAACCACATTCATTTTTTTGTTTCTTGTATCAAATTATTTTGTTAAAATATTAGCTACTTGTTAATTCTGCAAGTATTACCAGGCAGTTAAAATGCCTGAAGCTATTTTATATTTCCTATTTAAAACATGGTGATAAAATGTTTTTTTCCATGGAAAATATCTATAATTATACTTCTTTAATATAGAATTCTGAAATAAAAATAAAGATTTGCATAGTCTTACTTAGGTGACTATAACTCTAAGCTAACAAAAATAGTAACTGTCAGTTTATTACATAGCTTTCATAAATACTAGTCAAACTCCATACACTGTATCTTATCTTCCACAGAGCAGATAAACCCAACTTAACATTTGAGACAACATCCACTAATTTATAAGAACTACTTTCATCTTTAAAAAACACTGTTAAGCTTTTACCACATTCAATGAAAAGGTAAATTTATAAAAAGAGTAAAAACTAAAATGGGCATCTCATCCAAGTAATGATGTAAGCTCTATGGAATTTGATTTGTAAATAAAACTTAAAAATAAAATTAATTCTTCTATAAAAACAAAGCCATATTTTTATAAAATTCAAATTTAAGACTTATAACCAAATTATTGACTAAATTAAGTTTTTAGAGTCCACATTTCTAGAAAAAAGAGGCCCAACACTCCCCTCTCAGTTTTGTGTAATTGTAGTGAGCTTTAGAATGGCTTAGCAGGCATTTGAATAGATCTGTAGCTATTATACACATCCATATTTTACTTACTTAGAGAACATCAGTCCACTAAGTAGTAATAAACTTAGTTTGAAATGTCACATTTTGATTTAAAAAAAAAAAGAACAAATAACATTTTAACTTAACACCATCATATGATTTTAAGAAAGAAACATCAGGTAAAGCTGTTCTTTTGAGAATAAATTGAAAAAAAATTACTTATTTTATAAAGGAAAAGTAAATTGATACCATTTAAACTTCTGGAGGGTTTTAAGATTATTTTTACAGTCTCATGTAAAATATCACTACATGTGATTAATTAAATTAGCCCATTTGAGTTAGATACAGAGCTAGGTAATATATTCAAAGACATGCAGTTTTAATTTTTTCAAGAGTACTCAATAAATAGCCCTAGGCTAACAAAGTACTGCCTGCTAGAAGTCCTCAAGGGGCATGCTAGCAAGAATACCAATTGTTTAGAATGGCATTTTCAATGTACTTGAAGATTAATTGAAGGCACTTGCTAGTAATCTCGCCGATAAGTCAGATATGTCTTCAGTTTGCCTAGAAAATCCTTTCTTTAGAGACTAAATCAAAAGTAAACTCTTCCCTGGAGCAAGACTAATATAGCTCCAATGTACTGTACATGATTTCCCAGTAATTTAACAAACTTTGTTTTCTTTGGAACTTCCAAGGAGAAAAACAGTCCAGTGAAAATTACTATCCTATATAATAAAAGGCTAATATGTAAATTGTCCCCTTGACCGGATTTCAACCAGGAGTTTGACCAGGGGGAAGGGCTGGCCAGCCAACCTCCCGTGTCCCCTTCCCCTGGCTGACCAGGCCCTATTGGCCCCTATCAGGGCAGGCTGGCCAGACACCACCCATGCACAAATTTGTGCACTAGGCTTCTAGTAATATATAGACAACCAAAACTGTGTAATATTCCAGCTGACATGGATACATTGAATATGCAATACTAGACCCCTTAAGAAATGTGAATGGTTATTTCATTGCTTTTATTATCCTTCTTCTATTGGGATGGATTTTGCATAACTTTTTAAAAGGTAGCTTACAGCATAATAGTAATCCCTACATGTAGGAAAATTTACATTAGAAAGAAAACAAAAATATTGTTTTACAAAATAATTTAGAAACTCTACTGACAAATTATTGGCAATAATATGTTTTATTACAATGGGGAGGAGCTCAATTTATCCCTTCATGACCCTCAATGATCTTTTATAAACTCTTTTAAAGTGCAGATGGCTTTAATGCACTTCAACTTTTGTCATCGCTGCTGCCTTCATTATTCTGAAGTGACTTTGATATTGCTTTTCCAAAGGTTTAAATTATTCTTACACATATAGTGCTTCACAGAAACCCAGTGAACCAGTATATGCGACTAGTTATTACTGATGAAATTTGAAAGATATCCGGAACAAGACTTAAGGGAGGTCATGGGACATTTCTACTTGAAAGTGAGTCATGGGTACTATTGAAATTTAACTTACTATAGTTTCTTTCTATGAATATTTTTCCTGCTTCATCTTTCTTATTTCATTTCCTGCCTAAGGCTTATAGTTGAGAGTGGTCTTGACTCAAGATCTGTATTTCTCTTTATATTAGAAAAAGTATTTTCTTTCGTGAAATTATTTTATTTTTCATTATTTCAATAATTTACTCTGGTCCTCATTTAATTAATTGCCTAGGCCTTGAAGAAGACTCATATTTTCTACATTTTAGGACACCGAAGTGTGTGTGTGTGTGTGTGTGTGTGTGTGTGTGTATCTTCTTTCTATTTTTCAAATGTCAGTGTTCTCCAAAATCCCCCACTCTGGCAATTCTTTTCTCTCTTTACATTTTATTCCAGTGCGATTTCATCTGTGGTCATGCATCACCCTCACTAAACTCTGTGCTCCAAACTAATACGTATGTATATGTTCCAAATGCACAAAATCACAAATATCTAAAGGAGAATTCATCACTTACTACCCTCGGGCCTCTGGCAGTCCATGTCTCTGTGAATGATACCATCATTGTCTGTCACTTAACCCAAAATTTAGCCATTCTCAATTGTTTCCTGCTCCTATAGTGCACATATATTGTATAATCGTGTCCTATTGACTTTTTTAAGTTCATTTTCATCATCATGTCCACTCAACTTCAATCTCAGTTTACTTCATCTACAGTTTTTCCCCTGTGAGATTTCAAAAGACTTCACTGAATTAATTCCATCCAATATCAGCAAAGGGGACTTTCCAAGGCACAAATCTAATTCTTTCCACCCAGTAAAATCTGGACCCAGCTGTGGCCAGTGTGGCTTAGAGGCTGGGCATCATCCTGGTCTCCCAGAGGTTGCTGGTTACATTGGTCAGGGCACATGCCCGCCTTGCAGGCTCAATCCCCAGTAGGGGGTGTGCTGGAGGCAGCCTATAGATGTTTCTCTCTGCTTCTCTCTCTCTCTCTCTCTCTTAAAAAAAAATCCATAAAAGGATTTTCCTTAATCTGGACCCTGATCATCCATCTACCATTGGTCTCAACTCTTGCCTGCCCACATCCATGTAACCCCAAAGAGAGTTACTTGTTCCAAGAGTTATGCATTCCTCTGTTCCTTGTAATGTGCTCTGGCCTCTATTGCAAATTCCATTTTCCTACACCTCTTCCCCTACTAACACACACTTTGATATCCTTTCTTCATTTTCAAGGCAACATTCAAACATTCCTTCCTGGTAAGACTTCTTTCCCCTGACCCAGGAGGCCTTGTTAGGATGCTGTGCTGACTCCCATTATTTTCTGTGGCATCACTTGCCACATGGCACTGTAACTGCTGAGTTACTGATTAGTTCTCTGAGTAGGTCATGCATTCTTCAAAGTCACAGTGTCTAGTCCTATAAGCCTAGTACTTGATAGCATGAGCCGGAGCACAGGATATGACCTTACTTTGATGTTCATAAAAGCAATTTTGAATGGTTCAGTTCTCTGCCTATCTTATCTTACTTAACTCAATTTCTGTTAGTAACTTTATTCTAGTATTTTTATTAGTGAACTTAAGAGGTTATGTTAGCCCAGCTGGTGTGACTCAGTGGTTGAGGTCCAGGTTAGAGCACATGCCCAGATTACTCGCTCGATCCCCAGTAGGAGGCATGGTGGAGTCAGGCAATCAATGATTCTCTCTGATCACTGATGTTTCTATCTTTCTCTCCCTCTCCCTTCCTCTCTGAACTTATATATGACTTTTTCATTCTTCTGTCACTTTGTGGTTACTTTTAGGCTCTAATTTACCTTTTATGGTAACCGTTCTAATAGTCTAAAGATAATATTTTATTTCTATATCTGTAAAGATAATACACACTATGATTAAGCTTTATTTTTGGACTTTTCAGATTTATTTTACCTTTGCTTACTATTTTAAGATTTTCATCATCAAATTTTATGAATATTTTCTGCTCTATTTGGCACCATCTGACATAACTGTTTCAACCCAAAATATTATACCAATATATTAAATTACTTCACCTTTTTCCATTTTTAATAATCCCTGTACATTAAATGTTACTTTTCTCTATCTTTCTTTTGAATGTGCATCACTAGGCTTTTAGACCAGCTTATTTCCATTTCATAACTCTCAAATTCTGCCACCTATTTCTTCACTGATGGTTTTTATTCACCAAAAAAATTGCCATCAAGCCTAATACATTATCATCGGGGAGTATTATAGTTGGAAAACAGGAAGATTTTTATGTATATGAAAAATAACCTGAAATGAAAAAGCAAATACAATCTTTTTCAAAAGTAATATCTTGTTACAAATCATCTATTTTTATATTTACATTTTATAAGATATAATCAATAACTAGGGAACTAAAATTTCCTTATACTACTTAAGAGCCATAACCTATATTTGAATATGTGGTATGGTTTTCAGTCATTTATTTCCATATAAAATCCTATTTTATTCAAAACCATAGGGTCCTGCTTCAATGTATAGCACACACACTGTCTCATAATGATTATTTTTTAAATATGCAAAACTAAAATTTTTACATCACAATTCTAGGTGTCTATAATTTCAAATTATCTAAAGAGTTGTGTCTTTGAACTAGAAGAAACCTCAAGGATCTCTTTTATTCAACCTCTGTGTTTAGATATATAAATCTTATTTTCCCTACCCTATAGATAAATCTACTATAGCCAAAGAAGTTAAGTAGCAAGGTCATCCAGTGGGTATTAGGTGCAGAAATCTGGAGAATAAGAGTTTTTAATCTTATTCCTTTATAAAAATTTCTTTATTGATTAAGGTATTACATATGTGTCCTTATCCCCACATTGCCCCCCCACACACACACTCATGCCCTCTCCCACCTGTTGTCTGTGTCCATTGGTTAGGCCTATATGCATGCATACAAGTCCTTTGGTTGATCTCTCCCCCTCACCCCCACGCTCCCCTATGTTCCCTGAGGTTTGACAGTCTGATCGATGCTTCTCTGTCTCTGGATCTGTTTTTGTTCATCAGATTATGTTATTCACTATATTCATAAATGAGTGAGATCATGTGATATTTATCTTTCTCTGACTGGCTTATTCCTAGTATCTTGGGCAATGCTTATGTAAAGTACCTCTAATTGTTATTCAACAGCTTTGCAAAGCAATTTATTTTTATACTTAAATTTTTAACACTTCGTAGTATACTGAACTTGATAAAATAATTTCATATGAATTTATTTGATTACACCTATTTTATTTCTATCAACCTCAGAACTCTACTTTCATCCATAAATATTTATTGGTCACCTATTCTATGTTATGCACTGTGCAAGGTAAAGAAGTCATACATAAGCCAACATCACAGAGCTCAGGGTCTAGTGAGAGATATCAACAACTAAGTAATGCAGGTTGAAAAGTGCCCCGTGCCTCCTGCGCCATGCTGCTATGTAGCAGCACCTTAGACAGACATCTAATAGAGACAGGGATGGGGAGAACAGTGACCAAAATGAGACCTACGGGATGAGTTAAAGTAGCCAATTAACTACACACTCACTTTCTAGGCATAGAAAGGACCATGCACAAAAGTAATGGAACATCTTGATGACTAAAAATACAATAAAATGTCAAAGGCTTGGAATATAAAAGCACTGTCATGAAAGATATAACTGCAGAGGTGAACAGGAACCAATTCCACATGAACTTTGAAATCCATATATGAAATGTTAGATTTTATCCTAAAGACAACAAGGAGTACTGAGTTAACCTTTCACTCTCATGTCTCACGGTGAGAAAACCATTCATCATGATCGCGATGCTCACTCTTACTTTCCAATTCCCATTCCAGAGAGACTTACTGTTTTGGTAATTAACCTGCAAAGAAGTTTTCCAATTCTGTCTCCTGGTCTGGCCACTCTGTAAACCAGTGGTAACGTTTTGGGTTTCGTGTTAGAGCATAAAATCACCACCACAACTGACTGAGGACACAACTGTGTCAGGGACTGTGCTGTGTGCTTTACATTTGGTATCTTGATCTATTACTATAAAAACCTTTTTACCCCAAGGTTACAGATGAGAATATTGACGTTTGAAAAAGTTGAGTAATTTGTCAAAATTTGCATAGCTTAAACTTATAGTGTCAGTGTCATATCCATTATATTTTCATCCCCATACATTTTTTACATATCATGTAATTTGCAAAATATACTGAAAGTCTAATATGCAAAACCTGAACACAATTAAGTGCATTTTATAAGAATTACCCATTTGTTAAAATATTCAAGAATATATATTAATATCATTTATTATTTCCCTAATTTAATCATTTTTTTTAGAATTTATTTCATCATCTTAGCACACATAGTCAACCAATTAAACCACGCAAGCCACAGACGGAGTTTAAATATTAGCTATTTTTTTTATAATATTAGTCTTATAGGCTCTATGCCTCTAATAATAGTATCCGCAATTTTTATTTTTCAGTTTTACACTCACTTTTATAAAACAATAAGAACAAAATACAATAAAATCTAACATTCAAAAATTTAAACTTCCCTGGACAAAAAGAAAAAAGTGATTACTGCTAAAACTAAGTATTGCCTGGTAAACAGCACCACTACACAATTTTCCAAAAATAATTTCCAATTTCTTCATTTGATAACCAAAGTTCATACTCTAATTACCAAAGGTTTCATCCCATACTTTGAGACAGTGCTGAGTTATCAAAAGATATTTTCTGAAGTGTAGAAATACTTAATATTTACAAGGTTATTATAATATAGCAATTCGTGTAGGAGTTAGTATTTTCCATGTGTGCGCACCTCTAAACTTTATATGGGGGTAGAATTTGCCTTCATGTTCTTTTCTTATGTTCTTTTGGGTGAAGGCCACCAAACAATATTGTGGGCAAATATGCTTGGGGGCGTACAGGTTCTTTTCCTGATTCCCATTAATTTCACTTCTATTATACAGTTCTGATCATTGTCCCCTAAATGCATTGCCTTACCATGGAATTCATACATTACTTTACTTGAGGACCATGGTCTTCTCTAACATCCATCATGTATTTTGGTCATCTTGGCATATTATTAACTTGAAGCACTTAATATCATCTCCAAAGTCAGTGAATGCTCCCCCCACACCCCATTTCAAGTCACTTATCCCAATAATAAACAATGCACTTACATCTTGACATTTTCCATTTCTTATTTCTTAAAACCTGTGTGCTATCCTTCATAAGCCATAGATGTGTGTATGTGTGTGTGTTTTATTATATTTTTTTTTGTTAGGCCTAGACCAGGGGTGGGCAAACTTTTTGACTCGAGGGCCACAATGGTTTCTTAAACTGGACCGGAGGGCCGGAACAAAAGCATGGATGGAGTGTTTGTGTGAACTAATATAAATTCAAAGTAAACATCATTACTAAAAGGGTACGGTTTTTTTTTTTTTTTAGTTTTATTCATTTCAAACGGGCCGGATCCGGCCCGCAGGCCGTAGTTTGCCCACGGCTGGCCTAGACACATAAGTGCATATACACCCATGCACACAAAATACACACTTCTGCAAGAAGAGACTAAAGGATGAAGTATTTGGGGTAAAGAAATAGGTGAATTGCCCCTGCTGGCGTGGCTCAGCAGTTGAGCGTTGACCTATCAATCAGGAGGTCAAGGTTCAATTCCTGGTCAGGGCACATGTTGTGGGCTCAATCCCCAGTGTGAGGCATGCAGGAGGCAGCTGATCAATGATTCTCTCTCTTCATTGATGTTTCTATCTCTCTCTCTCCCATCTTCTCTAAAATCAATGAAAATGTATTTTAAAAAGAAAGAAATAGGTGAATTTAAGATTCTCTGCCTCATAGCACTGAGCAAAATTACCAATGTCCAGTAAAAATTCTTCCAGTGTGAGATGTGCAGTATTTTCTTCCTCTGTTACCTGTCATTTCTACACTAACTACCAAAAAAGAAAAATACCTACAATTTTATATTATATTAGTTACTCTCATCAAGTTTTAACATAATTATAATTTTGAGAGAATCACAATACATAAATAATTGCACTAAGCAAATTACAAACACTAGATCCATTTGCATATTATCATGAGGGCTCACTTTACGGGTCATCTTCTCTGAAGTCTTGCCTCTGTACATGGACACCTGGAAAAGCTCCCTATATCTACAAGGTTTTTTTCATGGTACTGCTACCGATAATGTTAGCTGACACTCTCAGCATTTACAGCTTCTCTTTTTCTGCAAAAGTAAGGCATTTATATACATAAAATTAAAATGAACATGTAATTGACTGGGGCTTGAGTTTAAGGTAATTTAAACAATGAATTTCTAGGCACTCAGAGGAAAGAATGTAAGGAGTACAAATTGCATAGGGCCCATGGGCTTTTCAGAAAGTCTTTGAAATCCTTTAGCTTGCATATGAAAATGTATTGCAAATGGATTTTTACAGCACAGGATGTTACTTAAAGAGTTATTCAAGGCTCTGTGTGATATTTAGATTTAATATTTTACAAGCTTTATAGTTAAGTTCTTTTAACTCCTTTGAAAGGCAAAAAAAGGTGAAGTCTTCTAGTTGAATGAGTATATTAGTGTTTTTATTAAGGTTTTAGAGACCAGTCCAGCAGAATACAGCAATTAAAACATAGGAGTTGCTGTCCAAACACTGAGGTGTCTACCCTTGATTTGCCACTCAGTCAATGGTCCTCAGACAAGGTAATAAAGTCCCCAATAAAATAGGGAAGTAACAATACATCTCTCTTAGTAGAGTTTATATAATGTGTACATAGTAGATGCTCAGGAAGTGCTAGGTAACTTTTATCCTAAAAAATACCTAAGGAGAATGTGACTACCTATGAATGCTTCTTCATTTTTAAAGGGAAGAAAAACTTGTTTTTCAAAGTAATAATCATTTACGTAAGTAAAATTCCCTCTTTAATATAGGGTCTTTAGTGATGTTTATATTGTATAAATTTTACTTACAGAGGCAACTTGATCAAATAAGGCAGCAAAAATGAGAGATGAGCATATTCTTCCAACTAGGTTTCTTAGACAGGGTTCTCTATTTGTTTGTTTAATCTGAAAAATTAGCATATAATTCCAGGAATTCTTTTGAAGGGTCACTAAGTTTCTTTGAGAAATCCTTAAAGCTGAGTGAGATAAAAAGAAAGAAGCAAGATTTGACTTAGGAAAAGCTAAGTTCTACTCTCAATGCTTCTTTTATTATCCCTCTGATCTTAAGCAAGATACTTAAAACATTCCACATAATTGGAACAAAAAGACTTACTATATTTACTTCACAGGGGTATAGGATTAAATAAAACAATATAAATATACCTTATAGCAGTATAAAAGAGCTTTGCTACTATTCCATTTTACTAGTAAATGAAATTTCTCTGAATTCAGAAAAATCTGCATTCAACAATTCACAGTATATACATGACTTATAAAATATAATAGCATAATCTGTATTTGAGTTCCAACCTCAAAGTTAAAACAAAGACCATCTTTGAAGGTTTTCTGTGGGTAGCACCTTTATATGGGTATTTTTTTCTGACCTGATTGACACTTCACAGGGGAGGAGCTTAGAAAGATGATTTAAAAGTGAATATTCACAAAGAATAAATAAAATAGATGTGAACCAATCGCCTACTTCACCAGGGCCTCCCACAGGGCATGAGTAGTGACCTATAATAATCAGAAGCACACTGTTTTTCAGGAAATTGGTCTCATTGACTAGACATTGACTTGTATCCATCTCCACAGACCTCCAGTTCCTTGCCCCAAACTCCAGCAGGTGAAGTTGGCTTCTTTCTTCTCAGTTTGGTAACCCATTGAAATTATGTTCTCCATTTACCACCAATTGATTTATCTTCAGGTAAGATTCTCCCTCCACCTATTGGACTTATATTCTGGGCAGCTTCCCATTGCTGCTCCTGTTTCATCTTAAGGAAGGGGATTCAGAATAATGCTAGGACCTGACCTTTGAGAGAGTGTGCCTTTATATAAAACTCATCTATGTAAAACTCACAGCTCATCAAGGTGGCGCAGAGCCTTAAAGATAATACAATTAGTGTAAGTCGTTTACATACCCAAAGTGTCCTTTGAAGAGTACCAAAAATACAGCAACAGCAACAACAAACCCACTCCACCACCATCGGATTTCTCTGAAACTCTAAATCCCCGCTATTAATTTCACCTCAGTGATCAAAGCATCTTCTCTACAAAGACAGCATGTTCACAGGATCACACACTGGCTTCAACATAAGGAACACCAACCTGTCCTGACCTACTCCATAATCGATTGCCACATATTGATTTTTGTTGCTTTTTTAGCTACAAAAAAAATGAATATAGAACATTAAATTGGTGATGAAAGCCAAAATATGGGACAGGACTATAACCAGGAAGGTCAAGATTGAATAAGAAATCATAGTAGGGAGTTTAGAAGAGAGAAGAGACCTCCAAAGTCAAGACTGAGAAGTCTTTACAATACATTTCATAAACTTAATAATTCTACTAAATGATTTGTTTAATGGGGCAGATCCCATTAAATGATCAACTTTTGGCCCAAATAAACACATGTTCTGTTCCCAAATGCAAAAATCATCTTTGGAGAGTAACATATGGGTCTTAGAATGATGTTCTTTCAAAGGTCCAGAAAGAGACTCACACTTAGACTTGCAAAGATTGTTCACAAAACAGTGGCTTCTCTGATGTTGTTGGAGGGATTTTATGATCTTTTAATGAGCTTTATGCATAAAGTGAAGAGCTGCTACAGAGAAGACTCATTTTAAGGACAGAGACATCTTCAGTTTCCTATAAACTGATCATAGCCCATCCCAACGAGGGCTTCATGTAGAGACACAGATACCAAAGGCCAGTGCCACTGAGATGACAAGACAGTAGAGAACGGTCCTGCAGATATGCTATGTCATTGTTGGATCTTTGTTGTACTTTTGTTTTTAACTCAGAGAAATAACCCATTTCACTGCTGTAATAATCAGACCATCTTCAGAACTACTACTAACAAACAGTGAAAATATTGCTTGGTTATAATGTCATTGTGCATCTGTTGGTGCTATCCTAATTTAGTTTTCTGAATTAATATGAAGGAGGAAAAAGAAGGACAAGATTAGAAAATGAATCACATCATTTGAAAATCCTGAGTAATAATTTACAATAAATTAGTAAACAAGGTTAATGAAAATGATACATTGGAATGGTTAATTTGATGTATCAGCTTGGCTAAGCTATGGTGTCTAGCTTAGAATGATGTTTAATATATGTTTGATCAAACACCAGTTTAGATGTTGCTATGAAGGTTCATTTTTAGATCTAACATTTGATCACATGATCAGTAGCCATTGAGCAATGCAGATAACCCGCCATAATGTGGTGGGCCTCATCCCAACAGTTGAAATCATGAAGAACAAAAACTGAGGTCTCCTGAAGAGGAAGGAACTTTGGCCTCAAGACAGAAACTTAACAACCCTGCCCATGTTTTCAGTCTGCTTGGTCTGAGGATTTCAGGCACAAGGCTCCAATGTCAAATCTTACCTGAATTTCCAGCTAACCATCTTACTCTATGAATTTCAGACTTGCCAGACCCTAAAATCTCATGAGCCACTTCCTTAAAATCTTTTATGAATTGGTCTGTTTCTCTGGATAACCCTAATACACAAGTCATAGTTCATCATCTTTCAAATAGACTTTTGCAATGGCCCCCTGACTGGTGTCCCTGTCTCTTGACTTCACCTCACTCTCCTTAGTATTTTCAAATATTTCCAAAAGGCATGCTATTAATAAATTCCTTCTTTTAACTCTGTGATGCAATCAGGGTGAAATGTAAGTTCCTTAATAATGCAAGGCATTATTGTATCTCTTACTTGCTCCCTTCTCCCCTCTCCTGTCAATAAAACTTTCCCTGCCTTTTATTCTTCAGCCATAAAATAACTTATGTTTCTCTAAATCCACGGTACTGTTTTTGCATCTGAGCCTTCGCACATGCTCTGTCATCTGCTTGTCATGACCATTCCTCTGGCCATCCTCCTCTTGCCTACCCAGAATACACGTTTGCATCTTTTCTAATTCAACTGAGACATCATTACCTTATGCAGTAGCTCATCCCGGTACATCAACTCCAACCTCTGACTGTGCATCACTGACTACTACACCCCAGTGCCCGTGACTAGACCGGTCTCATTCTCCTCTGCACCCTCAGACCTAACCCAGCAGCTGTCGCATGCATGCCCTCAATGACACTGCACTGAACAGCCTATAGCTTACTCTCCTTTGGTTCAGTGGATTTGAAATTAAATTTAATAATATATTACATAATTACAGTGATCTGTGGATAGCGTTTTAAGTCCTGAAGCTCAAAGCACTGTGATTTTAACAACTTGAAATGTTAAATTACTTGTGTGGAATGTTCCATATGAAACCTCATTGCTGTAATGCAATTGATTTTTAGAAATATATTTTATTTATTTTTTACAGAGGAAGGGAGAGGGATAGAGAGTCAGAAACATCGATGAGAGAGAAACATCGATCAGCTGCCTCCTGCACAACCTCCCACTAGGGATGTGCCCGCAACCACGGTACATGCCCTTGACTGGAATCGAACCTGGGACCTTTCAGTCCACAGGCCAATGCTCTATTCACTAAGCCAAACCAGTTAGGGCTGAAATAGATTTTTTTTTGGTCACATATAATAAGAAAAGTGAGAAGTTCAGAGTCTTTTGAGGATACATTTGACTTAACACTATTGTATCATTAATAGGCATTACAATGGCTTCAGTGTTAAGAACCATTACAAAACCATTTCAAAATCTATAGCTGATCAGAAATAAATTAGAGAAATTGAGCTATTAACATTAAATAAACCCATGCAGCAGAACACAAGTGCATTCCTTATATTTACAACAGTTATTGCAGTAATTTGGAGTGCTGTGCTTGGAATATATTTTTTTTACTGTAAATAATAGAAATAAGACCTTTCTGTGAGCATTATATTATCATTAGCATTAGGATATACTTACCATATTAGCATATTAAAAATCAGTGTATGTCCCAAAATATGGCTGTCACTCAAAGAAACTAAATTCTTCTATATAAAAAAGAAAAAGAGGATTTCATCTCCCTCCCATTGCCGAAACCGGTTTGGCTCAGTGGATAGAGCGTCGGCCTGCGGACTGAAAGGTCCCGGGTTCGATTCCGGTCAAGGGCATGTACCTGGGTTTCGGGCACATCCCCAGTGGGAGATGTGCAGGAGGCAGCTGATCGATGTTTCTCTCCCATCGATGTTTCTAACTATCTATCTCTCTCCCTTCCTCTCTGTAAAAAATCAATAAAATATATTTTTAAAAAAAAAAATTAAAAAAAAAAAAAAGAAAAAGAGGATTTCATCTCCCTCCCATTTTCCATCTCTATTGCCCTCCTTCTATGCTGAACTCCAGAACTGTCCTAAGTTTTACTTTTGTCTTTAACATACGGTTCACACTAGACATAAATATCACATTATTCTACTCCCTCTACTGGGAAAAGTTCCGAAGTCGTTACCTTCTTCCTAGACCTGTCCACTGAGATTTGGATTAATGTAGATAATATGCACCCAGCAGATCTACTCAGGTAGCCCACAGACCCATCCAACTCAAGAGATGAAGATAAATGAACCATCTTTCTCTTCAAAACCCTTACTAATATTCTCTCAGTTGAAGGTGATCCCATTAGAAAACTTGGAGACACCCTCTTTCTCTCTCAATCCCACATCTAGTCAACAACAAATACTTCTTCTCTGAGATTCTCCTGATTTCTTAAATCCACCCTCTATCTCAGATCAAGACCCCATCATCTCTCCTGTGAAAAAACCTGTGATAGCTTTTTGACTGTTTTCCCATTTCCAGACTTAGCACTTTCAAATCCAGCCCCAACAAAGCAATCAGCAGAACCAGCTGCATACAGCACATGTTGAATTTTTGCCTCTTAAATCCAATTGATGAGTCATTTGGTTTAATAGGATGTTTGGTCTACTTATATTCATCTACATTTATTGATATATTTGATCTTCTATCATCACAGGTTATATTCTCTATATATACAGTCTTTGCTTTCTTTACCTTCTGATAATTAGATGCATTTTTATTTTCATGGCTATACTTATAACTATAATTTTATATAATATTCTAATCTCCTTTTCTCTCTAGTTTCTCAACTGTAAGTAACAATTTAAGTAACATATTTCCCCTCTCAATTTCATTGAGTATATCATTTTCTTAATGGTTATCGTCATGCTATTTAAGTATACTAATACTTACATTACCTGCTTTATGAGTTTTAAATTATATCTTTTGAGCCTCAGCTTTATAAATCCACATGCTTGCAGAGTCTGTGCACTTTTCTCTTCTTTCCTCCTCCCAAGCCCAGCCTTTAAAGACGTAATTTTTGCATTGTCAGGACTTAGAACTTCCACATTCTGTTTTAAAACCATAATTCACATAGTGATTTGAGTCTTTTGTCCTACATTTAATTGGATTCAGTGTTCACAGCCAGTCTTTGTTAAATTATTGTTGTTAGATTTTTATCATTATAATTTCATCAAAGACCATGGAAACTGTATTTATTGATTTCTTTCGTGTTCAAAAAAGTATTTATCTGCTGCCTTTGTAGACACTTACCTGCTTTGGTCTATAAACTCTTTGACTTACACCGTTTTTAGAAAACTTTACAGGCTCTATTTTCTTTTAGTCTTGACCATTGTGGGTAACTATAAGACTAAATTAACAGTATTGTCTTATAGATGACTTGAATTTTATGTATCTGCTTAGGGCAAATATCTTTTTCTTTAGCATTTAGTAATTTTACTAGGGTAACTAGGCTATGTCTCAAATGCAATTATTCCCTTAATTTCTTAAGGATATGTTTGATCCATTCATTCTGTAGATTCAAGCTTTCTCTTTTAATAACATATTTTCTTCAGTTGTATTCTTGAATGGTTTCCTGTTCCTTACTTTGTTCAGAGGTACTAACAAAATGCATTTCAGATTTCTTGCCACATTTCTGTTACTGTTTAACTTTTCATTTCTGTACCACTTCTCCTCTATTCTCTGGTGATTTTTTTCATTGGTTTCTCTTTTGTCTTGTTCTTTTTTTATTTTTATTTTTGTGGCATTTCTGTAAAGATTTCATGCTGGTTCCCTTTCAATACTTTCTTATTTTGAGTCCTGGATCATTTATTTATGGGGGAGGCAAGGCAGTGATAGGGTAGCTCCAGGCCATGTTCCAGGCTGATTTTCAAGCAAAGCTATGATACTGGATTTCCAGCATGCGTGGCTCTGATCCTTTACCTTCCTCTAGCCAGTTTCTCAGAAGCAACAACACTGCTCACGAAGCCTAGTCACTCTCCTCCACCCACATTACCTGAAGGCCACTGCTTGTGAACTTGTCATCACCCACATTTACTCCCAGGAAAGTTCCCAGCAACAGCCTGGCATCCTGGCCTCTTTCTCCAAAGACTGGTTTGGTGGCAGGTGTTATGGGCTGAACTGTGTCCCCACAAAATTCATATGTTGAAGCACCTCAGAATGTAAACTACATGCATAATGAATTCATTGAAATTAAAAAAACAACAACTGAAGTTAAATGAGAAAAAATTGTAAACACTAGTTTCCAATGGATTGAGGCACTGCACTTCTTATGTAGTTCTTTAGATTTGTTGCTCATATTACTCTTGATCCTTAACTAAAATGAGATTTTCTTAAGGATAAGAGCCATGTGTCACATATTATATGCATGTGTGCGTTGAGTGCAGGTGTGTGTGTGTGTGTGTGTGTGTGTGTGTGTGTGTGTGTGTGTGTGATGAAGACAAAGTGGCTTAGTTTAACTTATTTTGAATTCCCACCACCCACCCACTCCACAACATGGTGTTCAGGCAATATTAAGTAGGCAATAAACACATTTGACTAATTAACACACACACACAGAGAAAGAGAGAAAGAAAGACAAAGAGACAAAGAGGAAGAGGGTGTTGGGGATGCAAGTCGATTTCCAAAACACTAAGTGATTTTCAGAAATTACTAAGCCCATGTGAAGATAAGCAAGAGTGAGATCTCTGTCTTCATTATTGTAAACTGTGACAGACCATATGACATACAATATGCAAAGTCATTTCCAAGTGACCTGGAAGTAGAAATGATGTTTCAATGTTTATTTGTCTACAATTTACAACTATTATCCCTCAGAGGACCTTTGTAACTTTGGGGTTATTTCCCTTGCCATCTTCTTATCAAGTCAATATGACTTAAAGACCATTAGTGGGGCTTTAATTGAATAAAGCAACAATTCTCTGATTATTGCTCCATTGACTTTCTGTCATTTCTGAAATGACCTTACTCTGAAAGGTTGACTTTGAAGATCATTTATGCACAAAAGGTTTACTCAGACAGTACTTAACTTCCTTGCTTTTTTCCCCCAAAAAGTATAGGTCAAAGCACTGAATTTCACAGTCAGATTTAATTAATTAATTAATTGATTTGATTTACTTCTACAGAGAAACTTCTGTTTGAGAACAGACTTGCTCTCTTAGATCTGAAGCTTATTAACTCATAGTCATGTTAAGATAAAATACGTACCCTTAAAAGTAGCTTGATATATAGAGCTTAACACAAAAAAAAGTAATACAGACAGGGTTGTATTAATGTACAAAGAAAATTAGAACTGTATCATGGAAGCAAAGAAACCTCAGATGATAAACATTCACATCAATTTCCCACCTTTCTTTGATCAATTATAAATCAGTTAATTTTCCATGTTGTTATCAAAGCTAAATCAATTAAACCTTGTAATCAATCACTGAAGAATCAGTAAGCACATAGTTGATTCTCTTCTTAAAAATGAGTGCCACTAATTTTCACATGTAGAATTCATACAACCTAAACTTTATTCATTAAAAAATTAATATATTAGGTAAATTAACTGCCATAAAAAATTATCTTTATTTCTAATTCTAATAAAATGGCCTTTTAAAAACATAGATTTTTCCTTAATAAATGGATTTACTATTTCATTAAATCCATGACAACTTGCCTCCAACTCTTCCTAAGAGAACTGGATTTAAGAGTTAAATTCTTTCTTGTGCTTCATGGTCCATTTTTTATTATTTTTATTTTATTTTTATTGTTGAAATTTATTACAGTTGTCCCTTTTCCCCCCATTTACCCCTCCTTCACTTTTAAATGAATGTTTTATAGTTATTTACATTCTTTGATCACTTCCCTATAAAAAATCATTAAAATAATTACAAAATATTCTCATGGTCATGAGACTACATTTGAAAATATGTATTATGTCATTTAAAGTTTTTAAAGAAATGATTGCCTTGCATGTGGCAAACTTCCAAATGAGCGAATCTGTTTTCCAGAAGAATGTGGAATCCTTGGTACACCATCATTAATATTCTTTAGATCAATAGTGCCCACGGTAATTGTTCTAAGTTCCTTATAGATACCACAGGTATCTTCTTTTGATAAGTATGCCTGTGATGTTTTTAAATAGCACAATCAAATACAGCCTATACTGATATTTTAATCATTTTATGTCTGCTATGAATTATAAAGGATCAAAGATTATTGATTACATGTCACTGCTTATTCAGATGAGCAAAATAAACATATGAAGACATTCTATAAGTTGTTCGAAGCAACAAAGCTGGCACTATTAAAAGATTTTCCAAAGAAATCAGGGTCTTAGTACATCCTGATGTCTGATGCAATATATTTTTTATTATTAATCTCTGATATAATGTTTTGCTCAGCTACAAACCAAAGACTTTTTCTTCTAAGGCTTTATTTTATAAAACCACACCAAATACATTTCCTCTTTCTCTTAGTTTCATTAGCAATGGTCAGTATAATTTAGTGACAATAATTATGATTACATGCTCAGTCTACTCTGTGCCAAGTGACCAAGTCATTTGATAGATGCACATTATCTTAGTTTATCCTCAAAATAAGCCCATGATATCTATGCAATCAATTGTTTGGGTTTTTATGAAGAAAATGAGGCTTCATAATGTTAAATAACTTACACAAACATAGGCAGCCAAAATGAGGGTAAAAAAACCAACTCACTTTATAGGACTATTGTGGGGATTGAAAGTGTACAACACATAATCAGTGCTCCAAAATAGCTAACTTAGGACATTCTGCTGGGTGCTTTAAATTTTGACCAGAATCTACTGTGTACATCAAGAGGCCCAGGAGATCTTCAGCCCTGTGGAGGAGACAGCATGTAATTTTCCAGTCTTCGCTGTATCCCTCTCAACATAGTCCTACATGCATGTTGGGATGCCTACATATGTGATGTCATTGTTAACATCCCTGCTGTAAAAGCGGAAAAGAGACATTCTTGACAACTCAAAGACTAGTTTTACTTCCCACGTTGTTTTTTTTCATACTTGGGATTTTGATGTATTCCTGCCAATAACAAAAGTCCGACTGATTCCCAAGTATTTTCAGATACCACTGTGATCAATGAACTGTCATCCTGAATAAATCTTGCTCACATGGGTATACTAAATAACTTGCCAGAAAAATAGACAGTGTTTATTTAATGAGACTGATTTTAATTTCAGATACTATATTTAATTATTCATTAATGTAAATCTCCTTTTTATGTGGGTTCAGCTGAGTTAGTACTTCCATATTAAAGCTTCCAAGGTTCAGAGAAAAAACAACAACAATGAAAAGAGGGTTAAATCCTTAAATTTACTCAGAATATCATTTTCTGCAAATAAGCTAGAGTACCCAACAACATCCAACTAAGAAAATATAATGCATCGCATGCATTTATTAACCTAGATTTCTTACTACTTAAATTAAATGGGCCTTTATATTTTTATTTGTAACATTTACATCAAATGTTATTTTTCAGTTGCCATTATCATCATATGCCTCGTATCTCATTTCTCTCCTATCTCATGGTGTTTGCACAGCGGCAAAGGGATAATGTAAATGTCCGGCAGCCAAGGTATGTGTCAAATCACCAATATCACTGAATAGGAAAAGAATCTGCAAGTGGAAATCCACCACTTCCTGAGTATCCGTGTGCTAAGCAATATCCACAGCACTGTGTATGTGCTGGTGTTTGATCATATCCTTGACTGTCCGCGTGTTATACAAGGAAACTGTACTAGGGATGTGACTAAAGTCACACTCATGATCAGTGTTGGAGCTGGAAGTCAAGCTATCTCCTCGGGCCATCCTTTTACATCGATTACATGAGAATCTGTCCTTTCAGGGAAGCTTACAATTACTTTTCTGATGTACAGCTTCATTAATTCTGTCTTTTTAAAGTAGTAATATATTTTTCTGTAACCACTTCAGAAAATCAACTCTATTTCTCTACCATAAAAATGATTTTGCTTTAATATGTTAAAAAACACACACAATTGCAATCATTTATTTTACATAAATGGAGATGTTAACTATTGGAGGAAACTGCAGAGTCTAGAATTGTTTAAAGTTACAAGAAGGATGCTTTCATAAAGCAGACATTTGAGACTGAAAACTAGGGAAAATATGAGTTCCTCTCTCTAGAGAAGAGAGCCCAGGTGACAGGCTTATTGTGCCTTCCTGATAGGACATCCTTTCCCCCCTTGTCCTCACATCAGACTCTTGGACTTGGATGCCATCAAGTAAAGATATCATCCTCCCTGGAACAGAAGTTAAATAAGTTGTCCAAGGCTACCAGTTAAGAGTGAAACTTAATTAATGTATTAAACATTGCATAGTTCATGGGACTAAAGGTTGCTGTGCTTATATGATGTGGCTCAGGCTCTCTCTGGATATTGAAAATTAATCAGTCTAGCTCCCTAAATTAAGCTTTTCGCCCCTACACCAGGGTTTGTCTACTCTGACACTATTGACGTTTTGTACAGGATAATACTTTGCTATGAGGGCTGTCCTGTGCATCGTAGGATGTTTAGCTACAACCACAACCTCACCCACTAGGTGTCAATAGCACCCTTTCACCCTCAAGTTGTGACAATCAAAATGTCGCCAAACATTGCTAAATGCTCCCTGGGTGGGGGGCAAAATTTGTCCCCACCACTTATCCACCAAGAATCACTGCCTTACGCTATACTGTTGTTGCACAAAATGATAAGTATGTTTACAGTTATAGAAGAAAAGTTAAGAGGCTTATCCCTGAACTTCAAGGATTAATATCATCATTAAACAAATGGGTCCTCACCCAAATAGAATTAATATTGCCCCTAATTCCTCTGTGCTTCCCTTGTTCCTCCTTTTATTTTTTCTCTTCCTAAGTTGGAAAATTACTCATCTAAGACCCACAGCCCACTGAGCTGATGATTTCATTCTTTCCTTCAAGTCTGTGAGTGAGGCATTAAAAGAAGTGTGCAGCTTTTTGGGCAATAACTGAGGCTGATCTTGGAAAAACACCACAGTACCTCAAAATCCTTTCATGTTCTTGGAAGTATGAGGAGAGGCAAGCACAAACAGAACTTCTTTCCTTTTCAGAACGGAAAGTTACTTTTCTCCTTGGACCCACCACAGGCTACTGCTGCCTTATTCCCGAAATAGTGAGTTAAAATGCTCTATGGTTCATGGGACTAAAGGTGAAAGTGCTTACATGGTGTGGCTCAGGCTCTCTCTGGACGTTACCTGCAGGACCACATTGAGAACTTGCCACTTGCTCATAGCTCCTTGACATTCTCCGGGACCAAGTAAGTTGGGTTGAAAATAAGAAAGACTCTTTCTGCTTTTCAAATCTCCATAACCAAGAGGTAATCTTAGCAACGGCTGCCAGCGTGAACATGTCTCGTGGCTAATGTCTGGTGAGTGGGTAGGAGACTGCACCTGATCAATAAACAATGGTGGAGTTGTTTTCCTGGCGCGCGTTTTCCATGGACCTGACCCAAGCAAATCACACCACACATGAACCACCAGCCAATGTGGTATTTTTAAGAAATCCAACTACGCTCAACTGGAATAAAAACATTCAACCGTGTGTCATCAGGCTTATGAAAGCTCTTATACTGTTAGAATTTTTCCTTGAGGTAATGGTTTTGTTCGGTATTGATGCAATAAGCGTGAACTGAGTATCTGCCATGTGCTGGAACTATTATGCTTCTTCTCCCCCAAGTCACAACTTTTCTACCAAAAAAGTTGTAGAAAAAGTTGCAGCTACTACAGTAAAAATTTTATGGGAATTAGAAAAAAAGAGATCTTGGGTTCCATTGTACCTCCTGCTAACAATAAAGTTGTGACCTTCTGTGAGCTACTTAACTCCACTAAGAATCAAATTCCTCAACCTTAAAATGAGGAGGGTGGATTGTTAGCTAAACTATAAGGTCTCCTACAACTATACAGTTCTATGCTTTTTTAAATTGATTTTTAGCACACTTTAGTGAGCTCTGAGTACATGCCCTGCACGAAAGGTCTAATACTTTACATGTTTTATCACCTAAATTTCACAACAACCCTGTAAGGTAGTTCCATGATTTCCCTGTTAAGGCTGGGGAGTAATTCTCTAATTCAGTTCAACGAACTGCTTCACCAAGAGCAAGTGTACCCTTCCGCTGGATGAAGAATCGCGTTAGACAATAGCCAGCATAAGGCCAACTCACCGACCTCTGTCAGCACCTATCACAGGCTCTGGCACAAATGAGAAATCAATGAATACCAATCAAATATGTAAATGAAAGAATAAACTTTAGTATCATTTTTATCAAGTGTATCAGTAAGGATGAGAAGCTATAATTTGCAAGTTTAGAGCCAACTCAAAAACTCATATCTGAGTTTCAAAACAATTGAGGATTTAGTTGTCACATAAGTTTTTGGTCAAGATAACCCTATACCTGCTTTTTAAAAATAAATGTATTCACCTGATAAAAGAGCTTTAAAAATAGTCAAGGAGTATATTTTTGAGAGACTATCTTTAACTGAAATCTTATTTTGATATTTTTCATAGAAAAGATAAACATTTCTGTGGCTATTTCATAAATGATGATTTTTTTTCAGATGAAATAATAATTCTTGCTGATAATTTTGGCAAACATCAAAAAGGAAAAGGTGTTCTAGATAAGGAGAAAAATCAAGTTAATGTAATGGCTTATATAGGTTCAAACGAAATGTTACTCTGCCTTTTTAGTATTCCTCAATATTGTATAAAAATAAAATTATAAAAATAAAACTATAAAAAAGATCAAGTGATGACACAAAAATTAAAAAAAAAAAAAAAAGATATCATCCTCCCAGATGGCAGTGTCTAAACAAGTGGTCGCCAACCTTTCGGACCTCACGGACAACCAGTGGTCCACGGACCACCGGTTGGTAACCACTGGTCTAAACCATGAATGTGTCATAAAATATACACGTCCTCCAGGACACCCAGAGAAATGCGATCAACTTACATGGCTTTTGTACCACAACTGTAAACAACTTCTCTTTTACTTTCAGCTTTCCTTCTGAAAATTACAAAGATAAACCAGGATTTTAAATTTCTCTTTTTTTTCAAATCCTCATCCCATGATATGTTTCACTGATTTTAGAGAGAGGTGATGAAAGAGAAAGAGAAAGAGAGAGAGAGAGAGAGAGAGAGAGAGAGAGAGAGAGAGAGAGAGAGAGAGAAGAAACAACTATCAGTTGCCCCCCATGCGTCCCCACTGGGGAGTGAACTCAGAACCTAAGTATGTGTCTGACAGGGAACAGAACTGGCAACCTTTAGGTGCACATGATGATGCTCCAAACCAACTGAGCTACGCAGGGCAGGGCTAAACTTTCCTTTTTACTTAGAATTTAACAATGGTTTAAATTTTGTTTGTAATTTAACAATAGCCATGGTTGCTCCTAATTGTCATGAGAGTAAATATCATCCTTTTTCTAAACTTATTTGTATGTACAGTATTCATTGTAATACATTTTATTTTTATCTCTATTGTCAGTGAGAAAACATACTTTAAACCTACTGAAAATTTGACATTAAAATGTTGGTTTATTGACATAGTTGTATAATATAAATGTTTAATCTAATTTTACAATCACACTTGACTAATCTGAATACACTAAACTATAATAATTTCATATAAGACTTTGTTATAAATTACATAACAAACTGTGACTAGTTGGTATTCATATCTTTATCCCCTTTCTTTTAGTTGTTCTTACATTAAGTTGACTAGAAATGAGTAGACTTTAACATATTCAAATAGGCATGATGCTAATTTCAACATTTCTCCTGCCTGTCTGGGACCTGGACAACTACAATGCTCCTTGAATTTAAATTAGTGTCACCTTCCCGACCTTGAGTGAGTTACTTAACCTCTGTGCACCACAGCTCCACAATCACAGTCCTGGTCTCATTAGCGTTTTGCAAGGACTGAGGACATAAACAGAAAGTGCTTACAGTAGGGCTAAGCACTCAATAAATCAGCTATTGTTATGGATCTTATTTTATCAATATAGCTGTCAAAATGTAATAATGCAATTTTAATTTATGGGTGAAGTTATTGCTGAGTGAGTTAATGTTATGATCAGAGAAAGCTGAGTGAGAAATAAACAATCAAGTATGGAGGCAGTGTTCCACAAAATGTGGGCCAAACATATTGTGTAAAATGCTATACTTGTCAAGTCATCTAATTTCAAAGTCTATGGTCTAATCAAGGTAGTAAAAATATTTATGCCGAAACCGGTTTGGCTCAGTGGATAGAGCGTCGGCTTGCGGACTGAAAGGTCCCGGGTTCGATTCCGGTCAAGGGCATGTGCCTGGGTTGAGGGCATATCCCCAGTGGGAGATGTGCAGGAGGCAGCTGATCGATGTTTCTCTCTCATCGATGTTTCTGACTCTCTATCTCTCTCTCCCTTCCTCTCTGTAAGAAATCAATAAAATATATATATAAAAACATATATATATTTATAACTGCCAGTATAACTTGGTTCTATGTAATTAGTCAACATGTTCTTTGCCAACTTTTCAGTTACTAGCAGAGCACACTAAAAATGAAAATGTGTTTATCAGGTAAAAATTGGTTAAATTTTACAGTTTGTAGGCAAAGGTCATAATAACCCTAACAAATAAAATTGATCGATCACTACTTGCCATTTACTTATATAGTGACCCACAGGTTCAAACTCAAAAGTTATAAGAAGCGCAGTAAAGGTAAACAAAAAAATACCATACAGTTGGTCAAACCATATAGTTTAGTCTTTAAAACTAGTACTTCAAGTTTGACTTCCATAATCTTAAATAGTTCCCAAGACCAATATCTATGCATTTCTGCGGAAGTTAGTGGATGCTAGAGAAAAAAGCGGTCTATATGACTACATAGGCAGTACATAGG
This sequence comes from Myotis myotis, assembly GCF_014108235.1. Taxonomy (NCBI): domain Eukaryota; kingdom Metazoa; phylum Chordata; class Mammalia; order Chiroptera; family Vespertilionidae; genus Myotis; species Myotis myotis. The sequence continues at coordinate 12,139,356 of NW_023416335.1, read as the reverse complement.
CAGTCCTGAATCCAAACCAGAAGATTCCATCGCTAGAAGTACAAGTCCAATTTGAGCATATTCTTGAAAGAACCAGATATGTTCTCATCTTAGGAATTAAGTGGAAGATTAAGAGCTAGAGAAACTGGGCAGGTGCTGTCACCAAATGAGGACTTTGTCTGCCAGGGGTCCAGCAGGTTGGAACAACCAGGGTTAATAGGAAGCAAACAGATTGTTAAGGACTTGCCAGTGGATAAAAGGACTAGTTTAACACTAGTTTGAGACTCACAAACATCATTTCTTCTAACCCTTTTTGTCCTCATGCCAAACAGGTGTTGTGTAGATATCTGAATGGGGAAAGATTGAATAGTTAATTTAGGAGGCTGGAAAATTAAAATAGCAAATTACCATGGGGAATGCGAAATAGCCAAAATAAAATTTGGACATCTTTCCTCATCTAGGTTGAGAGGTGACCTGAATTTTCCTGCACAATTAAAGCTGATTATTTTGATTCTGCACATTAATTTTTGACATCTATTTGATAGACAGTTATATACATATTTAGAGTAGAAAATGGAGACTTCAATAATCTGTTTTCATATTAAAATAAATGTTTTCATTTATTTCCACTGACATTTACATTGATAGGGCAATCACTATTCTGAAATCAGCCTTTTTTTTTTCTTTTCCCCTTTTGGCCAGGACACATGGTGGGTAAGCATGTGCCATCAATAACTTTTGACAGAGATAATTCAATTAAACAAAAACCCCTTCTGAATCCTAAAAAGAACATTATGTTTATATTTTTTAAAATAATTTTTTATTGATTTCAGGGAAAGGTAGAGAGAGATAAAAACATCAATGATGAGAAAATCACTGGCTGCTTCCTGTACACCACCTACTGGGGATGAGCCTGAAATCAGGAATCAAACCATGACCTTGTGGCTCATAGGTCAACGCTCAACCACTGAGCCACACCAGCTGGACAAGAACATAAGTATTTTTTAAATATGTTTTTCATTCACTTGTATTTTTAGGAATTCTTGTCATTCAGGAAGGCAATTATCCAATGCCATATAGAGATCCTAGATGCAACACATGCATTACACTTTTTAGATCATATACTCTCTGCACACCTTATGCTTGAATATAAAGATTATAACTCAAAATGTTTACTGAAAAATTCAGAGTCACTTAGATAACCTTGTTAAAAATGCAGACCCAAATTCTACCACAGGTAATCCCACAGTCCTGATGGAGATGGAATGCAAACATCTTTATTTTTAAATAAGCACTTGATATAATCCTTATGAACACCTGTAACATCTGAGACTCATTGCTATAGATATTATAGCAAGGATTCACCAAGAGAACTCCTCATTTTAAATCACTGCTGTTATACTCACTATTTGAGAATGTCTATATGAAAAGCCCATAATATGGTCAGTGAGAACACTGGACTTAGAATCATGGAACATAAACCCTGTACTACACCCTGTGTAGTAGCTTTGTAACCTTAGAACAGTCTTTTAATGTCTCCAATATGCAGTTTAACTCTGTTTTCACTGAGTGGCCAAAGACTTTGCTCTCTCAGTCCTAACAGCCATAACTGTAGAATTGCCAGGTTACGGCTCCATTGGTTCTATAAGTCCTTAGCACTCTCTAATTAATCTTGGGTACAGATAACTTATGTTACAAGTTTTAATAGTTACATGTAAATGTGTATTATTGCTACCACTGAACTATTTTCAAATGCTTACTTTGTGTTTACAATAATTTGGAAGTGGGAAAGAGAATTTTTAACAAAATATAGATAGCTGAATATTAAATCAGAGAAATGATAGGGGAAAAATTCTCATGTACATATATTATATGAATATTCATTGCTGTGTACTCAAAGAAACAAAATACATCTTAAAAGCTGTTTTTCACATTAACATCTGGATACTTAAGACATAAAAATTCCTGCCAATCTTAAAATCTCCTAGGTGATCTCAATATAACTTTTAAAATTCTACATTGCAAAGTTACTAGGAAACCATATTTTAATATCTCTCTGTTACATTCTGAACAAGTCCTGTAAAACTCAACATGATAGAAAATAATTGAGATCATCATCACATGCATTATCGGGGCTTCTTAAGAATGGAAAAGCTTTCAAACATTTGAAGCACACCCACTCAAAGCAAGTCGGTAATACAGCCAACAGAAGAGCGGATGTGTAGGCACCCAAATAAAGCTTGGATATGCAGAATGTCATTTGGAAACTGTTTGCAGATTGCTGTTGGCCACACATGACAAGGGCATGCTCTTGATACCACATTCCCCAGGATGCTGGTAGAATTTTCCTGAAGGTGAGTCAGTTATCACTATAAAAACACAAAGCTCAGACCCTGGCCCCCTATTCTTTAGCAGTTCATCATTCTCAACAGCAATAACAAACCAGTGGAAAAGGTAATGTGAAGTCTCCTTAGACTTAGGGTAAAGAATGTTTCCAAAGATTTTTAAGAATAGATCATCTGATGCCTGGTTGACTCTCGTGGAAGGTCATAAATGTGCGCACAGTTATTAACCACTCTGTCCAGTTCTCTGAGAAGTTCGTATTTTTCATCAGGAGTTGAAGCTGAGTTACCCTAACTCAAAACTCGAGTATCTTTATATACATATTAAAGGTTATTTTTTCATATTCTATCTACTATGTTAAGTATGTGCCTCATTTCCAATATTTTTGCAATATAAAGCTCAATAATTGCTTAGAAAAGTATTTCAGGGCGTTGTTTTTGTTTTGTCTTTTTTTGTTTTTTACCTCATTTATGCCAACATGAGTAAGATTTATTTGGGAAAAGCAGGTATATATTGTGTGAATTGAGGAACAAAAATTTTCCAATTTTGCATTTGGCTTAAATAGTGGATTGTTGTACCTTTTCACTAAGCAATGTTAGAACATTTGCACTTGCTTATTATGCCTCAAAGAAAAAAGCTGTGTTTTATTGTATTATTTTGGCCTCCAGGTTAATTGATTTGTGAAGATTTTATGTGTTAGGCACAATTTAAATTATAAATTGAGACCAGAAGTTCCAACAATATACACAATAATGTGCTCATTAAACAATTTATACGCATGCTCAATAATTTTATGTGTGTCAACTCATAGAAATATAGCAACCTCATTTTCCACAAATTGCAATTTAAATTTTGCATACCAGATCTTTTACGGACCCTTGGGGTATAGCAACGTACAGCATAAAACAAGACTTCTGTCCTTAGGGATTTTACCTGCTAGTGGGAAAAAAGGAAACTACATAAACTTAAAAGTAAATCTAAGTAGAGTCCTGTGGCTGAAATAATGCAGAACAATGGGATGAAAAGGAATAGGACAATCCCCTTAGACTGAATAGTTCTTGGGGGAGAGGACATTCGAGCTGGGAATTGAATGACAGAAAGGATCTATATCTGGAAGGAGCACTCACAAAATTTTTAAGAAAAAGCAATCTCAAAGTCCAGAGGTCCTGGGAGACTATCACAATCCAGAAACAGAGAGAGACAGCACAACTGGAACGAGAAGACAGAAAGGGGCATGAGATGAGCCATAATGTTACCTTCATTTGACCCAAAAACAACAGTCTCTGATTGTGAAGTTAGCAGATTTACTGTACCTCTATCTTAAATATATTTTGAGAAAGTCTTTTAATTACATGGTAACATTCATTTCAGTTGTGTGATTTCTGTTAGTCCCCTACCAGGTTTTCACTTTTATACCTTCCTCATACTCACAAATTATCCCCTAGTTGTTGGCACGCAGTTGAGTTATCTGTTCTCCTCCTTTAAATTAAAATAAAATTAGAGCTCCCAACAGAATGGGGACTTCAGATTTTCAGAAAACAAATACATATTTTCCCAAATGTTTTCTGTTACCAAGCATAATTCATGCAACCAAAAGCCCTGCTCTTTGTCAAGTCAGTAAGCATTTCTTTTGCACAGTCATCTGATAGAAGCTAGCAGTCGGTTAATGCAGGGTGAATGCAGTCAGAGCTCCCAGTTTCCAAACTTTACACTTTTTAATGAATTGTAATTGAAGAGTTGGCAAATCACACAAAATGTGTCTTTCTTCGTGCAAATGCAACAATTTCATATTCCCAGGAAAACCCAATGGATAGTTCCACTCTTCCCTAAATCTAGCTGATTTTCAACCAAGATCAAGCCTTTTCAAGAAGCAATTTACCTTGTCAACTAATTCTCAAACTGATGAACAGGCTCACCTAAGTGAGCAATTCAGTGTTTTGAACAAATCAGAAATGTCTCAAGATATGCCACAAGGAACAAAAATGGCTGTGCTGTCTTTCAGCTGCGTGGACTCGCCAGCCGGCCTTTGCTAGCAGGAGAAAGACCAAACTGTGCCTTATCGAATGCCTCCAAGAAATAGCTCATTTGGCTTTATTATGGCCGCTGAACAAAGGAGCCATATAATTCATCTTCCAAACTGGGACACTTTCAAGATCAAAAGGAGGTTCTATCAACAACTATGGTGGTGAGAAGTTGGGGGGGGGGGGGTGAGGAGCGGGCGGCGCACCATGGTCATTACTTGGGACTGTCCCCGGCAAAATGGGACACGTGGGCTCCCTATCTATGAGGCGCAGAACTAGGAGCCTTTAGAAACGTATACCTTATCTCCTCACAGAGAAATACAAAGTATAATAAATTATACACACCTTTGATAAAGGAAAACACTGTCTGGGGCACTATTATCTAAAACCTCTAAGTCTTAGAGCTTCCCTGCAGGTTCACCCACTTCATGAGGCTGAGAGTAAGCACCCTAATACAAAGAGGCTCTGGGCTTCTTAGAGAAAAGCACCGAACTTCCGCTGCAACGGTCTGAGCATGGGAACACGAGTGTGACCCATAGAAGACCGACCTCAGTGCAAACATAGTCACAGTGCATCCCCCACTCAACCCATTTATCACCGAGGTTGAGAAAATCCCCATTGCTGGGAGGACAGGAGCTGGGTGTTTTTCTAGAAATAGTAATGACAGGTGCATATCTCTTCTCTCCACGGGCAACAACTTGAATAACATGGAAGTCCTCTATGTCCTCTATGCGTCAAAGGTTTTACAAAATTCACTCCCGAAACGACTGGCCGGGCACTTTTTGGAGGTTTACTCTTTGAAAACATTCCCCGTGGCTTCCATGGTTATGGATCAATTCTGAGGTCAATTTTGGAGACTTACATTTTCTTAGAAGTCATCTATTTCATTAGCTATGACCAAATTGGCCATACACTCCCAAATCTAAGTGTTTGACAGTCTTGTAAAAAAAGAAAGAAAGAAAAGGAAAAGTTCATTTCTAGTCCAAAGTCAGAGGGGTGAGCAGGGCCTCGCCTCCATCCAGAGACTCAGGGGCCCAGACTTCCCCCACTTGTGGTGCAGCCACCGCTGCCGATGGCTTCTGGGGAGCGAGAGGCGGGCAAATCAGGACATCGAAGAGGCACACTGGCCTTTGACTGCCTTGGGAGCAAATGACACACACATGACTTCGGGCACATTTCCTTGGCTAGAACTACTCCTAGCTGTAAGGTTCTGGGAAGTAGAGCCTTCCTGGGAGGTCATGCCAAGTGGAAATGTGGATATCTGCAGGCCTTAGAGATCTCCACACAAAATGGTGAAACTGTCTAACCTGAGGGAGTCTAGGATGTTAAGACAGGTGTATTTACCTAGGATGTCTTTTCAAATTGTTCATCATACGATGCAAATTACACATTAGCTACCAATAACGATTAATTTAGGAACATATGCCAAGGGCTTTCCTCTCAAAACAGACACTTGCTATGTTATTAATGGTTACAGAAAGAAATATTTTCAGTGTTTATCGCTAGCAATCTAGGAAATATTAATTTGCATAAAATAAATCAGTCTTAGTTGCTCTGGATTCGGATACTCTATTGTTCAAACACATGTCTTTTAGGTCATTGCTGTGGCATAATTTTCTATGAAGAAATTTAATCTATTAAAAAACACAGCTTTAAAAAGTGTAAGAAGGTTGGTTCATAGATAAACAGCTGGTTTTTTTGCTAAAAGTAGTCATATTTCTAAAGGTGGGAAATAGTAAAGATAATTAAGTAGGAAAATGCATGTAGAAAACAGTACTAGGTAAACTACAAATTAGAACCACTATAATAGAGTTCAGAAACTTTTCTGCAATAGGCCACATAGTAAATATTTTAGGCTTTGCGGGACATAACAGTCTTTGTTGCAACTACTCAATCTGGCCCGTGTGGTGTGAAAACAGCCCTAAATACCATGTAAGCACGTGAGAATGGCTATGTTCCAATAAAACTTTATTAACAAAAACCTGGTGTGGCCAGATTGGGTCTGCAGGCAATAGTTTTCCAGCACCTGATCTACAATCTTGAAATGGTGCTAGATATTATGTTTAAAATAATTTTAACATTTAGCTCTAGGCAAAAAACAAACATAAATCAATCAGAGCCAGAATATAAACATCTGTTATTATCAGTAATATTTATGTGAAAATTGAGATCAAGTGGATTATTATGTAGTTTTTCCCCAAAATATTATTGTATAATATAGTCCAATGATACCTTTAAATAAAAGAATCTTTAAATTATCACTTTAGATTAAAAATATATTTACTTCATATATAATATATTCCAACAAGAAGTGGATAAAAGTTTTAGTAGACTGAATAAATATGGCTTTTAATCAATTTAAAAATGTAGAATAGGTTTTGTTAAGAGTTTTTGGCTGAATGAAAAGTCCTACTTTATTAAACCACATTCAACTATTGCTTCTCAATAATACAGGTATAAGAAGGATGACTGTAAGGAAAAAAAGTATCTCACAAGATGTGAAATATATATAATAAAGTATACATGAAAAGTGAAGGATAAAGGAAAAGTTCTAATCTTTACACAAAACTTAGTGGAAACAGCTTGCTTACTATTGCTCAAAATATTTTTGTTTGATACTTTATTATTTTTCTCATTCCTAAAGTGTCATAAACCCATTATATTGTGGTTTTAAAACTACAAGAAACCTAGCAATCTATAAACGCTGTCACCAGGTAATGTTAGAACTTATTGTTCCAGAAATGCAACTGCAATCACAGATCTATGGTCTCTGTACGGGTATAATTTTAGGATATAAATTGTATTATTTTTCTTTTCGATTACTAGTTCTAAGATAGCCATGCTCATGAATTCTCATGCCATTAGTCCATTTATCCAGTACAGTAACACTTATATTACTACTAAAGTGCTGTTTCTTCAACTCATAAACACAGAGAACTAACCCCGCCAGAGAGGAGGGTTGTGTGGGGATGGGCCAAGAAGATGAAGGGGATTAAAAGGAATAAAACTCCAGTTATCTACACTAATAAAAGAGAAACATGGTAATTGGCGTACGACTGCTACCCTTTTCATTGGCTAATCAGCGAGATATGCAAATTAACTGTCAGCCAAGATGGCGGCCAGCAGCCAGGCAGCTTGAAACTAACATGAGGCCTGCTTGCCTCAGTGACTGAGGCTCGTTGGAGGAAACCAACGTTCCCCGCCTGCGGCTGCAGGCCTCTGAGCGGACAGTTTAAGAAACATTGTAACAAATACCACCGGACTTCAGCCAGCAGATTCGCAACATTGTAAGCAAAGGCCAGAAACCTACTTTCAGCCCTGGAGGCCTAAGAGCTGGAGCCAAGCCTCAAGGTAAAGCTGGCCCAGAATATAAAAAAGAAAAAAGAAAAAAAGGAGCGGTTGGGAACTTCAGTCACTCCCAGCCTGAAAACAGTCCTCAGCCCCTCACCCAGACTGGCCAGGCACCCCAGTGGGGACCCCCACCCTGATCCAGGACACCCTTCAGGGCAAACCAGCCGGCCCCACCCATGCACCAGGCCTCTACCTTATATAGTAAAAGGGTAATATGCCTCCCGGCACCGGGATCAGCGTGACAGGGGGCAGCGCCCAAACCCCCTGATCGCCCTGCGGCTCTGTGTGTGACAGGGGGCGGGGCCCCAACCCCCAGAGCAGCCCTGCTCTGTGCCTGATAGGGGGGAGCTCCCCAACCCCGCCCCCCCCACGGGCCCTGCTCTGTGTGTGATGGGGTAGAGCCATAACCTCCCCATCGGCCCTGCCCTGAGTGTGACAGTGGCGGTGCCCCAAACCCCTGATGGGCCCTGCTCTGTGTGTGACGGGGGGTGGCGCCGCAACCTCCCCATCGACCCTGCCTTGAGTGTGACAGGGGGTGGTGCCCCAACCCCCTAATCGGCCCTACCCTGAGCGTGACTGAGGGCAGCGCCCCAACTCCCCAATCGGCCCTGCTCTGAGCCTGACCAGGGGCTGCACCTAGGGATTGGGCCTGCCCTCTGCCACCTGGGAGCAGGCCTAAGCCAGCAGGTCGTTATCTCCCGAGGGGTCCCAAACTGTGAGAGGGCACAGGCCGGGCTGAGGGACCCCCCTCCCCTCCCCGAGTGCACAAATTTTTGTGCACCGGGCCTCTAGTCCTATATAATAAAAGGCTAATATGCAAATAGACCAAATGGTGGAACCAGAACAACTGAACAATCGGTCGCTATGACAGTCGCTGACCACCAGGGGGCATGCGTGGAACATGGCAGGGGTTGGCTGTGGTGGAATGGTGGAGCAGGTGAGCAGGGGCGCCTGACCAAGGCAGGGCACCAGTCACTGCCATCAGGGTGAGCCTCTGGTGGTTACTGAAAATTCTTTGCTCCTATGCACCGTGGTCCCACCCGGCACTCACACTGCTGCCAGCACCAGAGCCACCACTCACACCCACTGCCTGTGCCTGGTGCTGGCCTGATTGCTTGGTGCCATCAGCGGGTGCGAATGGTGGCTGCCAGCCCTGATCAGCCCTGAGGGCTTCTCCGCCTCGCCCTGCTACTGAGGGGTGATCGGGGCAGCAGATGCCACTTGCACCAGCTGCTGGCACCGGCCCCAATCACTCCATGTCTTCAGCGGGTGCGAGCTGGGCCAGTGCCATCAGCATATGGGAGCGGTGGTGGCAGCAGGAGCAGGGCTGCTGGTGGACAGGGGACCAGGGGCTGCGGCGGGAGGGGCCGGGAGGGGGCAGAGAGGGTGGGCTGGGACCTGCCCATGTCTACCGCAGTCTCGCGGCCCACAGTTCCTTTTAAGGTGCAGGAATTTGTGCACTGGGTCGCTAGTAAAATAAATAAGATGCAGGGATGTAATGTATAGCACAGGAACTATAGTCAGTAATGCTGTAATAACTTTGAATGGGGACAGATGGTTATTACACTTTATGGTGATTACTTCATAAGGCATATTAATGTTGAATCCCCATATTGTACACCTGAAACTCATACAACATTCTATGCCAACTAACTATACTTAAATTTAAAAGTGCAGTGTCTTCATCTTATAGCTCTCTAACAATTCATTTAAATGATTTTATTTGTAAGAGTATTTGTTCCAAATATACTAGACATCGATTACTTTTTAAAGCATATATTATCTCCATTCAAATGTTATTAATTTATAAATCAGTCATAGCACAAGGGAAAGGCAGAGTCAGAAAACAAGACTTCAAGCCTCAGGTTTTATACTTATTAGCTGTGTGATGTTGGTCAGATCACAACTTCTCTGAATTCCTGTCTTATTATCTGTAAATTATAGAAAAGAACACTTGTTCTACCTACTTTTTGTTATGTTGTCAGGATCTCCTAAGATAATATACTTGTAAACAACTTACATGCTGTACATATATGAGTTATTATTATTAGTTCCCCCATCTCCCTTTTGGATAAGAAAATCCATTTACTAAAATGACAATTTAACTACTTGGGAAATAAATGGCTGCTTTATCCCATTCATCAACAATAACATGTTACCAGTCAGCTACGCTCGAAGGCCAAAATTTCCATATATTAGAACAAATATATGTTTTATATATTAGAACAAATGCAAAAACTCAATATATATCATCCAGATACACTTAGGTATTAATTACTATGTTCAACATAATAAATGTGGGTTTTATCCTGGGGGAAATATTTTTTGTAACTAGCATGTGTGTAGCTAAAGTGCTACGACTAAAATCTATGTTAAATTATTATAAAGATAAGATTTCCCTGTAGTGTGCCTGCTTGCTTCAGCAGGTTTTCATGGAACATTTTGATATTAGGAAGGAGAAAACATCTTCAAATCTCATTGGACTATAAGTTTTATAAACCACATATAAGACTTCAAGGAATTCAACAGTTAAATTATAAAAGCACTTAAGTTTGGATATTCAATCAACAGTTTCATCAGCCTTTCTCAGAGATTTTCTATAGGGCAAAGAAAGTGGTGAAAAGTCTTCAAGAGAATATTTTTCTTTTGTAAATATCAAAAAATCTTGAGGCTTTAAGCTTATCTTTAGTTTAGTTGGATTCACTGAGCGTGGCTTCTACAGGCAGCAAAGAAGGGGAGAGGTTAGAAAAGGGGGTGGGGAAAACACGGGGACCCAGACTGCCTTCCTGGCCCCTGCTGAGAGAGCCCTCTGTGGTTGAGACCCCGTCGAGCCTTCTGGGAGCAGATTCATGTAAAGCTCTCTATGTGCACGCATGTGAGATATATGTCAAATAGAAGCCAGTTGAGTGGGTGGCTCCACGGGTCTTCTTTATGCGAATGTAGTTAATAGGTCAGTCCAAAGGAAGGTTAAGAAACCCTGGTCAAGAGTAGCTTAGACTTGGAATAAAATCGCTATTCTGTCCAAACTGAGATATCTAGAAAAAAAAATTTCAAGGCCACCAAGGAGACCACGCTTTCTATATTATGACAGGTTATTATCCCCATGTGACAGCCCCTGGAGATTAGCTCTGAATAGTCATAAATACAGGCCTTTAAATAATAAGGTGTCTGCTGCTGCGGCAGTGGCTTTTTAAAGGATCGTAGATATGTTCCAGATGAAATCATGAATGTTATACAGAGAAAATCTCTGAGATTCTACTCCTAACGTGAGCTTTCTAAATTATGAAGTGGACATCTTCTCCCAGTTCACTGCTATTTGAGCAGCAGGGACTCTTTCAGAAAATTACACCAGGCAATAAATTATGATTTGATCATTTATTTCAGAAGCACATTTTCTTATGTATGCTTTAGTCCTTGCCCCTTTTAAGGATGTAATGAAGCATTTGTTAACAAGGTAAGTATAGCACGACTGACAGAGATAGCCATGAACGTGAAAAATATTTATGTGGCAGTAAACAGCTCCAAATAGTAATCATTTGCTTTAAAAATCTTGTTTTTTCTTATAAAATGTCCATGGATGGTAAAATTGGGTCATACCATTTTTAGGTTAGACAACAGCTCAATTCCCTTCCCAAGTAGCTCAGTACTTAGGGGTATGATTCCTTTGGCGCTTTTGTGCGCAGAAATTTCCATTTTCGTTCTTTCTCTCCCCTATCAGGGCCACGTCCTCAGGTCCTCTCTATGTGGCCTGAACACGTCTCAATTCTGCTTTTATATTTTTCTAACAATGCTTCACCAATTGTGATGAAGCATTATCACATAAATAAATACATATATTCATACATACATGTACACATAGATGCAAAAAAAGAACTTGAAGATTCAAAAATTTCAATGCTTTTGTTGGGATTATCTTATTAGTAAAAGCTGCATTTAACCATATATAACTTGAGAGAAATTTTCATGCAACTATAATCAAGCTTTCACTCATCAAATTGTCTAGATCCTATATAATAAAAGGATAACATTCAAATTGACCCTAACAACAGAACGACTGGAAATGACTGGTCACTATGACACACACTGACCACCAGGGGGCAGATGCTCAATGCAGGAGCTGCCCCCTGGTGGTCAGTGCGCTCCCACAGGGGGAGCTCTGCTCAGCCACAAGCCAGGCTGACGGCTGCCAGTACAGCAGTGGTGGCGGGAGCCTCTCCTGCCTCCTCAGCAGCACTAAGGATGTCCGACTGCAGCTTGGGTCTGCTCCCCGCTGGCAAGTGGACATCCCCTGAGGGCTTCCAGGCTGCCAGAGTGCCGGAAGCCGGTCCATCCTTGCTGCTTGACACAGTCGCTGCAGGAAAGAAACATCTGCACAGCATATGTTTCAAGGGACCTGGCGTATATAGCATACTGTTCTTAATATGTTTGCTCCCCTTAGCGCTGTGTGTTTTAACCAAGGTCACCTCTCCAAGAAAGGTTGTTTCCCCAGGTAGGAATTTTTCCCTGAAGTCAGGGAGGGGATGAAACTCCTTAACTAAGTGCCAGGCGGGTAGTTAATCACTACAAACAATCATGCTTAAGCTACATAATCTTTACTCCCTGGAATGGAGATAAGAAACGCCCTAACCTTTGTAATAGAAATTGACAGGATTAAAATCAACTGGGATAAATACGGATGTAACAAGACAATAAACAGCAGAACCTCTCTGGAGATCCAGACCAGAACTTGGCTGGAGATCCTGGCTGGAGATCCTGGCTAGGCTGCTGATCAACTGAACACTGTCTCCATGTCATTCCTTCTTCGCCGACTCTGTCTACGCCTTTGGGAACCCCTGGACCCGCTGGGGTTGGACCCCGGCACCAGAGGTATGTCTGACTGCCAGCTGAGGCCCGATCCCCCAGGGAGCGGGCCTAAGCCAGCAGGTGGATATTCTCTTTGGGGTCCCAGACTGTGAGAGGGCACAGGCCAGGCTGAGGGACACCCCCCCCCCCCCGAGTGCACAAATTTTTGTGCACTGGGCCTCTAGTGTTTTTTATAAAAATCATATGTATAATGTTAACCCCAACACTATCAAATATATCTCAGCTTGAGGCTATATTTTCCTCATTATTTCAAACAAATGTATTGACCAATTTAAGGGATTTAATAGCTGTTGTTATCAAAGATTTTCTTTTAATGTGGCACTAACTTTCAGATTGAAAAGCTTATTTCTTTTCAATTTACCAGATGTTAGTCACCACAATGATAATATTAGCAATCTGGTATTAGGGTTTAGCAATCTCATCTTGTTACACAATAGGTAAGGACTTCTACAAAGACTCCATTATCCCCCTCTGAGAATATACATTGACATGCAGGCCTATCACCCATGCTTTTTGCCTACCTCCCAAAAAACTATTATCTCCTTCATTTCAACTAGATAGTAACAAAATTTTTAAAGAACAGATTTTGTAGATTTTCCCAATTCTCTCAAACTTTGCAATATTAAATCACTGTCTCATTTGCATATAAATACCTTGTAACAGTATTTCTTTTTTAAGATACCAAGGTAGCTCTCAGCCCTGGGAATTAATCCAGATGACAGCCTCTGAAGATGGCTTTCTTTGATATCTAATCAAAAGCATCAAGGCCATGACGGCAGCCCTGCTGGGAATTCTGTCAGATCGCATTTATCTGAACACATTGGGTAAGTGAACCAATGGGCAAGTGATTTCAAACATCACCTTCTCTGCTTTTTCGTTGGGTTGTCACATGATTTTGTAATGGGAATATGAATTGATTAATAAGTCTGTACTGAATGCATGATGCAATTTCCTTATACCCACTTGGGTTACTGTGAGACATCTTTTCAAAGAACTATTTGAAATTACATTTTAAAGCCATACAAATGAGTATTATAAAAAAACAACAACAAAAAACACCATTCACCCCCATCACAGACACCAATACCATTCCCTTTTTCTCCAGATCTTTCCAATTTCTTTTAATAAGTGACAACAAATGACATTTCTTTTAGACCCAGGTGGTATATTGCCTCTAGGCATAGGACTTTTAACACATCTGTAGAGCATCTCATCTAAACCTCAAAGGTTACAAAATGTGGCACATAGCAAATTATTCTCCTCAGTACCAAGAAGATGCTGTGAGCAACCAGTGAACACCCACAAGTAACAGCACTGGGCAGAAAGATGATTATATTAATCCAGTTGTTCGTGTATGGCATAAGGGCATGAAATAACCAATAAACAAATGCATACATATATAATAATGTTGAATTTTATATCATAGAAAGTTAAACGCACAAAGGGTTAGAGAAAGATCTCAAGCTAGAGTAACTTAGAAAGCTTCACTAAAGCTCATCTCAAACAGGGTTTGGGCCCTAACTGAAGTAGATTGGCATGGAATGTCAATGGAAATCATTTCAACCAAGAAGACAAAGTCCAGTAAGCAAAGCTTCAAAAATTGTGTTAATATATGGGGAGAAGATTGTATATTCTGGAAAAATAAAAGCAAAATAAAAACTTCTGACTTGAACAGAGTTTTACTTTTGAACAGTTGCAGAAAATAAAGGTCAGCTGGATATGTAAGAATTTGGGAGAACTTTTTGAACTGGATAGACTTGTTGAAAATACCAGATATATTAATGTGCAGAAATATAACATAAGTATAACACAAAAATGTAAGAAACTGTATATAAAAACAGACAATAACTAATTTACTAACCTCTCTGGTTTCTTCATCTTTTATATTTGGAGATTAGATAAAATAACTCTAAATTTCCTCCCAGTGCTAATATTTTACGGATGTATTAAAGAAAAAAAAACCTGCAATTTACAAGGGGTATAGACTAGAAAAATATTTTCTTTCCAAGTGAGGAACTCAGAAAAGACTTAATGAGAATCAAAGCATGTTGGACAGGATCTTAAAGTGTGAGAAAGATTAAGAAATGTGAAATGGAAAGAAAGGACATTCAAGATTTAGAAACAGTGAAGTTTTGATCAATAAGATTGTTTATTTTCCCTCCCATAAAGAAGATCACCTGCTAGGCATACATATTAGAAAATGTATTCAAATATCTTATTTCCTGAGAGTTAAATATTTCTTTTCTTATTGATCACCTTTCTGGATAGGAAAGTCCTGGATTGGAAAGAATAAACACAAATAATTGAGTGTTGAAGATACATATTTTTAATGGTCTAATATCTTGACCAAGAAGGTGGGAAACAAGAAGTCTTAGGAATAACATTTAGTGCCTATCATGTACCTCTCTCTGCTCTAATTAAATTATCTCATCTATACCAATAATAGAGGAATATGCAAATTGGTCAGTACGCCATCATGCAATGACCAAACAGCAGGCTGCGTGGGGTGACCAGGCCGGCGGGGGGGTGAGGGGGGGAGGGGCAGTGGGCAGTGAGGGGTGACCAAACGACTGAACAGCAGGCTGCATGAGGCGACCAGGCCAGCAGGGGAGGCAGTGAGGCATGACCAAACAACCAAAACAGCGGGCTGCATGGGGCAACCAGGCCGGCAGGGGAGGCAGTGAGGGGCAACCAAGCCAGCATAAGCTGGGGGCAGTTGGGAGTGACCAGGCTGGTGGGGGGGGGGGCAATGAGGGGCAACTAGGCTGGCGGGGGGGGGGGCAGTTGGGCGACCAGGCCAGCGGGGGGGGGGGGGCAGTTAGGTGCAACCAGGTCAGCGGGGGGGCAGTGAATGGCAACCAGGCTAGTAGCAGGAGGGCAGTTAGGGGAAACCAGGCCATCAGAGGGGGACAATGAGAGGCAACCAGACCAGTGGAGGGGCAATGAGGGGCAACCAGGCTGGAAGGATGGGCAGTGAAGGGTGACCAGGCTGGCGGGGCGGGGAGGGCAGTTATGGGTGACCAGCCGGCAGGGCTGGCAGTTAGTGGCAATCAGGCCAGCAGGCAGAGGCAGTTAGGGTGATCAGGCTGGCAGGGGGGCAGTTATGGGCAATCAGGCAGGCAGGCAGGTGAGCAGTTAGGAGCCAGAGGTCCCTGATTTTGAGAGGGATATCCAACTGCCAGTTTATTGGGCCTAAACCAGCAGTCAGACATCCCCCAAGTTGTCCCGGATTGGAGAGGTTGCAGGCTGGGCTGAGGGGACCCCCTCACCCGTGTATGAATTTTGTGCACCAGGCCTCTAGTTTAATAATAAAGGCCAATTATAAATGTTTTCCAGGTTTTCTATCTTATCTCCTTATACTACTATAAATTCAAGCTCCTACAAATAAGCTTAGCTATGAATATTAGTCAATAACCTGTGAAGATATCACAGGATTCAGGTGGTCTGGAAAAACTAAATTTGTCCATTGAAGACAGGAAAAACCCAAATGCCCAGATGTCACATGGTGTTCCTAATGTTATACTATACAAAAGGGTTCTTATTATTATTTGGTAATTTAGAGCTTTCAATGAGAGTAGTATTGAATCATTGTCTATAGCTATAGTAAGAGTAAGTAAACTGACCCAAAACATTAGCCCTCCCCCCCAAATCTACTTGTAGATATCTGTCACCCAAGAGCACTCTGGTACTTCTCTGTAACTAGAAAATCCCATTTTGTGAAGTTTTAAGGCTCTTCTACTACTATAAAGGGCTCACAGCCATGACACTGATAACATTTTTCACACCATCTTCTCACTTTGAGGCTTTTTCTAACTTTATGTAGCATCCTAAATTTTTTTCAAGAACGTTGTTCAAATAAAACCAACCAATGCAACCACTCTTTAGCTCCCTTTCCTTGACAAATATAAAGCTTTATGCCTTTTATTGTTATTTATCAGGCCTTCTTTCTGCAACTAGTTTATCAGTTTCTTTCATATCATTTGCATTGGATCTTACATGTAATGCTTTGTTGGCAAAACATGGTACTTGGTAATTTTGGCTTAATGATAAAATAGAGTCATAGAATTTTTAAATCAGATGAGATATATAACTTGTGCAGACTAGATACCCTCATTTTATAGTTGAAGAAATGGGGACAGGCTCAGAGAGATTAAGATCATTTGATCAAGACTTGCCACCTAGTTGATGACAAGAACTTCAATGACTTATCTAGCTTATGCTTTTCACATTTCTTATCTCATCCATTTAATAAATACTTATTGAGTACCTTCTAAGTCACAAGAATGATATAAGTGAAAATATGAACAAGGCACCTACTCTCATAATTTCTGCCAAATGAGTAGAAATCGATAATAAATAGAAACTAAATTGCAGTAAAAATAACACTATGATGAGTTCACTAGAGCAACATCTACCCTAGACTTGAAGGATCAAAGGAGGTTTTCTAGAAGAAAACACTTGTCATGTGAGAACCAAAGAGTAAGTTAACAAAATGATGGTCAGGGTACAGAAGGCAGCTCACAATAAGGGCTGGCGGTGGATTCTGCCAGGGGAAGAAAAACAGAAGACTGGACAGGTGGGTGAAGCTGATCATGAATGGCCTTGAAGACTTACTAGTAAGCTTACATTGCTATTCTGGAGGAGACTCTTTCAAATGTAACTTTTGGGTTAACTCTGACTGTGATGTAGGGAATGAATGGGGTTAGAGCGGGCTTGGGTATAAGATCAGAAAAAGTGAAAACTATTATAATAATCCATGCAACCAACAGTGATAACTTTGATTTCAATGAAAAAAGGAGTGAGCTTACACTAATATTCTGAATGTAGGCCTTCCTTATTGTATCTATAGTACCAGGATGAGAAGAAAAGAACATGTGTTTATCTTTGAGAAGTAAATAAACCTTAGCAAGGAAGAATTTCATATTGTGGTCACTGAAACTATGAACCTCAATTATTGACATGGTCTATTGCAACCCACTGACGGGGCAGAACTGTTTCTGTTCTCAAGACATCAGTCCTGAACGAGATAGATCAGTGGTCGGAAAACCGCAGCTCGCGAGCCACATGCGGCTCTTTGGCCCCTTGAGTGTGGCTCTTCAACAAAATACCACGTGCGGGCACGCACATACAGTGCGATTGAAACTTCCTGGTCCATGTGCAGAAGTTGGTATTTTGTGGAAGAGCCACACTCAAGGGGCCAAAGAGCCGCATGTGGCTCGTGAGCCACAGTTTGCCGAGCCGCAGTTTGCCGACCACTGAGATAGATCATGTTCACAATGCCAGGGCAGCTTTTCCAGCCATGAATAGACATGGCTTAATTTAAAATTTTGAAAGTGCTTTAAAATAAGCATTCTCAAAACACAAAATACCAAAATAGTCTATTTACTTAAAGAGTTCCTCTTCAATTGCAAAAGCAAGTGCCAAAATATCAGCCCAGCTCCTGATTGCTCTGCCAATTCTGACTAGTTTTGTGGTTGTGCAGTTTCCTGTGCCAACCTAAATTTTTTAATTATTATGAGGTCTGAATACTGGAAATGCCAAAAAGGAAAAATAAGATCAAACAATGTGATTGCATTTTAGTTCAAATTTGTCCATTACTGAAGCAAGAGAATGCAATTATGGTCTTTACAGGAAAGAAAATGGAGGAGGAGGAGGAGGAGGGTGAGGAAGAGGAGAAAATGTCATTTACATAAAAGAAACCCATAAATTCTGCTCCTAAAATAAAATAGTAAAACATTTTATTTTATGGCATAATACATTATGAGAATACATTCTGAAAAAACAAACAAAATGCAAGATAGGTCTAAAAATAGAGTAGATCTTTAAGTATTACATATAGCAATAGTTGCTTTAAGGAAGCATATCAAAACTTGGCCTTTTATGAAAATTATGAAAAAATGATTACAATGTTAAACTATGAAGAATCTACAGAGATTTGTATTCATTCTATGGATGTTGATTTTTTAATATCTTTGTTGTTTAGCAAGCACTATTTTTGCAACATATTATTTACTTCTTTTGAATATCCCACCAATAAACTAAAGAATGTGATCCAGTTACAAAATAAAAATAACTATTTTTTTCCTGACTAGTAAAGGATATCTGCATGTAATTGCTGTTGTTGTTAGATTTTCAAACCGCTGTTTTCTCACCACCTTTCACACTCATTTTGCTTTATCTACATGGGACCATGGCCACTCTGACCTGAGCTCCCGGGCCCCAAGCACACCCAGCATGCTCGGACCACTTTGTGGTTGTCGGTGCTATTTTTCTGGGTAGAATGATGCCTGCTAAGCAAAAAAGTCTTAGTCATCATCCAACATCTAGATTAAAAAGTAGCTTCTTTGTGAAAATTTCCCTGACCGCTCCAAAAAGAATTATTTTCCTCTTTATGCTTTATCAACTTTTCTACTATACTTTTGATTTACAAGGTTCAAAAGTAGATAAATACGAAGCATTTTAATTTGCTATATTTTTATATTCTCCATTAGATTACTAGCAGATCTCAATGAAACAGAGGTGAGAGATATAGTATAAACATACATAAACTTACACATATCTAAACTCATATTTAATTCATAAGAATAAATGATTAACCATTACCATGATGTGACATGTTCACAGTGCCTGTACCATACTGTTACTCAAAAATGTGTGATGACTGACTAAAACGGATGAATTAACATAGTGCTATCAAAAGGGTATTCATTTACTAAAATCTACCCCTATAATTCCATAGAAAAAGTTTGAAAACAAACCTTTTATTTATTAATTTAGTGAGCATTCATTGGCCACCTACGAGCAAGGCACTGTGCAAGGCAGAGCACTCAGAATACAAATAGGAATACAATTGTCCTTACCCTCAAAGAGTTCTTGGTGCAGTAGGTAGGCAAGACAAGAACAGACAAAGGCAGTATCAAGGAATTGAGATTAAAATGGATGTAAGCAGAAGGTCTAGTGAGGGTGCAAAAGCAAACCCTACATGGGGAAGTAGGAGAAAATTCCCAGTGTTGTGTGCAAGTTCACCAGGAAATGAGATGAGTAGGGCTTGACAGGAAGGGGGAATAGTGTGTACTAGTACAAAGGCATTAAAAACCGTGGCTCATTCAGGAAACTGCCTACAGGTAAGGGTGACTGAAGTAGATGGCAAAAGAGGACAGAAACCTGGAAATGATGTTCAGAGAGGCAGAGAAAGGTCAGGTCTTTAAAGGGTTCCTACTTTGGAAGCTCTTTGGACTTCTCCTGTGGGAGGGATTGGGGACTGAGACTGGGAACAGAGATGAGAGGGTGGGTTGCAATCAGGGACTAAGGGAGAAAACCATTCTGCTTTTCTGTGACATCTCATACAGATCTCTAGACACATCCTAATTCTATGCATAATTCATAATTCTATGCATGATGTCATTTTACAGATTGATTGAAATGCATAGATTAAAAGGATAACACTCTATCCTAAGACTTACTTTTTAATTTAAATCACCACATATACTGAATATTGATCATGAATGAGACACCATTTTAAGAACTATACGGTTGTCAAAGATGTACAAACTACAACCACTGACTTCTTACACCCGAAACCCAAATAAGTCATGCCAGGATAGGTGTTATTAGCACAGTTATGACTAAATGTTATGAGACACGATTCAGCAGAGAAATCTTAAGTACCACTCTGCATCCTGAATACACATTAGGAATTTGAATAAATAACTCGGGGCTTGCTAAACCAGACATGGAGAGCTGCTCTGAAACGATTGCTATATTTGAATTCATCCTTGGGAATTGTGTGATAAAGGGTCAAGAAAATGATGTTTTCTGCCTGTACATAAAACTTTCAAAAATACTCTCATAAATTAATATACTAAGACAGGTTTCTTTTGTCATGCAACATTTATATGTATATATTATCTGAGCTTCTTGGATATTTAAATAAATTTAAGAAAACCTAAGGGAAGTAAATGATAAAGCACATGCAATTCATTTTTAAAAATCTCACATATTGCATGTAGAACCTATAATAAACATTTGGAAAAAGTTAATTCAATATTCAACATTAATTTTACCAACAGAGGAGAAACAGAAATTTAAAAATAGAGAAACCCAAAAGAATCTAACTTTTACATTTCCAATTTTGACATGTAATTTTTCAAACCTTACAATCCTTTAATGTAGCTATTTATATTCTATTTCCTTCCTAAATTTAACTATGCTTTTCCCATATGATACTCAAGATGCTGACCTATAAAACAAAAAGAAATTCCTAAGTAGAAAGTATGGAAATGATAGAGGTTCATGCTGCAGGAGGCCATTACTCAGACTGAAAATAAATTGATTTTCTTTAAGAAGAAACCTTCTTAAAAGATATTATGTGCCAGGTCTGCCTGCTCGCTTCTCCTCCAGTCCATAAGAGATGAACTAAGTTCTGGAGTTTGGAATGCATCACATCCATTGGTGAAAGAAGGGTTATTTTTAATAATCTCCAATCTACTCTGATTTAATACAGCTCTGCTGCTGTCTTGCTCCTTCCAACTGGAAATGCTTTCCTATTCCAGGAGCCAGAAGCCACTTCATATACTTTGAGAATGGGGTCCCGTCTTATTCTCTACACCCCACCTCTGATGAATGCATTTGCCTCTGCACTCCAGCCCACGCCTGAGACCCTGAGCTGGAGGCATGCGCCTTCCTTACGCAGATGTTTTGCCGACCTGCCTGAGTGGATCTCAGCTTGCCATCTGCTCTGGGACTCCCCATCTCTACACTCTGCCTGTCTCTCCACTCTCATTAGTTCTTGGCATTCTGACAATGTTGAATTTTACCCAAGTCCTGTGGTCCTGGAAAACTGTGAAAGTTACAAAATCCTCCCACCCTTTGTGTTCCAAGAAATGGCTCCCTGCAAAGAAACATTCTTTCCCATACAACTAACATAAGACTCATGGATGCTCTTGTTTACCTGTGACAAGGCCTCTCTTTGACTCATTAATCAGAATAAAATTCTTGCTAACCAAACTTTCGCGAAGATTCTCTCCTTTCCCTGGACTCCTGCACTTGCCCATCCTCAGCCTGAGCCAGCATGGGACCCTTCACAGCCCCTCTGGAGAGCATGTTTGACCCCTGAGCAAGCCATTCTGCGAACTGCCCGTCCCTCACCAACGTCCCTCCCGTACTTCTCCAAACTTCACCCTTTCAAACCTTGCTTACTCCTCCTGAAAAAAGAAAAGCTCTTTTGGCCTAACCCTTGACACACTTTCAGATCTCCTGGTTGGAGTGATCTCCCTATCACAGAAGACCCTTCCCCCTCTCTGGCAATAATCCTTTTGAATAGCATGTCTCCTTAATTAAATCGAAACTTTTTAAATTAAACACAGTGGCAAGCTTTCTGCCTGCACGACTCAATGGCTGGACTCTCTAGTTGCCTAGGGTAGTCTGTGCCTCCCCTCCCACCAAATGTACTGATTCGGGCACAAACCCTTACAACCACCCCCTCATATGCCTCCCTATACCCTTCCAATCTTCCTTTCAAAGCATTACATGAGAGTCTTTGCACCACAATTCATTGCATTGGCTTTCTTATCTTAAAATCCATCCAATCCATAATATCTTTTCATAGTCAAAATCTAGACAGTGGCATCCAACTTGTTTTTCATCTAATAATACTCTTCCAAGATGACCAAATTTCATTGCAATAAAATATCCTTTCATCACATACATGCATAATGGAAGGCTTAGAGATTTTAAGTAATTTGTCAGAAATTCACATGTAAGGGAAGAAATCATATTATTTTGCTTACATGTTTCTTATTACGTGAGAAGGAGCTTGATTACAAGCCATTCATAGGGACGACGCCATTTAATGTAAGACTGTAAAAGCATAAATGTCACAATATTCAGTTTAGGTAAATTCAGAGATGTGTTGTGTTAAAAAATCACAGTTCTTCCTTCAATTTCCTTGTGAAAATGCATAGCTTCCATGTGACTCCCTTTGCAGGAAGTAGCTAGGCTTCAGGTGGCATCGAAAAGAACCTGGGGGCTGTGAGCACCGCTCCCTGCATGTCTCTGTCCTCAAACAGCCATCTCCGGAACCTGTGTTGTGAAGTTGGATAAATATACTCCCACATATGCATATATACATATATATCTGCATGTATTTAGCAAGCTCAGTATTTTAAACATGATACTAGTGATGTGGATCAGTAGGCCAAATATTGTGAGGTGTTCTTTCTTCTCCCTTTGGTCTTTATCAAGGTCATATTTTTGGATGATTTTGATGTTATATGAAATGATATTTCTTTATCAGAAGGTTTTGGCAATTCCTGAAAGAATGTGTAGCATCTATCCCTACACTTTGCCCTACTGCTTCCAAAGGTTCCTGGAGAGCTAAGGACAGGAGACCCCTGCAGCCTGGTTGGGGGTTAGGGTGGAGGGCAGGGAGGAGTGGCAGTGAACATTTTTTCATCATAAGGGCTACACTTGAGAGTAAACTGCGTCACTGGAAGGCCCCCGAAAAAATCTGTAGCCTCAAGCACTTTGAACAAACTCCACATATTCAAATTAGACAAGGCATGATATGATGAGGCAATTAAAAAACCCACACAAATAGAAAAGCTTAATAAACTCATAATTACTGAGAGTGTTGTGATCTTGTAGTAAACACAAAAAAGGGAATGGTCTCTAGCAACAAACAGTAAATGCATTCTACAGTAAGCTAACCTGTACTAAGCTAAAGAGTCTTTGGAAATATTTCTCATGTCAGCAGGTTGACAGTCACATTTTCAAAGAAATATTTATCTGCAATTAAATTATATCATTGGTTCCTTTATTTCAAGCCCTTCCAATGTCTGTTAAATAATATAATGTTATTATGATGACGTTGATGGAAATATTTTCTACCTCCATTAAATATTATACATAATTGTAAAATTGTAAGCAGTGATTATATTCCAAAATTATGCATACTGCCTAAGATTGCATTTCTTATATTTTTTGAATGTTCATCACCTAGGTCTACAGAATAGATCTGAATGATAACATAATTACTAATTCTATTAAGTTGAAGCTTGTGCTTATTACTTAATATTTATTTTCTTTTTGTTGTTGTTAATCCTCACCCAAGGTTATTTTTCCATTGATTTTTAGAGAGAGTAGAGGACAGTAGGAGAGACAGAGAGACAGAAACATCGATGTGAGAGAGACACATGGATTGGTTGCCTCCCACAAAGGCACATTCCCACTACCAGGGCTGGGATTGAGCCTGCAACCGGGGTATGTGCCCTTGACCAGAATTGAACCTGGGACCCTTCAGTCCACGGGTCTATGCTCTATCCACTGAGTCAAACCAGCTAGGGCTATTAAATAGTTCTTAACACCTTCTATCCATTTTACAGTCACTATGTGCCAACCATTGTGTTAGATGTGGGGTTGACAAAATGAATGACCTGAAGAATTTGCTGTTTCCTAAGGAAGTTACCAATTTTTTCTCAGAATGTGATCAATATGAAAGCTTAGGAAACTTCAAGATTTATATCCAAATATTTAAAAATTTGTTAATTATGAATAACAGTAATGCATTAGGTTATTACCTAATGACTTAAAATAATGTGCCTCAGAAAGTTCCAAATATATCTTATGTGTACAATCTGAATAACATTTGACTCACATGTCCAAATAAAATGAAATCAGAAATAGTCTAGTTTTTATTTTATATTTTTAAACAAAGGAAACCCTGATTTCTGGGGGACTGGTAAGTATTTATATAAGTATTGCACTCTTTGATTTTTATTGGCTAGCTGAATAAACATAAGACACTTTCTTTGAAAGCAAATTTTTCATCAATGAATGGCTTCTTCCTAATTAAGAATATTACTGTGCCCTCTAATTGCAACCAGCTCTATCATCATATACATCAGCGTAGGCCAAGCTCCTGCTTATCCCATAAAGAAAACCATGAAACCGGCTAAAAACATCTTAAGAAAAAATAAATGTAGTTTTGGTGGGGTTAAAAGTTGTTTCTCAACCTCAAAGAGCTTCTTGCTCTTCATCTCCTGCCGGGAGCCGGTCCATCCTTGCTGTTTCAAAGGACCTGGCATATATGGCATACTGTTCTTAATATGTTTGCTCACCTTCTTGGCACTATGTGTTTTAACCAAGGTCTCCTCTCTGAGAAAGGTTGTTTCCCCAGGTAGGGATTTTCCCCTGAAGTTAGGGAGGGAATAAAACCTCTTAACTAAGTGCCAGGTGGGTAATTAATCACTTTAACTATGAACAATGATGCTTAAGCTACATAATCTTTACTCCCTGGAATGGAGATAAGAAACGCCCTAACCTTTATAATAGAGATTGATAGGATTGAATCAACTGGTATAAATACAGATGTAATGAGACAGAAAGAGACAGAACTTAGAACACAGAACCTACTCAGAACCTAGAGACAGAAGAACTTCGCTGGAGAGAACATGGCAAAAGATCCTGGACTGAACCTGACTACAGAAATTGACAAGAGAACCTGACTAGAACCTGGTGACTGAACCTGGCTGGAGAACCTGGACAGAACCTGACTGGAGAACCTAGCGAGGGAACATGGCTACTGAACCTGCCTGGAGAACCTAGCAAGAGAACATGGACACAGAACTTGGCTGGAGATCCTGGCTGGAGATCCTGGCTGGGCTGCTGATCAACTGAACACTGTCTCCGTGTCCTTCCTTCTTCGCCGACTCCATCCACACCTTTCGGGACCCCTGGACCTGCTGGGGTTGGACTCCGGCAATCTCCTTCCTTAATCTTTTTCTATTTTATGACAAGATATTAACTAATACCCTTATATGAAGTGAATTCATTGATGCTAATTACTAAGCAAGTCTTTTTATTTGTAATAGAGCTAGGAATTTAACTCCTTCCAGCTCATCGTAATTCTTTTAACCCACTGGTGGCAATACATAAAAGCCCCTATAAATTGTTCATTTTGCTTACATGAAGTTAACTCAGTTAATTACAATTCATTATCTTGCTATTATTTTTTTCATATAATTTATTTCAACATGGCCATTCCTTTAGCAAGAACCAAGCGCACTTGTGCACAGTTAAAGGAAGGAAGACACTAAAGGGTAATTATAGCTGAGAAAGGTCACATTAGCTGCTCTGTGGTCCTCACACCTTCAGCACCATCATCATTTACTTCCCTATACATGCGTATGGGATATCTTTCTGCCCTGGCACACTGCTCTACATGCCCAAAGAGACATATCCTGTCAGACTATGGAGTCCTGCACCTCAGTATCCTCTTCAACCAAGTCTTCCTGTTCTTGCAGCCCACATACCACATGGTGAAGTTACAGGGAATGAATGAATGAATGAATGAATGAATACAAAATGAAGAATTTATATAAATGGAAGACATGTGAAATTAGATTTTAAATTATCATTTTAATCCAGTTATGCTAATTTATGGGAATAGAATGGGTTTCTTTCCTATTGGTCACTCAGACTAATAGTCTGACCATAATAGTCTTTCTCTGACAGTGACTTTGTTCACAGACTTTGTCAATATGATCTAAGTGGTGAATTTGCTGAATCATGGGAGCCAATTGTTAAATAGTCACAATTTTTGGATGCCAGTTGTTAAACTTTGGTAGCTTAAAATTAATCATGATGAGTATTTACAGCATAGAAATCAGCACAGACACTAACAATCAAAGCTTCGTTTTTTTCTTTTTCTTTTTTAATTTTTATTTTGAGAGCTTGCTTGCCAGAACACTATGCAAAGCCCTTCATAAAACTCTGACACAAAAAAATAAGAGAAATATCCCCAATGTTCTTAACTTCTTAGTAATCAACTCATGATGTGCTGCTCACATTTTCTTTCCAAACTTTTTCATATGTTTTTATCAAGTCTACTTCTTAGTATTTTTAATTTAGCATTTTAAATTTAATTAACCATTTAAATTTAATTAGTTATTTATAAATAACTACATTATTTTAATAAGTTGAAAAAGAATTGACTTAAAAGGTCAATGAATTTGGTCAAACAAGTCAGGTCCTCCCAATCTATACACTTTGTGATTTTATAGCCATTGGTGAGATCCCTTCTCAGCCTTGGCCTTTTTAGGTTGAAAAAGTCCGTTTCTTTTAGAGTCATCTTATATCGTGGCTCTTCGTAGGCACACTTCTCAGAACCTAGTTCATTCTTTACTCCAATGCTGCAATCAGACCCACTTGCAGGACCTCACTCAGAGGGAAAAACAAATCTGCAACAGAACCACAGCGGAATGATGTCTTTCACTCTTTCGTCCTTTCTTATGAGTAATGTCCCTTCATTTTCACCACAGCAAGAGCAAAACAAACCACCAGGCTTCACAACAAAGATTATAAAATCAGTTCATATCCAAAGAATCTAGTGTTTGAAGTTTATATTCTCTTTGAGCAGTGAAAGAACCTAATTAGAATTTTAATTTTAGATTTATGAAAAAAAGTGTTAACATCAAAGTGTGGATACCACTTAATTCTCCTTTTCTAATTATGCAGTAAAGTTTATTTTATCTAGTAAGCCTACTTTTTAGGCATCTGTTTTGATTTTCTATTATTTAACATTACTAATGAATATAAAAGCGTTCTAGAAAATTGATATTAACAGTATCAAATTCATCAGCTTTATCTCTTAAGTTATGATGATTAACATCTATAATATACTTGATTAAAGCAGATGACTGAGGCCAATTAATTCTGTATTTTTTCTAATACTATTCCATAAATATTTAATCATTATTTTTCAATCACACATTATTATCTCCATTACACTCACTTTCCCTTTACCGTAGGAAAAAAATCTTTCTAGTATCTACTGGAAAAGCTTCACTTCCATGGGTAATGCCAACTCTAACAGGCCTATGGTATTTAAAGAGAGCTGAGTGGTAGGAAAATTGGGTCCTGTTTTATAATTTCCAATAACTTGTTGATTTTAAAACATTCAAACATACACTCAATTACATGATCAAGAAACTGCTAGGTACTCTAATTTAAGCTATTTACCCTAAGGCATATTCCTGAGTAATCACTATCCCCCCAAAGAAAGTTCTTTCCTAACTGGGTAGTGAGAAGATCTCTGTAATTGAATTAAAAATCTGTTTCTTCCTTTTTTTTATAAGTAAGTCCTTTCAGTTTTAGTACATGACTTTCAGTAAGCTTTGAAGAACTGTCAGAGTGGCCTGTACTTGCATGAATGTTCAAGATTTCAGCACAAGCAGTTAATTCTACATAATCCAGGTTGTCACCAACGAAGTCCAAGCAGAGTTCTCACATTCTTTTCTGTGAAACACTTGTGATTGACAAAATATTAGACATGATATTCCAAACAGGATATAATGAGGTATAGTTTGGAACATGGTGCACCAGAAAAAGAAAACAGGTATGTTAGAGCTTTTAATATGTGAATATACTTTTTGAATCTCTAAGTAGGGAACATAGAATGCAGTGTTTCCAAAAGAACATCCAGCTATAAAATAGTTTGTTCTGAAAATTTTCTTTGTTTTGGAAAAACAGTAGTCCTTTTAAGAAATGTTGTTTTGAACTGTGGTAAGTTTGCTGCTGGTTTGCTTGCAGTTTTGCTCTTCAGTTGCTAAATCAGAGGGACCTGGATTCCTTTAGACGTCCTGCTATCCAATGGGCTTTCCATGGCTCATTCCCCACAGCTTGCAAAAAGAGAAACAAATCAAGTACAATTTACTTCTTGATTTTTGACCCTTTCCAAATTGTAGATACATTACGGTTCTGAGAATTCAATTTACCATTTATATTTTTGTGTTTTTTAAGTAGATCAATATATTTCCCTAAAGGGTGATATTATATTTCTGGTAAGATTTTTTCCACCTAAAATATTGCTGAACACTTTCAGATAAATAAGTCAGAAAAAAAAAAATCAGAGTTGTTTACATTGGACCATTTTAGCTGATTTTGCATTTTAATCTAGCTTTTCATTTGAAAAGAGAGCTATAAAATGATGCTAAATTTAAAATGACATTCTATAATTCTTCCATTCATGTTTTTCCCAGCAAACGGAGGAAACAAAGTCACCTTGTCAAAAATAGTCAGTCTCTTATTAAAATGTGTAGAAGTCAGTGTTCTAAATATTGACCAACTCTAGTAGATGGAGCTAAACTTGAGGGGAGAAATTCTTTTTTGTCTTCGCATTATAGGTAATAGACCTCTACAAATTCTGGTAGCTCTTACAAATGTTGGCTTTGTGTTTCCATCAGGGCGGGAACAATTGTCAAGTAATGGTTCAATTGTATATACTATCTGCTTAGTGCCACTGTGCATGGTCCATGCTTATTTAAACATTATTTGCCCCAACTGACTGCTTCTAACCAACAATGAATTGCTTGTATGGTTCAATGCCTTACCCCACTTGATAAAGTTATTCCAGTGACTCAGGGGCTCCATGTGCCTTCCTCTGAATATTAGTGGTCACTCCAGCATATTTGGCAACAATTGTCATCTCACACAGGACAGACTTGTGATGTGGGTGGGGTGGAGTAGGTCACCCAGGTTAGAAATGTCTTCCCCCATGGGAGAACCAATAAAGACCTGCCGAACTGAGAGCACAGTGGATAGAGCTCAGCATAGAAAAGGAAGTCTGAGTCATGTAATGAGCAAATGCCAATTAGACAGATCAAAGAGTTTCCTATCAGGTCTATTGATTCATCGATTTTTAAACAGACTGATACTTACTGTTGAGTTCAGGCATTACCTAGGTTAAGCATTTTGCTTTTTACATACATTTCTCTAAGTTTTCTTTTCCTCCCTGGCAAATGGGGTAAATTAATATCAATATAAGCAGGCCAGAAAACGAAGGCCTTTGCAGAGGGCTTGGCAGCTCTCCAGTTCCTGCTGGTAAATATTACCAGAGAATAAGCATCAAAATCAAATTCCTCTAGTAACTCCGGTAATAACATTTTCTGAACATAGTTCATGTCCTAATGCTTTCAAAATTCTCTAAAGAAAGGGCTATGGACAACAACATTTATCAATGTGGGAGAGAGCGGGGTATGCCTGGGGACCTTTACAAAGCATCAAGCACAGTGGTTTTTTTCTAGACTGTATGTTAGGGATCAATAAGCATAGTAAAGTCTTCTAAATATGCTATTATTCATATGTTTTATAAGGTCAATTATCCATTTCCATAGTATCCTTATTATTGTGATGGCTAAAGCTTTTTCAGTATTAGAGCTTATAAATGATGTGGTCACTGAAACTCCCCCATGTCAGGTCACATCATAGGAGCCGCTGTCAAAGTCATTACTATTTTTTTACCTAATTTTAGGCTAAAGCAGGATACATTTTAAATTGTTTGTACCTCTGCTCTACGCATTAAATGTGGGTATGCATGTGTTGCAAAGATTTAGGACTCATGAATACTATAAATAGTATAATGGTTAAAATGTGCTTTAAAACCAGGGTTGGGCTCAGCCAGTGTTGCTCAGTTGGCTGAGCCTCAATCTATGAACCAGGAGGTCACGGTTTGATTCCTTTTCAGGGCACATGTCTGGGTTATGGGCTAGATCCCCAGAAGAGGGTATGCAGAAGGCCGCCAATCAATAATTCTCTCTCATCATTAATATTTCTCTCTCTCTCTCTCTCCCTTTCCCTCTCTCTCTGAAATCAATATATATATATATGTGTGTGTGTGTATATATATATATATATATATATATATATATATATATATATATATTTGTGCTGAGCTTGAATCCTGTGTGATATTGGGTGAATTTTACCTCAGAACCCTCATCTGTCTATCAAAGTTTAACAAATGTTTTCTCCCTTGAGGATTAAGTGAGATAACAGACATTGAAGAGTTTAGCTTGTGTTAGCAATTCAACAAGAATTAGTTGCCAGTTAATAATAATAGTAATACCAACAAAATCAAAAATCATCCAAATTGTTTACCCTTAATACCTCCTTCCTCTCCTACAATGATTTTATAAATGTTTACATTTTTGTGTAAGTAATTATGTAGTTTATTTTTCCATCTATATTGCCTGCTTTTATACGAGGGTTCCATGAGCTTCTCTAGTTCAGCCTGCACTTTATTATCCATCAAGACAGCTCACTCATCCTCCTCAATCCATCCTCATTTCAAAATGCATTCATTTCTATCTTCTCATGATAGCCTCTGTAGAATTGAAAACTGAGTGTAAAATGGAGACAAATACACCCATGAAGCATTTGCAATGACCAGTTTTGTGTACCAGAAATAACGATGACCATGGTAAAATTAATGAGGAACTATTATATGTCAGGGGCTCATCACTACACTTTAGCCCTGAGGAAACTGTGATGACATACTTTGTGTACTAAAATTAACCCTGCTATATCTTTTTAAAAATATATATTTTTATTACTTTTAGAGAGAGGAAGGGAGAGGGATAGAGAGAAAAATTAATGAGAGAGAAACATAAATTAGCTGCCCCCTGCAAACCCCCAACTGGGGATCCAGCCCATAACCCGGATATGTGCCCTGACCTGGATTCAAACCATGACCTCCTGGTTGATGGATCAACACTGAGTCACACTAGCAAGGCAACCCTGGTTATATCTTAAGTTTCTGCTTGCCCTCACTTCTCGCTTTATTTAATTCTCATCATGTTGTATAATCTTACATCTAGGAGAATATATATATATATATATATATATATATATATATATACACACACACACACACACACACACACATATAAATGCCAAACACTGAAGAATTATCAATTAATTAATTTGGGACTCAAAGTAGTTGAATAACATCTCTTGTTTGCACCACCCACACAATGCCATGGATGGAGTGGATGGAGATGATGGGGAGGCTTGTGGGTTTGAATCCAGTTTAGTCTGATTTCACAGCCCACATCTTTCCCAGTAGGACCTACTGCCTGCACACTAACTTTGCATCACCATGAGTCATGTTGACTTAGATATAAATTTCAGGGCTTGAGCTATAGAACATGTATGGCCTGGAGTTTTGGAAGCACAGAGCACTTACAGCCGACTCACAACTTAAAATGATGTCTACATGTCGGTGATTAAAGTTTCTTGGGATGGCAAAACAGGGACAGCTTTCAGGAAGTAACTCTACCCATCATGATGATGACAAACAAAAGTGTGCGATTTGAGTGCTTAGATGCACGTTTGGGGACATTTCTTAAACGGTCCCATTCCAAGAAGGTTTAGTGGAAGCGAGGCCTTGGTGAGAAGAGCTGTGGGATGCAGAGCCTGGTCTGGAGTAGCAGGCGGCCCCAGGAGAGGCCCTGGTGCATCCAGTTGACTCAGATGCAGGGACCTGGCCCCAGGGTTTCTGGGGAGAGCAGAAATGATCCCACAAGAGCAACAGCCGACCTTGCACCTCTACCACATCTGGACAGAGGGAGAGCCTCTGGTTCTTAAGTTTGAGTTGAGCATCACATTGGAATGGACATATTCATTCCAGCTACATGAGCTCATTCTTCTGACAAAATGACTAGAGGACTTTTTGACCAACTTAGAGTAAGCAGATGGATCCTGAGGGGAAGGGAAGGAATGTACCACAGAGGCAGTTTAGATAGGCGGGGGGGGGGGGCGGGGTGAGGGGGGGGTGGAGAATGTGTGTTGCTTCTGAGTGCACTCTGAGAAGTTCTGCTCTTTCAACAGAATGCTTCCATAATTTTATATTACATTCAATGTGGGATGTGCTACATCATTACATATTTGATACATTATCAAGTGGAGCCTCTAAAACAGGGAGCACCTAGAGCCTAGAGAATTTCCTTCCCAATCATTTTAATTCAGAATAATGTGCCACTAGGGAAGCTGATAGCAAATCTGGGACCCGGCCCTCATCCCGCCCGGCTCAAACACACAGCACACCTGGGTAAGAGGGTTCAGGGAAACCATCACCAGAAAAATGTTGTTTTACATTATGCTTTGCAGGTTAACCTATATTTCTTGATAAGGACTTGTTGTCTTAGAGCATCTCAGGATGATTTCTTTGTCTTTTCAAAGTAGGTGTGCAGTTGCTAAGGAACCGCACTGCACAGCCATGACGGCCAAGTGATACTATATGTTTACAAGGTCCGAATAATTATGTGAGAGCTAGTGTGAAAACCATAAACCATGGACATTAGAAATAAGAAGAATAGTAATTACATTGCCTGCTACAAGCGTAATATAAAGCCTGGCTCTGCACTGAAATGAGTGTTCCATCAGACAGAGACCAGAGGTGTTAGCTCAGCCCTCCACCCCAGCCTGGACAGACTAGTACAAGTAGGGTTACACGAACGTCTGCTGATGGAATACGAGTGTTGCTTCTCACTACTGCTCAGGAGTGTTGTAATTAACCCCTGAGACCTCCCATCTGCTTTTTACATTCTCTTCCCCCACTATGTAATTTCTATAACGTTCAAGCCAGGAAATTCTCTTAGAAAAAGAAATAATATGCTTTTAAGGGAAACATAAATGGAAAATTTACATTTATATATCCTCTTCACCATTTCCCAAAGTGTACTGATAATAGCCACATCTTCGGATATTAGCTAACAGTGCCATTTTAAACTTGTTTCTGATAAGTGATTCCTTTAGAAAACCATGCCTTATTAAAATAAGAGTCCACAGAAAAACCATTGGTTTATTTAATAACTTTGAGACTTGAAGAATTTAACCCATCTCCTTGGGGTCAGCTTTTCCATCTTAAAATAAGTTAGAATTTCCTCATAACCTGATCATTGTAATTGCTTATAAGGCTGTGGTCACTCATGTGTTTATATATCTGCGGTGTTACCTCGACTTACAAATATATCTGTTTCAATTCTGCTTTCTGAATGAAGTAAAACATCAGTTGCTGGCATTTTAAAGTTGATGTAATAAAATTTTGATTTATAATCAGATAAACTATGAAAACGATGTCAGTTTGAGACAGAGGCTTACATTTAAAATATTCATTTTTATGTATTTGATCAGATATCTCTTAGTTACATACTGAATATTTTCAACAAGACTCCAAGCATCTTTCATTACTTTTATATCCCAGGGTTACATAAAATTGTTTCACGTCCTTAGATATTAACTTGTTCCTTAGTGTAATGAAGATATTCAGGGTAGCTTAAAAGTGTTCCTACAATTTGTTTTTAGAAATACTCTTTACTTCAGCGGGGAAACTATCATCTTTAAAAGATATATAACCTTCAGTTGTCTTCAGTGAAAGCAACTATACTTAGAGAGACATGAATTTCAATTAATTTTTACCTGACATTTTCTTTCTTTTTTAATATCTTTTATTGATTTTTTACAGAGAGGAAAGGAGAGGGATAAAGAGTTAGAAACATCTATGAGAGAGAAACACCGATCAGCTGCCTCCTGCACACCCCCCACTGGGGATGTGCCTGCAACCAAGGTACATGCCCGTGACCAGAATCAAACCTGGGACCCTTCAGTGGGGGATGTGCGGGAGGCGGCTGATCGATGTTTCTCTCTCATCCATGTTTCTAGCTCTCTATCTCTCTCCCTTCCTCTCTGTGAAAAACCAATAAAATATATTAAAAAAAAAAAGAAATGAAATATAATCGAAGTGCAAAATGACTCAAACTTACATAGTGCTTACAAGGACAGAATGATGGTAATATTTCCTATGGAGTTTTATCTAAAGAGGATATACATTTATATGTGGAGATTAGGAATGTAAGAGAGGTAAATTCCAATCAGTTAGGTAGGGAAGTAAATTTGTAAAAACTCAAGAACTAGTAGTCTAAGTAGTGCATTTTGTTTGTTTTTCATAGTGGTAGTTCTGTAGTTTTGTTTTCATACATGAAGATAATACTTAAAAAGATCTCTAATATAGTTTAAAGTAATTTCCAGGAAAGGGATGGAACAAAAATGACTCATTTTCATTATAATTCTTGTTGTGCTATTTTTCTTTTAAATTATATATGAATTATTTGGAAAAATATAATTTTTTATAAAAGAATCTAACAGATGTATGACACTGTCTGAAACATTCCTCAATATATATCCTAATAAATACCATTGGTTAGGTTACCATTAATTTAATATTGTTTAGTTAAAATCATATAGCACATAAAGAACTATAGTTAATCATCCCCTAACTCAAGACCTAACACAGATTCTCATGAAAATAAAATGCCAAGTGTCTCTTAATGTATAATTTACTTTTCAAGCATTGAAAATTGGAATGCATATTCAATGTACTTGGTCTAGATCATCTTGAAGTTGTCTTCCAATATTTAGATGTAAGGTTGTATAGATCATTGAAAACATGCATTTATTGGCAATAATATAAACAGTATTGAAGAAA
Organism: Myotis myotis; assembly: GCF_014108235.1. NCBI lineage: Eukaryota > Metazoa > Chordata > Mammalia > Chiroptera > Vespertilionidae > Myotis > Myotis myotis. The sequence continues at coordinate 12,104,478 of NW_023416335.1, read as the reverse complement.
GAAAGAAAGAAAGAAAGAAAGAAAGAAAGAAAGAAAGAAAGAAAGAAGAAAGAAGAAAGGAAAGAAAGAAAAGAAAGAAGAAAGAAGGAAGGAAAGGGAGGGAAGGAAGGAAGGGAAGGAAGGGAAGGGGAAGGGAAGGGAAGGGGAAAGGAAAGGAAGGAAGGGAAGGGAGAAGGAAGGAGAGGAAGACGGAAGGAAGGAAGGAAGGAAGGAAGGAAGGAAGGAAGGAAGGAGGAAGGAAGGAAGGAAGGAAGGAAGGAAGGAAGGAAGAGAAAGAAAGCTAGCTAGCTTTATTTGGTTAATGCTGTGATATTCCACTTGAGATTGGACAGGGTGAATCCCTCAAGGAGAATGCTTGAGAGAACGCTTTCCACAGGAGGTTGTGTCAGGGCCAGGCTTGTCTAAAAATTTGGACACCTGGACCAGTGCAGTTCCTGAAGTGGGAATCCTCTTTGGAGGGAAGGCGCTCATGCTCAGGGAAGGTACTTCGGTGTGGGAGGGTAGAGATGCTGAAGAAGGATTTTTCTTAATTTTTCCATGTAATAGGCAATGTAAACATCTACCTTTGCGGCCTCTGGATACACTTTATCAAATGTACATTATTTATTTGTTCATGGTGGAACTTGACTGGCTTTTTGAGAATCATGGTGAAGTGTTGAGTCATGCTCCTAAGAAAACCAAAATTCCCAGTTTGGTCCCATGGTCCAAGTTTACATCTGCTGTCCTGATGTATGGCTAGAGCTGCCTTTCATTCTCACAAGGGTAAAGATGGATAATAAACTACAAGGTCAAAGGCTCAGGCAGAGATAAGGCAGCCCTTAAAAGACTATGTGGAAAAAGATTTTCATCTTAGCTAATTTCTTTACAATTAGAACTTGCCTAAAATAAAATACACACAGTGATGCCTTTCCAATAAAACGAAGATAAAATTCACCCTCTCTTTGATGACTTGAGTCAGTAATTGGGGTGAAAATTGTAGGAGTATGCTGAAATTCTGATGGGCATTAAGTTGATACAGGACACTAGCTGAATAGCTTCATTGGTGATTAATGAACTACATTTGGAAGCAAAAATAAAAACTTTGCTTTGATATCAGCTTAATTTTTGCTCATTCGCTTCCATCATATAAAAGTGAGTTACATGTGCAGCCGTGTGACCTCCTGGGTATTATAGCATGACTACATTTCCCCCTAATTAATTAGCAAATCAAAGGTTAAAACAGTCTTCTCCAAAGTGATAGGCATGCTCTGTGCTGTCCTTACTATGTCTGTCATGTAACCATTAATTATTTTTGCCCTATTAATAAAACCCCTGAATTGTCTGTATCAGTTTTAATTATTAAATGTATTGGGGTGACATTGGTTAATAAGATTATATAGCTTTCAAGTATACATTTGTATGATACATGACCTGTATGTTGCATTGTGTGCCCACAATCCAAAGGCAAATCATCTTCTGACACCATATACTTAACCCCTTTTCGCCTTTACTACCCCAACCCCCTTCCCTCTGGTAAACAGTGTCTATAAGTTTTTGTTTGTTTGTTTTTCTTTTTTATTCATTTATTGCTTTCAATTTTATATCCCACATGAGTGAAATCATATTTGATACGATACAACATACATTTATGGTTTGAAAAGTCAATAAATTGGGTACAGAAGATGAGTGCCTCAACATAATAAAAGCCATATATGACAAACTCTCAGCTAATATCATACTCATGAGCAGCTGCCTCCTGCATGTCCCACACTGGGGATCTAGCCCACAACCCAGGCATGTGCCCTGACCAGGAATCAAACCGTGACTTCCTGGTTCATAGGTTGACGCTCAACCACTAAGCCACATGGCTTGGCAAGGATAAGACTTTAAATGCACATTGAACAGCCATGAAATATCACCTTTCCCTGACATCTTTGCTGAGATTGAAAACAGCCAGCTAGAGTGAAGGTAAGGGAGTCAGGGACCCCGCAAGACTGTAGGTAGAGTTACCAACTGCGACACAAGCTTCCTGGGGGAAGACTTGGCAATCTGCTTCCAAATTCAAGTGTATATTCACTAACCCAGCAATTCCACTGCTAAAAATATGCAGTAATAATCAGATGAGCGCTCAAAGATGTAGCACAAAAATATTCTATTGATAATGGAGAATAATTGTAAGCCAAAAAAAAAGAAATAGAAAAAGTCCATCAATAGAGATCTGGAAACGTTATGAGACGCCATACAAAGGAATACAGTGTAGTCATTGAAAATAATTGTCTATGTCTATATTTAGTTATATTTGCCTTCGGAAAATATTCAATGAAAAATAGTCTGAGAGGCTCTGCACCAAAATGTATGTGGTAGTTATCCTCGCCTGAGGGTTTATGAGGGATTTTCACTTTTCTCTTGTCTGGCTATTTAATAAGGAAGATGTACTGCTTTTATAATTTAAAGATATAGGTATTGATTACAATATATAGTTTTTATACAATCTGCACTTTTCTTCCTTGGGCATGGACATACCCCAAATAGCTTTTGTACGAAATGTGACTTTTATACATTTCCTGATAAGTAAATATTTTGGAAATTTCACAGACATATAAGAACTCTGCTTTAAAGCATCACATGATGAGTCTGGACAGCAGCTTGTTTTATTATTTGTTTGCATTTTGTCTGTTACTTTGGAAAACTTAGTGAAATCAGCACAGGAGCGTACTAATAAAGTTAAGACAAATAACTTTTTCAAAGTTATTACAATTGAGAAAAAATAAAATAAAAACTGTTAGCTTTGGCAACCAGATAAAATGTAAAGTCTCTGACCTGCATTATACTGAAGTCAGCCAGTTATTTTAATTAACTGACCTATATTTCCCTTTTGAGGTCACTTCCCCATTTCCTTCTCCCCACTCCCACAATGAACTCTCACCTACCCCCATCCGCTCGCACACAGAGTTGGCTGAATAAGATCCCACGGGGCTTATGAGAGTCTCATTATCAGGGATTTGAATTAGAAAAAAGCAATTAAAGTTGGTCCCTCTTGGTGTTCAAGTTGAAAAATATATATTTGAATTTTAGAGGCCCATATCCACTCGGACACCAAAAGAGAAGCAGAGTTGGGGAAAGTTTGTATCCACAGAAAGAAAGATGCTGACTTATTTTGTTTCTACGAGCTTCTCACCACCCATAATTTGTCTCCCTGCTTGCTTTCCAGAAGAGAGCATAAATTCTGACTTGAGCTAAATTTGTGTGGTTTTCGACTATTTGCAATGGGTGACTTTGGTGGGCAGTCTCTAAAATGGCCCCTAGTGCCCTAGCCAGTTTGGCTCAGTGGATAGAGTGTTGGTCTGTAGACCAAAAGGTCCCAGGTTCAACTCTGGTCAAAGGCACATACCTCAGTTGCTGGCTCCTCCCCAGCTCGGGTTGCATGAAGGAGGCAACTCCTTGAAGCTTCTCTTACATCGATTTTCTCTCTGTCTTTTCTGTCTTTCCCTCTCCTTTCCACTCTCTCTAAAAACCAATGGAAAAATATCTGTGGGTGAGGATTAAAAAATAAAATAAAATAGCCTCTAGTGATGCCCACCTTCAGGTATGCAATCCTAGGTGACCCAGTCTTTTGGAGTGGGCACTGGATTTGCTGGCTTGTTTATAAGTATTAAACAAAGCAGAAGAGATGGGCCCTCAGTGCTGGGCTGGGCTGGCTTTCCGTCTTAGATTTTCTCTATCTACCTATCCATCTATCTATCTCTATCTCTTACTCTCTATCCTATCTCTGTCTTGTCACTCTCTGTCTTAATGTCTCTGTCTCTTCTACTCTCTTTCTTTCTCTGTCTCTCACACAGAGTCCAGCCACAATGTAGAGAAGTCCAGGCTATTCTGTCTTGTAGGATGAGGGGCCAAGAGAAGGAAGAGGGAGGTCCTCAGCCAACACTCCAACCCAGCTGCCAACCACATGTGTGAGCTTCTTAGAAAGAGTCTCTCCAGCTCCGGTCAAGCCTTCAGAGGATACAGCCGCAGCCACTAGTGTGATTGCAAAGGAGACGCTGAGCCAGAAGCACCCAGCTGCTCCGAGAATCTGAACCAATATAAACTGTGAGATAATAAATATTTCTTGATATGTTGGAATTGATTTCAAGTGCATAATCTCTATTGAAGTAATTCATTCTATTGCAAGAGAAATGCGCAAGATTAAATAATTATCCATGAAAAGCTGGAAATACTATGCCATTAAAAATTATGTTGAAAATTTAAGGTCTAAATAGGGAATTTGTAATTTTTAGCTCTCTAGGAATAAAAAGATCTATTTACATATATACACCTATGTGTAAAAATCTATGTAAATAACGAGCCAACTATATCATGAATTGTTTTTTAATAATATTTCAAATTAAGGAGCATTGCAGGTCCACAGGCAGTATCAATGAGATCTAAGCCCCGAATAAATATTTTGAAAGAACAAATCAGCAAATAAATAAACTCCCCAACAATAATTGCTTTTTCAACTCTATAATTACCTGTCAATATACAAGTTTTATAATCCTCAGAGAAACCTTGGTTGTGAAATAATCTTTTATGTTAGAACCAGATACTCTGTGTGTTAACCACATTCATTAAGGGGAAATATTTTAAAAGCCAAAAATCCAAGGTGACACTAAACTGATCTTAATAGCTTTAGAACTTCAATTGAGACAAGCATTCAAGTAAAAACAGTAAAGTATAATAAAGCTTTTTTTTTTTTTACTTTGAATTGTCTTCTGAAAGAATCACTTTTCTGAGTTGTTTTTGTTTGTCTGTTCCTCATTAAAAAGTGAGGTGCCCTGCCCCGCCGGCGTGGCTCAGTGTTTGAGTGTCGACCTATGAACCATGAGGTCATGGTTAGATTCCTGGTCAAGGCACAGGCCTGGGTTGCGGGCTTGATCCCCAGTAGGGGGCATGCAGGAGGCAGCCTATCAATGATTCTCTCTCATCGTTGATGTTTCTATCTCTTTCTCTCCTTCTTCTTTCCTCTCTGAAATCAATGTCAAATCTCAGAGGAAGGTGGGAATGGGTGGGTGAGTGGGAAGAGGTCAACCAAAGAACTTGTATGCATAACCATCGATACAGACAATAGGATGGTGGAGGCCCTGGGCAGGGGGCAGGGTTGGGCTATAAGAAGTCAGTGGGAGAAAAAATGGGACATATATAATACTTTTAACAGTAAAGATTTAAGTGTGTGTGTGTGTGTTTTTAAGTGAGGTGTCCTGAAGTCGTTTGAAAGTAACTGGACCTCTTATCCTGAAGTCCAGGCTGTTAGTTAGCCATGTAGTTCAGAATTATAGAATCACGAGGAACAGGTTGCTTTGCTAAGCCTGGAAGAATAAAGCAAAGTAACAGAACTTGAAGAATGGTGAGCTCGGGGTCAGAACAGATATGTAAGAAAGAGGAGGTGGAAATGTCAAGCTCAGCAGAACAGCAGCAGCAATAATGGGGCACAGCACACAGAGGGCTGTCACCACGAAGTAAACAAATGGCCCGGAGGAAGAGCTAGCACAGCCAGTGCATCTGGTAGAAAATCCAGACTCTGGGTGAAAACAGACCTTCGCTAGCTCCCAGCCACAGATGTCATCACCGATTATAGCAGCAGATATGAAACAGGACAGAAGAGCAACGAAAACAGTTATCTTATCATCAATTTGAAAAAATGAGAAGGCTCTGATGGGAACAGAGAGGATATAAATCACATGCGAGATAACTTTAGTTTTTCTTAGACAGGTTTAACTTACCAGCTCAAGAATTTTACTGAGGCTGAATCATAGTGTGTTTTATTTTCAAAACAGTCTCTTTTGTTTAATGTCCCAATTGAGAACATTAGTGTTTTTTCTGAAGCAAAAGTACCGGAGCCCAGGTGTATCTGACTGCGATACTGATTCCTAGGCTGAGGCAGTCTGTGTGGGGAAGGGGACTGGCTACCTGGTAGAGGAAAGGAATTGCATCAGTTTGGAGTCTTGCCTTGTATTCTCCAAGCCTCATGCAAAGGAATATATGAAACTGCAGAACAGTACAAAGGTTTTGTTCCAAGGCCACTGATAACTTACCCAAGGTTTTTCACCTGAACCGAAGAACACAGAAAACTATTTGAGAGACCATTTTCTCAATACCCCCAGGGATTGAATATAATGAGTACCATTCTACACATATAGGAGATCAGAGAATTCATTGCATGGAATGGACGACTCAAGACACCAGGGGCTAACTCTCTTGTAAAGCTATTTTCATAGTTGGGTTGAAAATAGAAACACTAAATTTTTGAGCTGCTGAACCAAAATAGATGTCTAAATATACAACATGCATAAGAAATATATTGGAAGCCCTGTTGGTACCTAAGTGGAATCTGCTCATCCTATTTAAACCAGAGCATATAAAACAGTCCCGCACCTCAGTAAGGGGAGTCCAAAGCAGCTGCCAGATGCAGAGCTACAGCTCGGAGTCTGTATAACTCAGCTTTCGCTAGTTTTGCTAATAAAGTCCCAATGGCTCAAGATAACATAGGTGTGTTTCTCATTCACTGCACCTGTTGGCTATGGGTCAGCTGCTTCTTGGTTACGTGTGTCCCTTCACTGAGAGCTATGCTAAACAAGGAACCCTCATCTGAAATATGATATTTTCTGGAGCAAACATCAAATGTGGGACTACAGAATTTTTGCTCAGTGTCAGCATGCATTGGCTGGAGTGTCGCATGCCCAGACTCACCTAAAGGGGCGCCAGAGAGAGGACATACAAGGACAGGCCCCAGTACTGAGGGCAGCAAACATGTTGAGCAAATAATGCAAGAGTCAGAAAGAGCAGAATACTGTAGCATCAAGCCTTGTGTGTGTTACAGGTAAAAGGTGGTGGACAATTTGTACAGAAAACTGGAGAAAGCAACCGTCTTTTACAAACTACGGAGGAAGCCATTGCACTTAAAGTTGAACTTCAAGCAATTACAAATCAAACTGGGATATTTTGTAATTCAACTGAGAACTTCAGCCAAGATTGTATTTATGCATTTTCTTGTGTACATATAGCAATAAAAACAAAGTTATAGCTGTCGTGTTTGATATATACTTGCATGAAAAAGTCTTCCTCAATATTTAATCTACAAGATGCATAGTATGATTTCATATTTTTCATGAGTAGTATGAAGAAAAAAAATACTAATATTTTATGCTAAAGCCTACTGGAGCATATTCAGAATACTAAAGAAGGGTAATAATTCTCATTTAGAAATTCATCTGGAACTTATAATTCATTTGGAATTCATAATTCATGTGGAAAATACCTGCATAGACTCTTTGAAGATAAATGGTGAGGCCCCCAGGGCATGGGCTACAAAATAAAGTTAGAGGAGCTTCACATTTCCCAAGGACAGCTTTGCTTTGGAGATGGAAGGTGAGGGCCCTAGGGATAGTGAAACCAAAGGTGATGATGAAAGATCTAGGGAGGGAGAAAGATCCTAGAAATAAAATGTAAAGTCCGTACCCCAGCAGGGTGTGATCAGTCTGTGTCAGGTAATGGCAGATAATTTTCTGGAACCAGTGATGTCTGATATTGAATTTGATGCCAACTTCCACCTATTGATTCTGGCCTTTCTCTAGCTACAAATCTTGCCGTCTATAATCTCTAGGTTTGTCACAATCTTGTGCCAGAGGGGGCTTAGAAGATGAAGGAAAAGAGGAGATGTCTAGCATGGGCTTGTAAGAGAGAACAGCGGCAGCAACATGGTAAGTTTTGTGTGGCTAAATATGCCTAACACAAAATTTACTATCTTGATCATTTTTAAGCATACAGTTCAGTAGTCTTAAGTACATGCAACCAATCTCCCAGAACACTGTTCAACTTGCAAAACTGAAATTATACCCATTGAACTTTTTGTCTCTATGAATTTGATGACCATAGGTGCCTCATGTAAGTGGAACCAAATAGCATTTGTCTTTTTATAACTGGCTTATTTGAATTAGCATATGTCTTCAAGGTTCATTCATGTTTTGGCATGGGTTCAAACTGTCTTATTGTTTAAGGCTGAATAATATTCCATAGTCTGCAATACGACCTTTGTTTACCCGATGGACACTTGGGTTGCATCACCTTTTAGCTATTGTGAGTCATGATGCTATGTACATGCACGTGAGCTGAGAATTTTAAGTAGCAGGCAGTCCATTAGCAAAGGCTAACCTAGCAGCATAACTCTATTTTCCAAGAGGGGCAACTCTGAAAGAGTGAAAATCAAACATGTTACATTTATCACCAGATTTCTCTAAGCTTTCTTTGATACCTTATTAATCTTATGAAAATTATATATTAAAGCAGACTTCTCCACTGATATATCAAATAGGGATCTCAGATTTAACATCAAAATTAACCTCTTGACCTTCCCTTCAAATCCAGCTCCTATTGGTGCTTTTCTCTTATCAGTTAAGGGCAACCACATTCTTTCCGCTGCTCAAGCCAAAAGGCGTAATGCCATCCTTTATTTTTTGGTTGGCAAATCCTATGAACTGCAGCCTCAAATAATGTACTCATCCAAGCCATCCCCCACCCTGTAGTCTAGGCTGCCATCATCTCTTACTTGGGTCATTGCAATGGCCTCCTAACTGCCTGCCCGTCACTGCTCTTGCTCCCATTCTATCTATTCTCAACATAATAAGTAAAGGGACCCCTTCAAGACTTAAGTCAAATCATGATGCTCTCCTGATCAGTCTTTCAAAAGCAAAGCCTCCCTCCCTGTGTAAGATCCAAAGTCCTTGCAATGGCTTCTCATTCCTTACATAATCTGGCCCCTAGTCCTTCTCTGGACTCACCTCTTATTACTCTCCACTCTCCTTATATGGCTCCAGACACATTGGCCCCTCTGCTGTCCCTCACAGACACCAGCTTCCCCCAACCTTACAACAGCTCCTTTAACTCCACCCAGCCCACATCATCCTCAGCTCCTTTAATGTTACATTTCCTATTAGGTCTATCCCAGACAACTGTATTTAAAATGGCAATTTCCTCATTCCCTGAAACACTCCCATTCCTCTTCCCTGCTTTATTTTTTATAGCATTCACAGCCTCTCAAAAGACTGTACATTTTACTTATTTTTCTTAGACACTGTCAATTTCCCACCACCAGAATGTGTTTCATGAGGGTCAGGGTTTTATGTTTTGCCTATTGCTGTGGTCTCAGCAGTGAGCAGTGCTTGGCAACTAGTTAGTGTTAATAGATTTTTGTTGAACAAATGAATGATGAATTCAAAGAGTGAAATCTAAGGAAAAAATGTAAAATGTGGAAACCAAAAAAATGTCAACTGAGATATTTGCATTTTATTTCGTTGACAAAGTGTGACAAATAGTCAGTGATTAAGAAATTATGAAAAAAAAAGAGAGGCAAACATCTTTGACTTTATGATTGTAGAGATTCGCTGTAACAAAATCAGTTTATCTTAAAGTATTTGATCTTATACTTTGAACAAAACATGTATGTAATGAAGACACCTATGACATTCTGGGAATCTCCTTTTATAAACTCATAAGAGCAAAAGTTTACTTAGACCTGGTAAGATGGTGGACAAATAACTTAAGACATGCTCATAGCTTTACATTATTCAATTGGTAAAGAGAGATGGAGATATAATCAAGAATTTTTCAAAGTAGTTAAAAATCTAGTCAGCACCTGTCCCAGCTCTCACCAAAAAGAACAATTTAAATGGGGTAACTGAAGAAAATGGCATTCAACTTTTACTAAATTAATCCATTTCTTTATCATAAGTTATGTGCATTTTACTTTCAGAGTCATAGATACTTCAGCTTAAAGGCACATAGACAGGTATTTTTTATGACTAAGTTCTATGTGTCCAAAGTGTTTTAATACTCAGACACTATTAATGCAAGAAAAGAGCTCCCCTCCCCAACTTATCACAAACCATATCTTGAAAGCATCAGCCTTTAAAATCGTACTCAGTCTAGAATTGCATTGCATTTTTTATGAGAGTTAGGAAAATCGTGGCTCTCTGAAATGAATTATATCCAGGATGCCTTATTGTCATTCTCTAAGCATACCATTTCTAAGTATCCCTCCTCTGATTGCCTCTGTAATCTTTTAATTATTTAGTAGGTTTTCAAAAATCTTACCTCCAAAGAGTTCAAATATTATATGGAGAGTTTATAGCAGTACCGTTTTATAAACATTTCCAAAGCATTATACTACAATAGTAAAGTAACAATGAAACCATGGAAACAGCCTTAATAACAAAGATGCAGAAAATGAAGATGAAACAGAGAAGAAAACTGGTGCGAGTGGGTAGCAGTACATTTCCATAATCAATATAACCTCTTTAAACACTATTCTAGCCTCACTTCATGCTGGGGCTGGGACTGCAGACGGATGACCGAGGAACTCTCGGCCTTTTGTGTTTCCTGTTGTGGTCACTCCGCCCTCTGTATATAACAGGTTTTAGAATAATCTCGGAAGAGCTACATACACACTTTTCATTTACTTATTCTTGGCTTACACTTATATAACATTTACCATGTGCTAGCCAATGTTCTAATCACTTTATAAACATAAACACATTTAATATTCACCATCTCCCGTAAGGTAAACACTATCATTAGCCTCATTCCCAGAGCTTAGGAAACTGGGGCAGGGCTACAAAGCGGCAGATCCAAGTTTCAGCCTCAGGTTACCTTCGCTGGAAGCTGCATTTATAAAGGGGTGGGCAAAAGGAGGCTTACAGCTGCGGGAGCGCAAAACACCGAGCTCATCATTCTTGTACTATATTTTACTAAGTATTGTATGACTTATTTGCATTACAACTGTAAACCTACGTTTGCCCACCTCTACATATGCTCTGAGGCTAGAAAACATTAATTCTGGAACCTTCTTAATTAACTTCCCTTTACTTTATTTTTCTTGATGTTATGGTTTCTTTACCCTTTATTTAATCTTGACACTGATAAAAATATTTAATGACTTGCTTATATTATTTCCTGTTTTGTTAATCTTCACCCGAGGATATTTTTTTCCAATGATTTTTAGAAAGAGTGGGAGGGAGGTGAGGAACAAGAGAGAGTGAGAAACATCGATGTGAGAGTCACATCCATTGTCTGCCTCATGCAAGTGCCTCAACTAAGGCCAGGAATTGAACCTACAGCCCAGGAACACGCCCTTTACTGGAAATCAAAACCCAGGACCCTTTGGTTTAAGGGCTAACACTCTAACTCAGGGGTGGGCGAACTTTTTGACTCGAGGGCCACAATGGGTTCTTAAACTGGACCGGAGGGCCGGAACAAAAGCATGGATGGAGTGTTTGTGTGAACTAATATAAATTCAAAGTAAACATCATTACATAAAAGGGTACGGTCTTTTTTTTCAATAGTTTTATTCATTTCAAACTGGCCGGATCCGGCCCGCGGGCCGTAGTTTGCCCACGGCTGCTCTAACCACTGACTTATTTCTCAAAGAAAAGTGTTAGTACCTATTGCCTAAGTAGGACTTACTTCTCAAAGAAAAGGGTTAGTACCTATTGCCTAACTAGAGGTTTTAACATATGTTATTATTAAGTTTAATGTTAATTTATTTGCTTAGAGTTCTCTTTAGCTGCCAACTGTTATATTGATCTTGAGGACTCTTTTAGCTCTTAAAAAATCTATTACTTAGGGCAATTTGCCCTGTTATAAGCCAAATATGGGTAAAATGTTCCAAGCAGAGGTTTGGAGAAACAATAAACTAAATTTCATTGTCCGTGAAAAAATTTAAGTTTCCATACTGTGGTTCACCATTTCTATAATTGAAATATTTTATGTGACATTGTCTCAGTAAAGAATAAACTATTTAATTCAATGACAGATACAGGGTTTCCAATTAAAATACTGGTGTGGTCAGAGGAAAGAGCTAAATGATACAGTCAAGTTGAATAACTGAGAGGTTGTTCAAAATAAGTTTTAGAGGCAGTGCCCTCGGCGGTCCCAGCTCTGTCTCCTGCTTCAACAGCGTTTGGACCGAACAGACCCAGGGCCGCCCTTCCTCCAGCCTCCGGCCTCTCTCCTGCGTCTCATCCAGACACCACCTTCAGAACCACCCCCGGGACCAGCCAACACACCGGTGTTTTCCACCTTAACTCCTTGTTGCCCAACAACCGTGAGCTCCCAAATTCATCCATTATTCCACCCAGGTGGAGGCTGCGGCCCCCCGCCTGGCCAACCTGCCTCTGCGGGCTCCACACCTACCTTCCCTGGGCTTCCATTTCCACCGCGAGGATGCGGCTCTCCAGGGCCTGGGCCGCTTCTTCCTGGAGTTGGCGGAGAAGCTGAGGGCGCTGAGCGGCTCTTAAAGCTGCAAAACCAGCGCGGTGGCCGCATCCCCTTCCAGGACGTGCTGAAGCCCCCCCAGGACGAGTGGGCAAAACTCAGGGCGCCATGGAGGCCGCCCTGGCCTTGGAGAGGAGCCTGACCCAGGCCCTTTGGGAGCTGCAGGCCCTGGGTCTACCCGCACAGACCCTCCTCCTGGTGATTTCCTGCAGAACCACTTCCGGGTGAGCAGGTGAAACTCATCAAGAAGATGGGCCACACCTGACTCACCTCCGCAGGCTGCCGGCCCCGGGCTGGGCTGGGCGAGTCTCTCTCCAAAGGCTCACCTCAAGCACCACTAGGAGCTTTTGGAGCCAGAGGCCCTGGAGGGGCCCCTCTGCATCCCCTGGTGTCTGGCTTTTGCCTGAGCCTCTCCCCCAAACTACTAGCCATTCTTTTAACCACCCCGAAGCCCTCTCCCATGCATTGGACCAAATAAAACAATAAAGCTTTTAGCAGAAAAAAAAAAAAGTTTTAGATGGAAACTGAAAAACTTTTTGTTAATATAAGTAATTAAAGATCAGTAATTAAATTTTCCACATATAAACTGAGGTCATTTTGCCATAAATAGTATTACATTTCATCTCTCTGACCCCCCTGTGTCTGCCCGTCCACCATTGAAATTTTGCTGGTCACGTAGACTTCCATACGTGTATGGAAATCAAAACCTCATGACTAGCCCACTCCTGCTCAACGCCACCTTGGATCCTGAACTTTACTTTTATTTACTCAGTCAGTCCATTAGTCATTTACAAAACGAACAGTAATTGAGCATGTCCTCCTTCCCAGAGAGACAATGACGCAAGAAAAAAGTAGGATTTTCTGGCCCTGAGGACGTCATGTGTAATAGGAAAATGGGTAAATAAATGAACAATTTTTCATACATGTTAAGTCAAGATACCTCTTCAAGACCAGTCTGTAACCAACGCTCAAATTCTTTCTTTATGCCACACATAGCTGCTGATCTATTTCTTATTGTACAGAATAAAATTTGATGACCCACTTTAAACTGAAGAGGCCACTAGATCATGTGTGCCTGGAATCCACAAATCCTGTGTTTATTAACCTTTCTATTTACTCTCTTGCAAAAGCAACTAGAAAAGTGCTTTACCCAAAATAAATATTTAATACTTCTTTAGCTTTTAAATATCTCGGTATACAGGCTTACAGGGTGTCCCTATAATATTTCTAAGTTGTCCATCAGAATTGTTAAAACTCAACCAGAATTTTGATATGGAGTGTACAAAATGAAGAAAAAGGTAGGAAATAGCAAAACATCTATGAATCATTTAATCCACCAAAAATGAGATGTGCTCTTATGTAATCCTATGAAAAGCTTTGGAGAAATGAAAAAGGAGAAGATTTAGATTATTTGGAGAGCTCTGTATTCTAAGTGTTGAATTGATTGTACAGGTGATATTTAGACTAACAAATAAAATATGATAAGGTCCTCAGAAATAGAACAAAAAGTAAGAACAATAATTTTAAACAACAGCAACAACAGAACCCATTTTACCAAAAAGAAAGATAAGGAGAATGACCTCTAAATTCTTGATGTTTGAGCCAACTCTCTGAATACAGATATTATCTGCTACCTACTCTTTTAATTAAAAATAGATAAAGTAGTCTTTGAGGTAATTAGTTTGCCTGCATTATAATAATCAAAGAAAATGTTTTAAAAGCTTAAAGGGAAAAAGATTTTGCAGGGTAGGAGAAGGCAATATCAATTCTCAGCAGTTGCTCAGCCTTAGGAAAAAGTACATCATGCTTGAGTAGCTGAAAACAGATCTGGAGACATAAATACCCTTTGCTATTTAAAATGTTTAATTGCATTGCATTTCATTTTATCAGGCACAGGAGATACCAGGTTGATCTCCTTATAAAGGAGGAAGCACCAACCAGAAGGACACCAGCCCTTCAGGGCCACTGTGCTCTGATAATTATTCAAAGTCTGCAAGCTTTTTCTCTTTTATCTGGAGATCCAATTGGGCGTCACGTAAAAGTCCAATTAAGTTCAGATTTCTCTGCAGCAATAAACTTTATTCCTACCAGTTAGCAGTTCTTCTGACTCCACTTTGAATAACGTTTGCCTCTTAATCTTGTTAGAATGTGAGCCCTTGATTATCTTTCTTCGTGGGGAAGGCAAGTATCAAGCCTGTTGGTGCTGGTTTATTTCAATTTGAAATTTTGTGCGTGTCAAATATTTTATCTTGGCCAAAACTGTAGGGACTCAGAGTGAAACCTTTATTCAATTCCTTCTTAAATCATAAGCAACTGTGTATTCATTTCCCACCTAGTATTTTTCACTTACATGGTGAACAGTGTTTTTTTATTCCACTGATACCGATCCCATGCATGTTCTTTGTGTCAGCCAAAAGAACTATTATCTTCTAAATGAAGGTTTCTATGTTAGAATAGCCAATGGTTATACAAAATAAATTACAGAAGCCAGTTAAGCAAAATCAAATTATTCGATATTATTTTTTGCTTACAGGGAAAAAAAATCCTCTTTTACTCTTAATTTTTTTCATAAAATAGAAACTGAATTTTTATGCACATAACTAGTGGGAAATACACAGCATTAGGTATCAGGAGATTAAGCGAACTATTTGATCTAAGTTCTCAAAATATTAACTTATAAAAATTTAAAGTAAAATATAAAGATTTTCCCCATTTATATATGTGATTAATGAAATATCAAATAAATCTCTACCAAATTTCATAAGGAGTGCTCATTTCTGACAAATACAGGGTTGGGGAAAGTAGGCTTACAGTTGTGAGTATGCAAAATACAGAGGTTTTTTTCCCTTGTATTATTATTTATTAATTATTGTATTATTTTCCATATGAACAACTGTAGACCTACTTTTGCCCCACCTTGTACACTCAGTCTATTAAAAAAAATCTTCCTACCATAAAATTAACCTTTACTAAAATGTATAGAAGCATTTCTAATATATGCTTTATCTCCAGAATATTTGGCAAAAGTAGATATTTTTCAAAATCATGCAATAGCACAGATATAGATTTTACTTAAATTGTTCATAGCAATAAGTACATTGTTTTATTGCTAAGATGTGTCTATAAAGAGTAAAAGATTCACTCTACTAAAAACTGATTATTAGATTATTAGCAGTTAATATCAAAGAAGTCAAATTAAACTGGTATTGGGAGGCATAACAATATTGCAATGATTTACTCATTACAGCACTGGAATTAGACATGGTCAACTAATTTCTTCTCATTGGAGTCTAAGAGACTGTATACAGCCTCAAGAAGGCAGTAAATCTAGGACTTTCAAGTCCAGGCTTGCTGCCAATAGCAAGCCGGACTCACTATTTGTATGACCTTGGGCAAATTTTTAAATGTATCTAAGTCTCATCTATAAAACAGAAGATGAATCCTGAGGAAAAGAGACACCTACTAAGGACTCCTACTAAGAAGGATTCATTTAATGAATCTAACTCCATTAAAAATTTTTTAAAAATTTAAAAGCAACAAAAACAGCCCAGCAAAAGGGGAACACTCATGCAAATTGTACTCATGGAGAAGTATGCACTGTCTGCACTGCATTTCTGCCATTTCAACCAGTCCTTATAAAGAAGTTTCTAGAATCCTATTTCAACCAGTAAAACTGAGGTTTTCCCCATCCAATCAGAGCTGCTCAGCTCTGATTAATCAGAGCAGTTCTATTCTGACCAATCAGGACAGTGCCTTTTGGACCAATCAAACAGAGATTTGGAGTTCCTATTGGCATGAACATGGATCAGTTAGGGACCAGGGGCAAAGACTTCTGTTGATATAAGCCAGCTCTCCTCTGTCTCTGAGAGCGCACTTTCCCTCTCCAAGGAACAGTGAAGGCTGGGTCTCCGTGGCTGAGCTGAAACACAAATGTCTGGCCAGAGCAGAGCAGAGCAGCACAAAGCAAACCTTTGAAGAGCAGCAGAACTCTAGCCCAAAAGAGGTCTGGCCCCAGGGCCACCAGTCCCAGGGGCTGCCTCACAGCTGTGCTGCTTTCACAGTCCTGCTATATAACAAGTGAGCTGTTTGCACTGAATAAAGTGTCCTTCTTACCACCCCCCAAACTCGGGATTCCTGTTAGCATTGAATTGGTACCAAGTACCACCAGTTGACAATAGTATCATTTAATGTTTCTATGATGATTAAATGAGACAGTTTCTATCAAGTATATAACACAGTACCTGGCACATACCTAGGGACCACTAAATATCAGGAATAATTACATGAATCTCTTGAATTGTATGGTAGATACAAAACTGCCCTGTATATTACAATATGTATTATATCTTCACAAAGTGATGGGCAAACAAATCACTTAAAATGCAGTGGAACAAATTATAAAGCCCCCAGATAAACCCATGCATAGGGTTACCTAATTTTGACAAGGGATTCAGGAATAAATAATTCAAAAGGAAAGTTTCTTCAATAAATGATATTGGGAAAACTGGAATGTCACATTGAAAAGAATGAAATCAGACTGTAATCTTACACCTTACACAAAAATTAGCACAAAATTTATTAAAGACTTAAACATAAGACCTAAAACCATAAAACCCCTAACAGAAAACATAGGGGAAAGCTCCTTGACAATGATCTTAGTAATAAGATTTTAAATTTGAGATAAACAAATAATGGCAACAAAAGCAAAAAAAAAAAAAAAAATCAACAATTGGGACTACATAAAACTAAAATTTTTCTTCAGAGCAAAGAAAATCAACAAAATGTAAAAGCAAACTACAAAATGGGAGGAAATATTTGTAACCCATCTATCTGATAAGGGGTTAATATCCAAAATATGTAAGGAACTAATACAATTCAATAGCAAAAAGAAAAAAAAAACTGATTAAAAATGAGCAGCCTGAATAGTCATATTTCCAAGAAGACATACAAATGTCCAACAGGTATACTGCTCATCACTAATCATCAGGGAAATGCCAATCAAAACAACCATGAGGTACCACCTCACACCTGTTAGGATGGCTGTTACAAATAAAAACATTTAAAATAACAATTTTAAGAGAGGATGTGAAGAAAAGAAAATCCTTATACACTGTTGGCGGAAATGTACATTGGTACTGCTCTTATAGAAAACACTGTGGAGGTATCTCAAAAAATAAAAATAAATAAAAAATAGAGCCCTAACCGGTTTGGCTCAGCGGATAGAGCGTCAGCCTGCGGGCTCAAGGGTCCCAGGTTCGATTCCGGTCAAGGGCATGTACCTTGGTTGCGGGCACAGCCCCAGTGGGGAGTGTGCAGGAGGCAGCTAACTGATGTTTCTCTCTCATCGATGTTTCTAACTCTCTATCCCTCTCCCTTCCTCTCTGTAAAAAATCAATAAAATATATAAAAAAATAAAATAAAAAATAGAGCTACTATATGATCCAACTATCCAACATCGGAATGTCTATCAAAAGAAAATAGAATCACTATCTCAAAGAGATATCTACAGAGGCACGTTCACTGCAGCATTATTCACAGTCAATATATGGAAATCTAAGTGTTCACTAATAAGTAACTGGGTAAAGAAAATGTGACATAGTCTTTAAAAATAAGGAAATTCTTTCATTTGCAACAAAATGTATAAGACTGGAAGATATTATACCAAATAAGTCAGACACAGAAAGATAAATACTGCATAATGTCACTTGTAGGTGGAAACTTAAAAAGTCAAATTCATTGTAATAGAGAATAGAATGGTGGTTACCATTCTTGGAGTGGAGAAAAATTGGACATATTGATCAAAGGATACAGATTTTCAGTAATAAGATAAATAAGTTCTAAAGCCCCAATGTATAGCATGATGACTATAGTTAATAGCAATGTACTGTATAATTAAAATTTGCTAAGAGAAAAAAATCTCAAGTGCTCAATACACACAAAAATGATAACTATGTGAGGAGACAGATATGTTAATTAGCCTGATTTGGGTAACCATTTCACAGTATATACATATATCAAAACATCATGTTTTTCTGTGGTACATCTACACGATGGAATACTATGCTGCTCTAAAAAGGAAGGAACTCTTACCATTTGCAACGTCATGGATGGAACTGGAGAGCATTATGCTAAGTGAAATAAGCCAGTCAATGAAGGAAAAATACCACATGATCTCACTCATTCATGGATAATAGAGACCATTATAAACTTTTGAACAATAATAGATACAGAGGCAGAGCTGCCTCAAACAGATTGTCAAACTGCAGCAGGAAGGTCGGGGAGGGTTGGGGGGCAGGAGGTAGGGGGGTAAGATGCCGGGGTCCAACCCCAGCAGGTCCAGGGGTTCCCAAAGGTGTGGATGGAGTCGGCAAAGAAGGAATGACACAGAGACAGCGTTCAGTTGATCAGCAGCCTAGCCAGGATCTCTAGCCAGGATCTCCAGCCAAGTTCTGGTCTGGATCTCCAGAGAGGTTCTGCTTCAGATCTCCAGCCAGGTTCTGTGTCCATGTTCTCTTGCTAGGTTCTCCAGACAGGTTCTGTCCAGGTTCTCCAGCCAGGTTCAGTCACCAGGTTCTAGTCAGGTTCTCTTGCCCATTTCTGTAGTCAGGTTCAGTCCAGGATCTTTTGCCATGTTCTCTCCAGCGAAGTTCTTCTGTCTCTAGTTCTGTGTAGGTTCTGTGCCTCCTGGTTCTGTCTTCTAAGTTCTGTGTTCTTCCATCTGTATTTATACCAGTTGATTCCAATCCTATCAATCTCTATTTCAAAGGTTAGGGCGTTTCTTATCTCCATTCCAGGGAGTAAAGATTATGTAGCTTAAGCATGATTGTTCGTAGTTAAAGTGATTAACTACCCGCCTGGCACTTAGTTGAGGGGTTTTATTCCCTTCCTAACTTCAGGGGAAAATCCCTACCTGGGAAACAACCTTTCTCAGAGACCTTGGTTAAAACACATAGTGCCAAGAAGGTGAGCAAACATATTAAGAACAGTATGCCATATATGCCAGGTCCCTTGAAACAGCAAGGATGGACCGGCTCCCGGCAGTAAGAGATCAACTAAAGGACTTGTATGCATGCATATAAGCATAACCAGTGGACATAAGACATTGGGGGATAGGGGAGGCTAGGGGACTGTCTAGGGCGGGGGGATAAAATGGACACATATGTAATACCCTTTGTAATACTTTAAGCAATAAAAATAAAAAAATATATATATAAAAAAAAAATCATGTTTTAAACCTTAAATGTATATAATTTTTGTCAGTCAGATCCCAATAAGTTTGGAAAAAATTCTAAGATACATATTTGAAAAAACATTCATTAAAGTCTTTTATTAAATTTATTGGGGTGACATTGGTTAATAAGATTACTTAGGTTTCACATGTACATTTCTATGATACATGATCTGCACATTGCATTGTGTTCCCATTACTCAAATTCAAATCATCTTTCATCACCATATATTTGGCCCCCTTTCCCTCTAGTAACCAACATACTGTTGTCTGTGTCATTAAGTTTCAGTTTTCTACCCTACATATGAGTGAAGTCATACAGTTCTTAACTTTTTCTGTCTGACTTATTTCACTTAGCCTGATATTCTCAAGTTCCATCCATGATGTTGCAAATCATAGTATTTCATATTTTCTTATGCCTGAGTAGTATTATACTGTACACTAGAGGCCCAGTGCACGAATTCGTGCACAGGTAGGGTCCGGCTGGCTTGGCCCCAATTGGCGGATTGGGGCTGGGCCTGTCAGGAGGAGGAGATAGAAAAAGGTTGACAGGCTGGCCCACCCTAATTGGAGCCCAATCAGGGCTGGACCAGCTGGGGGGAGGGGCCACAGGCAATTGGCTGGCAGACCCCACCTCGATTGGGGTGAGGGAGCTGATTGGGTGGGGCTGGCCATGGGGAGGGACTGTGGGCGGTGAGTCAGTCGGCCCCACCCCTGAATGAGGATGAGGAAGGGGCCATGGGAAGTTGACCAGCCAGCCCCACACCCGATTGGTGTGTGTGTGGGGGGGGTGCGATCAGGGATGAAGTTGGCTGGGGGGAGGGGCCGCAGGGCAATTGGGATGGTCGGGGCTGATCGGGCGTGGGTCTGGCCATGGGGAGGGGCTGTGGGCAATGGGCCAGCAGGCCCTGCCTCTGAATGGGGTGGAGGGGCCGATCAGTGGCCAGCGACCTGGGGGAGGAGCCATGTGTGGTTGGCCAGTCAGTCCTGCCCTTGATCAGAGTGGAGGGGGGCCCATTGGGGATGGAGCTGCCTGAGTGGAGGGGCTGTGGGCTGATCGGGGTGGTGGGGGCCCACTGGGGGCAAGGCTGGCCAGGGAGAGGGGCTGCAGGAGGTTGGCTGGCCAGTCCCACCCTATATTGGGGTAGGGGTGGAGATCAGGTGTGGGGCTGGCAGTGGGGAGGGGCTGAGGGCCAATCGGGGTGGTGGGGGCCCATCGGGAGTGCAGCTGGGGGGGAAGGGCTATGGGGGGGTTGCCTGGCCACCCACCCTCAGTTGGGGTGGGAGAGGCTGATCAGAGGCAGGGCTGGCTGGGGGGAGGAGTCACAGGAGGTTGGCCAGCCAATCCCACCTCCTGATCAGGCTAGTTTGCTGGCCACAGTGGGCTTCAGAGCGATCAGTCATTCTGGTCATTACAGCGTTCTAGTCACTGGCTTTATATATATATATATATATATGTAGATAGATATGTACCACGTATTTCTATCAAAACATCTACTGAAGGACACTTCAGTTGATTCCATGTCTTGACCACCATGAATAATGCTGTAATGAACATAGGAATGTATGTTTTCAATTTTGGGGGATAGCTACCCGTAATAGGGCTGCTGGGTCATGTGGTAATTCTAGTCTTAATTTTTTGAGGAACCTCCATACTGTTTTCCATAGTGACTATACCATACTAGAATACAGTGAAAGACTATATGTCACCAAATTCAATAATCTAGAAGAAATGGGTAAGTTCCTAGAATTATATAACCTTCCTAGGCTGAATCCTGAAGAATTGGAAAATCTAAATAGACTGATCAACAGTGAGAAAATTGAAACAACCATCAAAAACCTCCCCAAAAGTAAAAGTCCAGGACCAAATGGCACAGCAAAAGAAACCACCAACAAAACAAAACAACAATAACAAATAGAGTGGAAGAAGAAATTTGTAAACAACAGCTCCAACCAGGGATTAATATCCAAAATATATGATACACAATTTACAAAAGCTCATTTTTGTGTTATTCTTTCAGATTCATTTGAAAATAATGTTTGGTGGGACACAAATCATTCCCTCATTTTCATGTTTTCTAAATTTAAAATGTTGACTAGACAATTTTTAAGTGGTATTTATCATTTCCCTCAGACATAACTTCTTCATGAATAGACATTATTTAATTATTCTTTTTAGCTTGCACTTCAATTATGGGCCATCATTAATCATTCTGCATATTCTAGAAACATCAAATTCAATGCATATTAAAACTACAAAACACTTTACAAGTGCCTTGGTAGTCACAGATTAATAAGGTGCCCTTATCCTGAAGTCTCTAGTAGAGGGATTAGCAACTCTTATCAATAACTAAATTGCTAGGTTGAGTAGGGTGGGTGTGGTAAGAGAATACAAGTTAAGTTTGCATTATATCTAGCTGGGGACTCAAGTTGTAAATAGCTTATTAAAAATGTTGAAACAGGCAGAATTTAGATAAATGGAGAAAGAAAAGGACTTCTCGGTGAGGAAGATTGCAGAACCAAGTTAAAAAGGAGAAAAGCCATGTCAGGAACATAAAGTAATGAAGTTGGAGGAAAGATGGGCTAATTATGAGTGTGAATAGAAAGATCATTTGAGGCTTTATTGTAGACAGCATTAAACACCACAATGAAGAGTTTAAACTTCCTAAAATGTACTGTTCATTATAAACTTTAAAAATTATTTAAATGAATTACAAAAAGAAATTCTTTCATTATAGATGAAAGGTTTTCTTTTATTATACACTAGAGGCCTGGTGCACAAAAATTTGTGCACTCAGGGGGGTCCCTCAGCCAGGCCTGTGCCCTCTAGCAGTCTGGGAACCCTCAGGGGATGACCACCTGCTGTCTTAAGCCCCGCTCAATGGGGGATTGGGCCTAAGCTGGCAGTCAGACATCCCTCTGGCAGCCCAGAAGACCTTGGAGGATGTCCACTTGCCAGCGTGGAGCAGGCCTAAGCTGCAGTTGGACATCCTTAGCACTGCTGAGGAAGCAGGAGAGGCTCCCACCACCACCGCAGTACTGGTGGCCATCAGCCTGGCTTGTGGCTGAGCAGAGCTCCCCCATGTGGGAGCGCACTGACCACCAGGGGTCAGTTCTTGCATTGAGCATCTGCCCCTGGTGGTCAGTGTGTGTCATAGTGACCAGTCATTCCCAGTCATTCTGCTGTTAGGGTCAATTTGCATATTACCCTTTTATTATATAGGAGTGCCTGGCCAGCCTGAGTGAGGGGCTGATGGCTGTTTGCAGGCTTGCCACAGCCCCTTCAGGGTAGGGGTCCCCCTTGGGGTGCCTGGCCAGCCTGGGTGAGGGGCTGATGACTGTTTTCAGGCTGGCCACAACCCCCAGCCACCCAAGCTCCCAGTGGAGGCCCAAGCTCCCAGTGGAGGCTGGCTGGAAGCTGGTATGTGATTTATTTAGCTTCTATAATTGAAACTTTGTTGCCATGAGTGGAGTCCTCAGCCGGCTCAGGGCTGGCAGGAAGCTTGGCTTCCTCCATTGCCCAGGCAACCAAGCCTTCTGCTTGCTCCAGCTCCGTGGATGCTGGCCACCATCTTGGTTGGGTTAATTTGCATATAGTTGCTCTGATTGGCTGGTGGGTGTTGTTTAGGGTGTATCGAAGGTATGGTCAATTAGCATCTTTGTCTTTTATTAGTGTAGATACTAGAGGCCCAGTGCACAAAATTCGTGTGTGGGGGTGGGTGGGGGGTGTCCCTCAGCCCGGCCTGCACCCTCTTGCAATTCGGGACCCTTCAGGGGATGTCCACCTGCCACAGGGATTGGGCCTAAACCTGCAGTCGGACATCCCCTTCGCAATCATTCATAAACACTTGCCTGCTTGTCTGACTCATTGCCCCTAACCACTCGCCTGCCTACTTGATCTCCCCTAACCCTTCTGTCTGCCTGCCTGATCATATGTAACTACTCACCTGACTGCCTGATCACCCCTAACTTCTCCCTTGTCTTTCTGATCACCCCTAACCACTCTGCCTGCCTGCCTGATTACCCCTAACCACTCTCCCTGCCTGCCTGCCTCATCACCCCTAACTGCTCTGCCTGCCTGATTGCCCCTAACTGCTTGCCTGCCTGCCTGATCTTCTCTAACCACTCACCAGTCTGCCTGATTGCCCCTAACCACTCTGCCTGCCTGCCTGATCACCCCTAACCACCTCTGCCTTGGCCTCTGCCACCACGGCTTTGTCCAGAAGGACATCCAGAATGAAGATCGTTTGGCTGTCTGGTCTAATTAGCATATTATGCTTTCATTATTATAGATTAAATAAATATGCTATCAAATTTTTAAGTGATAATTCTTATACATCAAACCAAAAGCTTAATTTAAAAGGTCTGGGAGAACCAAGATGGCGGCATAGGTTGGCGCCGGAGTTTGCTGCTTTGAACAACTGCTTCAGGGGTGAAACCAAAAAACGGAAGGGACAGCACCCAGAGCCACAGGAGCGCCGGCTGGGTGGAAGTCCTACAACTGGGAGGAGGGAGAGGCGCATGCGGAAGCTCAGAGGAGGCGCAGTGCTGAGGTCAAGTTCTGAGGTGCGGGGTGCGCGGAGCGGGCTGGCGGAGGAGGGCGCGGTTGGCGTTTTCAATCGGGAGGGAGTCGCAGACTCTGGGCTCCAGATCCGGGCGAGTCTTTGGGGACCCAGACTCAATCGGGAGAGGCGGGACTGTCTGGCTTCGGTCAGAGCGAGTGCAGCTTTCTCTCTGAGCTTTGCGGAGGGTGCTGGGACTCAGAGAGGCAGAGCCCCTGGGGACGGGACTGAGAACTGCCATAGCTGCTCTCTCCGGCCCACCCTGTTGATCCCCTGGGACCTGCTCTGCCCCGCCCAAGCCCTGCACAGAGGCATTTGCCGGATAGCCTCAGGCAAAGGCTAGATTAGCACCTCCCTAGAGGACAGAAGTTCTCTCACTGCTGACACAGCTGATTCTCATAGCCACTTGGCCTGGAGGTCAAACCCTCCCTGGAATTAGCTACAACAATCAAGATTTAACTATAAGACTGAGAACAAAGACCACTAGGGGGTGCACCAAGGAAGCATAACAAAATGCAGAGACAAAGAAACAGGACAAAATTGTCAATGGAAGATATAGAGTTCAGAACCACACTTTTAAGGTCTCTCAAGAACTGTTTAGAAGCCGCCGATAAACTTAATGAGATCTACAAGAAAACTAATGAGACCCTCGATCTTATATTGGGGAACCAACTAGAAATTAAGCATACACGGACTGAAATAATGAATACTATACAGACTCCCGACAGCAGGCCAGAGGAGCGCAAGAATCAAGTCAATGATTTGAAATGCGAGGAAGCAAAAAACACCCAACCGGAAAAGCAAAATGAAAAAAGAATCCAAAAATGCGAGGATAGTGTAAGGAGCCTCTGGGACAGCTTCAAGCGTACCAACATCAGAATTATAGGGGTGCCAGAAGATGAGAGAGAGCAAGATACTGAAAACCTATTTGAAGAAATAATGACAGAAAACTTCCCCCACCTGGTGAAAGAAATGGACTTACAGGTCCAAGAAGCGCGGAGAACCCCAAACAAAAGGAATCCAAAGAGGACCACACCAAGACACATCATAATTAAAATGCCAAGAGCAAAAGATAAAGAGAGAATCTTAAAAACAGCAAGAGAAAGAAACTCAGTTACCTACAAGGGAATACCCATACGACTGTCAGCTGATTTCTCAACAGAAACTTTGCAGGCCAGAAGGGAGTGGCAAGAAATATTCAAAGTGATGAATACCAAGAACCTACAACCAAGATTACTTTATCCAGCAAAGCTATCATTCAGAATTGAAGGTCAGATAAAGAGCTTCACAGATAAGGAAAAGCTAAAGGAGTTCATCACCACCAAACCAGGATTATATGAAATGCTGAAAGGTATCCTTTAAGAAGAGGAAGAGGAAGAAAAAGGTAAAGATACAAATTATGAACAACAAATATGCATCTATCAACAAGTGAATCTAAGAATCAAGTGAATAAATAATCTGATGAACAGAATGAACTGTTGATTATAATAGAATCAGGGACATAGAAAGGGAATGGACTGACTATTCCTGGGGGGGAAAGGGGTGTGGGAGATTCGGGAAGAGACTGGACAAAAATCGTGCACCTATGGATGAGGACAGTGGGTGGGGAGTGAGGGCGGAGGGTGGGGTGGGAACTGGGAGGAGGGGAGTTATGGGGGGGAAAAAAAAGAGGAACAAATGTAATAATCTGAACAATAAAGATTTAATTAAAAAAAAAAAACAATAAAAGGTCTGGCAATTCCTAACAGAGACTTCATGTTCATCCACCTCCTACACTGTAGCATGAAAATTACTCTCTAGTCATGTGTTAATGGAAACCACAGCCACGACTTACCTCTTGTGTTAGCCATAGAATTTTATTCTTTTCCTTTTTTATTTCTCATATAATATTTTGTACTTTAAAATTTAAAGACATTGATTTCTTATACATGTCACATCTATAAATATTTGGCATTTGGTAGCAAAACAGTCTAATTGAAAAGTCTCCCAGGATATCCATATTGAAAAAAACAATATAAGAACATTCCAGTATCCATAAATTAACTTTTAAAACTTATTAGATTTGTGCCTAAAGCATTATGGAATTGTCAACATAAGAAACATCTAAACCTGTAAAAATTTTTCTGGGTTTATTTGAACCAAACTGATGACAGTGGCCAGTGATCAAAACCTCATTGGATTGAGCAAATGCTCCAGAGAATGGCAGTTTTGCACCTTATTTTATACATGACAGTGAAAAGAGGAGGTGTAAGTGGGTTACATGAGGTCCACTGATGACAGATAGGGAGGTGGGAGAAAGCAAAGCCGTGGGGAGGGGAACCTCTGGAACTGAGTCTTGTTTCCAAAGTCCCCTTTCTCCTAGTCTAGTCCGAGAGGAAGTGTTGCTGGGGTTTCAGTTAAGCTGGAAGCAAAGCCAGTGTTCAGAGTGTCATTTCCATGTTGGAGCCGGGGCCAGTTCAGTCAGGCTAGTTTCAGTTCATTAGTCCATTGTGTGGGGGTGCACATGGCCATGGGCCATGTGGGTGAACATAGGGGAGCACCACAAACCCAGAGTCACACAAGTCCCAAGAGCACTAACAACACAAGAGAGCGAATTCCTTTGTTCAGGGGATTCGCTATCCCAAACCTCCTGCCCTTGCAGTGGCCATGCCCATTCTGGCCAATGATCTTTGTTTTCAAGTGTGACTGACAAGCAAACACCAACATTACCAGGTATGCATCTCTCTTCCCTTTGCTCCTTTCCTTTACTTCAGTGGTTCTCGACCTTCTGGCCCTTTAAATACAGTTCCTCATGTTGTGACCCCAACCATAAAATTATTTTCGTTGCTACTTCATAACTGTAATGTTGCTACTATTATGAATCGTAATGTAAATATCTGATATGCAGGATGGTCTTAGGCGACCCCTGTGAAAGGGTCGTTCAACCGCCAAAGGGGTCGCGACCCACAGGTTGAGAACCACTGCTTTAATTAATAACGAGCTTAATGACAACAGTATCAGGTTCAGGGGTTAGCCCAGGATGAGCTGCCTTTGCCCATTGCTTCCTTGGATGCAAGCCTCCTGGATCCCTTAGTTTAGGTTAGGAGATGCACGCCTGTGGGGGAAGGAGATGGGGAGAGAAAAGGAAGGGGGCAGTCCTGGGAAAGAGTGCGCTGGGACCTTCATTTTGAGGGTGTTAAGGCTGTGAGTTTGGGAAAGGTCTTAGTGGAGGATCTCTAGAATATTCATCAGCTCTATAACAATGCACCAAAATGAGATTCATTGCCTTAGCTTCATTTCTTCTTGAGTGTGGTTGGCAAATGGCACTAACTGGATTTCTGCTCTCTCTCCTTGAGTAGGGTGATTTAAGCTAATTTACTGTGTGGTTGGGAAAGAGAAATATGAACCATTTACTCATAAGTGTCCTTGGTTACAGAAGATAGGATTTTGTGATTTACTAGATGGCTGTAAACTGCTTGGCCATTTAACTATCCATTGACTTTCTCAGTTTCCCTATTTCCCTTGTCCTGGCTTACTTGCCTGTCTCAATACTAGAAGATACAAAATCTGTCATCTTGTTTGTTTTTTCTTTTCCTTTACAATTTTGTTTTTAATTAAAAAAATGATAAAGCTTAGATATACCAAGAAAATAGTGAGTGCCCATTAGGCTAAGAAGTCCTCTTGAAACACGATTAGCAAAGCAGAAGGATTTGGTTGATATAAACAATATGTAAAATTCAGATCTGTCAGATATATTTGATTATACACTGTATATTCAGTAAATTGGTCAGTATATCTTTCCCTATAATTATAATGCCAAAATATCACTTCTTAAAATATACTTATTTAATGTAGATTGTAGTAAAATAGAATGTCAATAAAAAGTGAGTAACTTTTCAAGAATTCTTATTTTTTTAAATATATTTTATTGATTTTTTTACAGAGAGGAAGGGAGAGGGATAGAGAGTTAGAAACATCAATGAGAGAGAAACATTGATCAGCTGTCTCCTGCACACCTCCTACTAGGTATGTGCCCGCAACCAAGGTACATGCCCTTGACCAGAATCAAACCTGGGACCTTTCAGTCCACAGGCCAATGCTCTATCCACTGAGCCAAACTAGTTAGGGCTCTTAAGACAAAAAATCATTAACCAAACAGCTATTATTTGAGGTAAGTAAATATATATATATATATATATATATATATATATATACACACACACGTGTGTGTGTGTGTGTGTGTGTGTGTGTGTGTGTGTGTAATTTATTACTGCATTAAGTAAAGGATAGACAAAAATCTCTAAAATAAAGTCATATTTGGATCTAGAAGAAAAAAATAAAATTGGATTATTTAGAAATTTATACCTTGTTTCTTTGCTCTCCTGATGACTTCTAAAGCTTATAATTTTCTAATTTCCAATTTTTGGACCTCAGATACATCCCAGGTGCTGACAAAAAAAAAAGTGACAAAAAATAATCCTCAAAGAACAGCAGGTAAGTCACAGCGTGGTACATTCCTTATTGATTCTCCATTCTAAGTATACTCCTTCAAGAAATAATGAGGGAGCCATTCTATTTATTTTAAAATGATGCAATAGAAAAAATGTTAAAGTAGACATCTCTAGCTACAAAATGACAACTTTTCATCATCAAATAAATCTAGGTAATATATACCTGACATTTCATAAATGTTTATCAGATATGGATAATATCCTTAAGTTTTAAATTAATGGACAGAGAATTATACCAAACCTCGTCATCAAAGCATAAAAGAGCACAATGTAATACATACTAATAGTATAGCAAATACTATAAAACACTGTACCTTTGTAAACCCAGAAATGCTAAACTGTCTTATTTTGCCTGTGGGTCACTTTGTGCTTTAATGCTTTGAGGACTCTAATTGATATGTGCAAGTTTCAGGGGCCTGGGTTGAATCCAAAAGAATCCTATGACATGTTCTTTAAAGTGCCAGTTGGGAAAGAAAAATCACTAATATCAGCTTATTCACTTTTCATCTATGTTTCTTTTCCTTTTTTTTTTTTTCCAGAGAGAGTGGAAGGGTGAGAGAGAGAGAGAGAGAGCAAGAGAGAGGCATCGATGTGAGAGAAACACATGGATTGGTTGATTGGCTGCCTCCCGCACATGAGCCTGCAACTGAGGCATGTGCCCTTGACTGGAATTGAACCCAGGACCCTTCAGTCCACTCTATCCACTGAGCAAAAGCAGCTAGGACTCATCTATGTTTCTTATAAAATTGTCTGGTAACTATGCCAACATCGTTTTCCCAATTATTTATATTTACCGGTGACTTTGATTGTAAATACAGGACAGCTTGCTTTAATGAACATCATGACGATACTTAGTTACAAAATACACTGTCTGCTCGCAAAATCTACTCAAACTTAACAAAAATTAACTTTGTTAGCTAGTATTTATTACTCAAAAATATTTTCTGGGACCAAGTTTAATCACTAAATACTGGACAGAGTAATAAAACCCAGGTAAAGCAAAAAGAAGAATGAATAGTTAGAAGAAAGGATGATGAACAAAATCTCTTTAAATGCTCAAAGTCAGAGTGGATACCCAGTCAGCTGCTTTTATAGTGCTGAAAATACATGTACTTATTTATTGTAATCTGCATTTCAGAAGCACATTCCAATTACACATTTTCTATATTTTCTGAGAGACAATTATGCTCAAAATGTTTAATTTTTCCTGGCATGCTTGCTCATAACAGGGAATGCTAATTATGATAAATTCTTTATCATTTTAAGTAAACTGATACACTGAATTGTTTTATATGCCTTCATTTGGTAGGACACCAAACCCATTTCATGATACACTTTAAAAATTTTCAATCATACTCAAAACAGAAACAAACAAAATGTATGTCATTTCTAGTTAGGCAGCAAATGCATAAGTATCATAGAATCAAACTCACTGATTTGAAAAGTAAAACAGGTGCAACTGCATCCCCTCAAAATGGAAACACACCTAATTAAAAAACAAAAACACTTGGTTCTTAGTAGCAGGATCACAGTTGGGGAGTTGGACTAGAAACTGACCTGCTGGTTATTTTTCATTTGCCACTTTCCATTCATCCTCTGCCTGCTTGTTCATGTGTTTGTTTTGTGCTGATCCGTGCATTGGAAGGTGGCCTCAGGATTGCACCGCCCTACCTCCCTTGCACTCTGGCTTTGCTTGGTTCAGGAATGAGAGTTACCATAAGCGACTGAGGGCATAGAGAGAGGGCAGGCTATTTCTTTGCCCAGGCCCTTCTGATTAGGGGTTCTGGAAGCAACAGCCATGGATTCGGTCTTCGCCAGGCTTTGGTAGTATTGGTTCTACCTCTGGACCCAGGTCTGATGATAGCTTCTAGCTGTTGCTAACCTCTGTATGCCTCAACACCCCTTGTTGGTTCCCTTTCAATCACTTCTTTATTAGATTATCATTAAAAAACTCAGATAATTCTGTCAAATTACAGCAGGAAGGCTGGGGAGGTTTGGGGGTGGGGGTAAGAGATCAACCAAAGGACTCGTATGCATGCATATAAGCATAACCAATGAACATAAGACACTGGGAGTAGGGGAGGCCAGGGGAAGGCAAGGGGGAGAACAAAGGAGACAAATGCACTACTCTTTATAATATTTTAAGCAATAATAAAAAAAAAAACAACTTAGATAATTGAGTCAGCTGTATCCCGCCTGGCCCATGACTAGCTAGTGGAGACTAAGTACTGGAGACTGTAAAGGCAATTAGGTTTAAAATGACCTTGTACTGGCAATGCTCCCTTTATCTCCCAAGGTGCCGTTTAGGTCCAGGTACAAATGTCACCCTGCTACGTCTAAAGTGGAAACCTACAGTCAGAACTTTGGAGTAATATAATCCTCATGGCAATTTTAATTAGGGACTTGATGAATCTCACAATAGCCCCTCTGAAACGAAGTCATATAGTTGCAAACTCGGAGTTAGGAAAAAGAGAGGGAAGGGCAGGGCTGGAGGTCAGCCTTCTTCTGAGCATTCCCCAAGGCTTCCCCTGAAGGACTAGGAAAGGCAAAGGATTCTGTAGAGCCAAACAAAACTCCCAGGTTCCACTATAATTATGTGAGAATTACATAACATGTTTGTTTTCAAGATAAAATAATTAGTTTCATCAAAACAATTACATAACTTTCTGCTTCAGGAAAATGCAGTGCTGATGACACAGCTTTCATACTCACTGGGATACTGCCTCTTGTCCTGTTATATACATAGAAGTCCCTATTTGTTTCAAGTATTCTTTTGTGTATTGATTCACCTGAGATACAGGGAATCTGACTATCTATACCTACAACTCCAGCTAGCTAATCATCTATGCCTTCTCAAAATGCCATAATACATAATAAAAAGAGTTAATAAAATATTATGTATGACATAGAACAAGTATGAATTGTTTTAGTTTTATATATATTATATATTATTCTGCCTATAAACACATATATTAGTGTATGTATATGTACTTTAAACCATACCATAACAGTAATTTCCATTTCCATGGGTTCGAATATTCTTTAGAGAAACTGAGGGCAGCCTACTTCTCTAAACATCATGACTAATTAACCTTACTATTATATAAAGTGAACCTTCTACAAGACAAATAAAATAAGTGATAAAGAATGCCCCCCCCATGTCTTTTTTTAATCCTTATGAGCTTTTAAGTTGAATTAGAGCATTGTTTGCAGGAGGAATTTCCCAGTATAGATAAATTCTTTAGTATATTTTTAAATGTCCTTCTTGTGTATCTATACATCTAAAATAAATTAACTAAAAATGTAACTATAGAATTGGCATATGCCTGTGTAAAAAGCTCAACTCACTGGGGGAAATTTTAGTCTTTGTCTTTCTACTTGGTAGTCAGGAAATGTGTTGGGATTGTTTGTTTTGTTTTCACTCATGGCAATGACTCATTTAGCATTTCCCACAAAGAAAAGCTCTAAATACTAAAAACATTTTCCAAGTAAAAGTCCTGTTGTGCTTGTTTTAACAACAGATAAGGATCATTTGTACTTAGAATGTATTTGCATATAAACAATTAATGTGTTGAAGTTTTTCAAACTGCCATTTTCACATGAGGAATAATAAATATGCATTCTGAAATTTTGTTGAAATTACGATTGTTTCCTTTAAGACATTCTTTGTCATATTGTATCAGGAGGTGTTAATTTGGAGAGAAAAGAAAGGGGGAAGAAGGAAGGAAGACAGAATGAGAGGGAGGGAAAAGAAAAGAATAAGATGCCAGGAAACAATGTGGCAATATATTTTCTTTATTGCAATAGTATCACTGTGATACTTAAATTCTCCATTTACTTAAACATTTATTAAATATTCAGAAAATAGCATAAATATCCTCTTAGAGATAGAATGAACTATAAAACTGTTCAGAGTATAGTTCAAAGTCGTCAATAAATACATAGCTGTTCATTCCAAGAGGTTTGGGAAGCTGGACATACTTTCACAAGAAATTTTTTTGTGTCTATTTGTTTATTCTTTGCTTTACTATAGCTTAATGTGCATCTCCTGCCATTTAGAAGTAAGAATTCTGTAAGAAAGAAGTGCTAGGTTACACTTTAAAAGGAAATCAATTTGGAAGGACAATTTCATGAGGAAGTAAAAAAACAATTAAGAGCAGAGAATTTGACATCTGTCTCTACACAATGGCGTATTCATTGTATTAACATGCTCATTGTAAAAAGCAAACCCATTTCACCAGTGAATTTATGACCTCCTGAGGGGATGTTTTCTTGCATTACCTGCTTCAATTGATCAGCCTTGGTTTTTGTAAGGAACTTTTTTCTTCCAAAAATTTACCTGTGACCTGAGGTATGTTAGCCAACCAACAGGCTTGGCATTCATTTCCTGTTAAGCTTAAAAGACTCTTCATATGCAGTTGTCATTTCAAAATACTATGCTGCTCTAAAAAGGAAGGAACTCTTACCATTTGCAACGTCATGGATGGAACTGGAGAGCATTATGCTAAGTGAAATAAGCCAGTCAATGAAGGAAAAATACCACATGATCTCACTCATTCATGGATAATAGAGACTGCCGGGAGCCAGTCCATGCTTGCTGTTTCAAGGGACCTGGCATATATGGCATACTGTTCTTAATATGTTTGCTCACCTTCTTGGCACTATGTGTTTTAACCAAGGTCTCTGAGAAAGGTTGTTTCCCAGGTAGGGATTTTCCCCTGAAGTTAGGGAGGGAATAAAACCTCTTAACTAAGTGCCAGGCGGGTAATTAATCACTTTAACTACGAACAATCATGCTTAAGCTACATAATCTTTACTCCCTGGAATGGAGATAAGAAACGCCCTAACCTTTGGAATAGAGATTGATAGGATTGGAATCAACTGGTATAAATACAGTTGTAAGAAGACAGAACTTAGAACACAGAACTTAGAACACAGAACTTAGAATACAGAGCTTAGAACACAAAACTAAGAAGACAGAACCTACACAGAACCTACAGACAGAAGAACTTCGCTGAAGAGAACATGGCAAAAGATCCTGGACTGAACCTGACTACAGAAATTGGCAAGAGAACCTGACTAGAACCTGGTGACTGAACCTGGCTGGAGAACCTGGACAGAACCTGGCTGGAGAACCTGGAGAACCTAGCAAGAGAACATGGACACAGAACCTGGCTGGAGAACCTAGCAAGGGAACCCTAACTTCAGGGGAAAATCCCTACCTGGGAAACAACCTTTCTCAGAGACCTTGGTTAAAACACATAGTGCCAAGAAGGTGAGCAAACATATTAAGAACAGTATGCCATATATGCCAGGTCCCTTGAAACAGCAAGCATGGACTGGCTCCCGGCAAGAGACCATTATAAACTTTTGAACAATAATAGATACAGAGGCAGAGCTGCCTCAAACAGATTGTCAAACTGCAGCGGGAAGGCCGGGGAGGGTTGGGGGGCAGGAGGAAGGGGGGGTAAGAGATCAACTAAAGGACTTGTATGCATGCATATAAGCATAACCAATGGGCATAAGACACTGGGGGATAGGGGAGGCTAGGGGACTGTCTAGGGCGGGGGGGATAAAATGGACACATATGTAATACCCTTTGTAATACTTTAAGCAATAAATAAAAAAAAAATAGTTAGGACGCTAATGAAAGATATTCCTAAGTAAAATTTCCTGCCATCTTGAGAATGGTCCTTATTTCATCTCCCCCTTGGCCCTCCATTAGCTTCCTGCATTCTACAGTCCAACAGCCTCACGTTGGCAGTCCAGGCCTGTGACACCCTAGCTACAGCCCACCTATCTTCATTTCCTGCCGCTCTCCATAAAATAAAACTGCCTGTGTTACAGCCGGTTGACTTCCTCTCCCAACTCTGCGTAACCCAACCATAACACAGACCCATGACTGGATGTCTGCTCTACCTGAAATTTCCCGCTCTACACTCCGTCCCTACTCCCCACCATCAAATCGCCAGGCGCAAGTGCAAGATCCTTGCCTCATTTTTGTATCCTTCATGCTATAGCTTGTTCGGGCTTTAAGGAACACTGATATCAGTCCTCACCTTCATAGAGCAGTCTGTGCATAGTATTTGTGAGCAAATCCGGAAGAGGAGAGATAACTCACTCACTCACTCACTCACTCATTCATTCATTCATTCATCCCAATACTATGTATGAGGCACTTCCAATGCAGTAGGCATGACCAGACTCCGGGAAGATTGTGGTGAACAAGATGCAGCCTGCCTGCCCCTTAACTGACAGGCTCATCAGAGACACAGACAAGGCATCCACAGATTAGAAACCAGACACTTCCTGGTTACCATGGGCTCTCTTCAAAAAGTGGCTCAGCTTGCTTCAGGAATCACAGTCCTTCCAGCATGAAGGATGATACAAATATATTGGTTAATACTATTCAGATACGTTTTAGATAGTTTAAAAGCCATCAGACTGCTTGCCTAAATTCCTACACTCATTTAAAAGTGTGTGTGTGTGTGTGTGTGTGTGTGTGTGTGTGTGTGTTTAGGTGTGTTAGCCATTAAAACTATTAACAAAGACTGGAAATTTTGATAAAGTCTTCTACAGTAACAATGGCATGAGAAATTGTTTCCAAATGAGGTTCCCAGCAGCTAAAGGGCTACTATTTAAATTCCATTGCAGTTGGGAAGGGTATGCAATTATTTGTTTCAAGTTTTCAGGGGTGTCCAATAACTTAATCTGCTCCCTATCTTTCCACTCTGGTATAACTTTATATTATAAATATCACAAATACAATGTCACAGCCTGGCCAGCATGGCTCAGTGGTTGAGTGTCCATCTATGGACCAGAAGGACATAGTTCAGATTCCGGTCAGGGCACATGCCCAGGGTGGGGACTCAATCCCCATTGTGGGACTCACAGGAGGCAGCTAATCAATGATTCTCTCTCATCATTGATGTTTCTACCTCTCTCTCGCTCTTCCTTCCTCTCTGAAATCAATAAAAATATATTTTTAGCAAATACAGTGTCACAAAATAAAAACTTCCAAATTTATTTTAATTACAATAATAATTGTAATTGAAATCAATTCA
Organism: Myotis myotis; assembly: GCF_014108235.1. NCBI lineage: Eukaryota > Metazoa > Chordata > Mammalia > Chiroptera > Vespertilionidae > Myotis > Myotis myotis. Next base: position 12,068,852 of record NW_023416335.1, on the reverse strand, counting down.
AAATCTTAATAACTATGCAATATATGTAAATAATCTAACTAAAAGCCTTTGGGTCTATTTTTCCAGGATTATTATTGAGATATAATTCATCTGATGAATTGAAAAGGATCTCAACTTAAACATATACATTGTTTAAGACTGAGACATTCTAAATTTTCTGGTTATCTAGTCTGTATTCATTTCATTCCCTCGCCAAAAGAGAACAATTTTGTATTCATTTCATATTTGCAAATACACCTAGGCCAGGCAGGTAAACTTATCACAACAAATGATGTGGAAAATATGTTTGACCAAGTAGAATGTCACTGCTTAAGGGATTTAAATGAAACTATAAATTTGAGAATGTGAATTATATTTAACCTTGAAAACAACTTGAGTTAAGGTTTTAAAGTTAAACAAAAAAACAACACCTTAATATTTTTAAACCAGATGCTAGGACCTCAAGCTCTCTTGAGTAATATCTCTGTTTATTGATATTTTCAAAAAACATATTTAATTATTTACTATATATGAAAGTAGGGAATGTTTGATTTGGGAAAAACAGACAGCAAAGACATAAAAAATAACTAATATTTAGTAAATGCCTCACATGAGCTTTATCTGTGGTAATAAGGTATATACACAAATAACATCATAGGAATAAAAGGAGCTGAGGAACTATTGGCATGTTCCAAAAGAGAGTTAAGTCTTTGTCAGCATTGGGTCCTACTCGAATAACCGTACAAAATGATTCTGAAATATTAAGGGTAAAATAATCCAAGAGAAAAACATCCCCCTTCCACCTCCCCAACCCTCTGACAGGATCTTGAATGGGCCAGATACTAGCTTTGGAACTGAGCTCTAGCTATACAATCTTGGGCAAAGCTGTGTCTCAGTTTTCTCCCCTGAAAAATGGCATAAAAGTAGGACCCACATAAAAGGACTGTGAAGATTAAATAATTTAATATGTATAAAACACTTGGAACTTTATACAACACAGAAACTCTGTAATAGGAGCTATTATTATAATCCAGTGCCTTTAACTCTACCATGATGATTCTTCTCCCAAGAATGGCAATATGCCTACACCCAATAATATTGGTTTTTGAACTATTTCTTCATCAGTGTAAAATGTTGTTCCTGAATCCCCCTGCCTGTACAGATAATTGCACTGGCAGCATCCTTTTATTCTTTTCAGTGGCCAACCTCCCCAGAGATGATGTGAACACAGCTTTAGCTACTTCAGAACATTGTTTTAATGAGTAAGGTAGGAAGAAATTGGAAGCCTGAACACTGGTATCGCTTAAAATACACCTGACTGTACAATCTATTTTTCAAAGGCTGGAGCATAAGAGTTCATTTAGTTTACAGTCACTAAAATATGCCAGACAACATTTTAAAAGACGATTTGCATCATCCCATTTGAATATCCTCTAGTTATTGTGACTAAGCGACAATTGGAAATATCCCTTCTTGACTTTCTTCTACAACTTTGAAAAGTGGATTTCCAAATCCTCCTTTTTCAAAGGGAGAGCTACTAGCAACTAATCCGAAGTCTCAGGATGAATGTTTAATGGTTGACTGGCACCAATGTCAAGCACATCAAAAGATCCCACATTTCATCAGTAAAACAAACATCGGCTTCACAGCCATGAAGTTCTGTAGGTTTGCTTATTCTGCAGTGGTGCAGCGCCTAAAATTATCATTTCTGCTCAAGTTTTCTGCTTCCTCGCAGTTAACTTCAGAGAGAATTTTGAGCTGCTTTGAGGAAATTCTTCTGGGTTCTGTGTCCTTGCGGTTTCTCATCCCCCCTACCCCCCAAAAAGCAAAAACAGCCCGAGCCATGTTTATTTTAAACTAGGCATATAGACAAAAGATGATTGTCTTAAATGTATTGAAATAAGAATTCCCAGAACAAAAAATTAAATTAATACCAAAAAAGTGTTTTAAAAGTGACATGATAACTCTCACATTTTGCCCACTTAGTGGGAATTATTTAATGCCTACCACTAAAATGTTTCCACTTACAATGGTAAATACTGGGAGTGGGGCTGGACATTAGGGATATAGTTGTCGGAAACCTAAATTAGGCAGGGAAGCCCGGGAGAAGCATTTGACTAAAAAAGTTAATATCCCTCAGGTAAGTCTCCCTGATGCCAATAATAAAATGTGGTTTTTTTCTTCTCAAGTTTCCAATGTGACTGGGAATATAAATCAGAATAGCATTGTTGAAAGACATTCTGTAGCAGGACAATTATCAGCAATATGGAAGATTATTTCAATATGTCGTGGAAGATAACTTTATGCTTCGGCAAGCATGCTGGAGCATTTAGGTCCAAACACTACTGATGAAATCTTCAGAACTGCCACACATTGGATTTTGAAACTTTGGACTGGCTTCCTATTTATTTTAACACCTATTGCGTACTTTTGTCTGTTAAGTACTTTTTTAAGCACTTTACAAGTAGTGACTCATTTAATCCTTATAACAACCCTACAGAACAGCTACTATTAAATGGTACTTTGCAAATAAAAAGAACAAAACAAAGCAACAACTACAAACTGAGGCACAGAGTAATTAAACAGCTTACCCAGCTTCCGCATCCAAGAAGTCAATGAAGAATTTAAACTCTGGTAGGCTACATCTGGTGCCCATATTCTCAAGCATTGTTCTCTTAAAAGTGAGGTAAGGAAGCCAGAAAAGAATATGGTAATATCTTCCCTTCCTTTTTGCAATAGTATCACTTAGTATTCTCAAAAGTTGCATCTCAGGCCAAAATATTAGCAGTGAGTGACACCATTTGGCAAAATATAATCAAAAATTTATTTAAAGCAGAGAAGAATAAACCAAGGCCCAGTTAGCTTGGGCGTTTATAACCATGGGCCTCATTTTAAGACAAAAATATAAGAAGTTAATGATAACATTGCTACTTCTTAAACATGTTCCTATATTAATATTCTAGTAGCTAAAAAACTGAACCAAAATCTCATTGGCATTTTTCTACTCTAAAACCAGGCAATATGACTTGTTAGAATATACATGCTTCTACTTATAGACTCGACAAGGCTATTTTTCACTTTGCTCAAAATAAAATCAGGTCTGTTAACATTTAAATGATTTCTGAGTTGACCCTTATGCAAAAACATTTTTCTCCTTGCTTAAATAAACAGTTTCCATGTTGTTTCAGTATTTCTTATCCAGTAAGCTCTGACCTGAATTATTTCCCATGCCCAAGCCCTGAACACACACACACACACACACACACACACACACACACACACACCCTTATCCTTTGTTTTGTACAGACCCCAGGAATGAAGTCAGTCTTGTTAGTAAAGCATTTTCTAATATGTGGTGCCAACATAAATCTATGCACAGTGGGCAAAGGGCCCTATCCTAAAAGATCAGATATCAGTATATAACAGTGTGGTAGGCACAATAATTCACCCCTCTACCCCCCGCCAAAAAAAAAAAAATATATCCACAATCTAATCCCAGGAACCTGTGAATATGACATTTTACTTGGCAAAAGGGACTTTGCAGATGTCACTAGCTAATGGATTGAGATGGAAATTTTTCTGAATTATCAGAGTGGGATGAATGGCCTCACAGGGTCCTCATAGGAAGGATGCAGGAGGGTCAGAGTCAGAGGGAGATGGTGTAAGGATGGAAGGGAGAGAGATTTTAAATTCTATGCTTCCGGTTTTGAAGATGGAAGGGGGTCAGGAGCCAAGGAATACAGGTGACTTTTAGAAGCTGGAAAAGGTGAGAAAACAGATTCTCCTCAAGAGCCTTTAGCAGCACACAACCCTGCTGTCAACTGGATTTTAGCCCCATGAAACCCATGTTGGCCTTCTGACCTCCGAAAATATAAACAAGTACGTCTGTATTGTTTTAAGCCATCAACTTTGCCATAATTTGTTACAACAGCAATAAGAAACTCATACACTTGGAGAGTATCTAGAAACTAGGACGTAGTTTTTAAAAGAATACAAAAGAAAATGCAAAGGAAATATAAAAAAATGACTCACCCTTTCCTTTAGAATAAAAATATCATCGTCTTTATTTTAAGCAGCTATGTCCGTTCAATAAACCAATCACTGTGGAGTGCGGTCCCTAGAGCCACACTGAGCTCCAGGTGATGAGGGAGCTAGTAAAAACGTTTCCAGCCTGAATGCAGATCTAGACTTGACCAATGCTATCCTGGTAATCATTTTCCTAGTAATCATTTTCTGTGCCTGCAGTGTTCTTGCCCCGGAGTCTCCTGCACCTGAGAGCTGTGTCCTTCTGCCAGAGCCCTTATTAAGCTTTGAAGATTATGCGTAGGATCCCTGTATGGGATTACTCACTCAGAGTGCCTGGCAGTTGATTTCTCGGAAGGCTCACCTTCTCTTTGCTAAGTGCCTGCTGCTGGCTCTGTTGACACAGGCGGGCTTTCCTCCCTGGGCTTGGCCCTTGGCACGCCCCCGCTCATGCCCAGCCCGAGGCTCTCCCAGTGATGGCGAACCTATGACACGCGTGTCAGAGGTGCCACGCGAACTCATTTTTTTGGTTGATTTTTCTTTGTTAAATGGCATTTCAATATATAAAATAAATATCAAAAATATAAGTTTTTGTTTTACTATGGTTGCAAATATCAAAAAATGTCTATATGTGACACGGCACCAGAGTTAAGTTAGGGTTTTTCAAAATGCTGACACGCCGAGCTCAGAAGGTTCGCCATCACTGTTAACCTGTGCATTTTTTGTCTCCTGCATCTTTGTTTCTTGCTACCAGCAGCCTCCTCTCCGGCAAAGCTATAATAATGGGAAAGGTTATGTTTTTATCCCTTTAGTCACATGAGTCCCTACCTGATTGGGGCTCAAGTTCCATCAGTGAAGTTCTATTTACTGTAAGGCAACTAAACGTCTCTCTGCAACATTCGGCCTACACTGTCACTGATCAGTCTCTTGAAGGACAACACTGCAACCCTCGGGCTGAGACCCATCAGTTAAATCAAAAATATTACCTCCCATATTCCAGTGGGAACTTATAATCATCTAAATTGTATGTTTGCTTGTTTTGTTTTGTTTTCAAGTGAGACAGTATAAACTAATAGTGTTTTATATATTTTACTGGGTTTTATACATTTATAATTTCTTAGGCTTAGATCTTATCTTAATGATAAGAACTCTCTTCTCAAATGCTACCTTATAAATTAGGTGCCTTTAATATTTTTATTGGATTTTTTCTTTTTAGGGAGAGAGGGGAAGGAGAGGAAGAGGGAAAAACATCAATGTGAGAGTGAAATAGCAATCGGTTACCTCCTGCACGCCCACTACCCCCTATCAAGCTCACAACCTGGGCATGGACCGTGTCTTGGTAACCAGGTGGCAACCTTTTAGTACATGGATTAACAATGCTCAATCAACTGAGACACACCAGTCAAGGCTAGGTGCCTTTGTTTTAAATACAAAGATCTAGTTATTTTCTTTTTTTAAAAAATATATTTCACTGATTTTTTACAGAGAGGAAAAGAGAGGGACAGAGAGCCAGAAACACCGATGAGAGAGAAACATCAATCAGCTGCCTCCTGCACACTTCCCACCGGGATGTGCCCAAAACCAAGGCACACGCCCCTGACCGGAATCGAACCTGGGACCCTCCAGTCCGCAGGCCAATGCTCTATCCACCGAGCCAAACCAGTCAGGGCGCTAGTTATTTTCTTAATGCAAAATTTGTTTAGTTCAAAATTAGGTTTGAAAGTATTTTATTGTCTCCATTTAGCTCAAGAGATGCCCCTCAATATTTAAAGAAAAAAAAGTTATAAGTTGTATTAAATAATAATTTAATATTAAATAATTGTAATATTTAGGATATCAATATATAGATTATATAGCACTATTAATAGTGAACAGGTAAAGACAGCAGATATGTATCAAAATATCCCAGTGGAAATGTGGCAGGAAAAGTATTAAAAAGTTAACAAATATTTAAATCACAAATTGAAAGTACATTTCATAAAAATAAGAAGATGGAGAAGAAGGGATTTGTTTCTTATCAAATAGAATTCTCAATTGTAAATAACAGAAACAGAAGCAAAAATGGACTTTATTGTAGAAAAAGTAGCTAGCTCACAGGAAATGCTGGTGAACCTAGGTTGAAAACTAGTCATGAACTACAAGAAATGATAGGCTGCCAAGTTCACACCAGAGCTTTCGACTTAGGACCTGGTGGTGCCCTCATTCCATTGCTAGACTCAGAGGGCTCTGCCTAAAAAAAAGGGAGGGGGAAGGGCGTTGCCTTAAAATAACAGATTATAATATCCTTTAATATAAATATAACACCTCAGCTAAATTTATTTATCAATTATCAGTTATTTCATCTAGTCCTTTACAGAGGAGATTATACTATCTCTCTATATAAAACCCTAATATGCAAATAGACTGAACAATGGAACAACTGAACAACCCGTCGCTGTGACATGCACTGACCACCAGGGGGCATGCACAGAACGTGGCGAGTGTTGGCAGCAGGCGGCAGAGTGTAGAACATGGCGGGCATCGGCCACAGTGGGATGGTGGAGCAGGTGAGCACGGGCACCAGACCAAGGTGGGGTGCCAGTCACTGTCATCAGGGCAAGCCTCTAGTGGTTACTGAAAATTCTTCGCTCCCATGTGCCGCGTTCCCACAGAGCACTTGCTCCTGCTTTCGGTGCTGGTCCCGCTCGCACCCACAGCCAGCGCTGGCCCCACTTGCACCTGCTGCTGGCACCAGCCCCAATTGCTTCTCGCTGTCAGCAGGTGCGAACGGGGCCAGCGCCATCAGTGCGTGGGAGTGGGCGGCAGTGGGAGCAGGGTTGAAGGCAGACAGGAGACCAGGGGCTGCAGCAGGAGGGTACAGGCGGGAGCATGGAAGATGGGCTGAGTGCCCACTGCAGCCTCACAGCCCACTGTTCCTTTCAAGGTGCACGAATTCATGCACTGGGCCCCTAGTATGTATAATAATATATATTATGATATAAAATTACATGTAATTATATATACTAGTATTGATATATATGTGCGTAGAGAGACTATTGCTTAAGCTATAAATATTTTAACATTTTTAAGTAGGCTACTTAAAAATGTAAAACTAAGTAACTTTGACTAAATAGCTTAACTACTTCTATTTTTTACACCCAAATATGATTTTATGTCTGTATCAGTCTGGTAGAACTATTATTTAAAAAAATGCCATAGACCAGGTGGCTTAAACAACAGACTATTGATTCACAGTTCTGAATGCTGGGATATTCAAGATAAAAATGCCAGCAGAGCCCTCGCTGGTTGGGCTCAGTGGCTAGATTGTCAGTCTGAGGACTGAAGGATCCCAGGTTCGATTCCAGTCAAAGGCATATACCCAGGTTGTGGGCTCAGATCCCAGGAGGCAGCCGATCAATGATTCTCTCTCATCATTGATGTTTCTATCTCTCTCTCCCTTTCCCTTTATCTCTAAAATCAATCAATTAAAAAAATATTCTAAAAAATAAAAATGAAAAAGCTCTGGTTGGGTAGTCAATTAGTTGGAGTATCATCCATAGGCCAGGGGTACAGGTTCAATCCCCAGTCAGGGAACATACAGAAATTAACAGTGCATGGATGAGATCAATGTCTCTCTCTCTCTCTCTCTCTCTCTCTCTCTCTCTCTCTCTCTCTCTCTCTCTCTCTCTCTCTCTCTCTCTCTCTCACTCTCTCTCTCTTTCTCTCCCTCTCCTCTCTAAAAATCAGTGAATAAAAAGAAAAGAAAAGATGTTAGCAGATTTCCCCCCGTGTCCTCACATAGTGGAGCAAGAGAGAGAGAGAAAGAGAGCTCTGGTCTCCCCTCCTTTTCTTATAAGGACACTAATCCCTTTCTACGGAACCCATCCTCATGACCTCATCTAAACTTAATTACCTCCCGAAGGCCCCATCTCCAAATACCATTACACTGGGGAGTAGGTTTTAGTATATAAATTTGGGAGAGGAGACACAAAAATGCAATCCATTACAACACTGAAGTATGAAAAGAAAAGTGGTTGAGTATTTTTCATTGGACTCATATTTTATCTCAACAAGTAAATTTCAAATTAGGAGTTTCTCCTAATTTTTCTATATGATATAAATATTAAGCTTTGCCAGCCCTTTAAATCATTTATTCTAGTTTATAATATTCTACTGACTGTGATTGGAAGCTATTGAAAATTTAAGTTAAGAAATAAACATTTTTTAACTATTATATTAAACTGGAGTAGTTCATATGTGTAAAAATCTTATGAAAAGAATTATTATACTTGCCCTAGCCAGTGTGGCTCAGTGGATTGATCATCAACCTGTGGACCTAAGAATTCCAGGTTCGATTTAAGTCAAGGGCACATACCTCAGTTGCAAGGTCCTCCCTGGGCCTGGGCCCAGGTCGGGCTTGTGTAGGTGGCAACCAATCCATAGGTTCTTTCACACCAATATTTCTCTCTGTCTTTCTCTCTATCTCCCACTCTCCCTAAAAAACAATGGAAAAATATCCTCAGGTGAGGATTTAAAAAAAAAAAAAAAGAACAATTGTACTTTAGAGTAAAAATAATTCAGATGAATGCATAACAACAGGAAATAGCTACAACTGCTCTTAGTTGTTGTTAAATTATGTCATAAAAGGAATAACTAACAACAGCCACAGCAATAATGGCCACTGTTTACTGAGAGGCTGCTGTCTGCTCGTCTCTGTCAATTAGGTCTAGCTAAACACACAGTGCCGAGTATGACAGGAGCATCTAGCCCGATGTTCACAGCTAAATTACAGTCTCGAGCCCGGTGTGGCTCTGTGATTCCTGTTCTTCACCCTCCACTGTGCTTTCTCATCAAGGAAATCAATCTAAAGTAAGGGAAAGGCACAGGTTAGCAGGCTAATGGAACATCTACACAAAGTGCAATTCACATGGAATATAATTTTTAACACACTAGGTCCTTAAATCTTTTTTTTAAAAAAAACAACAATATAATGATTTGTTTTAAAGAGACTTCATGACCCTCCTCTACCCAGACTGGCTACCAAAGCCTTGTAAATTTTTAGAAACTTTAATTTTAGACAGAAATGATGCGCAGAACTTTGGAATTTTCACAGAATTTGGGATGGCACTTCATACCCATGTATCTATTCCTTTTTTCTTTCATTTAACAAATGTTTCTTGAATGATTGCCATATGTAACCACAATGTTAGTCTTGTAAAAAGGTGCATTATGTTAGTGATAGAAAAACAATAAGAAGCTGAAGTTTATTTTCAGTCTAGCTCATAGATGTAATTCTCTCGACCATTAAAATAATTTCACCCCCATTAAACACAATATTTATTTCTGTCTCCTGTTTAATTTTTTTTTAATCTTTTAAATGTGTGTAATAAAATTGAGTAGCACCATTACTTATGAGATTGGAATGATCCATGTGTTCTCAAAAGCATCGTCATCCTGCAATATTCCAGAGCCATAACTAATTATGATTCTCAGCCAGGAGGGAAAGCATGAAGCAAATTATGACTTCCATTTAGGATTAAAAGGTAAATTAATAGATCATCTATATAAAAAAGAAGTAAGCCAGCTGATATCCCTCTACATGCAATAAAATAAATCCATGGTTTGCTAATAGTTGCCAATATATTAAAGCAGAAATTAGTCATTAACATGAAACCTATGTGCCAGAAAAACTAAGGATAGACTTTATTAGTTTTAGAATAAATAACTCTCAATTAAGAAATAAATGATGGCTACAAAACCGTGACTGAAAAGTATCAAACCTGTATGTGGAAAACATTTTTCTTGTTGTTTTCAATTGCGTGGATTAGGGCAAGCATTTTTTAAGGGCAATAATTTCTTTATTCTACCCAACCAGTTACAACATGAAGAAAATCTAAGTGACAATTATAAAAATACATTGGAGGATTTGTAAAGACAGACAGCACCTTAAGATTCTATGAAATATTTGCTGTGGTAGATGCTAACGTTTTTCTTAAAGGACCCAAGTCAAATTTTCAAATTTTACTTGGGGAAATTATTTAACCCAAAGGCTCCAATTTATAGAAATTCATTTTGGGGTATGTTCTTTCTGAGTTTTCACAAGCTCCTTTACCAAAATCTTTAAATCTAAAGTAAATTCTGAAGGCAAAAATGCTAATTTATTATATTCTAGAATTGTAGGAACTATCCCTATTATTTCGAGACTAGAGGCCCAGTGCACAAATTCATGCACACATAGGGTCCCTCGGCATGGCCTGTGGGGATTGGGCCAAAACCGGCAATCCAACACCACCTGGCCCTCAGCCGAGCCTGTGCCCTCTTGCAGTCTGGGAGCCCTTGGGGGATGTCCAACTGCCCCGGAGATGGGAGAGGCTTCCGCCACTGCCACTGCACTTGCCAGCCATAAGCCCAGCTTCTGGCAGAATGGCGCTCCCCCCCGTGGGAGCGCACTAACCACCTGGGGCAGCACCTGCATTGAGCATCTGCCCCCTGGTGGTCAGTGCACGTCATAGCGACCGGTCGTTTGGCCATTCAGTGGATTTGCATATTAGTCTTTTATTATATAGGACTAGAGGCCTGGTGCACGAAATTCATGCACAGGTAGGGTACCTAGGCCTGGCTGGCAATCAAGGCCAATGGAGGCCTTTGGCTGCTAGCCAGGGCCTCCTTTCTCCAGCTGCTGGCCAGGGCCTTCCTTCTCTGGCTGCCAGCTGCCAACGGGGCCTTCCTTTGTTCCGTGCTGCCCCCTGGTGGTCAGCGCACATCATAGCAAGCAATCGAACTCCCGGTCTCCAGTCAAACTCCAGAGGGGACACTTTGCATATTAAACTTTTATATATGTACACAGATGAGAGAATAAAAGAACATGGGCAGGATCATGGAGCTAGCTGAGATATGGACCCATGTCTGACTGGCCCCAAGTCCCTCTTGCCTCAGTTTCCCATCTGGAATTTCACATGTTATTCCATTACCAGAAATAATATGTTTGTTATAAGAGTTGAAATCAAAATTCAAATAGAAATGGACATTTGAAAAGTTCCTAAACATTTCTTTCTCTTTGTATCTCAATCATCGATGGGGCTCACAAAACCATTAAAGAGGCTGAAATAGAAAAGACCCAGACACCTGCCAATGACTCAGAGTCTCCTTCATATTTGGTCATTTACAATCACATTTAATGTTCACAACAATCTAGCAAGATAGAGCAAGTATTATCATCAGTTCACGTCCTATGTGAAGAGATATTCTTGGAGAAATGCAATTTGCCAAAGGATACACTGTTAGTTAGTAAAAGTAAGTTCAATGTCTATCCTGAACCTCTGTCTGTAATGACCTGAGTCACCTAAGTGAGTTGTCCTCTGTACTTCTGGGCTTTCTGCTGGGTACCACTCAAGGGTTTGTGAAACTGCTATGCTGCGACCTTTGGCTCACAGGGAAAATTATGCTCAACCATTGCGATTATGCAACTGAAAAGAAACACACGTTGCAATCTATACATTTTGTGCTTTTTGGCCAGGCTGGAGTGGCTCAGTTGGGTGAGCATCATCCAGTGCACTGAAGCGTTGCCGGTTTGATTCCCAGTCAGGGAACATGCTTGGGCTGAGGGTTGGATCTCAGGTCAGGGCATGTACGAAAGGCAATAGATGGTGTTTCTCTCTCATATCGATGTTTCTCTCTTTCTCTCTCTCTTTCTCTGTCCCTTCCTCTCTCTAAGCACATCCTTGGTTGCAGATTTAAAAAACAAAAGTTGTGCTTTTCTTTTCCTTGAAAAAGCATAATATAGGCATGTGGCACATTTACATAGCAGAATCATTTCTCTATCTACCCTGACATCTTACTGTATAGTAAGAAAGAGCATATAGTATATACACAGACACACACACATAATAGGTTGGGGCAAATTAGGTTTACAGTTGTGAGTATGCAAAACACAAGTTTATTCTTCTATTACTTATTGTATCATTTTTTCATATAAATAACTGTAAATCTACATTTACCCAACCCTACACATATGTGTATATAAACATATATACATACATATATACATATAATACACACACTTATACATATATAGATATAGATATGGTATCCTAAAAAATGTATACACACTGTAACAGCTGATAGATCAATTTTGAAAATGAAATTTATTTTAATAAAAAAATTGCCTTTATAATTATTCAAAGTGTGTGTATGCATTTTTTGGACTTCTTAGTCTATATAATAAAAGCCTAATATGCAAATAGGCTGAACAGTGGAATGACCAGTCGCTATGATGCACCAGGAAGCAGAGGCTCAACACAGGAGCTACCCCCAGCCCATAGGCCCCAGGCAAGCAAAGGTGGGTGCCAGCAGGGGCCCCCAATCACCCCGCCAATTACCCCACAGAGGGAGGCAACTGGTGGCAGTGGTGGGGAGCGGGGCCAGCGCTGGGCCCTATATATATATATATATAAATATATATAAACATATATATATTTATAAATATATATATTTATAAATATACATATATATTTATATATAAAATATCAAGCCAAATGGGTCAACAATATTAAAAATGCTCTTTCCATATTTACTTGCAGGCATTGCACTTCTAAAGAGTTTATCCTTTAGTGTAGTTTCATTTTTCATTCTTTGTGCATGATTAAAATAATTAGAGACAGGTCCTTGCCTTATTCCACAGGCTCAACCACACTTGAGACTAATGGGTCCACATAAACATCAGAAAGGCAGCCTTCTAATATTATAATGCTATATAACCAGCTAATCAACTGGATAACAATTGTGAGTCAAAATCTCAAAGCAAAGGAGGGTCCCAAATGTAATATTTTAACACTTGCCTAAATAACAGCATCTTTGATAAGAATACTTAACTACTTTCTATAGCCAGAAATTTTATATATATATTTTTAAGTTGTAGTAACTACCAATATTATTTAGAGATGAGAAAATTCCAAAGAACCTGGGCAGGATCACACAACTAGTAAAAAGCTAGAATGAAACACAAACCCCTGTCTATCTGACCCCAAAGCTCTTGCTTCTGTTATACTCTGATTCAGTCCCCCTTCAGGAAGTTTGTATTCTATTCCAACTAAAAATATTATTTGCTTATTCTAAGTGATTAATGAAAATCTATAATAATAAAAGTATAATATGCTAATTAGACCGGACGTCCTTCCGGACGACCTTCCGGATGAAAACCAGGGCTGCTGCCGGGAGCCAGTGCATCCTTGCTGTTTCAAAGGACCTGGCATATATGGCATACTGTTCTTAATATGTTTGCTCACCTTCTTGGCACTATGTGTTTTAACCAAGGTCTCCTCTCTGAGAAAGGTTGTTTCCCCAGGTAGGGATTTTCCCCTGAAGTTAGGGAGGGAATAAAACCCCTCAACTAAGTGCCAGGCGGGTAATTAATCACTTTAACTACGAACAATCATGCTTAAGCTACATAATCTTTACTCCCTGGAATGGAGATAAGAAACGCCCTAACCTTTGTAATAGAGATTGATAGGATTGAATCAACTGGTATAAATACAGATGTAACAAGACAGCGAGAGACAGAACTTAGAAGACAGAACCTACACAGAACCTAGAGACAGAAGAACTTCGCTGGAGAGAACATGGCAAAAGATCCTGGACTGAACCTGACTACAGAAATTGGCAAGAGAACCTGACTAGAACCTGGTGACTGAACCTGGCTGGAGAACCTGGACAGAACCTGGCTGGAGAACCTGGAGAACCTAGCAAGAGAACATGGACACAGAACCTGGCTGGAGAACCTAGCGAGGGAACATGGCTACAGAACCTGGCTGGAGAACCTGGACAGAACCTGGCTGGAGAACCTAGCGAGGGAACATGGCTACAGAACCTGGCTGGAGAACCTGGAGAACCTAGCAAGAGAACATGGACACAGAACCTGGCTGGAGATCCTAACCAGAACTTCGCTGGAGATCCAGAGCAGAACCTCTCTGGAGATCCAGACCAGAACTTGGCTGGAGATCCTGGCTGGAGATCCTGGCTAGGCTGCTGATCAACTGAACACTGTCTCTGTGTCGTTCCTTCTTCACCGACTCCGTCTACGCCTTTGGGAACCCCTGGATCTGCTGGGGCAGGACCCCAGCAGGCTGCGAGGGAAGCTCAGGTCCCGGGTGCCAGAGGGAAGCCAGCGCCAGCAGCCGGGGGAAGGAAGGCCTACTCTTGCACAAAGTTTGTGCACCTGGCCTCTAGTTAAAATATAAATGCATACTCTGAAAGTTCCTAAACATCCTTTTCTTTTTATCACTATTGGCACTGGGGCTAACAAAAGGCATGGTGATGGGCCTTTTACTCGACCTCTCAATTATACTAATGTCAAGCTCGAGCGTACAAACCCCTTGACAGGGCTGAAGCTTCATTATGTACATTTTCATCAGGCTTGACTCAGAGAGAATGCACAGGCCTTATGTAAAACTTTGTGGGTTTAACTATCTAGCAAGAAGCACATTGATTCTTTATGCAAATGCCACAGGCTACTTACGATCTAAATTGGATTTGGTTTTGATTTTTTTTTTTTTTAAATAGAGAAATGTGCTGTTTGTATATATCAGACAGTGATTGTAGCATGATGAAATAGAATGCAAGTAAAAGGGGGAATAAATGAATTGCCAAGATCGGGTAAGGCCTACCATCAGAAAGGCATTTAAATCATACATGCGATTTAGCTAAAACAACACATGCTATTCAGCCAGTGCTTCAGAATCAGTCATTTCCTTTTCTACCTATGGATCAATAATTTCCCTTTGCATTTTTTATCCAAGGAGTAACAACGATTTTAAAATAAGTAGATGAGTAATTTTGCATTGAATTTACATAATATACCAACTGATTTATCTACTTGGTGTTATATTATCTTTTGCTATGGAACCAAAGTTTTCTTTATTTAATAACTTACCTTTTGGACTCCATTTAGGTGACTAACAATAAAAATATTTTTCAATTTCTTGTTGCTTTATCTTCAGATTTGTCATATATGAGAAAACAGAAATTATTAATTTTCCAAATCATGACCAATGATACTATTTACTCCACCTTCAAACAGACCCGCTTCTTATCATCCTGCATCTCTTCAATTTCTTGAAAACTGTTGGTGTGAACATTCTATATACAAGATAATAAAGAGACAATTGGCCACCTTAAGATTCTTTCACTATAATTATATGGAGCTGAAGGCACTGGGTAGAGTTTTCAACTTATAAATTCTAGAAAGCCAAAGTCAGATAATTGTTTTTTCCCAACATAAAATTCAAAAACAATATGCATACGTGTCTTATCTTAACAGTTGTTTACAGAAGGAAATGTATGAAAGAAAGGTACTTTAGATAGGAATAAAAAAATAACATGAATCAAATATACATTATCTATAATTACATTATTTTTAACACCAATAAAACATCTATGCTTCAGCCAAACTGGACAGACAACAGAGGGGTGAGGGCATGAGTGAGGGGGGATAGGGGGGAACATGGGGATAAGGACACATATGTAATAACTTAATCAATAAAAATAATAAATAAATAAATAAAAAATTGCTTGAACTTGTATGCATTCTATTTACTGGAAAATGTACATATTCAGGATTAGCTTTCTTGTGATCTATTTCCTCACTTAATTAGGTCTTCCCTTCCTTGGGCATGCTCACGACACTCTATAAGAATGAACCATGATATAAAAGAAAGACCCATCATAAGCATTGCTCTCTCTAAAGCCTTTCTAGACTCATGTATCATCGTGGCTTTTTCTAAACACTCCTCATGGTACTGGTCATCTATCCTTCATTTCCTAACTAGATCCCACACATCTTTCTATTATAACATTTAAAGCAACCTTTAGCCATTATTCACTCATCTACCAGCCTGTCTCATCAGAGTGTCACTGTTTATAGACAAGGATCATGTTTCATTCTGTTCCATCTCTCTAAATATTTCACAGAAACCACTTAGTAAAAGTTGAATGAATGAACATGGCCCTTGTCTTTAAGGTCTTTTACTTGAAGTAAATAGAAATAAGGACATCATCGGTACATTTTCAAATAGATTTAGTCCTTGCAGATATATTTCTAATAAAAGTTCAAGGTAATAATGACACAGGTTGTCACACCAGTGCACGACTCTGCAAAATGAATTGATCGGTTAACAAATGCTGTCCAAGTTTATGGAAGCCAAGATTACTTCGGGCCAGAGTGGTACGGGAAGGCTTTGCAGAAGTGGTGAGAACTGTGCTGTCTGTTACAGGCTGAGCTGGTGGTGAACAGGATAAAGGGCCTTCCAGGAAGGGTGCCAACAAGAGCATCAGCATTTTGTGAAAGTGGCGACTGATCCAATTAGCTGGAGCAAGAGGATCCTTTTGAGAAGAAAGATGAGAATAGGAAGAGACGCTGCTTTTACATTGGAGAAAGTCTGTAATGAGTGACTAAAGAGGTTTTTTCCAATATAGCAGTCACCCAAAATTTCATTTATAATGGCATAATCAGAGTGATAATGCAGAAAGATGAATTTGCCTTTAGAATGCAGAAGGGATTAGAATTAGACTGAAAGATGGGATGGCGGATATGAACAGAAAGATTGCTTCAATAAGACAAAATATTATTGAATAAGGACCTAGCAGAGGAAACCTGCAGGGGGAAAAGGGAGTAGGATTAAAAGCAAGCAGCACTTTCAAGAAATAATTCACAGAAACTCTACGTGATAGGGGGCTTGAGAGGTAGATAGAGCAAAGGGATGGCTGTTATACTTCAAGTGGCTGTAATGTGTGATTCTTGGAGACCATAGAAAGATACAGGGAATTCAAGAGACTAAGGCGTTTTATAACAGGAAAAGCTGTTTCATCCCAGACACACTAGTTTGAGTCCATGGCAGGCTAATCAAGCAGCAATGCTTGGCAAGTGATTGGAAAACTAGACCTTTGAGAGAAGAGTGGGCTACACATTTAGTAGGAATAATTTTCCCAGATGAAGGTTTTAGTCCTAGGAATAAATGAAATATGCCTAAAAGAGAGGACCATGAAAGATCAGATCACACTTTAAAATGGCCACGTAATCATGCTTAAGAGACAGGAGGGTGGAGAGAAATGAGAGGAAAAGACAGAAGAATGATCAGCGAGAAAGTGGAAGGATGAGGAGAGGTGGATGGTAGAGAGCAGTGAAGGAGGTGTTCGGGCAGAGGGAAGGGAGGAGCAGATTCTCAGTGGCATCGAGAGGATAAGGGGATGTAGGACCCAGAGTATGTCATTGTACTTAGCACTGAGGAGGTTAGGAAGCCTAGAGTAGGCAGGTTATAGCCGCAGGTGCAAGGAGACTAGGAAAGAAGGGCTGTTGAGTAAGTAGAAGCAGAGGCTGTCCCCATCATCCAACTAAAAATTTTGAAAGTGAAAAGAAGGAAAAAAAGGAAGTAGCTAGAAAGAATGAGAAGACTTAGAGAAGGGCATTAAGAAAGGAGAAACCAGAGCATTTTTATATAGAGAGAAGGTGGAGAGTGAAGGAGATGCTAAAACTTCTGAGTAAGTTTAAAAGAAAGTTTTGAACATTTATATCTAGCAGTTTAAATTTTTTAATGTAACTTCTTCCAAACTATAATCTGATAAAAGCCTTGCAATTTCATTGGTTGCTAAATGTGCTGTTAGACTCCTCCCCAAAGCTTAGGTACCATTAAGTTAAATTTTTAATCTCTATTAAATTGTTTTATATGCCTACTACATGTTGTTTACTTCTGTTGTTTATATAAGAGTCATAAAACAGCAAAGCCACATTGGAAGATAGATATAGTGAAAAATAATTTCTTTAGAGGCCTACAGGAGCTCCTTGAAGAATGTACAAAGAGGTTGAAGAAAGTGATACTCAAGGTTTTCAGGAAAAGGGATAGGGAAGTTGATCATCAGATCCAGGCCAGTGATGTCATCTGTTATTTCCAATATAAGGTATGATACATTATAGCAAAAAATAAATTATCACCAATGACAGGTACAGTTTGGGACAGAATTTCTAACTAATCCATCCAAATAATTTGCTTGTAATCTCATTGCAAATGTATGTTACTAATAATCCCTACCTTATATAAAAATAGATATGATATATAAATATATGCATAACACATAAAGTTAATATGATATAAAATATTGGTACCTTTGTAATTAGCTAGTTATTAATAATAGAACAGGAGCAAAAGGGAAGTCCAGGCATTATAGGCATGGCCATTTTGGCAGCTTCACCAGGAAGCTGCAATTTCACACTCCCCAGGGGTCCACTGGCCCATTCCCTGTAGGTCACTGGGGGAAGGGGTCCAACAAAGGGGAAGATGGGCGCATGTGCAATGAGTCAGGGTGACACAGGGAAAGTGCCTGTCAGTCAAGCCTGGGGAACCATGGATTGGCTAGAGTAGGCAGAGTCATTGCAAGCCCACACAAATTTGGGAATACATAATCCCTAGACCAAGGAACTCTCTCTTCTTCTGGCTCTTTCAGCTCTCTGGTTCCTTTGGCTTTACTCCTCCTGCCAGTGTTTCCTCCATAGCCATGTGGCCATGGCGACCCCAAGCACCATGGACTGATAGACTGCAACTAGTCTGATGCTGAATTAGACTGTGTCCCTACGTGGAATGGAAACTCTGGGCAGTGGCTTTGATTTGAGCTCTGCTGAAGGCAAAATGGGGCTTCTTCCATGGCAGGACAGAGGGAAATGGGGCTTTGGAAATTCAAGAGTTTAATTGCACAAAGATAAAGCTTTCTACAATACCTCATTTTCCCATGAGAGTCTCAGAAAATTCTTTTTCTCAGGGTATCCCAAGAAGCCCACTTCCACTAGCAACCAGTAGAAATGAGGACCTCTCCTCACTGATGAATAGAATAGAATAGAATAGAATAGAATAGAATAGAATAGAATAGAATAGAATAGAATAGAATAGAATAGAATAGAATAGGATAGAATAGGATAGTGACAGTGAGATAATTGTTCTTAGTACTATCTAAGGTAGTGGTCTCAACCTTCTGGCCCTTTAAATACAGTTCCTCATGTTGTGACCCAACCATAACATTATTTTCGTTGCTACTTCATAACTGTAATGTTGCTACTGTTATGAATCGTAATGTAAATATCTGATATGCAGGATGGTCTTAGGCGACCCCTGTGAAAGGGTCGTTTGACCACCAAAGGGGTCGCGACCCACAGGTTGAGAACCGCTGATAAAGAGATGCAACTTTTGAACAAAATACTGCATTTTTAATAGGAAAAAAAAATGAGTCCTTCAGGGTGGTGTAGGAGAGTGAAAACATGTCCTAGACTTGGAATTCTAAGAAACAACCTGTAGTTCCAAGCTTCATACTCACTAATGACCTTGAATGCATCACAAATCTCCATCTTAAAATAAATGGCTGAGATTAAATGACTTCTAAAGCACCTTTTAGAACCAAAATTACATGTTTCTGTAATCAGTTTGTGTTGCATTATTTTATGTACTTAACAAGATTTACAAGGAAAATTAAATCCTTGTATCATAAAGCCTCTAACATTATTTTGAATTTCATACAGCATGAATTTAGAAGAAAATTCTCTTCGAGAGACTTCTGACACTATTTGAAAGGAGTGCTAAAAATTAAGGCCTCTGGGATGGGGAAGATACATAATCAATTATCATTTTTTTATTCCCATAATCTCTTCTTTCATTTATTTTTATAAGGACCAAAAAATTAAAGGTCAGTGTAAAAGTAAAAGTGGTGACTTTTAGCTTGTCTTAAAATACCTATTCCAAGCATCAAAAAATAAATAAATAAATAAAAAGCAGCAGCAGCGACTGGCATTGTGTACCTTTTTGTGGGTTGGGCATTTTTCATAAATTAAATCCCAATTCTACTGTGGCTCAAGGCCACAGTTATCAACAGACAAAAATATGTTGCAAATTCATTTGCAAGTTTTTCTTATCCTTGGCCAACGCCACGTGTTGCCTCAACAAAGCCATTGCCCTGCATCCTTTCAGAGGAGGCTGGATCTTTCCCAGCCCCTGGAGGTAAACATTTACTCTTCCCAGCTCATCACGGTGGCCTCTCTAACGTTATCAAGCCATGCGTTCAGTCATGGGTGAGGGATGTGATTTGGGCCATTATATTTTAAGAGATGCCAGAGCTGAAGTTTCTCAGAGGGCTTCAGTCACCCTTAAAGGAAGTGGTGGGTTGGCATTCTTATTTTCCCACCGGTTTGTGTGTTTTGAAAATTCTGGTTACACTTTATTTTATGATCCTAAGGGACAGGCCTGAAAAAAAAAAATGGCTAGAATAGAAAGGATGTCTGCATGCAGGAAGGTGGAAAGAATTTGAAGCCCACCATGACTGAGCTGCTGAATTAACCCCGGAACTGAACAAACTCTGGCTGTGTACTTATGTGGGATCGTAAATACTCAGAGCATCAAAGCCACCTTGAGGTGGGATTTACTGTTATTTTCAGGCAAAAGCACCAGAGCTTAAAGTCACTGCATGGAGTGAAGTCTTTCCTGGATCTCTCTTCTCCCAATATATTGACCCATTAGAATTCTCTGTGATTCCTCTTTTCTAATCCAATTTCCTATAGTATTCTTTCTTCCCAAACTCTTTTACTGTGTCCTTTATAACTCTACTTATTAAAAACTTCCCTATAGTCACAATGTGCTCATCAAACTTACCCTTTGCCTTTTTGCCTTAGCTGCAACCTGGCTGTTGGCTTTTCACTAAGGAATTACTCCCCCAAGAGCCAACTCAGGAATCACTCACTTTCACTCACTGTCTTCTAGACCTATGACGTTCCATCTCCCTAATTGATTTAAATACCTATGCAATGCCCTGGCCTATGTGGGTCAGTGGTTAGAAGGTAGGCCTGTGGACCAAAGGGTCACAGGCTTGATTCCCAGGCAAGGGCACATACCTGGATTGTGGGTTTGCTCCCTGCCCCCCAGTTGGGGCAGTGCAGGAGGCAACCAGTCGATTTGTCTCTCTCAAATCAATGTATCTATCTATCTATCTATCATCTATCTATCATCATCTATCTATCATCTCTCTTCCTTTCCTCCTTACCTCTTTCCCTTTCATTCTCTCTGGAAAGCAACTGAAAAAAATGTCCTCAGGTGAGGATTAACAAAAAACAAACTAATAAATACTTATGCAAAAAATGAATATCGCAATACTCTCTCATCACCTTGTATTCCTAATGCCCTGTACAGTCTATTGCCAGTCCCCTTCAGACATGCAGTCCCATACCCACACTCATCTGGGACTCCTCTAGCTCAAAAATCTAAACATAAGCCTCCTACTCTCTGACAAAAATCTCCTATCCCTAGATCTTGCACTCAGTTACTCCCATTAATCTTTCTTTACTTTCCCCCCAACCAGCTTAGAATCTAATATCTACCATTTCAAATGCTTCAACTCCCTTAGTCCCCCAGGCTTCCATTGCCGCTGCCTAGAAATTTTGGATCAGCCCCACTGTACAAATTTTCCACAACATCCAACCTTCCTTAGTTTTATAAAAAAAACTTCAGAGCCCATGGATTAATTCACAATCTTCAACAGAAATCAGGCGCTCTCTCCTGATCAATATGCCTTCTGTGTTTCCTATGCTTATTATTTTTCCCATTATCCATACAACAATTTCTCATCATCTGCATCCTCCCTCGGCCTCCTACCTCGCCACCACCCCTCCATTCCCAGCAAAAGACCTGCCTCCAATGTAACAGCCAAAAGAGAATCCCTTTGTTTCCTGCCACTATACCCACTACCAATTCAGACTCACTTAGACCTAGCTTTCCTTCCTCCTCACTGGCAAGCAATTGTGTAGCCTCTGCTATAAAGACAATCTCTATAACTTGTTTTCTAGGTCCATTCTTCTCCTGTCTCCGAGAAGGACTGGCTCACGGATTCTTTCCTGACTTTCTCATATCTTTAACCTTCTCTCTGTATTGGCTCTGTTTCAGCAACATAAAAAATATGTCCAAGTTCTCCCTTCTTAAAAAGTAAAACATGAAACCATCTGTAATAAGTTGAATAATGGCTTCCAAAGATAGCCCGGTCCTAATCCCTGGCCCCTGTGAATGTTACCTCTTATGATAAAAGGGAATTGGCCCATGTGATAAAATTAAGGATCTTGAGATGGGTCATTATCATTAAATATCTGGATGGGCCCTAAATTTAATCAAAAGAGGAAGGTACTGAGGTGGTTTAATGACAGAAGAGGAAGATGGTGATGTTAGAACAGAAGCAGCGGTAGAAAGGATGACTTGGTGTGAGGAAGGGTAATAAGCCAAGGGATGCAGGAGGCTAGAAAAGGAGATGAAATGGATTCTCTCCAGAGCATCCGGGAAAAACCACCCTGCCGACACCATCATCTTAACACCGTAAGACTCATTGCAGACTACTGGCCTCCAGAACCGTAAGAGAATAAATTTGTGTTGCTTTAAAACATTAAGCTTATGTTTTTTTAGAAACCAATACACCATCCTTCAATTTCACATGTTCCTCTAGCTACTCCCCATTAATATAAGTCTGCTTGTATAGAGGTGAATATTTCTTCAGAAAGAGATTTCTTATAAACATCATCAGCAGCATAAAATTAATCATTGTAATTATTAAATTATATTAAAGAATACCTAAATATTTGCATTTTCTTCTACATCATGTTATAATTCAGTAAAAATAATTTAGAAATAGAAAAATGTGTACTAAAACACTCTGGGGACACATAATTGTCAGGTGAACTATTATGAATTGAGTTTTGTTTATTCCCCCCAGGTTTTTGTTGTTGTTGTTAATTGAATTTTCAGAGAGGGAGGAAGGAAGAGGGAGAGTGGGAGAGAAACATGGATGTAAGAGCAAAACATTGATCAGCTGCATCCTGTATGCACCCTACTGGTAATCAAGCCTTCAACCCAGGCATGCGCCCTGACCAGGAATTGAACCAGCAACCTTTTGCTGCAACAGAGGACACCCAACCGAGACACACCAGCCAGGGCTTCCAGTTTTTAAACTGTTACCACCGTGCGAGGCTGAACCAAGCTATCATAAAATGGACTGATTATTTGAAAAAAAGAATATGTAAGCATCCATATTCCATGTCTGTACATAACTAAGACTGTCTTTTAACGGAAGTATCTTCGATTAGCTTCTGCTTCAGGGGTAAGGTTTTTAGTGATGTGCTATTCAAGCTTTGGCTTGAACAGTGAGCAAAGGGCAGACTGATTAACAAACAAATAGAAATGTTATCAGATGGGGTTTTAAGTATGTATATTAGCCAGGTTGCTCATAATAGTCACATTTACATGCATAGAAGAGATCCGAAAGCTTTACAGTTTCTCCCATGCTGATTATAGGGTCTTAAGAAATGACTTTATGAGCAGCTAAATAACAATAAGTTCAAGATTAGTTCTAGGTTTCCTGTTCTCAAGGGACTTCTTAACTCTCTTAAGATCCATCATTCTTAATTAGCATTGTTCTTATAATGATTTAGCTACTCTATACTGACATCAATACTGGCTAACATTATAAGAAGAGACGTATGTTGTGTAGAATTGCATGTGAGGAAAACCCTTCCGAAGCCACATCTGAATGGATTAACTCTATTTATTCATTTTTATTTTGTAATTAGGGCACTATAAAAGGATCCTAATAATTATGCCCAGGATTCTTACGCCAGCTCTTTTAAACAGCTTTACAGAATGCTTTAAGATCGCTTGTCATGACTGTTTTAATTAAACTTGGGGAGGAATTTCACTATGATGCTCTCTCTTCTTGGGTCTGACTTCCTAGGTTCTGACAATATCAAGACGTCATGTGGATGTACTGACAGCCTTGACCCAAGCTCAAACACATAGATTTCCCCTAAAATGAACCCATGGGCCCGCAGATAAGAGAACAAAGGTGTTTCACTATCTTAGGCAATACACACAAATTTCATAGAGATGATGTGGAGTTTAGCTGGTAAATCTACTAATACGTTAAAAGTGGGCATGGTTAGATTTTTTCTATGGCTGTAATGGGGGAAATATTATAAAATGCTTCAACACCATTACCTAAAAAAATAGATAGTATTCAGCTTCCCTCTTTGGGGCAACAGATTACCACTGATCACTGATCTGTTGTAATGAAAAAGCATGGAAACTTGGTTTAGATAGTTGTCTATTTTTATGCTCAACATAATAAAAATTAGAATTTTAATAAATGGAATTCAGTAAAATTAACAGTTTAAATGCACAAAAGCATTGTTCCATCACTGAGGAGTAATAGTGAAAGGGAGAAGATTCTATCAGGCAAGCATAATTTATACTAAAAGTATTATTAAATAACTAGAGGCCCAGTGCACGAAATTCCTACACCTGGGGGAGGGGGGTGGGGGGCATGGTCCCCAGCCTGGCCTATGCCCTCTCACAGTGTGGGAGCCCCACGATCGATCACCCCAAAGACATAGGCCCTGTCCACCCATCCGGGGCTCCTTGATGGATTGCCCCAAAGAGGTAGGCCAGAGCCTGGGGACCCACCTCTGTGGCAGGCATGGGGCTACAGGAACCCAGGCGGAAGCCATGCAGAGTAGCCACCGGAAACCACCCCCACTGTGTGCACAGCCATCTTGTGACAGCATGAGGGCATCACGGCGTGAAGATTCCCCTTCAATTGGAGATAAGCTCATATAAAGTGTAAGGAAAATTAGTGTTTCTTAGTTTAAAAGTTTTAACTATATAATTTCAAGAAGAGTAACTCTACAGCGAAACACATTTAAGTATCATCTCAGGGTTTTGGTTGTTAAGAATGCTACATCATATTTTACTTGTAAATAAAATATACAAAAAGGTAAAAAGATACTTTTTTCCTTTGGGAAAGCATATAGAATATATACATAAATTTATTGTAGCAAAAAGTCAGTATTTCTATATGTAAAGAAGCATTTGAAGATATAAAGATTTACATTTGTGAGAACATTTTCTAATATAGGCTTATTAGTACCATAGGCCACTTAGTTAAATTTCTGACCTAGAAATTAGTTAAAATTCTCTCTAGTACTGGTCCATCTGCTATGTAGTAACCGTATGCACACAAAAAAAGTTACAAATCCCAAATGCCCTGCTCTTACACAGATTTATAAGTTTTGTGAAATATAGGAATCTCTCTACATTTGATAAGTAATTTTCTGAGGACTCCTATAGCAAAAAAAAAGGAAGAAGCTGCTTAACATGAACACCCCAACAACTTTCTGATCTACAAAAATAATGATGCTATGTAAGTCTTCAGAAAATGGGAAAGACTCAATTTTTCTGAAACACTTTTAACAAAAGGAGGAGAATGCTTTGTACCGTTCCCAGGGGATGAAACCTCTCTGGAAAAAGGAAAAGGGTAATTCTAAGCAGGCAGCTATGTTATTAGCAACATGAGATTATACATTTGTGGTTGTCTTTTAGCTGTACTCTATGACCTTTAAGAATACACATTTGTACAAGTTACTTCGATCTTGTTTTAATATCAGTCCCTGTTTAATGCCATTGACTAATAAAAGCTTTTGCATATTCACTTTAGACTTTCATAATTTTTACTTTAGTATAAGAAAGTGCTAGTGCTAACCAATGCTCAGTCATCTAAAAGAAAGTCTATTTCTTCAGGGGTCCTCAAACTACGGCCGCGGGCCACATGCAAATACAAATATTGTATTTGTTCCCATTTTGTTTTTTTACTTCAAAATAAGATATGTACAGTGTGCATAGGAATTTGTTCATAGTTTTTGTTAAACTATAGTCTGGCCCTCCAATGGTCTGAGGGACAGTGAACTGGCCCCCTATTTAAAAAGTTTGAGGACCCCTGCTATATATAATAAAAAGGCATCAAAAGTGTCACTAAAAACATTTGTTAAAATATGAATGATCCACAATATAAAATTATTTACTTTTTTTTCTTTTTTAGCATTATAAAATACTAGTGGCCCGGTGTATAAAATTCATGCACGGGGGAGGGAGGGAGTGTCCCTCAGCCTGGTCTGCATCCTCTCCAATCTGGGACCCCTCAGGGGATGTCCAACTGCAGGATCGGGCCTAAACCAGCAGTTGAATATCCCTCTCACAATCTGGGACAGCTGGCTCCTAACTGCTCGCCTGCCTGCCTGCCTAATAGCCCCCTAACCGCTCCCCTGCAAGCCTGATTGATGCCTAACTGCTCCCCTGCCAGCCCGATTGCCCCCAACTCCCTCCCCTGCTGGCCTGATCGCCCCCAGCTACCCTCTCCTGTCAGCCTGATCACTCACAACTGCCCTCCCCTGCCTTAACCCGCCTCCTCCATCAGGACCTGCCTCCTCCGTGCGAGGTGGCAGAGATGCCAGGTCCAGCCTCCTCTGTACCATGTGGAGCCACAGGACCTCCAGGCCTCACTGTGCAGAACAGCCACCAGACCCCGCCTCCGCTGTGCATGCAGCCATCTTGTGGTGGCCATCTTGTGACAACGTCATGCACGAGGGCCACCTAGGCTTTTATTAGTATAGATACTATGTAAATAAGAAACTTTAATATAGCCCTAACCAGTTTGGCTCATTGGACAGAGCATCGGCCTGAGGACTGAAGGCAATTCCGGTCAAGGGCATGTACCTTGGTTGCAGGCACATCCCCAGTAGGAGGTGTGCAGGAGGAAGCTGGTCAATGTTTCTCTCTCATCAATGCTTCTAACTATCCCTCTCCCTCTCACTTCCTCTATGTAAAAAAATCAATAAAATATATTTTTTAAGAAAAGAAACTTTGATATATATTTTTGTTTTACTACAAAAACATGCACAGTGATTGTCTAAAACACACACATATTTTAGCAAAGATATTTTTATTTAAAACTTACTTTATCGGAAAATCTAAAATCCTACCACTGCTTCCCCACCAACAGAGCAATCTGGTATAGGTACCATGAAAAACAGTATGGTGATTCCTCAAAAAAATTTAAATAGAATTGCCTTTGTGTATATACCAAGAAGCAATTCTAGTTCTGGGTATATATACAAAGAAACCCAAAACACCAGTTTTAAAGGTTCTATGCACCCCTATGTTCATTGCAGTGTTATTTACAACAGCCAAGATATAGAAGCAAGCCAAGTGCCCGCCAATAGGTGAGTGGATAAAAAGCTGTGGTACATACGTACAAAGGAATATTACTCAGCCATAAAAAGAATGAAATCTTACCATTTGTGAAGCATGGCTAGACCTAACGGTATTATACTAAAATAAATAAGACAGAAAAGTACAAAAATCATGAGATTTCACTTACATGCAGAATCTAAAGAACATAAACAAACAGAAATAGACACATAGATACAGGGGGAAAGCAACAGCAACCTGATGGTTGTCAGAGGGAGGGGGGCTGATTGCTAGGTAAGAAAGGTGAAGGGACTGAGAAAATAGTTGCAGGGATGCAAAGTACAGCATAGGGAATACAGTCAATAATACTCTCATAACTAAACATGGTGCCAGGTGGGTACTCGAAATATCGGGGGGCTCACTTTGCAAATTATATGATTGTCTAATCACTATGCTGTACACCTGAAACTAATATAAAATAATATTGAATGTCAACTATAATTAAGAAATAAAATTAAAATAAAATAAAATCCCACCCCTGCGTCTTTCATTTAATGTTTCAAAAGTGAGCACTCATTGGGGTTTATTTGTTTTAATTTTGACTCATCCAACTTGGATGTGTCTGTGAGGGTAATTGCTTATATAATATCCAGTGTACTAGCTAATCAAAATGAAGTTTGAAATCCAAAACCTCTGTTCGGTTTCTAATTGTTTCTTGGGTTTTGCCATACTAGACATGCCCATCTTCCTATGCAACCTCAGGTCAGTTTCCTGAACAGAGAGGAGCTTGCATGACAATCTACCTTCCCCAAAGAGGCTCCTCCCTCACAGAGGTCGTATTTAAGAAACCTCAGACACAAATTTGGAACGCGTGGACTTGACTTCGCCTCTCCAAGATAATTGCCTATCCAAGCTGCTGCAGGAACAGTTTTAAGCACCTAATCTGACAATTGGTCTTTAGAGATGTTACTAAAAGCAAATGAAAACAGCAAACTCAATAAGAAATGAAGAGCAGGTGTTCTTTCAATTAGAAAGAAATGAGAAGTTTCAGATAATGAGACTATGATGAAAACTAGGGGAGGAGACGACATATAAACACCACGTTAAGGTTGACACTCTTCCCACAGGCTCGGCTGCATGCTTTCCTAATTAAATGAGCACGTTAGTTTGCATCTTTTAACATTTAATCTTGAAACAACTCCCTCCTTCCATCTTTAAATAATGACAATGTAGACTGATGAATATGCAAAACTCTGTGAGACATTAGCTTATAAGCCTCTTACTTAACTGAAGTAGATTGCAGCATTTTGTGGCATTAAACTAGATACATCAGAATTACAATTAAGATAATCCTTGCTCGTCAAGATATTAATAGGGGAATATTTTGCATTTGTATAAAGCTTTCTACTTTATAAAAGTGGTTCTATGTAGACTGCATGTAAAATACTTTTCCTGAAATTCACTGTATTTGGTATCCACCAGAGGAAACACCGAAAATTTCAGGAAAATTCCATTATCTGAATATCACACAAACAATCGAAATCTTGCTGAACTCATTATTTTCACAGGCACTGTTTTACTCCCTTCAGGGCAAGTCTAGATTTCATATTTCTGTCTAGAGCACACACATACCCATCGCTATCTATCTAGCAATGCCTACAGGTGTTTATGAGTGCATTTAGCCACTTCATGGTTACTCGAGATGATTAGGGCCAATCGGTAGGAGACTACTATGAAGCCTGCCCTGGGTCTTTTTTAGCGCAATGGGAGCAGCAAATATAAGCTTTCTTGGTACAAATTACAGAGCTTCATCACCCACCAAGACAAGCTGAACTGAACCATTTGCCACCGCAGTCTGACCCCGCCAAACTCTGATCGGATTCGGTGAGCTCTGGTATAGTAATAGCTACTAACAGTCACCCATTGGAAGGACCAAATGTGCTTTTATCAATAACAAACAGAGGAAAGGCATTATAAAAAAAAAATGCTCTAGGGGGTCTATGTGCAAACTGAGATAGTGATAAAGCAATATAAACTTTAATCCAAAATTAAAGATATCAGTAAGTGATCTCAAGAACGCATTTTCTGTCCATTGTGCTTGAATAATGGAGTGCGTGCTTGCCGGTGGCCTGAGCCTTCCCTGGCCCACAGGGCACCTTTAATGTCCCCTTGTAGTTTAGGAAAAATGGAGCTAATGCAGCCCAGCTGCGCCCAGTACATCTCATGTCTGGCCCATCTACTCGGACATCCATTACTCCTAACATCTGCCCAGAGCTGGTGATTTCATTCCCTGGGGATAAAAATGAAATCAAAGGCATTTCTAGTTTCAAGAAAAAGGACATTTTAATGGAGTATTTTATCTAATTCCAAAAATTTTCTAAAGGTAGTTGTGATGCCAGAAAATGAAACTCCCCTGTCATTCGGGGAGCGAGGTGGAGGTTCTTGGGGAGCCACTAAAATCAGGATTTTCAGAAGCCCCCACAGGAGGATGGGATGTGGAAGATTTTATTTGCATGAAGTTACATTTCTCGGGTTCTGTAGTCCGGCCTGGAAGACGGGCAGCTGGGAGTTCCACAAAGTCAGAAGTCAGGCCGGTGTCCATAGTATCCCTTCCATGTTGCAGCTGGTGTGGTTCAGCATAAAGCTAATTAAAGTCCATGAGTCCAGGAGTGGAGCCCAACATGGCCTGCACTATGTGGGCACAGGGGAGCACATCCCCTTGCCACAGGAGAGCCCAGGATGGCAGCCCAAGAGAGAGAGGGAGAGAGAGAGAGAGAAAGAGAGAGAGAGAGAGAGAGAGAGAGAGAGAGAGAGAGAGAGAGAGAGAGAGAGAGAGCGCGCGCAAGGAAAGAGAAGGCCTCCCTAGTTAAGAAATGTAAATATTCAGGTTTCTCATGCTTGCAGTGGCCACGCCTATTATGGCTACTCATTGGCTTTCAGGTGTGATTGACAGGCAGGCAGGTAGGCAGGCACCTTCTTATGTCACTCAGACCTTACTGCGCATGTGTCTAAACTGCTTTTGTCTATTCCCTTCCCCCATGTATCAACAGGGAACAGACTTGGAAAATGTTAAATGCAGCTTTCTGGCAAAGCTGTACAAAAGGCATGTCTATATTATCTGGTCTTCCATTCACTCCTTTCCTGTTAAATAATAACCGGGTTATTGCAATGGCATCAGTTGAGCATATCAAAGACCCTGTGCAAGTTCTGTATAAATATACACAATTCCCCCCCAAAAAAAACTGTCAAAGAAAAACAAAACAAAAACATACATGGATACCGCTATTGTTATCAACTCACTATTAAAGAAAATATAGAAAACATTGTGTTACTTTCGATTTCTGGAATTGCATTTTCTAAATGTCAAGTATTTTAAAGAACTAAAAGGATAGAAGTGGTTGTAATAGTTGCTGCTGTAATAGTAATAGAGTTACCAACAGAGAGAATGCTGGAATTGAGAAACTAAAAGTTATCATTTCTTGAACTCTTTCTATAAGAAAGTTCTGGAAAGCTTTTTGGCTAAGAGGGAAGATCATACATAGATAATGAATTGTATCATTATACTGAAAGCAATCTTTTGGGAGAACTGATAGATTTTCTCTTTACCTTTCAGACATTCTGTCCTGCTTACATGCATATATTCTTTTACGAAATCGGTAGGATCAAAAAAGTGACTATTATAACAGCTAATATAATAACCCACTAAGGAGGGTTAAGAATTGAACTCACTGAACTAACTTCTTGGAAATTTAGTGGTGGTTTCTGTTTGACTCCTGTACCCTGAAGGCTGGGTTCTCAGAGATAACAAATTACACCAACCCAGGCAGGGCTATAATCAAGCTTCTTGTGCCCTCTGCGTGTCCCCCATTGCCCTGAACCCCACACTGAAAAATGTAGAGAGAGATTTCACTAGCAATTCCTTCTTTATTTTCTGAATTGCAGGCACTCATTTTTCCATTTAGCATTTTTGAAATATCAGCATACACAAACAAACTAGCATGTCTACTTATACAAAATAAAAGATGAAATTTTCTTGTATAAAGTCTTCGAACAAAGAGAAGCGATAGCAATAAGGCTTGCAAAACAAGGGCTCTGCACACTGGTGAGATCTGTATATCAGAACAGATAAATGTGTCACTTTAATTGTATCATGATAAACATACATGCAACAAATTATATGCAAAATACTGACTACGTAATATGACTATATTTTAATCAAATTTTGCTGTTTCATCCTATTAGATTTTGCTTTCCTCAGTGGGTTGAGAGAAAACTTATTTATAGTTTATAACTTTTCTTAAATTTCTACTGGAAGCCTTTATATTTTAAAATATATCAAGGAAACAACATTGCTGAAAACATGCAAAGAGACAGAATAGTTATTTAATGCAGACCTAAGTTTAAACAAACCATGTGCTCTATTGTAAATAAATAAAATACCCAGAATCTGAGACTAGTTGAGCAAAAAAGTAGTTAAACTTGGTGAGATGTGAAATTGGGTTTTAATGCATGCAAAACACATTCCAATGAATATTTTTAGGTAGAGGCTGATTGACTTTTCTCAGTGCTTAAAATTAAAAGCTGCCTTTAGGCAGTTAAGAAACTTGAGAGAGCTTTTGGTATTATTAAACTCACATGGTTACATATACTTCTACCATAGAGCCATGCAAAGACCAACACTTGCATCTCATCCGAGGAGAGATTTTACACGGCCATCTGGCAATACTGTTCCGCATAGCCAGCTCACCGGCTTCTCTTCCCGGAGTGAACCCACCACCCTAAACAGGTGGATACATTTTTTTATACATCCCAGTCATGCTTCACTCATTCACACCGGGGCTCCTGAATACCATGTCAACAATCATAATGAAGTGATAATTGGCACATGGATGGACAGCTCTGGGTCAAGCCCTGGTGACTCTACCTACATAAGCATCTCAGTATAGCCTCACAACAGATATAGGGTAGGTACAAGTATTGATCCCATTTTGCTGTTTGAGGGAATTGACATTTAGTAAAGGTAAACTTCTTAGCCAAGTTCACACAGCTCATAAATGGAGCTGTAATGAGTCCATGCTGACGCGGCTCCTAAGCTGAGCATTCAATAGAACTGGCTTCCCAGAGGCTGTTAGATTGTGAGTTTCTCCTTCTATGGTCAGGCTGCAACTCATTTTACTCTAAGTTTTCTTTTGCTGTCTCTGCTTTTGTTGTTGTTGTTTGTTTTTGTTAACATCACCTGAGGATTGTTTTTTTCCTTTTTGTTTTTAGAGAGAGAGAGAGTGGAAGGGAGGAAAGGAAGGAAGAAGAGAGGGAGGAGGAGAGAGAGACACATCTATTGGTTGAACCTCTAACACAGGTACGTGTCCTTGACCAGAAATTGAGTCTGTGACCCTTCGGTGTGTGGGCTGACACTCTATCCACTGAGCAATAACATCCAGGGCTACTCTAAGTTTCCCATGATTAGGAAAGTAAAGATTTTTTATAGTCAAATTAAACTCTGTTCAATAACTCTGTATGGAGTACTTTTGTACAAGATAATTGGCTAAGTGGGTGGCTATTATCATAACATATTTATCAATCATTATGTAAATTCATTTATTCTCAGAGTTAAATATGCTATGGGTTTAACTCTCCCAGAGATTATGCATATGATTTACTGTCATAATACTATTTTCCTGAATTTTCTTACGTGCTTCTCCAAAACAGTTTTGTTTTGATATAGTTTACATAGAAATGTAAGTGTGTGATTTGGGCAAAATACAAAATAACAATCATGATTTGTCTATGCTGAGTTAAAATATGTTGCTGAGTCAATATAATTCATAAACTCTGATGCACCAGATGTAAGGCTTCTACTTTCATATACTATCATTTATTTTCTATTACTCTCAGGTAAAGATAGAATACCAAATTCAGGTGAATGGTCATTTGGGAAAGACTTGTTTTTCCCTAATAATGGTGATGGGGATTTTACCCTGGGATGCATAGAGGCACTGTTCCTATCCAAATAATTGTATTACACAATCATGCAGTGTCTCAGGAGCCAAAGTATATGACACATTTGCCTGAATACCAACTGTTATCCACCTTATTTAAATGAATACGGAATGAAACAGGTGGTTTAACTAAGGAGAAACCTGTCCTGAGCACATAGATCGTTTCTAATCACATACTCACTTGTCTCATAATGAATTGAGAGTGGGGAAAGCTGTAAGATGAGTATTAGAAAACAACTTTCCTTCAAAGGTTAATTAATTCAACAAATATTCATTCAGTGCCTACTCTTGCAACACACTTATTGGAGATAAAACACATTTTTTAAATGCAAAAGTGGTTTGATGATAGCTGTAAAAAATATAGAAACAAACGATATCCATTTAATTAAACATAATCCTCACAAGTACTATACATAAGGTTTTAACAATGCTGTGGAAGTACTAGCATATATCTGCAATAGACATTTATAACTGACAAATATGGATCTTAAAATACTTTCAAGAACAAATAGAAAACAACAATGTTGACTAACATCTTTATCAATTAAAATAATAGGAAAAAATCACTTTTCTCAAGATAGTCTAAACTATATACTAAAACCAGAAGTGTTTGAGGTAATTAATAGATATGAAAGTGGTATTGTAAAAGTCATTTTTGTAGCTCTCTTTGGATAAACTGGTATTTTTTTTTAAATATATATTTTATTGATTTTTTACAGAGAGGAAGGGAGAGAGATAGAGAGTTAGAAACACCGATGAGAGAGAAACATCGATCAGCTGCCTTCTGCACATCTCCCACGGGAGATGTGCCCGCAACCCAGGTACGTGCCCTTGACCGGAATCGAACCTGGGACCTTTCAGTCCACAGGCCGACGCTCTATCCACTGAGCCAAACCGGTTTTGGCTGGATAAACTGGTATTTATATAAACAAAGTTCTACTCCAAACTTCGTGTTACCTCATCTTATTCCATTAAGTGTGAGAATCATAGGTACAACAGGACGCATGCTTACGTCATGTTAGTTATGTACAGCAGTGGCTCCCTGGGGCTAAAAGAAAGAATGTGGCGAACACCTAAGCCACAGGCCTCAGCAAGTGGGGCCTGCCTTGCCCCCACCTCTGATAGTCTTGGCAATTCTGGTTACACTCAGAGACAGTTTGTATCCTAACCATCCAGTTTCTGGACCATTTTGTCTCAACAAGGGTATAAGCTTTCAGAAAATGGCATAAACTATAGCACATGGAACTAACTGTATTTGCTCTAAGATGTAGAAATCAATATGAAAAACTCCACAGTTCCTTTGGATTCGGTAGGAGATGGATAATAATACCTGGTAAAAGTTTATTTTAATTGCAAATGAGAGAAATCAAACTAAGCTAATGTGTGTATGAGGAGAGATGAGGTTGAAGAGGAGCAAGGAGCAACATTTCCTTCCAGGGGGGCATCCTAGGACCCCAGAAAGTGTGGGACCCTTTCTCTCCTGTCTGTGTGGCTTCCGTATTTTTCAGCAGCAGGAGCCCACATCCACTGCTGTGCCCTGCACTCCGTAGACTAAAAGTTTACTTCCTAACAATTCAAAATTCTAGCAACCCCCAAAATAGGTCTACTTATGCTCAGCTAATTCAATACTAGTAATTGCAACTGAGGCAATACTGCCCACTGGGATGAATATTTTTAAATTTGTGAAGACATTTTTGGTTGTCACAGTGATTTGGCTAAAAACCTAACCATGCGCAGGACAGTTGTGCACCACTGTGCCTGGAACCCACGTTTATTTTATACTTGCTTTTTTGGCAAGTTAATTAATTTCGCACAATGAATGAACTGCCCAGGAATACATACTATGTATTTGG
Source organism: Myotis myotis (assembly GCF_014108235.1). Taxonomy (NCBI): domain Eukaryota; kingdom Metazoa; phylum Chordata; class Mammalia; order Chiroptera; family Vespertilionidae; genus Myotis; species Myotis myotis. The sequence goes on along the minus strand of NW_023416335.1, from coordinate 12,033,947 downwards.
AAAGAAATGCTGTGTGTTATTTTGTTCAGAGTTTATCAAGAGATGCAATGTCATGTCACCACCAGGAATCTGAGGGGCATACACAGCACACCTCCATCAATCTGCAGTTGTAGCTTTCGCATTTACTGTACCCTAAAATTTACACATTGAAATACATCAAACCTCAGAAAATGCTTTCCTATTATTTCCTTTTATTTCTCCTTTGTATTGCAATTAGGTCATGATACTTTTGAAATTATGAGTAAGTAGGTTATATTATCAAAGCATTTCTAAGAGAATTCTAAAGGGAGCTTTCTAAAAGATGGTTGCGAGTTATATTAGCAAAGCATTTTATAAAATAACTTTAAAGGAGGTTTTACAAAAATGATTTGCTAGGAAAGCAGATATTGGATCCAACAGGGCTGGCAATCTGGTTATCCCTTCCACATACCAGGGAGAGAGAATCTAATTAGCTCAGCATGGGTCAGATGCCTCGCCATGCTCCCTGTACAGGGAGTCCCAAAAAGTGTACACGCACTTTGAATGACTATAAAGTCAGTGTTTATTAATGTCCAGTTCATTTTCAAAATTCAAAAGAAGCTACAGAAATGAATTCTTTTTTGTCAGTGCCTGTTTTCAAACTGATGACCATTCTGGTCCAGGCTCTGCTGATAACACGAAGCAATGGAATTATAAAAAAACAAGAATTATTTCATTCAGAATTTGTATACCCTCAATTCGTTGACTGTTGCCAGCTTTGTACCGTAAACTTAATCTTTTATGTGTCCCCATAAAAAAAAAAGTTGTTTAGTGGCACTTTAGGATAAATTTCCTTTGTTCAAAGCTTAGTCTGGCTTCACCCATTATTTCAAATCAGTTAAACCTGAAAAGGAGTGTAAATTAAGTGAGTTATAAGCGGTTAAAGTGTGTATACATTTTTCTGTGGCACCCTATCGTTATGGTTAAGTAGCCAGACTCGAGAAATTAAAACAAAGTTGCCCAGGTCCACCCTTAAGGCAGTGCAGTCCATCCCCAGTGATGCAGGACAGATAGCCTATTACAGAATTTTTCCAATAACATTATAGGTTTGGCACAAGGATAGCCATAGATGACATAAATTAGGACACCTTCCCCAACCAGCACTTTCCCCATTTCAGCACACCACCTTTGCTTTCCCCATTCCTTTTTCTTCACTAAGGTTAGGAGGTCCTTCCCTGTTCTCTGATTACATAGGATCTCATGCCAGATTGCTCTATACAGGCCTTCTCATTCATTCAATTATTCACTCCTTCATTCTTTTAATACTATTGCTAAGTATGTACTATATACCATTCGTCAATCTAGATACTAGGAATAGATTGAACAAACAAGATCACTATATCAATGAGATTATATATACTTTATAGGGAGGAAAAAATAAACAGAAATCATCTTTAAAGCTTATTTTGGAATGTGAAACTGCCACTACAAGAACCTGAGATGATGATATGACAGGGAATAACTGGGAGAAACTTCTTCCTTTATTGAAATGGGAAATATCCTACCCGATGGGAAAAAAATGTCCCTCTGGGGATCTGCTTACCTAGCAAATCTGATAAATATGTTTGTACGAAGCTAGAAACACAAATGCTTTAATGCATTAGCTTTTCCCTGTAATTCTCTATCACAGAATTAGAAGGGATTATTTGCAATTACCTACTTCAGCACCTTTATTTTACATTTGAAGTAAATATTTTTACAAATGGATTTAGTTTGTTGATATATATATATATATATATATATATATATATATATATATATATTAGTGGCCTGGTGCATGGATTTGTACACATTGAAAGGAAATTAATTAGAAGAAATATTCATGTTGTAATTACATTACTGCAAGCAAAAATTATGTCAAAATAGTATATATAATATAGTATTATAAAATTAAAACACACGTACTTGGTGCCAGCAAGAGCTTTATGTATATTGCGCATGCACAAGTCGACATTTATTTTTAAATGGCCAGTGTGCATCTTATGTACCAGCCATTCAGTCGGTCGGACAGTCGATGAATAAATCGTGATGCGGTTCCCATTGACTGTCAACAAAAACAACCAAATTCACAATCAACAATGACAAATTGAAACACAAGCATGGAAGTGGTGTTAGAGAGAGCTTTATATGTATTGTGCATGCGTGAGTCAACATTTACTTTAAAACTAGTGCTCCGGTGCTTGAATTCGTGCACATTGAGAAGAAATATTTTAATATCACTATTTGCCCTTTCTCTATAATAGATGTGTTAACCAAATTCACAATCTACAATGACAGATCAAAACACACACATGCCATTGGCAGCAGTGAGAACTTTATATATATATTGTACATGCACAAGTCAACTTAGCCTTTTATATGTATATATATATAGAATAAACTTGCTTAATTAGACCTGCTTTCTGATGTAGCTAAACTTTTCCCAGCCCAGTCAAGCACCCCAACTCCTCTTTCAGGTAATTGTCAGCAACACAGCAGTAAATATCAACATGAAGCAGATTATTATTGTATATCACACAGGGAGAACAAAGGGTAAAATACTTAACTGCAGCAGTGTTTGATTATATTCTGCACAGTGAGAAAACCTGAAGTAATTAATTTTCAAGGTCCACCATTTCTTACTTCTTTTCAGTTGGGAGAAGTTTCTAAGCTTTCTAAATCTCCATTTTCTGGCTAATGAAAAGAAAATAGGATTCCACCGAGTTTCCTATCTACCTACTCCAGGACTTCTGTGAGGATCAAATGAGATGAGGCACGGGAAAATGCTTCACAGACATTTGGTTAAAGTATAAAATGTTTGCACCTGCTATAAAGCAAGTCATGTTCCTGGGCTGAAGAAACTCCAAGGAGGCTAGTCACTAGGGAGAGGAAGCCAGGCGTTGCTATGTGACATCATTACCCGGCACCCACAGCCACCAATTCTGCACTAGGCTGGGCTGTGGGCTGCATTTTATGCCATGGGGTCTTGGTAGCATCGGCTGCCATTGCTGGGATGTTGCTCCAGGGTGGTGGTGGGGCCTGTGTCCCACTTGGGGGAAGCTTAGTGTTGCTCTGTGGGCACCAGGTCCGCAGTGCCATTTCTTTGTAAATAGCCAGTATGCATCATGACAGCTCCTGCGTTGAGCATCTTCCCCCGGTAGTGAGTGCACTACATAGCAACTGGTCAGACAGTCAGACACTTAGCATATTAGCCTTTTATATATATTAATTGCCAGAGCATGTCATATGTACAGACTGGTTGGTCGGTCGGATGGTCGGATGTACATACAGTCGGTCACTTAGCCTTTTACATATATATAGATGATTTACTTAGCTAGCCATAGTCCTAAAAGTCATGATATTCTTTATGGATTCCAAAACTTTGGTCCTTTGGTTTATCAAGCTTAAAAAATAATCTCTCTCTGTGTGTATTACTGAATTAGAAAAAGAAACTTTTTATTCAATTATAGCAGAGAAGCAATTTAAAAAAATTTTAAAAATTAAAATAAAGTGTAAAATTCATAATTGTCAACATACAATTTTAGTTTTAGATATCAAGGATTTAATGTTGATATAGTTTAAGAAGCACTTTATTAATCCAAATGAAAAAATTGAAAACATTTATTCACAAAGACATTTGCACCTCCATGTTCATTGCAGCATTATTCACAGTGGCCAAGACAAGGAAACAACCAAAGTGTCCTTTGATAGACAGTTGGATAAAAAGATGTGGTATATATACACAATGGAATACTACTCAGCCATAAAAAAGATGAAATACTACCATTTGCAACAACATGGATGAATCTTGAGACTATCATCCTAAGTGAAGTAAGTCAGAAAAAGAGTCAAATGATTTCACTTTTATGTGGGATATAAAATAAAAGCAACAAATAAACAAACATGAAAAAAGAATAAACAAAACCTCATAGAAACGAACAAAAGTATGGTGGCCAGAGAGAAAAGAGGTGGGAGATAGTTAAGGGTTAAGGGGTCAAATATATGGTGATGAAAAAAGACGTGAGTTTGAGTGGTGGGCACTCTATGCAATATACAGAGTATGTGAAACCTATATAATTTTATTAACCAATGTCACCCCAATAAATTCAAATAGAAACCAAACCAAAACAAAAAAGACAGAAATTAAAGACAATTCAGAAATATCCTTTCTAGGTGGTAGAGATATTAAAGACCCTAATATCACATAGCTTGCTTTCTATTTCCCCAACACTCTGAGATGATGCCTAATGATGCCAAACAATCTCTTCCTCTGAGTAATCTGAAATTGAGCTGAACTAGGATTACTGCCACTAGTTCCTGAAACCAAACAGCAAAGATATAGAAAATGCAAGGAAATTTCCTCTAAGCCAGTGGTTCTCAACCTTCCTAATGCCGCGACCCTTTAATGCAGTTCCTCATGTTGTGGTGACCCCCAATTTCATTGTTACAAATTGAACATAATTAAAGCATAGTGATTAATCACAAAAACAATATGTAATTATGTATGTGTTTTCCGATGGTTTTAGACGACCCCTGTAAAAGGGTCGTTCCACCTCCAAAGGGGTCGCGACCCACAGGTTGAGAACCGCTGCTAAGCTGTGTTATGTATAGAACTCAAAGTCAATTGCACCATGGAAAGTTTGCAGTAAGGTTTTGGTTACATACCCTGTGTGTTAAAAGTTGACTCCAGAAATCTAAAAGAGAAATTTCCCCACCTGACCCAAAGATGAAGTCTTTTACCATAATTACAGGGTAGTGTAGAACCTGTAAAAGCCTGGAAATGTGTTGTTAATTATTAGTCATAGGAACTATGTAGTACTTCATCATTTAACTCATGTTTTTTAGTCAGTGTTGGGCCAGGTAACATAAAAATAATAATAAAAAAAGATAAAATATACTTTTTCTTCTATTACAGCATGTTGGTCAAGTATCAAATATTACTTAATATACAAGGTTATAATAAATATTGAACATGTCAGAGATCTAATAGGAAAAATTAGGTATGTAAAACATAAAACACAATCTATAATCCTCAATGTTTCCACATATATGTTTATATTTTATATAGTTCAGATAAAATAAAATAAATTCAGTTCCACACTACATATACACATATGATCTAAAAAAGACATCGCATAATCACCAGAGTTGCAGTTGCTAGGAAAAAGCATCTTAATAGGTAAACATAGCCTTACCATATGATCCAGAAGTAGTGCTCCTAGGTATTCCCAACAAATTTTAAAACTAATGTCCTTCCTTACACATGCGTGCAAATGTTTATAACACTTCTTTTCATAATTACTAATAACTGAAACAACCAAGATCTCCTCCAATAAGTGAATGAATAAGCAAACTGAGTAACATCATAAAATGAAATTCCATTCAGCAATAAAAAGGAATAAACTCCTAAGCCAAACAAAGCTATAAAAAAAGATAAAGTTGTTTTAAATAAACCCTATTAATAACAGAGTCAATTTTTCTCTCCTTTCACAAAGATTTAGAAAACACAAAATAGTAAGCTAGATAGATAAAAAGAAAGTCACAAATAGATCTATCATAGTAAAACTGAAGAACACTAAAGACACTAAACACTGCATCTTTAAAGAGAAAAGAGGCACTATCTCTACAAAATGACATTTGGACTAAGATCAGATTTGTCACTGATAACACTGGAAGCCAGGAGATACTGAAATACTACCTTCAATATTCTAAGAAAAAATACCTATTCATCTAGTGTTGTATACCCAGAAAAAAATATCTCAAACATGAGGGTGAAATAAAGATATTTTAAAGAAATACCTTAAAAACCAAGATAACCTAGTTTACCACCACCTCGTGTACATCAGACAACAGGAAAGTGGGTTCTGGAATAAAGAAAAATCATGAAGTAAGGTAGCATAGGTAAATCCAAATGTACTATAACTTATAGTAAATATAAATAAGCTAAATGTGTTATACCCAAATGGATTTCTAAAATCTAGCTCTGAACTGTTTGCAAGTGATAAATGTAAAACTTAACTATACAAAGATGTTAAAAATAAAAGCATGAAAGAAATACATGTCAGAAATATTAACTAAAATAAAGCTGGGTAATAGTAGAGTGATATTAGTTAAGGCTGATGTAGCTATGTTAAAATCAGAAAAATAAAATTAGCACAGAAATTATTACTAGAGACAAAGAGGGTCTTTACAATAATAAAGAGCTCAATTCGCCAGGAAAATATAACAATTTTAAATCTATATGTATCTGAAACATATAGTCTCAAACATATCGGCAAAAGTGGAGAGATCTGCAAGAACACCATCATAAAATAAATTTTAACATATCTCTTTCATAATTTATAACAAAAATAGACAGATATGGGAGATAAAAGCAGTATAAATAAGAAACTTCATCTACTAGAACTTAGAACTTAGTCTTAACAAGGAAAAAAAATATACATTATTTTCAAGGAGGTTCAGAACATCTAGGAGTAATGAGTTTATTCTGCCACTGAAGCAATTTTCACCAAGCCTCAAAAGACTGGTATCAAACAGACCATTTTCTCTACTACATACAATTGAGTTAGGAATGTATTGTGAAATTAAGTGTGCAAAGTATATAGGCAAAAGAAGAAACAACTGTCTCTTCCTGGGACTACGTATTAGCCAAGAACTTAAGAGTCCTCTCAGCAAAGAAGCAGAAATGTATTTCAGAGAAGTACATATAAAATATTACAGAGGAAAGAAAGGAACCCGCGTGAACAAGAAGCGAATTATTCACTGAATTACGGTAGAATGTGCATGTATGTGATATACACACACACACATTTAGAAATAGAAGATGATAGATGATGATAGATAGATAGATACATTTATTTACAGGGGTGAGGTAAAGTAGGTTTGCAGTTGCTCATATGGAAAAAGACATGCATATTATGATTATTACAATAGCTTTATTAACTCACAAGAATGTCACAATGGCACAGTGTACTTAGTTACCACCTCATAAGTGGCACAGAGTTCTTTATAAACCTACCTTTGCCTACCCGTGTGTGTATTGAGCAATCTCACTATCATGTTGTATCACGTTGAAGAGTATGGATTATAAAGTAAGCAACAGGAAATTAACAAAGACCTTTATGCAGGTGAGGGACCGCATTTTATTATCTTATTGTAAAAGGGAAATCTGGAAGTGTGGAATGTAGATTGCTGATCAAATAGGCTAAAGAGAGGTAGACCAGTTGGATAGTGTCAGGAAGCTGGCTGGTTTCTCAGAAGGAAGAATGCCCTTTGAGGAACCATGAACAGGTCTTGTTTCTTAGACTCCCCCATTCTTGCAAATTGCATCTTTGAGAGATCATCACTAGCTATTGTTATCACCAGCCATCTTCAGTTAGATTTTGTGCCCCCCTTCCCACTTTGATCTATGCATACCTGCACTACCTTACTCTTAGTTCATATATAAGCTCTCATGATTAGGTAATTTTTACTGAAAGACTAACGATAGCAAGAATAAAATAATTACAAAGCCATCAGACCAAGAACTGAGATTTATAGGTCACAAACTAACTAAGTCCACTAGCTATAATGCACATTTCAGAATGGAAGCATCCTGGCCTATCTTTCTTGAGATTCCCTTCAGGCCTGCTCTCTACCTGGTTAGGTTTCTCACTCTGTTCGCATACTGTCCTTAGGCCGCCTTACAGAGGCAGAGCTGTTAAATTCCCAGAGGCAGAGAATATTTTTGACTATGAAAAATCTGATCAAACTGTCAAAAATACAGAAAATCATCTAAGAAAATTGTCAAACATAATTCAGGATCCTGGGACAGTGTAATGCAAAGACTTCAGAAAACTAAAATGTATCATTATTTTTGCTAAATAATCTGTAGTTTCCTTTCCCCCAATTTAGTCATAATTAATCAGTGAATACTATCATGTCTGGTTTCCAGAAACCATCTTCCCGTCATTTGTTAGGGTTACCGAAAGCGTTTCTAAAAATCTCCAAATCAGTCCGTCTTTCTCCCATCTCCATTCTTCCCCAAGTTACCCTGAGATGACTTAGAATTAGAAAGAGAATGTGTCAATCCCTCCACAGTGATTCTGACCCCACTCCTCAGCCTAGGGCCCAACTGCAACTTCACATTAGAATTCACGACAATATGGCCAGCATCACTGCAAACAAAATTAAAATAAAAGCATGCTCCTTGAAATAAGAGAACATTTTACAAAAATTCAGCCTAGAGAAGATGAGAAACTGATCTAGGGTTTTAACAAAAGGTGTGGTGGGAAGAACTCAGACTCTGCAGTCTGATGGGGTTGCTGATCAATTAGATGAGTAGGATGAGCCAATGGGTAAATAGAAAAGTATCCCAGCTTGGGAACGGAAGTGAATGGTGATACGCTAAACAAACAAAATGCCATAGTGAATCACAGGTATTGTCCTGTAAAATTTAGACACTTGGTTATTTAAAATCAAAGAAAAGGACAGGATATTATTTAAGTCAGAAGTTCCTTTGAGGTATGAGTATAATATTGATTCTGTTTATTTTTGTGTTTACTTGGAGTCATTCTTTTTCAATGAAGCTTTAAACTGCTGTTAACTTTCCCAGATTTTAGTTGATGTTTCTCCAATATACCTTTATTCATCTGTACTCCAGTACTGGTCAGCAGAAAACAAGCAGTGGGAAAAGTCACATTTCAGTCTTTGAGATTCTGATTGCACTGTGCATGTGGACAACACTAAAGTTCCATGCTACAGCTTTGAATGAGCCTGGAGTTTAAAATAAAATGGGCAGTGCATCTCATTAAACATCAGGGACACAAAAAAGACACAAAATTACACTCTGGATACTTTCACAAATAATTTTGCAATTGTACAAGTCTACAAAATCAATTTGAAGTATAGCATTAACTAATTGTTTGAGCTAGCATATCATCACTTAGAATTAAATTTTTAGCATGTCAGAATAATATCTTTCCAAATGTTTCTGAAATTTATTTCGGGGGTGTATAAATGTGAAACATGTTGAAACAAACACAAAAGCATTACTACCTGCAAATGATAAATACTTTAAGGCAGTTGTGTTTTTATTATGTATTCAGAGCTATTTCTGTTTTAGGAAACAAGTGAAATACACACTCATATATAGGTAGCAACATATTAGTATTTATAAAATGAAAGGTTTGTATAGTAATTGGACTCAGAAGCAAATGAAAAATCCTCAATTTCACTTGCCACATGCCAAAAAATATGTTCAACCTAATCCAGCTCTATATTCACATCCATAATTACAAAATGCTTATAATTTCTCCTACGAAGGCGGAGGCTTTAATAATGAGAATCTTTATCATTAGACACAGCACTGTGTGTGGAACTGCTTTCTCTTCGAACCGTGACTCAAGCATGAACTTTAAAAAAACCTGATGAGACGAAATAAAATATTTAAAATCGAACTGCCTGTGCTGCTTACAGCAACCAAATGATCGAACCATTGGTTTTACAAAGTGGATCTGAAAAAAAGTGAGGATGCTGATTATAATGAGCTCATTTAATTTTAGTTTTCCGTAAAATAATGTCTCCACACCAGACAAAATAATAGGCATCAGAAACATAGAGATGTAGAAATTCAGTGATCCATCTCCACAAAGGCCAAATGCGAGAACAGTAAGATGAGTAAGGATGATTTAAGACAGACTGTCTTAGAACAAGTGAAGGCTCAGATAGCATGAGGGCTAAATAGCTGTCTCTTACTCTAGGAGTGCAGGGTTGTCATTCTGTGGCACACAGGTTTACAGGTTATGCAGCTATTATATGCAATGGAAGCCATGCACAGAGCATAGACGCACACACAGCATGTCAAGCTTCCTAAACTTGGCAGCCCTTGACAAATTAAAGTAAATGCACACAGAGGTATAAGCTGTTCAGAAGCGATGTGAAATATTGGGTCACGGCCACTGAGACATTATGAGAAGATCTTCATAATCTTTAAATATATATCTACTTAAAACCACTAATTCTTTATCAAAGTATTTAAGTATAGTGGGGAGGGGGGAAGTATTTTGAGGCTAGGAATTAGGTTAAGACACAGGTCTATTTGTTAGAGCAGGCCCACAAATCTGCCTCTAGGCTTTTTAGCAACCAAGGCAAAGGAGGAAATGCAATCAGTTTTATGATGAAAAGGACTCATAAGATTAACTACCAAACCAGTTTCTGAGAAGTCTAACTAATTCTGGTACTCAGACTAGATAGAATTTCTCCCTCATGCGTCTCATGTTGAGAGGAAGGTAGAAACCCAGACTAAAATCCAGTAAGTCTTAAGTAAGCAATTTCTTTCCTTGAATCAGTTAGCTTCTCCTGCTGATTTGGAGTTTTAAAAGCCCCGTATCCTCTGAGTAGATGCAGACTTGTGAAATGGCAATGATAACATTACTTTCCCGTTCGTGACATTGATTTATTATATCATATTTCACAAAAACATTTCTTGCTCATGGCAGCTGAATTGGATGTTTCTACCCAAGAAATAATCAAAGGCTCTTTTATCTTAGGTATATAATATGTATTTTTCTAGCCAGTCTATTAAAAATGATGGGAGTTTAAAACCCAAATGTGAAAAGAAGTTAGATGATGACAATGTGGGGGTTAGTAATTGAAGCATTACATGCCTTCAGAAAAGAAGACTATAGGAGGCTCTGGGCTCTTTCAGATTTAAGGTTTGCATTTTTAACTATTTAGGAATAACCGGAACGTTTAAGACTCACAGCCATTAATAACTCAGCTGATACACTGACAAAGCAGATGTGCTTATGAAAGCACTAACAGTTTGTGTCATCCTGATCCATCACCCAGATGCCAAAGCTCAAATCAGCTTGATTATATTCTCTTCTCCATGTCACATAAGCAGTCACTGTGGAGAATGATAGAAACTGTGTCTCTTTGAGAGTCCTCCAGGAAAATGCCAAAACCTAGTTCTGATGATCAAAGGGAAGAGATGTAAGAAAGTGACAGTTCTTAGGGAGAAAAGATGTGCTATCAGATAAATCATACCATTTAGTTAGACTCTTAAATGTTGAGACTTGCAAAAGTTTTGAAAAGCGTTCCTCAAAAAAAATGTATTATTCAATATTGACCCTATTATGAATATAAGAGAAATGTCTCTCCAAAATAGTATTAAGTTATCTGTATATCATCATTTGCAATTCTTGGTATAAATAACACTTGGATAAAATGACATATAAATTACATCAAGATTCAAAACTAAATTTATGTTACAATTACATTTAATTCTGTTAAGTTTCAAATACTGTCATTGAGAATTTTAGTTTTATTATGTTATTTATTTCCAGATTTGAGGGATATCGTATAAGCTAAGCATTTAAGAAATTTAGTGGAAGTACAAGCACTCAGAACTTTTCTTTTTTTAATTTAAGACCAATACTTAATGTACTCCATGCTGATTGTCAACGCCAGCTTGGAGGTTAAATCTAATTTATGGGCCCAACAAAATCAAAATTATTTGCAGTGACCTGAGAGGCAGAATAATAAGGAAAACGGGTAGAGTTAGATAAAATGCATAGTGTTTATTTTAAAAGATTGGGAGGCGGTTATAAAACTGTTATACAATGGCCTAAATTCATGATTTATCTATTGCTTTCTCTTAGGTTTTATTTTACAAATATCAACCAGTAGTAATGCAGCCCAAAATAAGTGATTAAGAATGAACATCTTATTTATAAAAAAAAGGTGGAGTCTGAACAATTATTCTGTGACAAGACTAAATGCTATGACTATAGTTCAAATGCCTTTAGTTGTCTTTGAAACTTCTACCATCAGAAGTTCTATGAACTTCCTGGCGTTCTGGCCTGTATACTGCATAGGAACACAGTATTTGGAAATAAGAGCGCATATATTTGTGTTCTTAGTCCATTATTTACCGACCTCGTGAGCCTAGACATTTCACTTGATTTTTCCGGGTCTCCATTTTGGTACTCATAAAATGAGAACATAATGAGTCATCAGATAAACCTATTCTGATGTTTAAACAAGGCAATGTTTGGGAAATCAAAACAGCTATTTGAACTTTATCAATCTGAAAACGATTTTCTACCAGAAGGGCACAAAAGCGGTCATTCTCAAAAAAGTACTTGGAACCCAAGACTCTCAGACCTGGAAGATGGAGATCAACTAGCCCTGTGGTGTTTACCACGTTCTTCACTCTTACAGTTCTAGGCAGCTTCCTGGCGTCAACTACAGGGGTCAAGCGGAAGCAGACTGGATAGAGCTCCCAACCTCTTTTGCCCCAAACAGAGCTGTTCCCCTTTTATTGGTTTCAGATCATTGTGGTTGTTTAGAAAACATTTTTTGAACAAATCCTTCACCTGTGGCGGCTAAAAATGATTACAACAAAACCTACGAATCAAATTCAATTCCCACCCTGCAGTACCACTATCTTCTGAGAAACCAAAGGCAAAGAAGAATTGTGACACATGCCCAAGGTGTCAGCTCCCAGTGACAGCAAAGCCAGGGTTTGTACTTCAACCTGATCAGTGCCCTTTCCACTACACAAATCAATCTCCTTAAAGGTTACAAGCTGTTAGATTTGGGGTGAGAGCTTTGATACTTCGGGGTGCCTGTGACTCCTGACTTCTGCTGAACTTCATTTTGGTGTGGGGTGATTGTTTCCATGACTATCTAAGGCTGAAGCTTGAGCTCTTGTTTCACAGATGGAGATCACCATGGCAATTGAAGCCTTTCTGGCTGGATAATGAGAGCCCTTCTTTTTGAAGGTTTCTGATGTCACCTTGGCATAGAGCACTCTAGATAACCTATTTAATACCAACAAAGCAATACAAATGTTCCATAATACCACAAGGGCTCACCATATTTTTCAGAGTCAAGCTACAAAAACATTGTTTAGGAGCATCAAGAAAGTTCTCAAGACAGGGTGTGATTTTTTAGTATGTAGGATGCAAGTCTGCACTTCTCTTGAAGGGGTAGATGGTGATCCCTAAATTTACTCATTTTGTGGTTAGTTAGAAGTCTGTAGTAAGTTTTATTAGGTTATCAGATCATCTCATGCTTCTAAGCATTTGTTAAGGAAAGGAAGACAATAAATAAAAACTTAGATGTCAGTATATTAAAATCTACACTTATATAAAATGAAGGAGTTTACTTTTTGGTCACATACAGATTAGAAGCTAAGAATTTTATCACAAATCAAGCACAATTCTCAACAATTAAATTTACAAGCTTTTATTTTGACACAAACTTTTATTCATTGATACAACTGACCTATTTAAATGTATATACTCAAAAACTTCACAGAGATTTGACAAAAGCACATGGTCATTTTCCTTAGTAACTTAGAGTTATAAGCTCTGCCAAATCGTATTTTAGCTGAAATTCCAATACAGTAGGGGAAACACTAAATATCCTATAAAAGGAATGTCCCTAAAGACACATGCTGATTTATTATTGTCTTATAGCATTAAGCCACTTGTATAGCTGTGATTTTGAGTCCATAAATCTTAAAATATCCTTTTTAAATGGACCTTCAAAATTTGATGTATTTTCAACTGGTAAAGTCCGGAGATCAGCAAAGCTATAATAGCCAGCATGGAGACTGGAATATATACTTAGTGATGACAGCAGGACACTAAAGATTTCTAAAATAGTAATTTGCACAACTTCCCTCAAAAGTATTTTTCTTAATTCTTTTACCACTCATATAAAAAAACGTTAACTCATTGCTCCTAACCATATTAAAAACAAACAAAAAAGAAAACCAACATTTCACTACTGTTACTTGCAATGTATTTCAACTTTAGCAAAACAAACCCATATTTTGCATATAAATAAATCAGGTTAAGTGTTGCTAAATCTTCATGACTGGTTCCTGTTACCAAAAGAGAATTGGAACTCGGCCTGGATGGAGAGATGTTATAATCTCTCCATCCTCTAGACGTGAAAGAGGTCAAATAATTGTATTCACAAATATGTTTCCCTATTCTAAGCCATGAAATGAATATAAAAGGCAGATTGCTAAAAATATGACATTTGTTAGAGAGCACTATTTTTCACTATGGAATGACTAACAAAAAATACCACCTACTTATACTCATTGCAAAGCCTCCTACGCTGCAGTAAGCCTGACTTTCCTGAGCTGAGTGCCTTATTGATTAAACAAAAAACATTTTTAGAATTCTTCTAGGCACCAACTCTCTTATTTGATTAAAATTGTAGATGAATGTACTACAAGATTTAGTTTAAGACCTCAGCAGTTTTGAACCAACCACTTGTTTAAAGACCTGTGCAATTTTATTTTTGCTAGATTATTTCTTGCCCATGCAATACTTTCTTAATGACCTAATTGTGTTATTCAGGGAAGCTTTTACCTCGCTATCTAGGACATGTTTCAAATTCTTTATAGATGAAATTTTATTTAAATTAAAGAGATAAAATTAAGCAACAGTGACTGAACTGCATTTAATTAACTCTAACAAGTACAATTATATTTATTGAAATGTTTTGTGCATCTCAGGATTAACTATGTAGTTTATGATTTTTGCACCTTTGAAAATGATAACTAAGAACACATTTCAGAAGCATATTGTTTATGCTTTGCAAGTAATAAAAACATTTCAATTTTTAAACTTCTAGCCAGGGATCCTATTAAGGTAACAATCCTGACAAATAATAAATAAGAGCTGGGATCAAATAAGACTGCAAAAATTATACTATACCATTTTTTGTTTTATGTTTTTTTTTTATCTCTACGAAAATTACAATTACCTATAAATAGTGCTTAGCATCTGAGAGCATAATTTCTTGATTTCCAAATTAATATAAGTAAATTAAAACTTGTATTTCAAAAGTTCAGTAAGGGACTCACTAGAGTTATGTGTATTATTTAAGTATAACCATTTACTCAGCCTACTTCCTCATAAATAAATGTTACCAAAAGCAAATTTACAAGTATTAGCTCTGAACATTAGCAGCAGTCTCTGTTCCAGGGCATAACATATGTTGTTTAAATGAGGGCAACTACACAGAAAAAAAAAAAAAGCTAAAGTAATTATTTTAAATATCAACCCCTAAAAGTTCTCAATAACTCAGAGATATTCCAGGATAAAGCATGTTTTCTCTAATGTCAATATTCATTAATACCCACATTATCAAAGCAATAACCCATATTTTGGGTTGTTTGATGTTATTTCTTCTTTAAAAGAAACACCAGGGAAAAATCCAGAGTAAAGCTTATACATTTATTGGAGAAAGAGAGGAAAGAGATCAAAGGGAAAAGAACAGACTGAAATTCTTTGGATGAGAACTCTCCCTTTTCAACACTGATCAGTTTCAACAGCAAAGAAGATGAAACAGGTGTACCTTCATTAGCAAGTCTTCTACACATAACTATATTTTCATTTTCCACCAGTAAATATTTTGATATGCATAGTATATTTGGTTTCATAGTAAGGACACCAATAGCTTAACCCTTCATTATTGAAGCTTATTTTTAGTTTAAAAACGTGCAAAAGTCAGCACTATTTACTGAACACGATTTTTCAAAAAAAACAATGTCCACACATACAGCGTAGCAATATATATACTTCTGTTAAAATCTGCTAAAGAGAAAATAACTTACCAAAAATATAAAGAATTAGCTGAATACTTCTTTCCTAAAACCTAAGGTAAGCAACTTTACCTAATGATAGGAATGACCTAAAACTAAGCCTAGTGGTATTATTATGTACATTTATTTATTTCTCAAACCCCAGTGAATATTATTTTCATGCTATTTACATGAAAAAGTTCTTATGTGGATGTGCCTTAATGTAAGCATCCCTGGACCACAGCGAGGAAAGTCAACAAGTAAATAATGTCAAAAATAAGTAGCCCAACTTTCTTCTCTCTCCCCGCTCCCCTCTCCACTGACCACCATGAGGGTGTCTTCAGCAGGAAGCCACCAGAAAATAACTTCCAGGAGAACTGTCTACAAAACCCAAGCCAATGGATTCTGCTGGTAAGAGGAAATCCAGACAACATATTCCACACGTAGTGTGCCCACCTCTACAGAGTGCACATAGTAAGGTGTTTCAAACCCCTGTGTTCCAGAAGTGCAGACGAACCTGACAACACAAATGTATTTCACAAACTGGAAGATCTCTCTCTCTCTCTCTCTCTCTCTCTCTCTCTCTCTCTAATAAAGCTTGACTACTTTTCCTTTCTTGCCAGTTTTGACTCATAACAGTGGCTTGTCCCTGACATAATTATTCAGCAACCTCAATAGATCTTCGCCTCTAACATCCTTCATTTCTTCCCAGTCGGTCATTGCCAATACACTCCCTCATGCAAAAGCCCTTTTCGTTTCGACCTTTTGCTGCCCCTCCACAAAGTGTAGCACAGTCTGGCTGTGAGAGTCTGAACTGATAGGTAGTTTCGAGGTTAAGCTGGGATCTTCTACTAAAGTGGACAGAAGTTTCCACAGTGAGTTTGCTCTTCCGCTGATTTAAACAGTTTAAGTGGTGCCAGGGTTCAGTGGGGACTAAACTAGTATCGTAGGAAACTAATGGGCTATGAGGGGAAATGATTACCCTTAATCACTTTTCCCTTTGATTTCTCATAAGAAAAAAACTTTCCTCTGTGCCATACCTCTACATATAACAAAAATAATAATAATCTGGAGACTTCGCCTCTGCATGACATACGTCATGAAAGGCATCCCTGTGTTCTTTGCATCTCAAATAAATCCTAGCCAGTGACCAGGATGCTTGGGAAAAGGCAGCAAGGGATCCTTTCAAACACAAATGCCATGTGTCCAATCTCAGTGTAGGACAGAGATAACAGGAGATCTCTATTCCAGGCCAACCAAGGTCTACTGACTATGACCTTGGCCATAACATTCTGTTCGGCCATAACAGAAACTTGTTCCCCAACTTTAACCGGAGCAGCAAAGAGATGCCTCATCCCTACTTACCTTTTCCCAACAAACCCAGAATCTTAACGGAAGTGGTATCAGTTCTGATCATGCTCCCCCTCCCCACCTTCATCTACATCAGCCCAGCCACAGACCACCTTTCCTGGCCCCTCCTTCCTTCAGGCAGTTAGAGCACCAGGAGAGTCAGGCTCCTGGGCTGGGCTTGTCGGTGGAACAGAGCCCTCTGCCCCCTACAGGGAATTTCTCTAACCCTCTCTGCTTACTGGGCACATTCATTCCTGACATTTCCTGGGAAAACCTCTCCCAGTCAAGTTTCCCCAGGGGGCAGGAGTGGCTGAACCCCTCACCTGAACAAAGACCATCTGAATTGAATCTCTAGTAAAAGTAAATAAACAACCCTTTTAAGCAAGAGTAGAGGGTAGAAAATGCCTATCTATCGATAGGAAGGGCGAAGAATAAAAAGAAAGGACCTTCCCTTCCCAGCTTTTTCATTTCCAGTGAGCGGGACATTTAAATTTTTTTGTGGCTTGTTAATTTTTTTTTTTAATTTTAGGTTTTTGGGGGTTTTTTACTTGTTGTTTTTTTTTTTTTTTTTTAAACCAGCACCGCAGGCAGCAGTGCCCACGGGCAGAGGGGTAAACTGTCAGCCTGATGCTCCTGCCGGCCAGCCCCTCACAGCGGAGCAGGGACCGGGGAGCGAGAGGGCGCCCTGGGGGTGCCGGCGGAGAGGCGGGGGCTCAGAGCTGGCGCAGGACAGCGCGTTCCCAGGGCTCATGGGGAAGGGTCGCTGGGACCCTCCCCAGGTGACGTCCCCAGCTTGCAGCCCAGCCCAGCTCTAGCCTCCAGGCCCCCACCGCACACCCCACCGCCCTTCCCAGACCCGCTCCGGAGCCGGGGCTGTAGGGACGGGCGCATCGCTGGGTGAGCGGAACCGCTCCAGCCCCCCACTTGCTGCTGGTCTCCCACCGCCCACTCCCCGCAGGGAACAGGAGTTCGCGCCCGCCCGGGGCACTGCGACCCTGGGGAGCAGGTCTCACTGAGAGGAGGGATAAAATGAAGTGCCCCGGACCCACGGGCGGAAATAGGCTGTCCCCGCGCGGGCGGGGCGGAGGCGCCCGGAGCTGGGAGCGCAGGCAAAGTGGCCGCAGCTCCGCAACTTCGCTGGGCAGCCAGCGGGCAGGGACAGTGCTGCCACCGCAGCCTCCCCGAGCGATCGCCAGAACTGGGTGCTGGTCTGGCACCCCAAGAGCTGCTGCAGCCCAGCCGGAGGGGGACAGGGCGGGGAGCGCAGCCCCAGGGCACAAGCCGAGCCCCAGAAATCCGCCCTCCGCGCGTCCTCAGTGGCGCCACTGCGAGGGGGGCGCCCGCGCTCGGGGCAGCCTCACCCCCAAAGCCCACTCGCCGTCCTCAGGGGCCACCAACTATTCTAGCCGCGGGAGGAAGAGGCAGCGGAGACAGAGAGAGGAGAGCGAGAGCCGCTGGCGGCGCCCGAGGGGAAGGCAGGACGCCCGCCCGCCCCGAGGACCACGTACCTTGAGCTCCTCAATGTCCAGGTTTGTTGATCTGTCCATGGAGCGCAACTAGAGGAAGTGGGGAGGAACCGGGCCGGCGGTGCCCAGAAACAATCTAGTCTTTCAGTTTCCAGCCTAAACTCAGCTTTATCCTCCTCCAAGCCCTGGCAGCCCCTCTCAGTCTCATCCTCCGTGATCGCGCCGCCTCCACCGGGTTAAAAAATAACCAACAATAAATGAATAAATAGCAATTAGAATGCACTTTGTTTTACTTCCTCGAAGAAGATTTTGGTGGGCGGGTGATCTTGACCGCGGTGCGACCCAGCTCAGTCGGATCCGGCAAGGGGGAGACCTCCACTCTGTTTGGAGATGGTTTCCTCTCCCGCAATCAGCTCAGAAACCAGCGAACTGCTGCTGCGTCCCCAGAAAAAGAGCTGCTTCCCTGGACAGCATCCTGCGGCAAACGGCAAGCAAATGTGTTTAAAGTGCAGGGAAGAGTCTGTGATGAAAGCCTTCCTCCCTCCGCCAGGCTTCCTCCCGGTCGCTGATTCTGCACCGGGGAGTCCCGAGGTTAGCAGCGATCAATGTCCCCGGCGCGATCGCCACATCCCCGAAGAAGTCCTGCCCAGACCTCGCAAATGTCGTGCAGCTAAGAGGTGTTCCCTCCGTGGAGAAAAGATCCTAAAGTCTGGGGGGATGTTCCCCTTGGAAGGTTATGCTCTAAGAGTTGGGAGACTAGGAGGTGGCTCCCAGGGAGGAGAGGGAAGGGAGAGAGAGAGAGGGAGAGAGAAATTGTCCTCCCCGCTTCGCTGTTTTACTGGCCTTCGCCACCAGGTGCCTGACTGCACTTCTCTCTTCCCACAGCCGGCACGAAGGGGATTGCTCTCCTCTGTCAAAAGCCACTCTCCTCTCCAAACACCGAGCTGCTGGGTCTTAGAGACTGCCCTCTGCCCGGGATCCACTGGCAAGCATTTTCATTCCTGTCACATGCGGCCTCATCTTATTCTCACAGATCTGGGAGGAACATGTGTGTGTGTGTGTGTGCCTCTCACACAGTGGATTCCCCTCCCATCTCTGTGGCTTGCAGTGTCAAGGGATTTTTTGGTTTTAACTTAAGACTTTTCAGGAAAGTGACACATAGAAATAGTAAAGGAAATGTCTTGCAGTGATGCTTCTTATGGGGAAGCAATCTTCTTTGGGGGGAAATTTTTCTTTAAATAGATGGTGACTCTTCAGTGCACTTAACTTGTAGGGTGTGCATTTGGGGGAAAGGGCTCATTTTCTTCATTTAATGCCTACGTGTAAAAGCTTGTCTTCTGAAGGGATTTAAACAGTTTCCTTTTATTTTGTTATGGCACATAAGCGAGTGAGACATAAAAATGTTTCTCGATTCAGAAAATGAGCTGAGTAAATTATTGAATTTGTTTGTTAAAAAATATATATCTTTTTTTTCCAGGTGTAGATGTTTACCATCAGACTCTGGCCTTCCTCTCTAAATTCATCTTTGCCTTCCTCCCTGCCTGTGATCCAGCCACATAATCTACCCCCCCACCTGCCTTTTCTTCTGCCACTGACTCTTGTCCCTCCATCAAGACAGCTCTCTATCCCTCCTCGAAAGTTTAACCCCTAAAGGCATCTCTTCAGAGAGTATTTTCCTCATGTGAGTCCCTCAGATATTTTCCTGCTCTGTCCTCTCTTCATGGCAGTCAATTCACTTTATCACTGCTTAATGTATACATCTGTTATGCTTGTTGGTCTAATTCTTCCAGTCACTATAAGCTCCAGAAGGCAAATTCTGTACCTTTCTAATTCAGCAATATATCCAAGAGTCTAGTACTTAACAAGCACACCAATATGCCTGGAGTGGATAAATATGTGTGGGAAGAACCTTTACCAGTTATTTTAATGTGTAAAAACCTCCATGACTTCCTCACCCCTCAACACACACGTGCCAGTTGATCCCCTCCTAGTCAGCAGCTAAGCCTAGAGTGTTCAACGTTATAACCAAGCATACAGAGTTCTTTAGTTTAAGCCTATTCTCTTCCACAAATTTATCAAAGCTAGCTTCCTGTCAAACTTCCACTTGTATCTACAGCTTTCAAGGTTAACACCAAGTAGACAACCGTCCATAATTAGTAGAGATGAACATCAAATTCTCAAAATAAATTTTAAATATTCACCTTACATAATTATTTTACATAATATATAATAAAATATAAGGTTGCAGGCTGGGAATAAATGAATTTATATAGAATGTATAATGCATAAAAAGCTTCTTTTCCAGAAATTATCAATAATTCAACATGGATAACATAATTACATATGTTTTTTAAAAGTTAAGTTTCTTCATAAAAAGTAATTTTACATCCCCTATCAGCTTGTTACCACCTAACTTTAGAAAATTGAATATAATAAGCAAAATTTACTTTGAGCACATTAACAAAGTGATACTATCTCTAAAATAACTTTAAAATTTGCAACTATGAAAATACAGCTTAAGAAAGATAGCTTCAAAAAGTAAGCAATAATGTTATGCCTTGCCCAGGTAGTTCAGTTGGTTGGAGCATCATCCTGTACACCAAAAGGTTTTGGGTTTGATTCCCAGTCGGCATATACCTAAGTTGCCAGTTCGATCCCCAGTCGGGCATGTATGAGAGACAACTGATTGATGTTTCTTGCTCACATAGATGGTTTCCCTCTATCTCTCTTTTTCTCTCTCTCTTTCTCCCTCCCACTCTCTCTAAGATCAATAAACATATCCTCAGGTGAGTATACCAAAATTAATAACCAATGATGTTTAAACATCATGCAGATTGAGCAGACTCCAGATAGTTTCTTAGTATGGCATAAAATTATAGTTGGATGAAAAGTGATATTGTACTTAATAATAAAGGCAAAGCTTAACCATATTTTTTAAAAGTTATATACATATACATATATGTATTAACTGAGTGGCCAGATTATTATGACCACCTGACATTTGTAGGCAAATTAGCCTTAATTTCACGCTCAAGTTGCTAGAGGGCCAGACCATTATAAACAGGGAAGAAGGTTGTTTACCATGACAGTAGAAGTGATTTTTTTCTGAAGATATGGGTAAACAACGCAATTTAACAGCCTTTGAATGTGGGCTATATTGGAACGTGAGCGGCCAGATTATTATGACCACCTGACATTTGTAGGCAAATTAGCCGTACACGGCATCATAGGGGATATGGAAGCCGAAGTCCTGTTCAAAACCTTTGCTGTCTGCAGTTACCAAGATAAAATGTCTCCAATTCGCCAGGAACACAAGGACTAGACAGTAGAGCATTGGAAAGAAGTCATGTGGTCCGATGAATCATGTTTCCAGTTGCATCATGCAGATGGCAGAGTGAGAATTTGGTGGAAACAGCATGAAAGCATGCACCCCACACTCATGAGTACATCCCTGCAAGTTGGCAGGAGCAGTGTTATGGTTTGGGGCATGTTTTCCTGGCATGATTTGGGCCCTTTAATTCATGTGGAACAACATCGGAAGAGCACAACATACCTAAGTATCATTGCTGATCAAGTTCATCCTATCATGTTGATGGCGTATCCCAATGGAGATGGCTTCTTCCAACAAGACAATGTACCATGCCATGATGCTCATATTGTGCAGGAGTGGTTTCAAGAACATGAGGGAGACTTTACCTTGCTTAGGTGGCCCCCACAATCACCAGATCTCAATCCAATTGAGCATTTGTGGGACGAAGTTAAAAGAGCCATCAGGCAGCTGGTTTCACAACCATCAAATCTCACAGAACTGGACAGTGCTATTCATCAGGCATGGTGTCAGAGTCCTCGCATCACCTTTCAACACCTCGTGGAATCAATGCCAAAAAGAATTGGCACATTATTGAAGTCAAAAGGTGGCCCAATAAAGTACTGATGTGGTGGTCATAATAATCTGGCCACTCATAATAATATATATTCCATATGCAAAGGCAGTTAAATCACGTTGTTTACCCATAGCTTCAGAAAAAAAAATCACTTCTACTGTCGTGGTAAACAACCTGCTTCCCTATTTATAATGGTCTGGCCCTCTAGCAACTTCAGCGTGAAATTATAGCTAATTGCCTACAAATATCAGGTGGTCATAATAATCTGGCCACTCAGTGTATGTGTGTGTGTGTGTGTGTGTGTGTATGCATACAGATATATAGTGACTTCAATTCATCCTATATAATAAAGAGGTAATATGCAAATTGACCATCACACCCTCACACAATATGGCTGCCCCCATGTGGTCACAAGATGGCCACCACAAGGTGGCCAGCAAGGGAGGGCAGTTGTGGGAGACCAGGCCTACAGGGGAGAGAGGAAAGTTGTGGGTGATCGGGCCATCAGGGGAGCAGTTAGGTGTCAATCAGGCTGGCAGGGGAGTGGTTAGCAGTGATCAAGCTGGCAGGCAAGCGAGCAGTTGGGAGCCAGCAGTCCCGGATTGTGAGAGGGATGTCCGACTGCCAGTGCATGAATTTCGTGCACCAGGCCTCTAGTCTTTAATAAAAAGAAATTATATTTAACATTTGATATTGACCAGATAGACTGGCAATATGAGCTACAGAAACTATAGGTGATTTCCAAATCAGTTCCAAATCTGGGTCTAATTAAATGTCTACAGAGACAGAGATTTCCAAGTCTTTTGCTATTTCACAAATTCCCACGCAAATTTATTAGACTAAAATTTCCTATAATCAAAAATGGAATCTGATCACAAAAATATGATTGCTGAAACATATTTATATAACTTTTAGAGGAAATCAGGACTCAGTTCCCCTTCATTGACATGTGAGGAAGTGAGACAACCATCAGAAAATGAAATAACTTTAAATATCTGAAATAGGGCAATGAAAGACTGAGGAAGTGAACTGAGAAAAGGAATTTATCTAGATGCCCTGAACCACAATTTCAGGAGGAAGACAACTACCCATGGATGCTCCAGGAGATCATGTGAAAGGGGTAAGATTCAATTTTAGCAAAGATGTATAATTCACAGACAAACTGCAAACAGCCATAACAACCCCAAGTTGGGGAAGGCAGTGGAAACACCTGCAGGTCATGAGATGCTACAGTTCAGAATCACTCATCCATGGATACATTCATCAATGTCACCTCTACCATAGGTATCAAAGCAAATGTACACATGCCATTATTAGGTTCCTTATTTTAAGTAATTTTTAAAAATGAGAACTTTTTAGATTTTTTTTCCAGTAGACAAGATAATTTTCACTCATCATATATGAATTGAAAAACAGTTTTCAATGTTGTAACCCTCCCGCCTCAGAACTTTCTAAACAATTTTACAATTTTTGTGCTTTTATTTTTATTTTCTTAGTTTACTACAGAGTAAGATCAAAATTTATTTTGACTTCCTGTAATTATTAAATGGATAAGTGGTATATTATTATTATTCCTTAAAATAAAGTAACAAATAATTTATTTACATAGTTGACCCTACTTAGTTTCTAGTAACTAGCATTTCTACTCATATGCTCTAAAAATTTCCCCCGAAAAGGCTTATTTCCCAGAAATTTTATCTTTATTTCATGATGTTTTTAAGCATATGTAGCAGAAGATACTAAAATATAAAATATTAAAATTTTTATGAATAAGAAATATAGTCAATGTTATGCGAATAGATGAGGAATAATGAATTAAATAAACTTTTAACATGGTGATGTAGTTGAAAGAATATCCTTTGGCCCTTCCCCAAAATGACCATCTCTACTATGGCATAGATACTTATTTTCTATTTTTTTAAAAACTAATGTTGAAGTTAAAATAATTTCTGCTCACCTTCAGCCTATATTATGCTCCTACCCTTTAATTTTAAAAAAAGGGAAAGAGAGAAAAGAAAGAAAAAGACAAGGGAAGTTAAGAGGACTAACATGCCTATGCAGATATACCCCAAAAGAAGCCAGAATGTAGAATGAATATTACCAAAAAAATAAAACTGGGAACATAAATCCCCTTTCTTTTAGATTTAATGGAAAAAATAATGATAAATGCATATTATTACGGAAAATTATATTCAATTATTTAGCCATATAATTTAAAAATTACCCATGTCATGAGAATACATATGTGTGTGTGTTTTTTATAGTACTCTATAAAAGATAATGGAGAATCTTCTTTGTAGAATTTAGGGGTTTGTGATAAATACTAACAGCACCCCCCCCAAAATTATTATTTATTGCATCTCAGAGTCATGAACATTGATAATTATAGTTTGAAATTTTAAAAATAAACCCCCTCAAAAGGCTAAACCTCCTATGTAGTATAAGAAATAGAAACATAACAAATCTACAAAAGAAATAGTCTGGCTGAAACCGGTTTGGCTCAGTGGATAGAGCGTCGGCCTGCGGACTGAAAGGTCCCAGGTTCGATTCCGGTCAAGGGCATGTACCTGGGTTGCGGGCACATCTACCAGTGGGAGATGTGCAGGAGGCAGCTGATCGATGTTTCTCGCTCATCGATGTTTCTAACTCTCTATCTCTCTCCCTTCCTCTCTGTAAAAAATCAATAAAATATATTAAAAAAAAAAAGAAAGAAATAGTCTGATAAGATCTTGCATTAAAGCTCACAACAAATGAATAGCTATATATACATATAAAAAGTCAGCGACTGGAACACCGGAAGGACTAGAATGACCAGTCACTATGATGCTGACTTCAGCCAGAAAACTAGCCCGATCAGGGAGTGGGGCTGGATGGCCAACCTCCCACAGCCCCTCCCCCCAGCCAGCCCCACCAGCGATTGGCCCTCACCAACTCATTTGCCCCTGGTTCCTCCCCCAAGCCAGCTTTGCTCCCAATGCCCCCTCACACACCAACTGGGGGTGGGGCTGGCCGGTCAACCTCCCATGGGCCCTCCCCCAGTCGCTGACCCCCAATCGGCATCCCACCCCCTAGCTTGCCCAGCCCTGAACGGGCCCCAATTGGGGCAGGCCAGCCGGCAAACCTCCCGCCATCTCCTCCTCCCAACAGGCCTGGCCCCAATCTGCCCCAATTAGGGCTGGGCCAGCCAGAACCCACCCATGCAAGAATTCATGCATTGAGCTTCTAGTTAATACTAAAACACAGTAATAATGCAAACAAAACATAAGCATGCCAGTACATATCAAAGAGCATCACTTTGCAATTATATAAGTGCAAATAAATGTGGAAGAAATGTTGTCAAACATCTTCAAGCCAGGCACTTTGGTCCTCAATGCACTTTTCCATAAAAAATGGTTATCGATTTACCTACTAGTAGAAGCTTTAAGTGGTCAGAAATAGTGAACCCTAAAAACTATAACTATAAAACTGAGGAATTTTTTTAATTGCCACCTTCATTCTCAGACCAACAATCTTAGTATTAGAGAAAAGGAATGCCTTTGGCTTCATTAATCATTTTGACTTTGTCAGTTGGTTCATTTAAGTTCAAGAGCACAATTCTTTAGCAAAATTAATCTCTATAAACAGGCCACTTATCATTTTTTTTAAACTAAGCTTTTGGAAGGAAAGTGGCTTTTCTGAAAATATTTCTATTTCAATAGAAGAACCTAAAAGTGTTATGCCAGAGCACACACACAGGGTGAGAAACCAATATAATACCAATAACAATAAAGCCCTCAGAAACTGTCAGTGTTTCAGTGTGTTCTACTGGCATCACTATAACAAGAAGTGGGGAAATATGAGAGGCAGAGCCACAGATGTGGAGGGAGATGAGTAAAACAGTAACTGATTCTAAGGAAAAGGTCTTAGAGCCAGGAAGTACCATAAGTTATACTGGCCTTCAATGAAGTACATTTGGAGTATCCTATCTAATAAAGAGGGGATATGCTAATTGACCTTCACACCATCGCAAAGATGGCGGGGTCCACAGCCAATAAGGAGGGAATATGCTAATTGACTGTCCTGCCCTCAAAGATGGTGGCACCCTTATCCAATAAGGAGAGAATACGCTAATTGACTGCCCCACCCTCAAAGATGGCGGCGCCCACAGCCACAAGATGGTGGTCCTCAGTCCCCTCAGCCCAGGTGGACCCAGCTGCTCTGTGTGCCTACCTCTGGAGACCCCCAGTCCCCTCAGCACCCAGCCACCCAGGGCCAGCCCGAGGCGCAGGCAAGCCTAGGATGGTGGCTGCCCAGCTGCCCAGGGCTGCCCGAGGCTCAGGTAACCAGGGTTGGCCGAGGCTTGCGCTGCTGGCAGTGGCCGCAGCAGAGGTGTGATGGGGCGTTGCCTTCCCCTGATTACTGGGTTGCCTCCCACCCCTGAGGGCTCCCGGACTATGAGAGGGGGCAGGCTGGACTGAGGGACCCCCCTCCAGTGCATGAATTTTCATGCACCAGGCCTCTAGTAAATAAATAAACAAACAAACAAATAAATCTATGGAATCTAGAAGGAAATACTTAATGCGATTAAATTCCAAAATTGACCACTTACTTTCAATTAACTTCTAGTGTTGAAATGTTCCTATTCTGAGAATAACAAAGACTAATACCATAAAACAGAACATTATTGCTTTATGGTCTGTTTACTGACATATAATTGTTGTTTGAAACTGTTTTAGAAAATCAGACAATGTGAAATTTCTTTTCTTTTTATTCCCATGCATACACTAAATAACATGGAAATAATGGTTAAATGAATAAAATTATATTTAATGAGCTAATCTTTAATGATGTACCTTAACAAATTGCATATACATAAAATTGAATTGTAAAGAATATTCTATACCTAAACAATAATAATAATAATAAAATTATGATTTTTTTCAATTCATCCCTATATGAGGGATAGAATTGCGCCCAAAGTCTTTCCAAATTTTAATTGTACTAATATCTGTTGACAACGACTTCCCTATTATAATCACTATATGATTTGTCATGGACTTTTAAAACTTTGATAATTTTCTCTAAGAATACAATTTTGAGTTTTTGGTCACTGTTAATATTCTTATTATATATGATGTTTTTCAAAGTTCTCCAATAAATTAGAATAAAAACTAAAATTAGGTAATGATAATAAATTAAAAAGGGACACTTCTTGTCAAGATGGCTGAAAAAAAATGTGTTGTTAGCATATAGAAAAACTACTGATTTCTGTGCATTAATCTTATCTCCTACAACTCTACTGAATTCATCGATTGGATCTAACAGCTAAAAATAAATAAGCAAACAAACAATACTTTTAGTGTTTAAACTACCGTTGACTTACTATTAAACACACACACACACACACACACACACACACACACACACACAAAGAAAAAAAACACAGAGAGAAAGGCAAAGTGGGGGCTTATGGCGCTGTGAGTTAGAATCATCTATCTTGCATGACAAACTATGTTTATACCCAGTGGTCACAAACTGCTTAATCAGCTGTAGCAACATGAAGTCTGTGCAGCGTGATATCTCTGAGTTCATTTCCCACTCTACCCATTTGTGACTGTTGCGAGGTCCAAGTTAGGGAGCACGTATCTGAATTTTTTAAAGCCTAAGGATGTGTGGCATTTTTGTTACATAAACTGAGATACTGTTGATGCGGAACAGAGAGTCCATTCCCTGGATGCTGCAGCCTGAATACTAGCAGTGCCATATGTCAGCATGACAAGAGGTTTCCTAAAAACCCAGAAACATCTTTGTCCTAATTACATATAAAATTCCATGTGTTTGCTGATAACTTTTAGGCAGCAGGTGTTTCCTCCCAAATGTGGGGTCTTTAGCTTCTTTCCTTTTTATTTTTAAATTTCCTGCTATAAATGCAGCCCCTCCACTCTTGCCTGATAGAAAATTTGGCCTGTTTCGCTGGTGCCCCTCAGAATGTATCGAATAAAGACTGCAAACCTTCTTCTTTTTCAAAGAGGATGCACTTGGAAATGAATGTGTGAAAAGGATGAAATTTCTTAAAAACATAACGGGACATGTGAATTTCTTTGATCTAGAGAATAAAGACTTAATTTATCTGTGGTAGGTATGTTTGTTTTGTTTTGAAGCACATATGGGTAAAATGCATGTGTATTAGAAGTCTCAATGCTAAAGACAGAATGAAGCCTCTTTATAGGTTTTTCTCCCAATAATCCATTTTAGAAGCAATCTCAGTGTATAGTACAGGGGTCCTCAAACTTTTTAAACAGGGGGCCAGTTCACTGTCCCTCAGACTGTTGGAGGGCCGGACTATAGTTTAAAAAAGAAAACTATGAACAAATTCCTATGCACACTGCACATACCTTATTTTTAAGTAAAAAAAACAAAACGGGAACAAATGCAATATTTGTATTTGCATGTGGCCCACGGGCCGTAGTTTGAAGACCCCTGGTATAGTAAATTGTAGCTCTTCTTATAAAATCACCTTAATAATTCTTTCTTACTGTATTTTTCTATTTCACATGATAATACTGCAAACTTGATTTTCTACCGACTTTTTCTGCTTTGGAAACTAATAATGAATTTTTTATGTTTATATTTACAAACTAATTTCACAAAAATACATTTTATAAATATACTTCATAAATGTTGATGAACTGATTAATGATGGGACTGAAGAATTAATTTTTTTTTACTTCTGTCTATATGTAACATAGCCTTGAGTTACCAAAAAAGACTATACTTTATTATATGCCAACCAAACTTTATAGCTGTACAGGGCGTTGACTTAAAGATAAATTTTCCATAGTTCTGGTAAATAAAAAATAATTTTTCTTTTATGATAAAAAGAAAAAAAAATGCCTTCTTAACTTTTAGTGAGTGTATTTTTTTATTAGAAATAAGGTAAATTTTTGGCTCAGTTATATTATGAATGTTAGAACCACTAACAATATAATCTTTATAACTACTATACAATTTAACTTAATCAGTATTATTTATTGAAAGTCAGTACACTTTAAATCACACAGTGTTAAGAAGCAGTGAGACCCTGAGCACATAGATTTTACAATATAATCAATAGCAGATAATGCAAACACAAATTCAAAGACCTGCTCTAAGATACACACCCAAGGGCTGTAATCCTGTTCTAAGTTTACAGTCAGGACTTCACAATATCTCAACCTTTATCATTGGATTTCATGTATAATATATTTTTTATTCCTTCAAAACATGTGGGATGTCCTAGAAAGTGAACTAACCTGGAATTGAACCCAGGACTCCTCAGAAGGCTGGCCAAAGCTCTATCCACTGAGCACACCAGCTAGGGCAAACTTAAAATTTTTACTAACCCTTTGTCACACACAGCTTCTTAAAATTTTTCTCTCTTACTTTATGGGCCTAAAAGCAGTGGATGTTTCCATCTTTTGGTGCCCCAAATTTCTGGACTGTTCCGATTTCCTTTTATTTTCCCTTGTATGCCCTATGATTAGCTGCCAAAGGCAGCTAATTTCAGTGAATACTCACTCTGAACATTTTTCCAGCTTTTTCCCCTTGAGCTGAAAGCTCAGTAGGTAGATGGTCTGCTTTCCAAGTTATCACTGGCAACCAGATTGTTGCCATGTATAACAGGGCTCTCCAACCTTCTAATCTCTCATATCTGATCCCTTGCCATGGTTGACTGATAAGCCAATGCCACATTTTAGGTCTTTTTGGCTAAGGAAAAGGGATAGGCATGGAGATATTGCTGGGAATAAGTCAGGAAATGATGTACACCACTTCTGTTTACATTGCAATAATAAAGTGGTCACACGGCCCAACCTAACCGCAGAGAAACCTGGGCAATGCAGTATTGGTATAGAGCTGGAAAGGAGAGGAGAAAATAGACATGTGTTAGCACTGACATTCTCCAACAAAAGCCACAGAAAATTGTTTGCACATTTGGTGTTTGTAGCAAAAAATACAAAAATAAATCAAAAAAATCACATTAACACTGGGTAGATATATACTAGTATTTACCTGCATACATGGGTCTGGTTCCATACCCTTAAGTACGAAAGCATGGAAAACTGAATAAATTGTAAACATGGTTAATAGTATTCAATTATAAACATAGGTTGTAAGACTGTAAAGAAATTCAAAGGCTTGGGAGATTGATGCATGCAGCTGCACATGTATTCACCCCCATGTGACCACATCGTACCATGCCACCCACCACCGGTGTGTTCATTCACAAATACTAATTGAGAGCCTTCTACCTCTCAGGTGCTGAGCCCTTCATTTTCTCTGCCCTAGTGAAAAAGCCCTGTGACTATTAACAAAAGCCAGCCCTGGGCCCAAGTAAAAGCCTGTAATGGGAACATCTAATAGTTAAACAACCCATGATGTCAGGAATAGAATGGTCAAGACGAGCAAGACAAATTGTTCCAGACATTTATTTCCAGACACTGTGTGTTCCAGCAAATACTGGAAGAATATTCATAGTAAAGCATAATTATGACTTTGTCTTTTATGCATACTGTCTTGTGGAATCATAGCAATTTTTTAAACTGGAGACCATAAAGATAATGTAGGAAAACATTCATTCTATAGAAAACAAAAAAACAAAACCCCAGAGGAATAAATAAATAGGACTGTTTAATGTAGGCAGTGCCAGAGCCAAGACTAGACCCTCTCCAAGGATAGAATAAAAAATGCTAAAATGGAGAGCTATCTCAAAATATGCCAATATGTTTAATAATATAAGAGAAAAAAGAAATTATAGAATTAATAATAGTTACTAAATTTGATTATCCTATCTAATAAAGAGCTAATATGCTAATTAGACCAAACAGCAGAAGGACCTTCCAGACGACCTTCCGGGTGAAGCTGGGGCTGCGAGGCCCAAGCCCTTTTGCACAAATTTTGTGCATCAGGCCTCTAGTTCTATATAATTATCCATAGTGATTTCCTGCATGCTGAAAATATGCTCATCTCTTCTATAGGTAAATTATGTTTTCCATTTTCCCCCTCCAGGACTTCAATTTACAACTTTTTCTTGTTCTAACTATAAATTGAATATTACTCAGTTTTAGTACCACTAATAGCTCATCAATGACAGATTTTCTATTCAATTTTTAAAATAAGCAATAGCAACATTTTCTTCTATTATGGAATACTGTTACAACATATTGCATAATCACATTCTTTTTAGCCATAATTGGGGGCAAGGAGGGGTGGACATTAAATTAGTTGCTTAATTCCAAGTGCTTAAAACAATAGCAGGCACCTGATAAGCATTAGCTAAATGTAAGCTATTGTTTTTGTCATCATTACTAGAGTTCTGGTGCAGGACATTCATGCACTCGGGGAAGAGAGGGGCCCCCTCAGCCCTGCCTGTGCCCTTTTGCAGTCTGGGAGCCCTCGAAGGATGACCAGTTGTGGGCACAGTCAGACATCCTTAGCAATGCCACGGAGTCAGGCCGCTACACTAGCCGCCATCAGCCTGGCTTGTGGCTGAGCAATGCTCCCCCTGTGGGAGCGCACTGACCACCAGGGGGCAGCTCCTGCCTTGAGCATCTGCCCCTGGTGGTCAGTGTGCGTCATAGCGACTGGTCATTCTGCCATTCGGTCAATTTGCATATTACCCTTTTAGTATATAGGATTATTGCTATAGCTCACATGCTGTAAGCCCAGAAGTTAGGGGTAATCTATAAGCTGGGAGACCCAGAGGTTGGCTGAGTAGCTAAGTTCTAAATGGAAACGAAACAGATAATATACATACACATGTGGAAGGAATGGTCATTGGACAAGATATCAAGACAAGTAGGGAAAGTTCTGGTTGTTGCTGTGGGTTTTTGTGCTTGTGATTTGGGATGAGAAGCAGAGCCTTTAGTGTCTATCAATTTATGGAATATTATTATTCAAACAGATTTGCATTTTCTCACTGATGCTGTCATTTTTTTGGTTGATGAATCTGTTGGCTGAACCAATCTCTCCTTGAAATATCTCAATAATTTTCTTTTATGGAGTGACTAAGACAGTATTTTGTTTATTTTGGTCAAGATTAACTGCTTTGAAAAGGAAATTGTATTATTGTTTCCTGTTTTAAAGTTTTAATAATAAAGAAAATATTTGTATTTTCTTTAAGAAATCAATTGAGAATGGCAATGTTTATGTTATACATTCATTAAATGGGAAGTCCAAAGAATAGTATTTACCAGGATGTGGCTCTGACTTTAGGTAATTCTTAAAAATATATTTTTATTGATTTTAGAGAGAGAGGTAGGGGGAGGGAGAGAGAGCAATAATTTTAGGTAATTCTTATTCATCAAATTTAAAATGTACAATCAATAGTAATACCGTAAAAGAATCAAGACATATTTGACTTCCTTTGTTAAGTACATTACTATCCCTTATTCTTGCATGAGTAACTGGTCATGCTTCTTAGTGTTAATAATAAATGACCTATAGCTGAAGAACTTTGTATAAGGTCAAGTTCTGAAAAGTCATCCATAGTGAAAATTTTATCAAATCAACTGAAAAAAATAATAAGCATATGTAGGAAGTAGGAAGACTTCTTTAATTTAATTTTTAATATAAGCATGATAATACCATAATCATATTATGAATGAACTAAAAACTATGAATATGAAAGAGTTGGGGTTATTTTATTCACAAGGAAGTTCAACAATCTTAAAAACATAGGTCAAATGCAATGATAAATTCAACTCAAAATAACCGATCATGCCATACCCAATAGCAGTATCACTGTAATTTCTGCTACAATCAGACTCACTTGTATAGCTTCATATTTGATATCAACTTAGGAAACAATGTGTTCCTATTTAAACAGGCTAACCAAATGTACTTATTCAAAGACAAAGCCAAAAGTGTGTGTGTGTGTGGGGGGGGGGTGCTTCTCTGATAGAATTATTTGCCACACGGGACTTTTCCTGTCACTGACCCATGAAAGTCTGTCGCACACAAGAGTAAGGAGCACCTGGAGTTCTAAGGTCCTGTCTGTAGTAAAGCGTGAAAGACATTTTAGCAGGAAGAGCAGCGCTAACAGTATGTCAATGTGAGTACCGATAGCAATCTCTTTAAGTTTCAATTTCACAACATCCTCAACCTGTAAATCAGGATATGGCCTATCTTACGGGTTTAGATTTTTAAGAATGAAATGAGATGATTCCGATAAAACTAACCAAGTACCAGCATGCAGCAGGGAAGCATGCTGCAAAATGCTGCTGCCGTAAAATATCACATGCCATAGAGGGCTGTAATCATTATTATTTCTGTCATTGTAGCACTGGTAGTAGCAGTAGCGACCGTAATAAAAAGTGATAAGGACTTAGGAGTAGGAGGGGAAAAGGAGAATTTAAGGCCTGTAAATATGACACCCTTGTTTCCCTGGCCATCCCATCTGGGGATTAAAACGAGGACCTGAATAGCAGCTCTGGTACAGGATTTCTTTGCCTCTGCTTTTTAAATAACCTACATCTTTCACCTCAGTTTCTCCCCTGCCTCTGGGATTGCCACAGAGATGTCTCACCGGTCTCCATAGATGAGTTCCCTGATAATAGTGTAATTTCTGCAATTTCCCCTGGACAGCACCCCAGGGGGGCTGGTGTGCCAGCATGTGAAGCTTGGCCTCTGATGTCCTTTGATGGGATCACCACTGAGCCTCCCCGAGGTGCTGCCACTGCTCTCAGTTCCTGCCAATGTCGGCGCTGCTCCTGCCAAGGCCTCCTCATGTCTCACTGAGGCTGCAAGGCCCTCAGTCACGACTGCTGATGCGTCAGCCCAGCCCAGTTACAGAGGCATAGGGCCGTGCCAGAGACCCAGTCTTCTTCGGTCTGGCTTCCAACAAACATTTGGATTCTGCAAACATTTATTGAGTATCTCCTATGTGAGGCATTTCCCTAGAATGTCTTTCCCTTTTTTAAAAAACAGTAACAACACTATATCATGTGATAGTGGTGATTTTTTTGAACTTCATGATTACTTATAGAAGGGTGGCTTCAATATAACATATATTAGATGGTTTTTAAAATGCATGGAATGTGATAATCCTGTCCTTTCTTACAGGCAATAATTATGTAGTTATGTGCTACTGCAAGGGAAATGCAAAAGACAACAATTTTAGAAATTATAATACAAACAAGTAGAATTTTTGAGAAAGATAAATTAGAAAAGAGCTTTAGATATGCATTCTATCTAATAATAGACAAACATGGTAATTAACCATGCCTCCGCTACGCTTCCCATTGGCCAATCAGGGTGATATGCAAATTAACTGCCAACAAAGATGGCAGGCAGCAGCCAGGCAGCTGAAGTGAACATGAGGCTTGCTTGCTCCAGTGATGGAGGAAGCCAAGGTTCCCTGCCTGCTGCGGCCCAGCTCTGAGCTCCAGATGCAACAATGTTGCAATTATAGAAGCTAAACAAACACCAGATACCTGCTTTCAGCCACCACGGCCTCAGAGCTGGAGTGGCAACAAAGTCTCAATTACAGAAGGTAAATAAATCCCAGAATAACAAAAAGAAAAAGAAAAAAAGGAGAGACTGGGAGCTTCATTTGCAGGCTTGGCCTGCCTGAAAATAGCCCTCAGCCCCTCACCCAGGCTGGCCAGGCACCCCAGTGGGGACCTCCACCCTGAAGGGGGTGCGGGCAGCCTGAAAACAGCCATAAGCCCCTCATCCAGGCTGGCCAGGCACCCAAGCAGGACCCCCACCCTGATCCAGGACACCCTTCAGTGCCGGGAGCCGGTCCATGCTTGCTGTTTCAAGGGACCTGGCACATATGGCATACTGTTCTTAATATGTTTGCTCACCTTCTTGGCACTATGTGTTTTAACCAAGGTCTCTGAGAAAGGTTGTTTCCCCAGGTAGGGATTTTCCCCTGAAGTTAGGGAGGGAATAAAACCTTTCAACTAAGTGCCAGGCGGGTAATTAATCACTTTAACTAAGAACAATCATGCTTAAGCTACTTAATCTTTACTCCCTGGAATGGAGATAAGAAACGCCCTAACCTTTGTAATAGAGATTGATAGGATTGAATCAACTGGTATAAATACAGATGTAACGAGACAGAAAGAGACAGAACTTAGAATACAGAGCTTAGAACACAGAACTAAGAAGACAGAACGAAGAGAGACAGAACCTAGGCACAGACCCTACACAGAATGTTCTCTAGAGACAGAAGAACTTCGCTGGAGAGAACATGGCAAAAGTTCCTGGACAGAAACTGGCCTCAGAACCTAGAGACAGAACCTAGCGAGAGAACATGGCAAAAGATCCTGGACTGAACCTGACTACAGAAATTAGCAAGAGAACCTGACTAGAACCTGGTAACTGAACCTGGCTGGAGAACCTGGACAGAACCTGGCTGGAGAACCTAGCGAGGGAACTTGGCTACAGAACCTGGCTGGAGAACCTGGAGAACCTGGCTGGAGAACCTAGCAAGACAACATGGATACAGAACCTGGCTGGAGATCCGAAGCAGAACTTCGCTGGAGCCAGACCAGAACTTGGCTGGAGATCCTGGCTAGAGATCCTGGCTAGGCTGCTGATCAACTGAACGCTGTCTCTGTGTCATTCCTTCTTCGCCGACTCCATCCACACCTTTGGGGACCCCTGGACCTGCTGGGGTTGGACCCCGGCACTTCAGGGCAAACCAGCTGGCCCCCACCCGTGCACCAGCCCTCTATCCTATATAGTAAAAGGGTAATATGCAAACTGACCCTAACAGCAGAACCACTGGGAATGACTAGTCAATATGACACACACTGACCACCAAGGGGGCAGACGCTATATGCAGGAGTTGCCCTCTGGTGGTCAGTGTGCTCCCACATGGGGGAGCTCTGCTCAGCCACAAGCCAGGCTGATGGCTGCCAGTACAGCAGTGGTGGTGGGGGCCTCTCCTGCCTCCTCAGCAGCGCTAAGGATGTCCGACTGCAACTTAGGTCTGCTCCCAGCTGGCAAGTGGACACCCCCTGAGGGCTGCCAGAGGGATGTCTGATTGCCATCTTAGGCCCTATCCCCCGGGGAGCAGGCCTCAGCCAGCAGGTGGTCATCCCCCGAGGGGTCCCAGACTGAGAGAGGGCACAGGCCAGGCTGAGGGGCCCTCCTCCCCCCCACCAAGTGCACAAATTTTTGTGCACCGGGCCTCTAGTTTTTAAATATTTATATATTGATTCATCTTCAAGAAAATAAGTATAACACTCTGTAAATAGTCTTGTTGTGCAATAGATACTATTATAATAAGTAAAATGAGAGTAATAGTTAAGGAGAGACTAGCATCATTAGTTTATAAATCTGCTTTTAGGCCAACTCATATTATAGGCCTCAACGGTACTTTTTAGTCTAATTGAAACAGTGAGTTCTTGACCATTGCTTCAGAAATTGAAAATTACTTCCCAAGTTTTACCAATGCATTTCTGCATTTTTGGCCAACAACAACCCTCTGTTTCAGTAGCCTATTTCTTAATTCCATTTACGAACTCATGTACGTCTATAACCATTATAACTCCCCCTCCTCCCAAGATAGAAGAAAGTTAGGTGTCACTCCTACTTTCTAAGACTAATTAAACCCTCCACCTATGTCCTGTTGTTTGTTTGCTTTTCACTTTTTAATCGGAATTTGCATACTCTCCTCTCATATTTTCAAGGTCTTTCTCTCCATTGTTTATATAAGCACAACCAAATCTTTGTTTCTTAAAATATAGAAACATTTTAAATCCTACAATTTCTCTGTGTCCAACTTCCCAACCCAGCCAAGCGCTTAGAAATAATTTTGTAAACTTGCCTTTTCTGTTCGCTCATTCCCTGTTCACTCTTCAATCCCTTGTAATCTGGTTTAAGCTCTCCAAAGGGAGAGCAAAGACAACAATAATGAAATGATTCTGAATCCAGCGGGTACTTTTGGGTTTCTACTTAACATTTCTGCATCTTTTAATTGAATCACATCGCCTTGCACAGCATTTCATTTGCCTCCTCAGCCCAATTTTTGTAGGTTCATCTACTTCTGTCCTTTCCTCTCAAAAGTTGGTGCATCCACGTTACCACCAGAACCTTCTTTCCACGACGCTAATCTAATGCAACTTTTTGTTTTAAATCTGGACGTGGTCTCCCATTTCCTACAAGGCTTATTTTTTAGGCTAATGGTCTACTCATAAAACCAACTCTATCTGAATGATACAGTTTTCCAATGTGCCAGAACCTTTCATGCCTCAGAGCTTCTGTACATTTCCTCTACCTGAGATGCTCCTGAGATAAACCTAGAACATTTGCTTTGGGTCAGCAACTATTGATTAGGCATCTACAATATCTAAGAAAATATACTGGGCTCATGTAAGGAGGATGACCATATGTCCCATCTTTAATATCACCAATCTCATGGCCATAGCAGGGACATTGCTTTGTGTGCTATCACATCAGACTTTATTAACCATTCCCCTAAAATTTTTTGATGGCTTCCTATTATGTTTCACCTCCATTATGTTTCACAAGGCTGCCATATACAATATAACTTTTCCTATACTGTCTGTTTTCACCTGTTTTCATCACACGCCTTGCCTCTAATGTATGTCGGATTTTAGAAATATGCTTTCTTTCTTTATTTATTTCTTTTTGCATGCTATATATCATGGGGAGAAAGTAAAATGCATTTATTCACACTCAATAAGACAAAATATGCAAAACGTGTGTTCTTCCTACTATTATCATATCAACCAATAAAATACATGAAAACAGCCACAAATTAAGTAAAAATCTCAATGCCAGAAGCATAAAGCATTTCACATAGCTTCCTCAAAGTGAAGTTTAAAGCATACACATTGACACTCATAAAAATATACATTATCACTTTTAGTAAAGGAATATTAACTTTCTCCATGAAAAATAAAACATGTCCAAGGAAATGAATATAATCAACATTTCTCATTCACACTAAATATTCAGAGCTACGTGCTTTATTATTAGAACCTGCAAATTTATCCAGAAAACTAATATCACATTATATTAAACACAATAACTAAATCACCATTGATATCATTCATTTCACTGCTGTGTATGAATAAAATACCTGTATAAACATTTGCATATATTTAAAGCACATATGAATACAGCATAAGTGTTTTCTATCAAATAGAAATAGGCTTTCTTCACTCTATAAGTCCATCCATTGATAGCTCATGAAAACATATCTGTTCTAGAGTCTATATATATATATATATATGCCTAAGCGACTGTTATGAACAGATGACCAGCTGACTGGATGACTGGCCAGTAGCTATGATGCGCACTGACCACCAGGGGGCAGATGCTCAACACAGAAGCTGCCCCCTGGTGATCAGTGAGCTCCCACAGCCAGGCTCCAGCTGCCAGCCAACCTCCTGCAGCCCCTCCCCGTGGCTGGCCCCAATTGGGACTGGGCGAGATGGCCCAGATTGGTCAGGAGGGAGCCCACCCATGCATGAATTCATGCACCGGGCTTCTAGTTAAATAATAAGAACTAAATCATATTGCAATATAGCAAAGAGCACCTGGATGCTTTATGACTGAACTTTCTGAACTGCAATCAACTATGTACTTACTACTCAAAACCTTTACTCCCAAAAGTTGTAAGTGCACTCTTTCCAGCACATCTACTATTATACTGATATGTATAAATTCTGTCATTTTTAGATAATTTATTGCTTTATATTATCTCTCCACTGAGCATCCATGTCTCTGCACCCTTTGTCACTATTACCTGCTCCTTTTCTGAACTTTTCTACTTCTTTGACATCTGAGTTTTCTCTTACCTTTCCAGGCTCACCTTCTCATTCTCCTCTGGAGGTCTTTCTTCTCCAGCCTTTCAAATTGTTGTTCTCGATGTTATATCTGCTTTTCTAGATCTCGTTTACTTTCCCCATCTCTGAAAATATCATTCAAAGCACAATTTCAATTACCATGTAAGTAGGCACGACCCTCAGATTTATATCTGAAGATCAGATTTTTCTCTCATGTTCTGGACTTATTTAATATTGACCCCTGAACATACCACCAGTGTCTCATATTTAACATATTCTGAAATGAATCTATATATTAACTTCTTGTGTTTATTTCTCTGCATTCCTAATCTCAATTTTAAAATGTTGAAATTATTTTTTATGTTTATCCTTCATGTTCTACTATCTAATCAGTTGCCAAAACTTCTCATTTTTTTTCCTAAAAATATAGGGATATCCTCCTAAAATGTATACAAACTTAAGAGTTGCTAGCACAATTGATGTTTCTTTCTTCTTAGATTCAACCAATGGGAATTAGTAATTATTCAAAGTGTGTATACATTTTTGTGACACCCTGTATTTTTCCAGATTCTACCTTTAAAACATTTCCACTTCCACAGCTCTAGCTCTGATATGTATCACTTTTTGCTCAATATCCCCAATCTACATGTTTTCCTACTATCACTATTACATATTTCATTCGTTTATTTATTGAGTGCAAGATCTATGTCTTATTCACTATAATTTTCCCTAGCACAGTGTCTGGGACATAGAATTAATGCAGTATAAATGCTTGGCCATTCATGCATTCAACAATAATGAAACACAGCACCGACTATGTTGGCACTATTCGAGACACTCTGGATACTTCATGGAACAAAACTTGGAAAGATACCACCTTCCTGAAGCTTATGTTCTAACAGGGGACACCAGACAATAAATTCTAAAGAAAATTTATAAGTAAATAACTAGCATGTTAGCATGGAAAGACCCAGTAAAAAGAAAAGGAAGACCAGATTAACAAGGATGAGGAAAACCAGGAGAGGGCAAGTTCGAAATGAAATAAGGTGGTAGGATAGGCCTCTCCAGGTGACATCTTACTAAAAACTTGGCGGAGATAAAAGTGACATTTGCATTTAGAATAATCAAAAAAGTTTCAAAAAAACAAACAAACAAAAGTTTCAGGCAGATGGCACAGTGAATAAAAAGTCCTAAAATGAGAACACACATAATGTATTCAAAACAATAAGGAAGCCAGGGCTACAGGGAATATCAAGAGGAACAGAAGTAGGAAGTGAGATCAGGACGGCAATAGGCATCTGAGGCCATTGTGAGGACTTAGACTTCTCACCCTGCATAATAATATTGAATTATAAAAAAAGATAAAGTTCCTTATGAAAGAAATGGGACTGCAATGCAAAAATATTCACCAAAATAAGAGAAGATGAATGATGGCATCATAAAATGTCAGCTAGCTCAGCATGTCTAATAAAATATCCTCATTTTAAAATGCTGTTACCTATGTAATACTGGAATCCTTTAATATGTTTTCTAAATTTGGATTAGTCAGATGGAATCCACAAACCCACCGATTGGAAAGCTGACCCTGTACCACACCCAGCACAGTCCCTCAAGCTGCCTTGAGCAACCAAGATTTTGAAAATGTCCCGAATGGCCTGGAAGGAAAAGCTGCACCCAACGCTGGTTAACCTCTATAGGCAGCACTGATTCCAGCAGAACACACAATTTTTAAAACTGCTGCTGTGAGTCAAGTAGAAATGGAGAAGGTAGCTTCTGGAAAGTGACGCTACCATCCACAGCAATTAGTGGTACATTATTTTGAAGCTGCCTTTGAAGGTGGATTTTGCAAGGAGGTCCTGAAGCTCTAGTTTCACTTCCTTAGTTTAGAGAACTTTGATATTGATGGAAAGCTTCCATTTTGAGGGCAAAGGAGTCATGAGCCCTCTACAATCCCATCAGTGACCCCGTGCACTGGTAGAATACCTCATTTGGGGACACTGATTTCATCTGACCCCTTACCAGGCTTCCAGTGATGTCCTCTGCCCGAAGAC
This sequence comes from Myotis myotis, assembly GCF_014108235.1. Taxonomy (NCBI): domain Eukaryota; kingdom Metazoa; phylum Chordata; class Mammalia; order Chiroptera; family Vespertilionidae; genus Myotis; species Myotis myotis. The sequence goes on along the minus strand of NW_023416335.1, from coordinate 11,992,823 downwards.
AGGGCTACTCATTAAGGAAACGCAAATGGCAAATTCTACTTTCCATTATGTACCTAACCTAACATTTAATCTCCCAATATGTCTCTAACTTTATTCTATTTTTTTTATTCCTCACCCGAGGACATTTTTCCATTGCTTTTTAGGGAGAGTGAAAGTGAGAGGGAAAGACAGAAAGAAATAGCAATGTGAGAGAAACACATCAATTGGTTGCCTCCTACATGAGCCCCTACCAGGGCCCAGAACTGGGGAGGAGCTTGCAACCATGGTAGGTGCCCTTGATCAGAATCAAACCTGGGACCTTTTGGTCAGCAGGCCGATGCTCTATCCACTGAGCCATGCTGGCTAGGGCTAGATTTTTATTCTTCCAAAGCTAAGAACATATGAGAAAAATGGAGTCTCTTCAATGTATCTTTTCAAAACATCATTCTCTATGTGTAGAGAAAACAAACCCATGGATATGTGGCTTGAGCTACAACATGGCAGGAGCTTGGAAGATGGCACTCCCACCCTTAAACTAAGAAAACTGGAACATACTAACAATCAATGGCTTGTGCTGGACTGATCAAAGAAATGGGGTTGCAGAGCCAAGGGCCACCCCTAAGCCTGAAGGGACAGGAAAATCTGGAGTGTCATATCTGCTTACATAGCACAGAAGCCACAAGGACCATAAAATGGTAGGAAGGCTTCAATGGTAAACTAGCACCAGAGTGAGAAAGTCCAGGGCTTCAGTCACGGGAAGGGGGATCATGTTTCTGTGAATTTTTTCTCTAGGAAGCCCATCGTGACCTTACACAAAGAGCCAAGCAAGATCCTCTCTTGGCTCTGGCAGGGGGAGAAAAAGGATAATCATTACGAAATATCACCTGTTCTCCATTAAAAAGGCTTCTTCTCCAGGGGAAAAACGCTTTGCAGAGCCATATTCCACCTGCAGTGGGAGGGAGGGCATTCTCTCCATCCAGCCCCCTTTATCCCATCTGGGTCACCTCAAGAAGAGCAAGCTACCGGGCTGGAGCATTGCTTCTGAAGGTCACAACCCAGGGAAACGGGCCCACTCAGAGCTGATACTTAACCAAAAGACTGCACAGTACTTCCCCATCCCACACCTTACCACGCAGGGCGCCAAGCTAGTAACAGTGGATCACAGCTGCAAGAACTACAAGACAGGCTCTCTCTCAGGAGTACTGAGGGAAGCCTAAGTCATAAGGGGAGGCAAAAACAAGAAAACTGGAGGAGTATTAAACCTCTCCCACCTGCACACCTCACCTCCTAGCCAGATGAACATAGATCCTCTCACTAAAGACTATTTGCCTTAGTTGCTATTACTCTATGAAACATGTCCAGCTGCCAACAAAAATTACAAGGTGTAACAAAAGAAAAAAATCCTCGAAGGACAAAGAAATCATCAGACTGAGATAATGGAATTATAAGACAGAGGATTTGAAATAACTGTGACTAACATAGAGAGTAGAATAAAATATTTAAAGTATTAAAAGAAAATTAAAAACTAGAATTCTATATCCAGAAAAATTCTCCTCAAATGTGAGAGAGAAATAAAGATATCTCCGGGAAACAATGATTGAGGGAATTCACTGCTGCCAGCCCTTCCTTGCAAGAAATGTTTAAAAAAAATTCTTCAGGCAGAAAGAAAAAACAGTTTAGAAACTCAGATTTACACAAAGAGAAAAGAGCTATGGAAAAGATTCCTTTTTAAATTTTCTTATTAAATTAATTTATTAAAATTAAAGTAAAATAAACCATCTCATTTTCTCTGTTCATAATTTGCTGTGAAAGATAACTGTTTAAAGTTGTAATAGCAACACTGCATTTCATGCTTCAGCACATGCACACGTGTATATATGAGTGGCAGAAGTATTATAAGACGCCGGAAGGGCTCATAAAGTACCTGCACTACTCACAAAGCAGGGTAGTTTTAATTGAAGACAGATGTGAATTGGTTAAAAAAGTAGGACGGGAGTTCTAGAGCCTCTAGACTAGACCAGTGGTCGGCAAACTCATTAGTCAACAGAGCCAAATATCAACAGTACAAGGATTGACATTTCTTCTGAGAGCCAAATTTTTTAAACTTAAAGTATATAGGTAGGTACATTGTTATTAACTTAGAGTACTCCTAAGCCTTAGGAAGGCCACACTCAAGGGGTCAAAGAGCTGCATGTGGCTCGAGAGCGGCAGTTTGCCTACCACCGGTCTAGACCAACCAGCAAACTAGTTCTGATGAAGTATAATCGTTGTGCTTAAGAGGAGAAATAAAACCAAGTGTCTATGCCAAAAAAGTAAATAAATAAACTTTTCACAAGAATGCAATTAGGAATTCTCAGCTGCAAACCATAGAAGCTGGTTGTGCCTGGTCAAGCACACACACACACACACACACGAGTTGATTGGGTAAATATTAGGTGAGAGGGCTGGAAACCAGGTTTCTGACTAAATTTCCTACAAGAATGCTCTGAACCACACCATAGGCCAAGGAGCTCGCCTGCCCACAAGCTGTGGGTTTTTTTGTTTGTTTGTTTTTTCTTTAATTTGTTGCAAAGAACCTGCTTTTACGGCAACTGCACCTAGCGCTAGCCAGAAGGCCACTCCTGCAGCCAGGACCCAGCCCCACACGCACCGTGGTCACCCACGCCAGCTGCACCTGCCATCACGGTCCTCACATGGACGGAGCCTGCAAGCACAGCCCTCCTCCCACACCCGATTCTCCTCCCCACACGCCTGTTCGGACGCGGGTCTGGCTCCAGCTTTCTGGCTCCGACAGGGAGGTAAGCCTCAGAGGGTGGGCATTCGCCAGGCATCGATAGTTCTTGGCGGCCAGAAGCCCCGAAGCTAAAAGGTACTTAGGCCGTTTCAAATCTGTTCCCCTGTCCGCTTGTTCCTCGGGAGCTCGGGCGCTTCGCAGGGGAAATCTGAAACGTGGAGGGTGAGGAGAGACCTAAGACGCAGACAGATGGGCGGGCGGCAGGTGTAATCAGCAAGGACATTGACCTGAGAGGCTTGTCTTTGGCGGCCGCAACGTGAGTAGATCTCTACAGGGCCGTCGGAATCTTAAAGGTTTATTTAGCGCAGTGGTTCTCAACCGTGGCTGCACATTAGAATCACCTGGGAATCTGTTTAAAATCCTGATTTCTGGGCCTCCTCCTCCGGAAATTCTGTTTCTTTGTGATGGGTGGGGCCACAACATTAGTAACAAAGAAACAGAATTTCCGGAGGAGGAGGCCCAGAAATCAGGATTTTAAACAGATTCCCAGGTGATTCTAATGTGCAGCCAAGGTTGAGAAACCACTGATTTAGAGGCCTTAACTGGGTTGTCAGTGTGCGTCCAGGTGGTCTCCATAAAGCATTACTCAACCTTGAAGACAAACGGCTTTTGCTGTGGGAAGGGTGGGCAGAGGTACCTGGGTGGGAAGGTGAGGAGCCTCTGATTGCGGTTCAACTCCCGGTCATGACCCCTCCGTGACCTCTTCCAACACCCCTAGCAATTATAAAACGATGGTCCCAGTTCTTAAAAAAAATTACAATACTCCATGCCATTACTCCAGATGACATAGGAATAAAAACGCATTTGTGTTTGTACAAAAACTCATGAAGATTTCTGTGTAAAGAAAGACCAATTTTCAGGGTGTCTTTAACTAGCACAGCGACACACAAATTGGCAAAGTGCAAACAAGTATCAAAAGTTCTCTGTTCAACTATCTTGATCTCAAAAAAATGCATACAGCTTTGAACGAGGCTTAATTTATAATCAGGGATTATTTTCTAGCTTGGAAGAATCTGTTTCAAAAATATAAAGCATCAGGGATTGGCATGAAAAAGGTAACTGAGGCATTTCCGTGTAAGCATCTACTAGTTGAAGAACCTGAAAGCTGAGTAATAACAGACATTAGTCTTAATATGTGCTGTGATGTCCTTATATAAACAAAAATCTAGTAATCCTTCATGTCATTGCAATATGTCATAATACAGTATATATTCTTATATTTTTGTGATGAAAATACAATAGGAAGCAGGGCATAAAATGAAAAACTGGATGAATTTCAAATCCATTGTTCCTTAAAATATATTAATATTTATAATACAATATGTATTTTAATTTATTTGCCCATTCCAACAAATCTAATAATCTAATAATAGATTGGTCCTAGTTTTATAAACTTACAAGATGTTTAATACAAGGTCAGTAAATATTTTTTGATACAATCTAGCCTTTGTTTTCTATAACAGCATTCAAATTTCTGGGCTAGAGGAAGTGTTAGTTTAACCAAACTGCATTCACAGAGCAGTCTATAACATACCCAAACTAGCAATCCTCAAAATCTCCATCAATGAGAATGTGTATACTAAACTAGCCTGATAACTGAGCAGTATAAAAACAAATAATTACAGAAGTAAACTATAAAAAAGGAAAGTAGGGTTTGGGTTTATTTTATTTTATTATTATTATTCTTGATACTATTAGCAAAGGGACCTGTAGTGTGGGGAGGCAAATTCTCTAAGAGCATAAAACAGTCTCCAGAAAGAAATGAGGTACATTGGGAAGCGACATTAACTCTTTGTGCACACAAGAGTCCCATCTGTTGCCAGGAGACATCAATGCAGGATGGCTTGCCCACACAGAAGTGCTAAGGGACACATTGGTTCTTGCCATTAAACACTGGCTTTCCATTTGGTGTTTCTCTGGAGCAGATCTCCAATTAGCCATGTTGACAGTTTTTCATGCATTATATTTTTTCTGCTTCTGTCATAAAAAACTCTTGGTTATCCAAGAGTTCAGAGAGTTCAGTGAAAAATCCATAGTGATCAGAAAGACTTGAAAATAAGACAAGAGAAAATGCTGAAAGAACTGATTAATTCACTCAAAAGACCAGAAGACTGAAGGCGATTTTAAAACAGTTGTGAAATACCCAAGGGTTGTAATGTATAGATGATATTCTACAAAAAAACAATAGTACTTAGCTGTTCTGTATTTCAAATAAAGGTAGAAAAGTAAAAAATAGATCTTGACAGGAACATGACAGGTTTGGCTGAAAAGTAAGGAAAAATTATCTGGCTGTTTTGGGCTGTTGTTCCATATATATGTGTGTGTGTGTATATATATATATATATATATATATATATATATATATATATATATAAAGGTTTTTAAAGTACAAAATAAAATTAAGGAATAAAAATCACACATAATCTTATTACCCATAAATGACCATGGTGCATATGTTTTTAGTTGTGTAAAGAGGTGGGCAAAAGTAGATTAAATTACCAGCCATCATTATTATTTTTTTTTAATCCTCACCCGAGGATATTTTCCCATTGATTTTTAGAGAGAGGGAAAGACAAATAGAAACATCGATGTGAGAGATACATATGGATTGGTTACCTCCTGCACGTGTCCTGACCGGGCCCGGGTGGGGAGGAGCCTGCAACCAAGATATGTGCCCTTGACTAGAATGGAACCCGGGACCCTTTGGTCCACAGGCCAATGCTCTATCCACTGAGCCAAATCAGCTAGAGTATAGCCATCATTAGTTAAAAGGTAAATCATAAGCATGGTTATGAAATAACAAAAATAATAATAGTAAGAAGAAAACAAATAATGCAAATACATAATACAATAATAAATAATAATAATACCAGGATAAACTTTGTTTTGTGTACTCACAACTATAAACCTAATTTTGCCAACCCCTACATATATATATATATATATATATATATATACATTTGTAATATTTTGGATATGATTTTTTTTCATGGGACATGTCTTCAAAATAGTAAGTATTCTTTTACAGCAAGATTTATAATTTAATCACCATATCTTGAGGATGTGCTATAAGTTACATATCACATTTTGACTATTGATAATTATGATGAATAATCTTGTACAGTAATCTCTGTGAACATATTTTATTTTCCCCTGAGTATAGATTCACAGAGTACACAAGAGTGAAGTGTTAAAATATGTTTTATGTTATAAAGTACCCTTTAGAATGATTATTTCAATTTAATTTCTAACATTAAATGTATGAGTTTCCTTGGTCTTACATACGTTTGTATTTTTTTCATCTTTGTTTTACTTTGTATTATTTTTATTTTTGTTTTACCACTCTTTAATGAGCTTCCCACCATTTTTCCATTAGGTGTGTTGGTATCTCTCTTAGAATTTTTCAAGTGTTCTCCATATATTTAGAATTTTCTAATTTCTAATTTATTTTTTTAGGTCTCATTTTAATATGCCTTTTTTTCTCTTCATGGCTTCCTTTTTTATTAGAAAAATAAACTCTAAGCCCATATTCTAATTAATATTCAATTATATTTTCTTCAAATAATTTTAATCATTTTTCATGTTTAATTACCATTGTGGTGAGAGGCATTGAGTTCTAACTTCATTTTTTCCAAATAGTTACCTAAATATATTCACTTATCAAGCAATCCATATTTATTCTGCTAAATTTAATTGCAATCCAAGATTTCCAAAATATTTCCATGGACCTGGGTCTATTTCTAAGCTTTGTATTTTGTTCTACACGTCTCTTTGCCAGGACCATATTATTCCAATAGCTAGGTTTTGGAATACGTTTTAAATATATAGTGGTTTTGTTAACTCCATTCTTCTGTTGTTTTTATTTTTCCAAAATTACTTTGATTGTATGTGCTTCACATGAACTTTATTTCCCAAAGTGTGATTCATTTAGTATTCTTAGGGCAATCAAACTAGGAATATGCATCAACTTGGTGTCAATTCATACTCCAACACATCCAATATATAATAATGATAGAGAAAAAATTGAGAGGTAACTGAAAGTAAATAACAAGAATAGCAGGAGCTAAGGATTTGTTCCACTTTGGGCCCAGGGTCAGCTCTTATGAATCAGACAACCAAAATGCCCCACTTAAGATGAGAGTCTGAAGCTAGTTTCATAGTTTGAAGTCAACAGCATAGGTAAGTTAAAAAAGACAAAAAGTTATTCCTGACCAAAAAATGTAAGGATCCTGGATCAAGACCTGAATAAAGTGACAGATTCTTCATCAATCTTTGTTCCTAACTGTAACAACCAAATGCTGCACTCTCCTGTGTATCCCTACCAAATTTTGCTGGAAATTCATGTTATTTTTTCTTTTCTCCCTTTATTTCAGTGAATTCTGACCTTGTTTTATTCCATCCCCTTCTTCACCCACCTTATTATTATACTATGAGCTTCTCGGGGGTAAGGAGCTCTATATTATTCATTTATTCCCTCTAGCAGCTGCATAATATGTGGTTATTGAGTTGCATGTACCATGCAGATACTCCTTGGAAGCATGCCATTCTAAGGCTCTACAACCCACTAACACAGCCTTGCTCCAGTCATCATTCAATGGAGCAAGGCCAACAGCTGTCATCTCTAGAGGCGGGCCTGGACGATGTGGGGTGGGGATGGCATCACAAAAAGAGGTGCTGAAAAGTCTGAAGAAAGGCATTCCCATAGGGAATTGCTATCGTCATTACCAAGCCACTGTACTGAGGTGCACCAAAAAAGTGATGGGCAATGACAGTGGTGGATTTAGCAAATGTGGCTGTATGTGTGCATGTGTGTGCGTGTACGTGCATGTGCGTCTCTGTGTGTGGTTGTGTGTGTGTGTGTGTGAGAGAGAGAGAGAGAGAGAGAGAGAGAGAGGGGGTAGAAAAATTTTAAATGTGCTTATCCAATGTTCTTTAGGATTTATTTTCAATATTCTGATTACATAAAGTTACTTCCAATGTTAAAGAACTTGTAGGTGAAAAAGTATGAAAACAGTAGAAGTACTCAAGTCTAACAGCTTTACAGAAAGAGGTAGGTAGTATGGAGAGTAAGGCAAAGCCAAAGTCTTCATTCCTCTCCTGCCTCTTCCTGACTTGTTGCAGCCCTTTTCATTGGGGTGTGTTCAGACCACTGCCTTAGGCCTTCAGCCTAGCTCCACAAAGAGCTGGGTAGACATTAGAGGCCCAAAGCAACCAGTAGACAACATGGCAGGGCTTGCAGATATAATTTCAGAATAGCATTGTCTGTGAAAGAAAAATAATAGAAACAATAAATGCTTACCACAATTAGAGATTAGCTAAACCAGTGGTCGGCAAACTGCAGCCCTTGAGTGTGGCTCTTCCACAAAATACCATGTGCAGGTGCACACGTACAGTGCGATTGAAACTTCGTGGCCACACTCAAGGGGCCAAAGAGCCGCATGTGGCTTGCGAGCTGCAGTTTGCTGACCATGAAGATAAACGAATTGTGACAAATCTGTTAAATGGAAAACAAGTATCATTAATAAGAGAAGCTAAAAATTAAAAAACAGGTGAGGAATATTATACTCCTATATAATAAAAGCCTAATATGCAAATCGGCTGAACCGTGGAATGACCAGTTGCTATGACATGCACTGACCACCAGGGGGCAGACGCTCAACCCAGGAGCTGCCCCCAGTCTGTAGGTCCCAGCCAGCCAAGACAGCGGGGCGGGGGGTGGGGGGCATGATCGCCCTGCCGGTCACCCCACAGATCAGCCTTGATCGCCAGCGAGGCCTAGGGACCCTACCTGTGCTCGGATTTTGTGCACCAGGCCTCTAGTATTTAATAATATACCCATTTGTATAAAAATGATGTGATATATTTCTCTGTATGTCAAATGTTTTGAAGCATTCAAAAATTATGGTTATAATAACGACTAGCCCTGTAAAGTAAGACTATGGGTTAGGGCCAGTCGAAGATCTTTCTCTGTCTATCCTTATGTTCTGTTTTATTTTTTAATGAACGTGCATTATTTTATTTTTAAAAGCCTTAGTCATTTTATAGTTTTGCCTTATTACACTAGCCCTTCAATTTCCATCTTACTCATTTATCCTATATTTGACTAATTTGCCTGTCAAAAATTCCCACATGAATTCTGTGGCAGCAAGAATGAAAACAAATTACTAGCATAATCTTATTTTACCTCTAAGTTGCCTATACTAATGGAAATAAAAGTGTGAAACTTGTTAATGCCGTGTGTTTAAGATTAAAATCTTTTAGACAGAAATCTTTATAATTTCTTTAAATAGGTCCTTTCTAAGTCATATGAAAGTATTTGTTTTGACAGATAATTTTCTGTTCATGTCTAAAGTCAACTCCATTTCTATCTTTTTCCTCTGAAATTGTGGAAAATGAGTCACTAAGAAAAGTTCACCTAACACTTCCCTCTTGAATAAATTAAAAGATTAATACTTCTTACATTTTTTAAAATATGAGACTCAATTTAATTTATATAACTAAATGGAATTGATAGATCAAATGATCTTCTATAATTATATTTAAAATGGCCTATATGCTAATACATGTACTTATAATTAAAACTTAATTTCAGGAAAAAAACCACAACACCAAACATGAATAGTTACTCTAGGATTTTATCTGAACTCAATGGTAAATTTCTGAGGATATCATTTAGCAGGGGAAAAAAAAGTTTCTTTTTTATTATGACAATAAAAATATTGGCCACTTTATAACTTTTATACCTACTTTTCTTTCTCTGATATTGCTAGTATGAAATTGTGCTGGGACTGACCAGCAGACCCTGAGGAAGGGATGAATGGATTACTCTGACACATGTTTCTGTGAAAGAGAGGCTAAGGGAATCCTTGGCTATAGGAGCCAAAACAGCCCTGTTCGCCTGCCTCCTTAGGCTTTTATTATAACAACAGCTAACTAAAATTAACTATTAGCTACTCTCAGTCAGGTAAGTATCCTTGAGAAGACACATGCATCCTTTAAGCAAGGACATTTTGAAGTCTAAACATAAAGATTCCAGTAAAACATCCGGGGCTCAGACTTGCTTGGAAGAGTCAAGGCAGGGGCTGCCGCCTTCGGCAAGGTCCCCCAGAGGCCTCTGACCTTTCAGAGATTCCTCCTTACAGACTTTCCAACCAAGTCCCGGGCTTCTCCACAATATTGCATATTAGTAATAATAACATGAAGTGATTTAGCATGAACAAATGAAGGAGAATACTTAGGAGTAGAGACTGGTAACCACTGAAAACATATACCAAGAATTAAATATCTTTTCTGGGATGATTTTCAACGTGAAAGAGTGAAAAGAGAGTGACAGCTATTGAGTCTCTCCATATATGAGGCATTCTCTTTGGCTCTTTTTAAAAGTCTTGTAACATCTATGAGGCAGGTAGTTCAGCTTGCCTCACAGGTGATGGCAGGAGGCAGAGAGGGACTCACTCTTTTTTTTTTTTTTAATTAAATCTTTATTGTTCAGATTATTACATTTGTTCCTCTTTTTTCCCCCCATAACTCCCCTCCTCCCAGTTCCCGCCCCACCCTCTGCCCTCACTCCCCACCCACTGTCCTCATCCATAGGTGCATGATTTTTGTCCAGTCTCTTCCCGCATCTCCCACACCCCTTTCCCCCCCCAAGAATAGTCAGTCCATTCCCTATCTATGTCCCTGATTCTCTCTGGCCATTTATGTCCATGATTCCATGTAATGCTCATAGCAGCATTACACAGATTTGACAGGAGAAGATGCTGAGTCACAAAGAAATCAAGTACTTGGCCCACTTCAGGGTAGATAGGGGAGTAATTAGGATCCAAACCTACCACTGACTTGACAATATAACTTGAAATCATATTGTCTTCCAGTTCTGCCAGGATCCTGTGTCATTTCTCTTTAATTAGTAAAAAGTGGAAAGGGGACAGAGCAGGGCTCCACCTCCAGACAGCATCCACCTGGCTCTGCAGTGTCATTTGCCACAGGGTTAGTTGATTTCATCCATACAGCTGGGAGATGGGGCATTCCTTGAGGACAAGCCAATGTAAAGAGGACAAGGAGAGAATCGTGCTGGAGTTAAGATCTAATAAATTATCCTGATGTCCTTCATTGATGCTTCAGGGGCGAAAAATCACAACAGATATTTTTACCTGAATGGTTATTACAAGAAGAAAAAAAAAGTCATCATCTGGTTCTCCTTAAGTTTTCTAAGCATCCGGGAGCTTTGGGGACTGTCTGGAGGTTGGAATTATCACCCACGTGCAAAAGGCATTTTATAGAGTTCATGTCAGTTTGTTTTCTTGTTTGTAAATAAGAATTTACATATATCTGCTTGATTTTGAGTCCCCTTACAAGACTTGACAGTATATTACACAGGGCAAATAAATTATATAGATGTCCACAGAAAATTCAGGTAAGTTACTTGCTACAGTCAGTAGAAATGATATCAAGGGAAAAAGAACAAATGGAAGTATTTTTAATTATACAGAGTTCTGACTAATCAGAGAAAATATACAAATTTACCTGCAGGGTGAACTTTTTACTTGAATTGAATTTCAAGAAGGAATAAATATTTTAAATAGGTTTCTTATATAAAAGGTTTCTTAGCAAATTAATTAACCGGTTCCACTAGGAGGGAAGCCTAGAGCATAGCAAATTCCAAATTCTTTGTTCTTAATAGGTTCTAGAATGCTAGTCATGCATTGATCACCAAATGATATTTTGGGAAACATTTGGAAAGCAAAGTAATACACAGATCTGGTCAGTTCTCTCCTAAGGACCCTTTGAGAATAAACTCAACCCAAGCCATTTATTGGCTTTGATAATGAGAAAAGTGAGTTGGGAATTACCAGATGTTAATGAAAACCTGTTCAAAGCTCTGCCTTGCATAGGAGGTTGTTCAGTTTATTCAAGTCTAATTTAGACTAGAGGCATGCTGCTTAATAATTATCCAGTGCTTCCCTCTAAAATGTGCTAGAGAAATATTCTGAACAACCTGTTTATTTTCTAAATGTATACTTGTATATAGACAGATTTATGAGAGCCTTTCCCCAGCCAATAGGATTTCTGGGGGAGAATGGATTGAATAGGAACATTTACAAGTTATGCATTTTTTATTTTTATCTTTAGAAAAATCAAATGATACTGGGAAATAATAATCACAATAATGCTTTAAATTTGTGTAGTATTAACTAGATACAAAATAACTCATTTGGTATTTACAAGTTGAGCGTATTCTAAACCGTGGTTCTTTGACATTTTGAAATGTGCCTTTTTTACCAATTGAAGTTAAGCCTTTGAGACAACCAAGTGGTTTGATTACTTATTCTTGTATTTATGTATTCCAAGGATATCTATTGGACATAGAAGCAAGTTCTAGGAATGCAGAAGTAAGCAAGAGAACTTCACTGTAAGAGGCAATAAATATTGAATTGCAAAATTCATTATTTCATGATGATTGTGATAAGTGCTCTAAACATTAAGTACAGGGAGCTATGTTAGTGATTACAGGAATCACAATCTTGTATTCGAAGGAGGACGTCTCTGGGGAAGTGGTAGTTTACATGAGCTCTGAAAGAGAGGTAGCAATTAAGAAGTGGAAAGATTATTCCAAGTAGACGAGAAATAAAGTATGAATGCCTGAAGGCAGGATAAAGTTGTCCAAGTTTCATGAGCCAAGGATTTAATGAAAACAGGTATGGCTAGACTAAAAAAGTATGTGTGTGGAAAGGGTTTGCAGGGCAGGGGTTACAGAATAGTCAACATGAGATAAGTAGTAGCCAAATAACACAAATGCTTGCTATAGATTTTCATCTGTGTTCACACAAGAGCAATGAATGCTGATTAAGCACTTACTATGTGCCAAGTATTTCATGACTTCACGTACTTTAAAATTCACAACAACCCTATGATGAAGAGCCTGATGTCATCCTCATTTTACCCATTGAGCAGAGTGTGGAGAAGTTTTGGTCACTGTCCAAGATCACACACGAGGACATGAGTAAGTTAGGAAAGGACACAGGTGATTTTGCTCGAAGGCCTTCTCTCTTAACGCTACACTGAACATTGCCAAGCTCATGAAGGCTTTGAGCAGGGAATAGATGTATCCACTACCCACCCCTGCACGGGGGTTGGTGGGTTCCTGTCAGTGAACATCGATAAAGACAAGTGATGAACAAGGCACCAAGGCAGATGTGATTTCTCATATGCTCATATCTAAAATTATTCTATTCAAATGGACCCTGAAAGAAGCAACAGAAAAACCAAGATTAAAGGGACAGTGTATAAATGTAAAGTTTGTATAGGAATAAACTGTAACAATTTAATTAAAGTGGTATTTCAACAGGCATGGATGGGCAGAGAATATGAACGAGGTAACAATCATGATGATGATATGAATCAGTGCCTTTAATAGTATCTCATTTTACCGAGTGCTGTAATTTCACTGGAGCCTCACAATGACTTGGTAACGTGGTCAGGACAGGGAAATTCCTATTTTATAGGGTGAAGTACTTCTTTTTTAAAAAAATAAATCTTTATTGTTGAAAGTATTGCATATGTCCCTCTTATTCCCACCCACCCACCCCCACCTTCCCTCTGAGATTCCACAGTCTGTGCCATGCTTCTGTGTCTCTGGATCTATTTTGTTCTCAGTTTATTTTGTTCATTAGATTCCACATATGAGTGAGATCATGTGAAACTTGTCTTTCTCTGACTGGCTTATTTTGCTTAGCATAATACTCTCCAGGTCCCTCCATGCTGTCTCAAAGGGTAAGAGATCCTTCTTTTTTAGTGCTGCATAGTATTCCATGGTGTAAATGTACCACAGCTTTTTTATCCACTTATCTACTGGGTAAAGTACTTCTGCCAACTATACCTACCTGTGAGGAAGTCAGATTTCACTGAATGCTGACTTTTATACAATGTTGTCTATATAGGAAGAGCCTATAAAATAAGGGCACACAAGTACTGTAAATGATAGAGTGAAACATTTATAAACTTTTCCCATACACAAAGGGCAATAAAAAGAGTAAAACCAATAATATCTAATTTTTTCTTGTGGTAAATTTATACTTAAAGCACCTTGAGGCACCTAACCACAGTCCTGCCCTTAATAATGTACCTCTTGGTTTTTTACATTTTCCTAGCATATGCAAGTATTAGGAGATTATTCAAGATTCTTAGGAAGGCATGATACCTTTTAAAAATCGAAAGCTAAGGAAATTAAGTGAGTTTGGTTAATTTAATTAGTTGTCACTGCTTGTTTTAATTTTTTTTCTGTATAGAAGTAACTAATTATTTGAGAGTACCAAAAAATTGTGTCAGTATACAAATGCCTTTTATTTTACCATGACTCATATTTTAAAAGGAAAGTGTAATCAGTCTTGAATTGTGACTGAGGCCAATATGCTAATAAACAGAAAATGGCTTCTGTTAGAGTAAGCCAATGTCACTGACAAGAAATTACTTTATGTGTGACTGTGTGCATGTGTGTATAATTTATTTATTTAATAATAAATTCTGTCATTTATTTTCAGAAACCCGAGTTTCTGATGCACATAGTGCCCAAGGTAACACCTCTACTGGAGACTTGACAAACCCCAATTTTGCTCACAAGTCCGGGTCATGAACCCTGTGAAAAAGATCAATGAAAGAATATATAGTTTCCACTTTGAGTTACTGTTCATTTTGGCCTGAATTCTTTTCCTTCATTGGTCCCAGGCATAAATCCAACATGAGATTTATTTCTCACTCATGGCCACTCCTTTCTTGGTTGTCTTTCTCTTACTTATGGACAATAAAAATAATGTCTGAACAAATGTTGAATCCCACTTAAACCCTTATTCACCTGGCATAACAGATGATCAAGTTATATGACAGCTTTAGCACACATTTCAAATGATATTCTAACAATGTATCTGCATTGAAATAACTTCCTAGGCTCAAGATGGAACCCCTCTTGCCAGGGGTGCCACATCGGCAAACCCAAAAAGAGATAACTTTTGTATCCCTTTAAATTCTCAGCTTGAACAGAAATACAGTATTTCTAGTCATCCAATCTCCAAAGGCCAAGAAAACAGGGCCTTCTCACCCCAAACTATATGGTCCCAGCCAATCAGATATTTTCTCTTTGTCCTCTTTCTCGTTCTTTATTGTTCATCCAAAAGGGTTTTCTGCCTTCTGCCTCATTTTGAAGTTATCTACAGGAGACTGTCTACTTCATGAAGTGTTAAGTTTTTTGTATCAATTGAAGAGTTTCCTTTAATTACTTTTTTACAGTTTTTCGTGACAAGGAATGAAACCCAAAGCTGACTGCTAACAGCCTTTGGCCTTCTCGACAACAAGATACACAGACGGGTGCCTGCTATTATGAATGGTTATGGGTAAGTCACTCTCGGATCTGAGTTCCACTTCCTTGTGAGAAGTTTTCTGAGCTAAACAAATTTTATTTTGATTGATTGATTGATTGATTGATTGACTGATTGACTGTTCCTGGAAATGTTCTGGAGTTTTGAAAAGGTTCTGGGATAGTTATCTCAGGAGTCCACAATCAGTGGCCACAGATAGAGGACTCACAAGCCCAAGGTCCACAGCATAAAACACTGGAGGATGGGGAAAACCAATGAAGAAAGTCAGACTGTGTTGACCATTAAAATCAAGTCAGGCTGTTAAAAGCCATCAGGACTCTGGCCACTATAAGAAAATCTCATGAAAGGGATAATAGTTCTCTTGCTAATGGGACTCTTGGAAATCAAAGCTGCAGTCGGTGGGCACGGGTTGAACACTTGAAAGCTGGGAGAGCACTCTCTGCCTAACTAAGACTCCATGCTGGGATAAGCTGGACACAGAACAGGTTGGATCCACTCTGGGTCACCCTCACCCTCTAGAAAACTTCCATGCAATGACATACATTGAAAATCACCCCCAACCCCCCAACCCAGCGGCGCGTCCCTCTTGGGTTTTAATTTATCTTTGAGAGACACATGGCTTAGCTAAAGAAATTGGATCCTTGAAGTTTCAAACAGTTGAATGTGCCACCTGCTTATTTTATGTCTAAGTACTGTGGTCCCAAAGCTATACATATCTACAAAGATGGCAAAATCTTAAGAAAACCTAGAATTACGATGGCCACTGTGGGACTGATTCAGTTAGACAAGATTGTTCATTTAAGGTGTACACTTGAAAGCAAGGGTTCCCAAATCAAAGAGAATGAGACACCTATTTTAATTGGTAAGCAGAAGCCTCTAAAATGCTTAGTATTCCAAAATCGCTTCATCAAAAGATTCATTGCAATGGCTAATAAAAAATTAAATATGTAAGAGGTACCTAAGACAAAAGACCATACGATGGACGTGACTCCTCATAAGCTCCTCTATCTTCGCTGACTTGAGTACTCAGGCTACTAACCCTCTATCTGCATTGCCTTTCCACTCTGCAGGATCCCAAGACTATAAACAAAAGTCCACCAAATTTGTGACCTGGCAGCTGCAGTAGCTCTAAGGCTAAAACCTGAAACTCTTGGGCCTCCCTCCTTGCACCCTCCGAGGGGTCCATCACAAAACACTGGCCCAGAAATTAGTGTATCATTTGCAATAGAACAAGACAGTAGAAAAAAATGTCCTTGAAGGTTTTGTCAAATCCTTCCATACCAACTCGAATGCCCCATATCTACCCTGGAAGGAGGGCTCCTGCATGGGCTCTACCCAAAGTTGACAGGAATCCAAGGGGTTCTCTCATTAAGGGCTCCAAGTGATTCCCTTAAACAGCCAAGGAAAAATTAAAACAAATATCAATGAAAACCTTACCAAATTCTGGTAGATAACAGAGCTACACTCTCTACTTTCAATCCCACTCACTCTGGAGCCTGCAGACAAAATCCTGGAAAGCTGGCCAAAGCCAGCAAAGGGTGAGAATTTGTACCAGAGTCAGCTCCCCTAGATCCCCGCAGTGTCCAGTTGAGAAAGGAAAGTGGAACCATGTTGTGCCTTTCTTTCCAAGTTCAGACTCTTGCGAATTTGGTTCCCGGGTGCCCACTGGGTGTGTACGGTTTCACTCCCAGGGACAGCCATTGCCTTCTTGTTTGTCTTGCTTGGTGTTCTGAGAATCTGGGACATGCAAGTTGTTGGTTCTTACATATGCAAGCAGCTCACCCATTAGGTTGGCGGCTCCAAAAATGGCCGGACAGAAATGTGAGTTACCCTTCGTTCGTGGCGAGGATCCCGCTGACTGTTGCCAGGTCTCCGGGGAATTGTCTCGGTTTTTCTTTCTGTTGGCTATCTTTGGGGGTGGCTCTGGACTTTGGGGGGTAATATCTTCTGGGGTTGTTTAATACTGCCAGAAATATTTACCATTTCTTCCTGCTGAAACTTGTCAAGATATTTGAAAATGTTGTTTAAAGTAACTGTGGTAAGAAGTTGGGCAAATTGGAAGCCGATATTCAGAGCCTGATAGGAAGTAATTTTAGGCCTTCTCCCCTAAGCTACATAAAACTATGTTCCCAAACTATGTTTCCCCCCAAGGGGGGAAAAAATTCCAAAGACAAACAGCTCTACATCTAGAAGAGAGGAATCATTTGATTTCTGTCTTTGTTGAAGATCTCCTTGATATAGGAAACAAATTGAAGATAATATTGTTGAATGGGTGGCTCGGTGCCTTACTGTCATTTAGGTTACAACCCAATTCTTTGAGGAATTAAAACAACTACCCTACAAATTGAGGACAACTTGTCCAACTTGTCTAACAAATTGAGTCTTTACAACAACATAAAAACCCACTTACCCTTTTACAGTCCCCCAAACCTCCATATTCATTTCAAAAGGCTTGTAGGTATTGTGTGCCAAATAAGTCTGGACTGCATCCTGAACATTTTAAATATGATATGAGATTTGTTTTAATTGTTTGGAGAATGTTGATAAATGTTTGTTTTAGCAGGCCATAAACACAGTTTGGTTCCAGTCACATATTCAAATCAGTCTTTTGTGGGTTATTATTTCAATGTCACTTCTGTTTTTAAAGTCTTTGAGTGTTTGCAGGATCTGTCCTATGTATGTGCCACCTGTGGCCATTCTGAGAGTTGAGAGATGGTCTATTGCTTATTACAGTTCTCAAAGTCTGTGGTATATTGTTGATGATTAGATCCATGCGTGTGTAGCTCTGGGCTGAGAACAGGTGTCCATAAACAACTATGTTGGGTCACCTTTTTGAGCTCTGTGATCTTTCTGGTACTTTGTTCCCCTTAAGCTCCCCCTTTTTAGGCCTTTGGCCAAAAAGGTGGGACTTTATTTACCTTGCTCTGCCATGTACTTCCCTGAAATGCACTCATGTCTTGAGCCAAGAGGCTGAAAAGCAGAGAGAGAGAAAACAGAGTTTCATCCCTATCCTCCTGGACCGCATCTCCTCTCAGTGGAGAAGCTTCCTTCCTCTTCCTCAGAATTTTACATGACTACATGTCCCTTCTCCCCCCCCCCCCCACTCCCCACCATGCCAGAGGACCCTGTCCTACTCTTTAAATATAAACTAAAGGACTTCTCCTGGAACTCCTTCTGTCTACCCAGAAGTATACTTTGGGGTTCATAATAGGGGCTACATCACTGCTATTCTGATTCTGGTAATCTTCGTCAATTCACCCATTATCACTTCCATTTACTATTAAGAAATCTCAAATAGCTGCTCCAACGTTCTCCTCCATTTTTGAAGCTATAATCAGTAAGAGACAGAATGGATGTGTGCTTAACCATCTTATTCAGAGCCAGCCCTCCCCTCATTAGCATTTTACAAATTCTAAGATGCCTTGAAAGAGACTACTTTTTTAAAAAAAATTTGTTTTATTGCATAAAGTATTACAAAGAATACTTTTTTTTTTAACCCATATTTTCTCAAACATATTTAACCTCAGAACCCATTTTCACCTAATGTTTATAACAGCTTACAGAACCATTATTCCTCGGGAATACATTTTTAAAAACAGTATTTAAAATAAAACCAATATATTTTTTAAATCCTTAAACTATTGGTAATTTGTGTTTGCTCAACTTCTGTGAAAATAAATGCATGAAGATCACGTGGCATTATCAACATATTCTGTTAGGTCTGTTTTCAGAAAAATAATGCCTTCAGATAGAGGTCATATTTAAGCATCCCAAGTACATACAAATTTGTCTATTATCCACTTAATATTATCCTAATATTCTAAACTCAAAGTGTATTGAGAATCATTATTCACTTAATTTAGCTCTCTATGTTGATTCTACAGAATTAATGCACAACTTCTACCTGACTCATATCAAATATTGTGTTATATGAATTTTATATAGAGAAACTGCTATAGCTTAAATGTTTGTGTCCTCCCAAAATTCAAATATTGAAATCCTCACCTCCAACATGATGGTATTAGGAAGTGAAGATTTGGGGAAGTGATTAGATCAAGAAAGTGAAACTTTCATGAATGGAATTAGTGTCAAAAGGCCTCAGAGAAATCCTTTGCCACTTCTGCCATGTGAAGTTACAGTTGGCCAATGAGAAGAGGGTTGTCGATGGAGACCAAGTCTGCTGGTGCCTTGACCTTGGACTTCCCATCCTCAAGAACCCTGAGAAATAAATTTCTGTTGTTTGCCAACTTAATGGCATTTTTGTCATAGTGTTCAAATGGACTAAGACAGGGACATAGTGACAGATTTAGTGCTAAAATCTAGTCGAGGAAACCAAGGTATGGGATCCACCTTTGTGAGTGAATTCAGCCAGGCCTAAGTATTCTATAAGCATGTGAACAGTGGGTCCTCTGCTTTTACATCTCTACCAAACATAGGGGCCTGTCAAAGGACCCCAATATTTTGTTTCATTTTCTGGTACCACACATACAAAGACAAATTAACAGATATCATGGAACTGGACATCCTATTTCTATTTATGACGCATGAATTATTGAATGACTTCTCTTGACCTAGACACCTAAAATATCCTTTGCCTTCTTTGACAAGCCGTACAAATATCTACACTATTGATTCTTTTCCTATTGACCTCTTCAGAAGAGTCATAATTTAATTTGGGCCAGTTTGTGGTTATCAGTTATGAATTCAGAAATGATGACATAAAGCACTGCTTTATGTAATATCATTTCACCATAAATGAAGCAGAATTCTTCTCTTTGGCAACTAAGCATTTGTTAATAACACATGGGCTCACTCCAATACAGTGACTGAGGCTATATTCAATAGTAAGTGCTTTCTTCAAGGGGTTTGGCAGAATGTGTAGCTCTTTAAACACTATGATTTTCAGAGCACGTTGATAGTAAGAATTCTACTTTTGTTTCATAACTAAGATTTTTTAAAAAAACAACTTTGCATGCATTTTGTTTGTGGTCCTGTCTCTTTAAGAAATACCATTTACTTGTCCCTCCCTCTGGAATTCTTGCTATGCAAAACATATAATTTGCATGTGTATATGTGTGTAGTGGGTTGTGAGAGAGTACCAGATTTTCTGCATAAACTATTTTATTAAAAATATTCAAATCCAAGGGGTGTGTAGTAGTATAGGAAGAGAAGCATTTATACAAGAAAGCTTCCTCATTGGTGGGCAATAGGTAATTTCTTATATATCCTACTTTTACTTGACTCATATCTAAATTTAGAGGAGAAAGCAAAAGATATTAAATAGTATTATTTAAAAGATATTAAAAATATTAAATAATATTTTCCAAAACATTCTACATAAAATATTGCAGTATGGTGCAAATGATGATCTGTGTGATGACATAGAAGTATTTAGAGTTAGGCACACCTACATTCCTATCTAGTCTAGCAATAATTTATAAGAGTTTTAGTTTATTATTATGTCTAGTGAGGATAGTAATACATTTCTTGCAAGGTCATTGAGATATTAGAGGAAATATGTATAAAGCACTTGGTAATATTAATAATCACTGGTATACAGTATGCAATATACTAAAAATGTGCCTGATACAAAGTAGCAGCTCAATAGTTAAAATTAAGCCCATTTAATATTATTCTATGACATGTGTCTAAACTGATATTAGAAATAATATGAAATTTTGCTTGTCAAGTGAGATTTTTTTTATTCCATCTTGGGCTTGATATTTCATAGATTTAAAAAATCAATATTTCCTTTAAAATATGTCACTTACACTAAGCCTCTTTTACATTTTCCCTATACTTATCTTTTGATGGTGTCAAATTGTTTTTTAAAAGAAAGTGAAATATTGGTTGAGATCATTTGTCAAATAGTTTGTCAAAATAATTTGTATGGGCATAAATTTCCCTTTAATGAAAATTTTAAGGAATCAATTACACTCACTCATATTTTCTTTTCATCTCTCTTATAGTCACTCAAAAATTTAATTTAAAGATTAGAAAACTTTGGGGTCTGGAATAAAACTAAATTTCATTGTAAATTATTAAAATTACGATTTTTCCAGGCTTCGATATTCTAATGAGAGAATAGAATCAGATATTTTGTTAAATAATTATCAAGAACAAGCAGGAAATCATTGCATCTGCCTTCAAGGCTTATCAATGAAGAGGATCTTACATTACATTCAAGAAGGAAAAATTACCCTAATTCTGTAATTAAGGAAATTATGTGGGGTTTTTTTAAATCCAAATTGCCTATGTTGGCGTTGGTGGTATAGTGGTGAGCATAGCTGCCTTCCAAATTGCCTATTCATTCGATCATAATAGAGATTTATATAGTCTCAACTATGTACTATGCACTCTATTCAGTGCTCTGGAGATACAATAATGAATTATACCTAGCATGTACCTTCAACAAGTTAAATATTTAGTGTGGAAGATAATGTACTCTAGTGAGTACAGTGGTTAGGGGGAAGCTGAGTGTGGGAGTGATTGTTCATGATCTTTGAGGTGCTTTCTTTAATCTATACTTGACGCCATGGCTGAGATTGGACTATGTTCTCTACAGCAAAGATACTACTGTCCTATTCCTGTCTCAGCCCATGAGAACCCCTGCCATGATGAGCCACTGCTGTGGATAGGGGTGTCAAGAATTGATGAATTTGCTATTGTACAAACAAGGAGGTTTTGTGTGGACATTCAAGACAGGACATCATCTCTGTTACATTATTTCGTTTACTGTGTTCTCATATTTGTTCCCAATGCAGTAGAATTAACTTCCCCAATTCAGTATTTGGTATATTGTGTTTCAGAGAATCAGTCATTGAGCTTCACTTTACCTTTTACCCTTCTAGATCCGATGATCACCAGTTTACCTTTTAACACCTCTTTAATTTCTGACTTGCTTTTAAGAGGTGATCTTTTTGAAGGAGGCAATCACTTGTAGTTTAAGAAGTCCAAAAAGGCTCTACATGGAAGGGTGATTTTTAAAGTTACAATAAATAAAGATAGAGAATAAAATGTACCAGGCAGCCCAGCTAGCATGGCTCAGTGGTTGAGCGTCGACCTATGAACCAGAAGTCATGGTTTAATTCCCGGTTAGGGCATATGCTTGGGTTGCGGGCTCCGTCCCCAGTGTGGGGTGTGCAAGAGGCAGACAATCAATGACTCTCTTTCACCATTGGTGTTTATATCTCTTCCTCTTCCTCTTCCTCTCTGAAATCAATAAAAATATATTTTTTAAATGTACCAGCCAAAAAAAAAAAAAAAAAAAACCAGTGCCAGTCAGAGAAAGTAGTATGAGAAATTAATAAATACATTTTTATAAGTGAAATAAGTATTCAGGGTTGGTAAATACACACATAGAAAAAGAAATAATGGGGCATAAGTTTGGAAAGGGAAATGGTAATCATACATTGGATTGGATGTAATTTATTAGACAACGGAAAACCATTTTGCAATGGAGAATTAAATGATTAATTCTGTGCTTAGAGAAAATTAGTGTGGAAGTTGTGTGTAGAAAATAGGAATAGATACATAAATTATATTATGAAGAAATGGAAGTACCAAAAGCAACTGGGGAAGCAGTGTACAAGCTCAGGCCAGAGGAACTAGTGATCGTCAAAGAAAATAGACAGGGAAGACAAAATCCAGTGGTAAAGAGGAAAGGATTTTGTGGCTGGAAAAGTGGCTACTTGTAGCTGAAATGATTGGGAAGTGTGAGCAACAGCAAAAAAATGCAACGATTTCTCTGACAATTTCTGGCCCAAGTAACTGAAAGAATGATGCTATCATAAATAAAAATGTCAACGTTGAGGGAAAGAACCTTTTGGGGGAAGTAGAATGAGTTCATTTCTGTATCTGTTAAGTTTAAGGTCCTAGTTAAAAAAAAAAAAAACCTGCAGAATATAGAAATAGATCTGACAGCTGTGAGAGCAAGATAAGCACTCTGCAGAGAACACGCTTGGGAAGGGGAAACCTTGAGGACAAGCAGATTGTGAACAGAGAAATTAGGAGATGATGGCAGTAATGATCACGATGGCAAGAGGATGGCGCTGATAGTAACAATAAAAATTAAACTTAAGGAAAACATAACAAATACAATGTGGAAAAGGGAAGATCAAGCACAAAACTAAAAAAGTTTCAAGCAAATGGTAAAAATAGGCGAATATTCTGGAGACAAGGAAAGCTCACAAAGGAAGGTGGAGGTAGCCACCAGGTGTGCAGATGAAGGAGTAGGAAAACTTGGGAAGTTAGTGCAGAATCAGCTACTAGGGAGTCTCTCAAAGTGGTGGGCTAAGAATTTAAATGGCAAGAGGTGGAAAGGTGGCAATGAAGTTCAAGTAAGTGTAACTACGTTTTCAAGATGTGTGGCAAGAAGAAAAGAGCTTAAGAATATATAAAGATGGCAGAAGATTTTACTTTGGGTGGTGGGCACGCAGTGCTCTCTGCCACTTATAATAATAATAGAAAAAGAGCCCTAACCGGTTTGGCTCAGTGGACAGAGCATGGGCCTGTGGACTAAAGGGTCCCAGGTTCGATTCTGGTCAAGGGCACATATCTCGATCGCAGGCTCCTTTTGGCCTGGACCCTAATCAGGGCTCATGCAGGAGGCAACCAATTGATGTATTTCTCTCACATTGATATTTCTCTCTGTCTTTCCCTCTCTCTTCCATTCTCTCTAAAAATCAATGGAAAAAAAAATATCCTCAGGTGAGGATTAAATAATAATAATAATAATAATAATAATAATAATAATAATAATAGAAAAAGAATGGTCACTTGAGGGAGGGGTTGTTTTTAGAGAGAAGAGACCTAAATGCTTGTGTCTGCAGGCGGAAGGTAACAATATACAGGTAAAAATAGATATATTTTAGGAAAGAACTCTGAGAGAGTCATTCACAAACAAAGTACTGAGAGAAAAGAAGAGAATGGGAGTAGAGAGCATGTGGGTTGGAACTGGTTACAAGGAAGACTCTAAAAGAATGGGAGGGTTTGAATGGAAGAGATGTAAAATTATAAGGGTTCAAAAGATGTTGCCATGATCAGAGAAAAATATAAGTGACATCTTCTGAGAATGAGAGGATAGATCATTGAGATGGAGCTTAAAAATACTGGCACACTTTTGTGGTAAACCACTGTGGTTGGTAGAATTGATTATAAAAACTGCCTGGGAATGGAAAGGGCTCCCATCTCGTGTCCACCCGTTAGACACAGACACCATGCATTTGTAGTGGATGCTTTTGTGAATTATTGCAGGAATGGTCATCTAGTTTAGTACAAGAAATAGTGAAAGCAAGTGATAAAACTCATCCAGATTCTGGGACTCTGGCTGCACAAGAGACATCCAAGGCTGTCAGGGGTCCTGCAATTCTGATAAAGGTATTGTTGTGATAGCGACCAAACTGGTAGGGAAACTAACAAAAGAGCCAGAAGGTGACATGACAGCCTTTGGTGGGGAGGAAGAATTAAGGGCCTCCAAGCTGTGATGATTGTGGAAAATCCAGCAGGAGTGGGCATGTGGTCGACTTTACGGGTTGATAAATTGTGATTAGAAGTGGCACCTTAGACTGCTGGGCAAAGACCCAAAGTAATGTCTGATGTGATCAGACCGTATCCACTCTGCTTAACCACTCAGTACTGAGGTGACCCCCGACCCCATCCTGCGCACCGTGTTTTCTCTGTATTGCAGTCACTTTCCATAGCATCCGGTGCATGTCATCTATTTCTGTATGACTTTCAAAGCTGTTTCTCCAGCTCTTCCATCACCTCCAGCTTCATTATTTACATATTCAGCTGCATATCCCACACCGCCAGCTGGATGTCATTTTAAAACCAAACTGTCATTTCAAACCCACTCTGGACAGCACCCGTGCTGCATTCTTTTGCGAGGCCAGTTTCTGTGTCATCCTGTGGTGCTCCCGTGCAGAAGTCCAGCCTCCAGTTTCATCACAGGAGCCCAGGCAGGAGCCATCTTCCACCTGCCCCTGCCGGGGCACATGCGGCTCATCTTCCCTTTCCACGCTGACTCAGCTCCCCACTATGCCATCTCTCCCTGTCCACAATCTTCCTGGCGGCACCAGGGCAAACTAGTTGCCTTGGGCCTATGCAGAGATCCAGCAGGGATGGCAACCAATCTTTCGGTGTATATGACCGAGCTTTAAGAATGAGTCTTTTGAAGATTCACGCACTGCCCTCGCTTCAGGAAAGAAAACCAGGTGAGAATGTCTCTCGTGACCCCTTCAAGAGGAAAGACAAGGAGCTAGACTTTCCTCATGAACACTGTGCTCTCTATCCAGCTCTGTGTGTGTTCTTCTCCTTGAGTCCAAATGGCCAAGGACACCATGCCACTGACCCGGTATAGCCGCCCTCTCCCCTGATGCGCAACGGAGTCTTGTGCTGAGAAGGGGAGGCCTCTTTCAAGTCAGCCCAAGCAAATTTAGTAACCTTGTCTTCAAAAGCCCTCTAAATGTTTATCAAAGAATGCAAAAGTACCTGTTGTCACACGTAGTTTCTTGAAAATGTTCACTGAACTTAAACGTAATTTAGTAGTCACACTTAGTGTGAATAAGGGAGATACATTTTATTTATAATAATATTAATAAATTTTATATGGTAGACAAATTAAAAGTAATCCAAGCCAGAAAAAAGTAATGTTAATCTATCTATCTATCTATCTATCTATCTATCTATCTACCTCTTCAAACAATGTTAAATTCATAAAATACATTAATAACTACAAATTTTATCAAAACCATGAACTTAAGTGGTCATAATGAAAGGATGTGATGTTCTTGAAAAAGTCTAGCTACAGTATGTACAAATTATCTGAAAGTTAAAGATTGGTCAATTTTAAAGTAGGGAATTATTGTTACTGCCCAGTTGTGCTGCTAAATGTTTTTAAAAATAACCATGAGAGTATACATGACATATCTAAAAATTTCTTTGATTTCTGTATTCTTTAACTCTACTTTTTATATTGATGGTTAATATTGAATTTCTTCCCTTTCAATTTATTGCAGAGGATGGGTGGTTAAAATTGTGGGTTATAATTTTCAAAACTCTAAACACATATATACTATACTCATAAATACATACATATGTACACTGTCATTAAACTATGAGTAGCAATGTTATTTATTAAACTTAAGAGGATAGCATCTTCATAAATACTTTTCCTTAAATATCAACTTATTAAAACACTAGTGTTATTTATTTTGTGCATTGTATATCTGGATTCCATATCTGGAGCATGAGGTAGAAAACACTTCACCCAGGAAAATTATTTTCTGGACAAAGGGCTCCTGGAACCACAAATGCCATTTTAACACCTGAAAATCTTGTGGTCTTAGCCCTGCAATTGTCAAACTCACTACTAAAGATACTATGTAAGATAAACAAAAGCCATACAATCACAAGTTAAAAACTAGGCATGATGGATAAGTAATTTGACAGTTTAGCATTTATTGAGACAACTCAAGAACATTGATGTTATTGTTATAATCTGAATGTGTTTGAAACGTGTTTAAAAGCTCTAACATGAATACCAATGTCTCCGAATTATAGAGAATATTATTTCACTCTCTATAAGTTGGTTAATACAAGGTTAATACAGAGCTCACTGCATACGATCCAGATATAATATTACTTCTAATAACCATCCTTGCCTGCAGTGCTTAGGGGAGACAGAAGTAGTCGGTAAGCACTCTGCAGACATAAAGACTCTTTGTTTGAAAATTAAAATGTTCAATTTTAATATTTCTCCAAAATGATCAGGGAACAGATGGGAGTGCCTAAAGAATGCATACAAAATATTCGGCACAGAATAAATAGTTCTTAAACACAGGAAATGAGCAAATAAATAAGTGAAGACTGATATGCTGGGCATTAACTCTGACTTCAGAAGGAAAATCAGTTGCATAACTTTGTGGCCATGCCACTTGTTAACTTTATTTATTTTTTGCCAAAAAACATTTTTATTCCACTTAATTTCCCATTTTAACACAGAATTGATTTCTTGTGGTCAATTCAAAGGGTGAAAATATATATATATATATTCCAAGTAATATATTTTAGGATATGAACACAATATCAAAGCAGGATTTTCAAAAGTACTTCCCAACAATGACGATATGAATCTCACTTTTGACATGATGGATGAGCACACACTGAGACTGAGGTCTCCTTCCTCAACACAAACCCCTAGAAATAATCGAAATATAGGTTTTATAAAAGAGCTAAATAGTTAATTTTTGGAGGACCAAAAAGCATAGAGAATATCCACAAAACTAAAAGCAGAAAGGAATAAATTAGAAAACAGTATCCTAGAATATAAGCCAGAGGCCAGAAAGTACAGCCAAGAAAGGTAGAAGCAACTCCAGCGAGGTCCGATAAATCATAAACAAACAGGCCAGCAGGGGCCCACACAGGGACACATGTCAGTATCTCAGCCAGAGCAACCAAGTAGGTGGCTCCTGTCCACCACTCCTGCTCCAGGTATAGGCAGCCACTGCATGCCTGTTTCCTGTTACTTTATTCAAATCCCATTTCATCAGAATGAAGGACAGTGTCTCATAAAATGTATTGAATGCATAGTTTAAGCATGTATAAGTCAGAACAGAAAGATTTAAGCTTTCTGCTCATGTGAATGCCAATCAAACAAACATATTTGGCAAATTTTATCTATCTCATCTCATCTCTTCTCTTCTCTTCTCTTCTCTTCTCTTCTCTTCTCTTCTCTTCTCTTCTCTTCTCTTCTCTTCTCTCTCTCTCTCTCTCTCTCTCTCTCTCTCTCTCTCTCTCTCTCTCACACACACACACACACACACACACACACACACACACACACACACACCTATCTACTGCCCATCAGGTCCCAGAAGCCACATGGTGGCTAATTGACTACCACCTGATGAGGCCATTGCATCCCTTCTCCATCATTTGTATGGAGGAGGGAGCCTAATGCTGGTGATACCGCCTGGAGAATGCCTTTAAATTTCTCTTTCTATCTTTTAATCCTATGAGCTGTCAGAGAAAGCAGCCCAGTGTCTACTGGTGTATCTGCCACAGAATTAAAAGCAGTATTAACAGTAGTATAAAGAATAACCTTTTATCATTAGAGCAGTAAAACATCATCATTGTTACAAGTGTCAACCCAAGAGCAGGCTACCTAAGTTGCTGTAACTCCCACAGCAAGTCACAGAATTTCACTTCACTCAGTTTTCCTAGCTGTAAAATGGGTGGGAGTTATAATAGCTACTTCTTGGGATTTATGCGGATGCATGAGTTAATAGTATAAATAAAACTAATTTCCCAGTCCCAATGTTTAATGAACCATAGTTATTTCTTCAAATGAATTCCAGTAAAAATAGGAAAGGCTTTTTACATAGGATTTCACTCATTCTGTTTTGAGACTTGGGTCAAACATCATTCCTTGGTTTTTCTTTTTTCTCTTTCCACTAACCTAGGCAGACTCCTTCAGGATTCCAGCTCATCTGCTTCCCCCAGATGGGAGGCTGCTTGGTAGAAGTAGGGCTTCAGTTGCTCTATCTCTAAAATAAAACTAAAAACCAATGTTTCTGAAAATGGATGACTTTCCAGTTGCCCATCTATATGGCCCATCTCTAAAGGCTCATTTTATCTTTAACTCTCATCCATAAATTCTAGCATGCTAAAAATTAGAAAGAGGAAAGGGCTTCATAGAAATGGAGAGAAGAAATTGTACAAATAACATTTTCTATCCTGGGCTGACCTACATCTCTCATTATTGCTTGCTTCTCCCAATTCTCAGAGACCTTTAGAGCAGACTGGTGATGGCATCAGGGGACTCATTCAGAAAGAAGAGCAAGGGGAGTTATGTTAATTGAGGGCGTCCACACCAATTGTCTGAGGTTGTATAAGCAGTGTTTCTTTGTGGCTTCATCATCAGTCATTTGGCTGCTGTCTCAGATTCGTTCAGTACCATTCTCACCGGGATTTTGAGAAAATTAATGAGATTATATAACTGCTTTTTAAAAGAAGTTGCACATCTGGAGAGAAAGGCAGCCAGCATTAACGCTGACATTCCAGCAAATGGCAGAGAAGGACCCCCGAACCCTTTGCGTTGAGTGTTTGCCATATTCATAACTGAAAACAGAAGATTGTATCTTGGGAGGATTACCACAGCTTTGAAACCCTTCTGAATTCCTCCTACAAAAATGCTTTAGGTAGTTATTTCTCAATCCTAGAATGAAATTGTAGACTAAAATAGCTGAAAATGATTGCAGGAAATGGTGCCCTTGTAACTTTTGTAAATAAGATAGTCTTATAAAAAATGACAATTGCATATAAAAAGTACTTTAATTGTTTAGTTTCTCTTATTTTATTGATTTTTTAGAGAGAGAGAAAGGAAGAGCGATAGAGAGATAGAAATATCAATGATTAATCAGCTGCCTCCTGCACGCCCCTCACAGGGGATCGAGCCGCAACCCAGGCTTGTGCCCTGACCAGGAATCCAACCAGTGATCTCTTGGTTCCTGGCTCAAAACTCAACCACTGAGCTATACCAGCTGGGTGGTTGTTTAGTTTTTTCACTTACAGCATCTGAGTCTGATGCTACATTGTAGTCTCAGGTCCTTCACCCAAAACACTTGAATTTGTCCAGAGATAAATAGTTTCCAACTCATCCTGATAGACTGCTACCTTCCACCAGACTTTTTCTACTCTAAATGATACCAAAGCTTATTCCTTCAATTATTTCTATGCTCTTCAGAAGAGTGTCTCTCTGTGGGTGGCACCATTCTGATACTTACAGAACAATGTTTACGAGTTCGATTTCTAATGTTCAGCTGATCCTAAGTCTCAGTTTGAAAATCAATGCTATTATGTCGCTGATTCAGTAAAATACATAAGCCTTTTTAAAGACTTCAGATTTAGACTTTTCCACCATCCTTGATATCACCAGGGTAAAGTGAATCAAAGAGACTGTTATTGAATGATTAGTGAGAACTCTGTAGGATTTAACTGAAAGTCATAGTGTGACCTGAAAATTGGATAAGAATGAAGCAAACAAACTTTGGTGCACTCCCAAACAATAATGAGCCCAGGAAGTGCTAACATTTCTATTAAGTAAAGATACTTTTCCATAACTCTAAGAGCTCTTTTCACAGACTATTTGATGATATCCACTCCACCACTTAACAACTTGCTTTATGTTAGCTCTCTTTCAGGAAAAAGATTTCCACAGCCACCAAACAATAACTCTTGGTTGGTTAGGGAACAGTACTTTCTTTACTGAATAAAACCTAAAATGAAAATGCAGTTTTCTAGAAATGTTTTTCAACATTTACAAAGAAGTTCACTGATAATTTTGACATTTCTTTTTCAACTCATTTTTTAAATAATGGCTATTTTTATCAGAACAGTAATACTTGTTTATCAACAAATTTTTTTGAAATACAAAATCCATGCAGAAAAAAAATTAAAAATCGGCCCAAAATGCAAACCTGCATGATGTAGGATGACCAGGTTCTCTGCTTAGGTATTTACATCTTTATAATTCGATATGTTTTTTTTTTAATGTTTTTATTTATGCATTTTTGTCTGTAGCATAGTAGTCCTTTCAATTTAATTGTATAAATTACTCTTTTTCTTCTTCCTTTTTAACTTTTTAAATATTTTTATTGATTTCAGAGAGTCAGGGAGAGGGAAAGAGAGATAGAAACATCAATAATGAGAGAGAATCATTGATCGGCTGCCTCCTGAACGCCCCACACTGGGGATGCAGCCTGCAACCCGGGCATGTGCCCTGACTGGGAATTGATTGAACCATGACCTCCTGGTTCATAGGTCAATACTCAATCACTGAGCTACACCTGCTGGCTCTGTTCCTTTTTTATACCCATAAATTCTTCAGGTGTTGGATCTAAACTTTGTCTCATATACTGTCTCCATTCTTTTCAACCTTCGTATTTCTTTTCATCTAATATGGCATCATGGCTGCATTTCACATTGCTAAGATGATTTTTAATTTTTTTTTTCAATTCACTGACTCCAACAAGTATTTGAATTGTCTTTCTATTTGGGGCTTCCTTGAAAATCTCCTTTTTATTTAATAGAGGGTATGTCTTGTTTGTCTTCAAATGTCAAACACTTTCTTGATGTTTTCTTGTAGAATACTACAGTGATTATTTTTTTAATATATTTTAAAACATATTTGTCTTCTTACTATGGAGCTTAATAGGATCTTCTCTTTTCAGTGGTACTTTTCTCCAGATGATTTATTTTCTTCTTTATTCTTTGTCCCCCCATTTATTTAACCAGATCTACCCAGAGTAAGTTTTAACCAATAAAACAGAATATTGGTTTCTTTTGGCTTCATTTTCCATCCATTTGAGTGATGGTCCCTCTCCAGTGAGTCTGCTCACCAGCCATGTCCCACATTCTCTGGTGTAGCAGCTTGGAGCTGGTTTCTCATTTTCTCAGGCCTCCTGCGTTACTTTCCCACCATCAAGGCCACGCCACCTCTTTCTACCACAGTCTACTCCTATTCTTCTCTGATCAGCTACTGAACTCCTTCCTAGCACTCCACCTCATGTAATGAGGATTTGGGCCCTGCATCTCTGATTTTCTTTTCAGCTCAAATGCTCTAGTTAATGCACTGGATATTTTGACCTTTATGTGGATGATCTATTCTAGTCTCTGCCTTCTAACTTCTTAGACAGCCCATGGCCACACTATACTGGCATTGCCTTCCCATGGTCACACTGGATCATGCCATCACACAGAAATGCAGCAACTCTGAAATGCTAAATTAAAATGTTTCATATTTTATCCCTAGATTTCTACTTTTTATATCTCCAAATTGTGCATCTATATCTGTTCCTTCATCACCTCAGAATCTATGATTCTTTGACTGCCTCAGATTTCTCCTCATCATTCAACCAACTCTTCTATTCACTCCGTCCCTGTATTATATGGATTTAATTGCCCATCATTCAACAGGCAAACTTTATATGTTTATTTTTTTTAAATAACTGTCAACTTGATATGTATATCAGAAAAGGTAAATTCTTCTTTAGGACATAAAAAATCTTGAGATTAGTGAAGCTATACATTAATAGTTATCAATGTCAACAAAACTCATATTTTTCACAGTAAATATTTTTCATCTCTTTAAACATCTGACTCACCACTTATGACCTCATTATCAATAGATAAATGACCTCCTACTTCACAAAAAGAGGCACCCATCAAATGGGAAGTTCCTCACCTTATTGATATCCAGCATAAAAATTAACCTGTACTGACAGATCTAAGAAGTTCAGCAAACCCCCACCAAAAGAAACATGAAAAAAACTACACCAAGATACATCATAATCAATTTACTCAAAAACAAGAGATCTGAAAGCATCCAGAAGAAAATATTTATTATGTATAGAGAAACAAAGATAATGAAAACATTGATTGCTTGTTGAAAAAAAAAAATACCAACAAGAAAAGAATAGAGCAACATCTTTAAAATGCTGAAAGAAAAATAATTTCAACCTAGAATTCTAAACTCAGTAAAAATATATTTCTAAAATCAAATTGTAATATATTTCCATACATACAAAAGCTGAAAGGATTCACCATCAGCAGACTGCATACGCTATAAGAAATGCTGAAGGAAGCCCTTTAGGCACAAGTGAACTGATACCAGATAGAGACATGGATCTAAAAAAGGAAAGAAATGCACTGAAAATGCAATCCCATTGAAATGATGTAAGAATGTGAATGTAAAAGTACTGGAAAATTGGGAAGAGTTTTATTTAAAAATTGACAAGTGTCTATAAGATAGACGCCTATGGAATCATAGACTTCCACTCAACATAGGTGAATAAAAGAAGTGCCTCAGCAGAATTCCAGTTTACCCTGTATCAGAGGGAGCTGAGGTTGAGAGTGGCAGTGGACCAATTTGGTTGATAAAAAGATTAAAGGGTTATGAGTTCCTGCAACCAGTGCTTTTGGACCCAACACTTGTCTTTCAGTTAAAGTGCTTTAAAAGGAACTTTCATAGTAACCTCAGGAACTCTACTAATACGCAAAGAGAAGCCTTAAGTAATTCCTGTTCTCTGTGACACATCAAGATATCCTGAACATTGGATACTGCTGAGCATACCTTCCCTAATGAAATACTCTCTCCATGTAAATCCCTAACACTGCACTCTCCTAGTTTGCTTCCCTCCCCCTCTAATTTCAAATCACATAATAATTTTGTTTGTTCAGCAATTCACCAAAAACTAATTCTTTTAATAGCTTCAAGAAAATTAAATTGCTATATACTACAGGTAGAAAATGGACAACACTTTTAGCAAACTGAGTTTGACAAATCAGCAGCACAGGGAATCAGTGAATGGTGATGTGCTATTCCTTGAAGTAGTGTTTGGTCAATTGGGATTAGGTGAATAGGATAAATTGTTATAGACAAATGGCTGTCAGTGAATACAGCTTTCACTTTCTCTGTCTTCCCTTGATTGTTGGTTTTCCTTAGAATCCCATTCTAGTTTTACTTCAAAACAGAGTTCTGAACAGATGCCATTGGGATGAATCTATCCACACAATTTTGCCTAATTAGCACAGTGATTGCAATTTTATGCGTGCAACATTAAGCTCATCTTTTTCACTCTCTTCTAACTAATAACCCTATATGTACTGAAAGTCACAATTTTATGCAGCTAGCATTGATTTCATTATTGTTTGCCCCTGAATTTTCTACCCTCAGATATTATTGATGAGCATGTATTTAACCATTTCATCTCATTGATTTCTTTATATTTTACCTCCTGTATTCACTACAAATTCTTTTAGTCCAAGTCACCATTGTATCTCAATCAGATTCTTTCCAGTGCTTCAAAATTGGTTTCCTTCCCTCTGCATCCAGAGAGTACTTTTCTAAAATGAAAATGTGATAGTGCCACTCCTTTGATTACAACTCATAAATGGCCTTACATTATTTTTAAATAATATAGAAACATTAATTATGACATAAAAAAAACCTCTCATGATCTCCTAGCTATTAACCTGTGTTGGATTCATGATCTTTTTTCACAATCACAAAGGGGCTTTAGAAATGAATAGTTGTGATAGGCTGCTCATTTTCCCCAAGTCCATTCAGCCCTTCTATAGTAATAGAGTTTTAGCTGGGCACAGGGCCATCCCACTAGAAAGTACACATTCCAGCCTCCCTTGCAGCTAAGTGTATGTGGATGACCATGTTATCACCAATGAAAAATGAGTGGGAGTGATCTATAAACCTCTGCATCATTTCCTTCAAATGAAAATTGTTTGCCTCCATCTTGATCCACCTTTCTTCCCATGAACTAGAAGGTAGACAAGGAAGTGAGTTAATGCTAAATGAAGATAAGGACAACATGCTGAGAACAATGAGGTATGGAAACTAGATTGCTGGAAATCTTTCTGGAATCAGACCCGTTTTCTTGATTTACACCACCACCAAACTCCAGAGTATTGCATATCAGATAAATACATTTTTTCTCTTTTCATTACATTAGCTTAGCCTGAAAAAATTCAGTCAATAAAGTAGCTGCCTTGGCCGGTTTTCTCAATGGTTAGAGCATCGGTCCACAGACCAGTGTCGTGGGTTGGCTCCCTGACCCAGTCTGGAAGTGTGCACAAGGCAAACAGTGTGTCTCTCTCACATTGTTTCTCTCTCACACACACAGTGTTTCTCTCTCTCTCTCTCTCTCTCTCTCTCTCTCTCTCTCTCTCTCTCTCTCTCCTCTCTCCCTCTGCCTTCCTCCCTTTCACTCTCTCTAATCAATGGCAAAAATATCCTTGGGTGAGGATTAAAAACAACAACACACCCAGTAGCTGAAAATAAAAAGACTTATTATACATTTGCAATTTACAAAATATCTCAAGAACAAATTGCAAATTAGTTGCAGAGAAAATGAGAAGAATGAATATTTCTGTGTCTTGAGCACTTAGATCTTAAGCAAATTCCAGTTTCTGGACCAATGCAGTCTCATTTCTAGATCTATGTTTCTGTTATTGTACTGGAACACATTTCTTTTTTTTTCTTTTCAAAGAAAATCCTACCAATCTTTCAAGCTCTAACATAAATGTTACTTCATACAGAAAGTTTTTGCTTAATTCTATGCCATATCCAAATTTGGGGACAACTGCTGCTTCTCATGTGCACAGATCCCACTACCTTGTAAGGACCTGTGTAGTTGTCACTGGACTGTATACTCCATGATAGGGACAGTGTCTGTCATCTGTGATGTCCTAAAACCAAAGCCCAGTTCAATGTCTTGTACATATTGGACTCTCAAATAATGTTTGTTGAGTCAGAGTTATATAGCTCAGTTAATTATATGCAATTAATCCATTAACCTCTGATTATGTCAAGAATTATATGATTCAATTGAACAAGAATATATCATAGTCCAAGAAGCTGTATTTATGGCCACCTCCCAAATTATAGCCCCTCCTCCTATCAAAGATAATGACTATCTTGAGTTCTAGCACCATAGATTAGTTGTGCTTGGTTTTAAATTTTAGTAAATGAATCATTCAGTTTGAAAATATGTCTTAGTTCATACTGCTGCACAAAATGCCATAAACTGGGTATCTTATAAACAACAGAAATGTATGCTTCAGAGTTCTGGAGGCTGGAAGTCTGAGACCAGGCCAGCATGGTCAGGTTCTGGTGACATTTCTCTTCTGGGTTGGAGACTTCTCATTGTGTCCTCTCATGACAAAAAGAGAGTGAGCAAAGTCTCTGGGGTCTTTTTTATATGGGCGTTAATTTCATTGATGAAAGCTCCACCCTCCTGACCTAATTACCTCCCGAAGTCCCCACTTCCATATACCATCTCATTGAGGATTACATTTCAATGTATGAATTTTGGGGGAATGTAAACATTCAGTCCATAACAAATTAAAAATTATGTTTTGTGTGTCTGGTGTGTGTATGTGTGTGTGTGTGAGTGTGTGTGTATGTGTGTGTGTGTGTGTTGTGCTTTGTTTCTATAATTCATCCTTCATTATATCTCATTTTACCCAACATGATATGGTAAGTCTGTTTCTGACAACTCATACACTAATCAGTTTTTAGAAGTTGACGACTAATATATGCATATGTATAAACAGAACTATATATGTGTACACGAAAGTAATAAATATAATAGCTTTACATGCCAAGTTCTCAGCTATGTGTCCTGCTCTAACACAATGTAACTGTGTACACTTTAGATAAGAAAAATATGATTGGATTAGAATAACATTGCATATATATATAATTTTCCAATTGATTGATATTTATTTTATATTCATAACTATAGAGTTCAGGTATAAATGATCTAGAATATAAAATTTCTATACATAGCACACACCAAGAAGGAAGGAAGAAAAGAAGGAAGGAAGGAAGGAAGGAAGGAAGGAAGGAAGGAAGGAAGGAAGGAAGGAAGGAAAGAAGGAAGGAAACAGAAAAACATAAATTGATGATAACTAAGTGTTGTAAAATCTGGATAATTTTAGTTGGAAGCTCACTTATATGGGAATAATTAACTTTACATATTATTTTATTCTCTTCAAATTACATACTATTAACATTATCATTCATTTTTTAAAATACCTGACAAATGGCAGATAGTGAGAAAAAAAATCCTGATTTTTGAATGATTTTGAATTATGGGTTTAACATATTAAATTTACAAGTCTTACAAACTAAACCTTGACAATCTTCCCACTTATAAAACTCTTTTGTGTAAGTTTTCTCAAAAGATCACTTTCCACCATTTTAAATCTAATATCTGATAGTCAAAAACTTAATAATTTTAATTTATATTCAATTTGCATATAACACTGTAATTTTTTTCCTTATATATCTCTATCAGCATAAGAGATTGACTACACAAATATGAAATTCCTGACTATTATCTCCTACAACTAGCTTTCACCCTGTCACTTCTTTTACTTCCAAGCTTAGGCCTAAATAATGGGTTCCACATGGTCCTTTCCTACTGATACAATTACATGCCATTCTAGAATCCCATCAGGATTATAATTGACATTCTCTGAATGCTATCATTGTCTTCTAAGTATAAAGATATATTTTCCTTGAAATAAAAACAGCAGGTATTTTAAAACATTGAGTGTGTTTCTAAATATTTCTCTTCTGCTTTTAGCTATTTCATTAATTCAGCGGGCAACATTTAGTCATCTTTTGTATATTTATTACTCAAAAGTAATTTTCACTTATTCTCAACTCTATATATCTCCATGCTCTTGGGTTTGATTTTAAAATAATATGAATAGATTTGAAAAAATATATTTTCATGAACTATTGATTAGAGAGTTACATTTTATACTCCATTTTCCTTTTATCTTTAAATATATATAATGTACACATTCACATATGTATGTAGATAAATTTATATATGTAATTAAATAGCAAGTAAAATATGTATAGCTATATAAATATACATGCAGGTAGAGATATATACAGCTTTTTAAAAATTCAGGTCATTTTTCTTTGTCATTTGTGAACAGAATAGAAGTACAAACCTGTATTATTAAAAATAGCTATTTTCATTATAATTAATTTTAAGACTTGTCCTCTAAACATGTTGACTTGGTCAGCCTTCAGCTGTCTTATAAAATTTAAGGAGAGGAATAATTCTGAAAATATATATTAATATTCAAATATATTATTATTTTTAAAGTGATAGAGTTTGACCTCTATATTAGTAACCTTAATGTTAGACAAACGTACAACTAACTTCACCAAAAATAATTTATCTTTAAAAACAGAAAATATTTATATATTTTAAAAGGTTTAAGAAAATGTAACTTTATAGTATCAGAGGAATAGCAGGTATATCAAGAGACCATTTAATAAACCCCCCCAACTTAGCCAACTTTTAATAAATTTCAATCAGGACAACATCTGAAAATAAGTTAGGTGTGGAACTCATCTTTTTAAATTCTTATAAATAAAATATATAGACTTCCACTTATTTTATAATAAGGGAAAACAGAAACAATCTAGTTCCCATTATCTGATTAAGAGCAATCAAATCATTCCCTAGTTTTTTAATTCAGACCAATTCACCCCAATTTCCTTTTTTTATTAGTTGACTTTTAATCACCTTTTTGCACTGGACTGCAAAGGTATAAAATGTAGCCTTTGAGAAAATTAGAATGGGAAGATAAGAAGTTAATCCAAATGGTATGTGGATGAAATCCAAACTATAGTCAGCTTTTTGTGGTCCTATTCACTGAAAAATCTAAGATATAATAAAAAGGTCACCATGTTATATTTAAATTCAATATGATTATTCTACTGTATTCTGCTCTCATGCTGGTTTTCTTAACTGTGACTTCTTCTGTAGTTTCTTGCTCTCCATTTTGTAACTCCTAGGTTTTTGTGTTATATCTGTACATTGTCAGAAATGCCCAAAATTGTATTTGTTTAGTCTTTTTCCTCTAAAATTTATAGTGCTATAGTAATTTAAATTTCCCACTTGACCACTTAGCACATTCACCATGATTAGTTAAGTTTGGTCATGCCTTTAACTGTGTTTGTATGGACCTATTCTGTCCATGGGTGACTCTTCTATATTTGAATTATCTATAAACTCATTCATCTTTACATAAATGACCAACATTAATCAGAGAGTCCACTGAGTCAGAGAGGAGCCAAGTGAGAATAAACAACCCAACAAAACATAGCAAGGGCTGATAATGTCGGGAATCAGTGCAACTCCAAATCTTGCAATTAAAGTCAGAAATCCCTTATACCATTCTTTCAGGGATATTGAAAATTCATTATAGATTTCCTTTTATAGTCAATGGACATTAAATTTATAATTTCAAAGATGGCTATTTTAAAGGCAAAATTTTTATTCTCTAGTATGCTGTCTGTGAATTCTCCTAATATCCAGGAATATAGCCAAAAAGGCAAAAGAAAAAATCTAATTTAACAAATTTCTAGCACCACTGGCTATAGCTTCCCCTCCATTGATGGAATCTGTAGGAGTGCTTCATGAATAATGCTTCATAGATAGACAATAGAGGTGACATCTTATATGTTCCTTGTTCAAATCTACTTTATTTATTTTTAATATTTTTATTGATTTCAGAGAGGAAGGGAGAGGGAGAGAGAGAGATAGAAACAATGATGAGAGAGAATCATTGATCAGCTGCCTCCTGCATGTCCCCTACTGGAGTTCAAGCCAGCAACCTCAGGTAGATCCCCTGAGTGGGAATCTAACCGTGACCTCCTGGTTTATATGTCAACGCTCAACCATTGAGCCATACCACCAGGGCTGAAGTGTACTTTACAACCTGTGGGCAACATTCCTATTCAGAACTTTCTCCATTGATCCCATAGGTGCCTTAGAATCCACCTCATTACAAAACTGCAGAGCTACTAAATCTTTCAGGAATAGGTGTAATCTCCCAGAGGCTGATACATAAATTTAATCAACAGACACATGCAACAGTCACCTCGGAATTGAGCCATGGCAAAAGTAAAATATTGATTGAATGAATATAACATTTCACATACATGACAGAAACTATAAAAGTGCCTCTTTGTTTTCTAGATCAAAGTTCTTTATGAAAGGTTCTTGACCCTGTATCTAAAAATCTATAAATTAATTTAAGGAAGGCTGTTAACACCCCAAATTTTATGCACTGTTTTGTGTGAATGTACAGATATGTATTATACCTTGGAGAGAATTTATGGTTTTACCATATTCTTAAACTCATCTGTGATTTTATTCTAGACCTACTACTCTACATATATAGGATAAATATTTCACAAAATTTATCAGGTACTCATGGCCCAGGTAAAGTGTTATCCAGTACCCGGTCATACAAGGCCATAGGCAGGAATGCTCCGACTTCATGAATTGAAGATTTATGTGTGTAAGAGTAGAAGGTAATGCTTCTAGACAATTTCAGACGACTTTTATTCACTCATTCAAATTGCTGTCCATAAATCTGGGGTCCCTAAGGAGATCTTTTTTGAGATGGGAACTTGCCCTTCCTTCAATCCTATATAATAAAAGCCCAATATGCAAATTGTCCCCTTGGGCAGTTGTTCAACTGGGAGTTTGACTCAGAGACCAGGAGTTTGACCGCTCTCTATGACGTGTGCTGACCACCAGGGGGTGGCACGGGACATGGCGAGTGCTGGCAGCAGTGGCAGTGAGGCAGCACTGGCAGCAGGTAGCAGTGGAGGCGCTGCTGGCCCCGATGGGCCCTGACAAAAGTGAGACCATGATAGGATGGTGGAGCAGCTGAGCAGGTGACGCCAGGCCAAGGCAGATGCGAGCAGGGGCCCAATCGCCCAGCCGATGGCCCCCCAGTTGGCGAGCAGCAGCGGTGGTGGGGGGCAGGGCCACCACCTGGCTTCCAGGCACTAAGGGAGCCAGGTGGGAGGCCTGGCCCAGCTCAATCACCCTGCAGGCAGGATGGTGGAGCAGGTGAGGGGCCGGTGCCAGGCCAAGGTGGGGTTCCAGGTTGGGATGCGGGGATGCGG
The DNA here is from genome assembly GCF_014108235.1 of Myotis myotis. Classification (NCBI taxonomy): domain Eukaryota; kingdom Metazoa; phylum Chordata; class Mammalia; order Chiroptera; family Vespertilionidae; genus Myotis; species Myotis myotis. The sequence continues at coordinate 11,952,151 of NW_023416335.1, read as the reverse complement.
GGCTGCGGGGCTGCGAGTTTGGGGGTGCAAGCTGGGGCCCAATCTCCATAGGCCACTCCGAGGGACACCACCTATGCACGAATTCCTGCATTGGGCCTCTAGTCCTGGATAATTATGCCACATTCTCAGCTATGTGTCCTGCTCTAACACAGTGTAATTGTGTACACTTTAGGTAAGAACAATATGCTTGAATTAGGATAACCTTGCCTATATATAATTTTCCAATTGATTAATAATTATTTTATATTCATAATTATAGAGTTCATGTATAAATGGTCTAGAATATAACATTTCTATACATACACACCAAACTCTCAGCCTCTCTACCCTTATTATTTTTATATGATCTTTACTTTTATAATAAGAAAGGAAATTAAGCTATTTCCACTTTGAAAAATTAAACATAAAAGTAGTGTTTTTAATTCATTCTGAGTGGTAAGATTTCTAAGTTTTTCTATGATGATTCCAAGTATACCAATCATTTTAGGTCCAGATCAGGTCACACTCAAACTTAAGCACCTTCCTGACTAAGTCTACTTCACCAATCATTGGGGTCTTTTACCTACTATAGCATCACCACGATAGCTCTCACCATCATCTGATCAAAATCAACCTATAGAATGGCACTCAGAAGCTATTTCCACTCACCATGTGACAGTGACAATAGCAATGACAAAAAATGATAATTTAAAAGATCTCTACTCTGTGATTTGCTTTCTTCCATCTTTCTATATTTAGTCTGGATTCAAAATGAAACTTAAGCTCCTATATGAGAAAAAATTTATTTTTCATTTATTATTAATAGGATATCAATTTTCGACAGTATTATTTCATTTTACCCAACATGATATGATAAGTCTGTTTCATACAACTCATACACTAATCAGTTTTTAGAAGTTGATGACTAATATATGCATATGTATTATATAGACAGAACTATATATGTGTACATGAAAGTAATAAATATAATAGCTTTACATACATACAGACACATAGAGGTATGTCAGGAAGAAGGCATAGATTCTATAAAATAGAATTCCTAGAACCATATTTTACTCAAGGTGTCACTATTTTCATTTTATGTCTTGACACTTAAACTGAAAACTTAGCAATCAATTCATTACACAGATGGTCTAAATCTGGCCTGCTGGGAATAATGTTAGTCTAATATGTACTTCGTCTTTATTTTCTCTGCAGTGCCTTGTGTGTCCATGTGTAGTTGGTTAACTTTAAATGACATTGCTCGGGCAATTAAGGCAACTGCATTTCTCTAATGTTATTAAAATGAATTTCCTCCTGCCAGATAAAGTAGTTTCCCAACTCCTTATTAACTCTCATTACAAGTTTGCATAAACTGTGCAAGGTTCACAAAGGTCCCCACAGGATGGCTAATTGGAGCCTACCACACAGTTAAGCACAATGGCAATTTCTTAAATTGCAGAATTTAGGATTGGGATGGTTGAGAGAGGTCATCTGGTTTACCCTTCCACACAATGTAAGTCTCTTCTTCCACAGCCAAACATCCAAACAGTTAAACATGAACTTTCCTTTTTAGCTGGAGCTTATTTTCTTTAACTCAGACATGTATTTAATTCTTCAGTCTTTTCTCTGCATAAATAAAGCTAGGAGGGGAAAACTAACTAGAGGCATAAAAATTAGCTTCATTAAACCTGTGATAAGGCAATAGGGAGGATTTCTTCAAAGATGTATTTCCCCACTGATGATAAAATTATCTTTTAAAATGCTGCTCTCTTTTATATTTTCTTAGGCAAAACCAAATATTTTACTTAAAAAATTAAAAGAACTGCAGTTGATTTTCTTCATTCCCTCAAGTGAGGACTGTTTCTGGTTTTGCTCTATGACAGTCCAACGGTAGAGAGAAAATATTCCACTGTCCGCTCTTTGCTGAACTACATAGTCTGTGCGGCAAGGTGGGCAAGCCCCCATGAAGAGTGTGCAGCGATGAACTCCTGAATGCTGACAGTAGCAGCCACATAACTATTATGAACAGCAAATACATATCTATCAAGTGAATCTAAAATTCAAGTGAATAAAAAATCTGATGAACAGAGTAAACTGGTGAATATAATAGAACCAGGGGCATGGAAAGGGAGTGGACTGACTATTCTTGGGGGTAAAGGGGTGTGGGGATGCAGGAAGAGACTGGACAAAAATCGTGCACCTATGGATGAGGACAGTGGGAGGGGTAAGGGCAGAGGGTGGGGTGGGAACCGGGTGGAGGGGATCTATGGGGGGAAAAAAGAGGAACAACTGTAATAATCTGAACAATAAAGATTTAATTAAAAAAATTTAAAAAAAAAATCTGTTCCATTGTCTGTTGCTCTTATCAGACGCTCCCACCAATAACTTCTGAGAAAGGCTTTCTCAAAGTATGTTTAATCTAAGGACATGGATTTTCCTTGTTTTGTGTGCCTGTGTGTGTGTGTGTGTGTGTGTGGCACAGGGGGGAGGGGGGGGTTGTGCTTTGTTTCTATAATTCATCCTTCATTATAATCTCATTAACAGATTAAATTTTATGACAAATGTAAACGGGAAAAAAACAATTACTGTTTCCAGAGGTTAAGTTATCTGATTCTTTCTCAGACACAAAGAGGTATCTTTGCAGATATGGTTTGTTGAGTCCTGTTTCCTGGAAACCAAGCCTTAATTTTTCTTCCTTGATAAATCTAGATAATCTACAAAACAAGTTCTCAAACTGATATTGTACATATTTCAACTTCATTGTAAGCATCATTCATTTTTTTCTGGACAAATTATAGCCAGTTTTTAAAATTAAGTTATATCCAAATAACGAACCTCACACTCAGTGGTAAAAGACTCTAAGATAAGAAACAAGGCAATGATGCCATTTCTACCACTAATACTCAACATAATATTGGAAGCTCTGGCTACAGAAGCCATGCATGAAAAAGAAATAAGAGAAAAACTGTTGGAACGGAAGAAGTAAAATCATCTCTATTTGCCGATGACATGCTATGTAGAAAATCCTAAGAATCTACAAAATTACTAATAGAGCAAATAAACAAATTTAGCAATATTGCAGAATATAAAAGCAGATGCTTTTCTATACAGTAGCATAAATAATCCCAAACAGAAAATAAGAAAACAATTTCATTTATAATGGTATCCAAAAGAATAAATTTTAATGAGACAAAAATTTGCACCCTGAAAACTACAAAATATTGCTGAAATAAAGAAGACATAAAAAAGCAGAATTGCATTAGTAATGTTCATCAACATCATTTCATCCACATGTGCCTGTTGAACATTTGTATGTCTTCTCTGGAAAAATGTCTGTTCAGGTACTTTGCCCATTTTTAAATTTGGTTATTTGTGGTGTTTGGTTTTGTTGTTTTGTTTTGGTTTTGCTATTGAGTTTTATTAATTTTTTATACATTTTGGATATTAAACTCTTACCAGACATAAGGTTTTCAAATAATTTCTCCCAGGGAATGCTTAATTTTAGATAAGTATACTGTGATTTAAGCCTGAGATCTGATTATTTGTGAATGTAGACCTTCATATGTGTTTTGTGGTTAATCTTGTTTAGATACTACAGTTATAGATATGATGATGATATAATTTACTGTTCAAGCCACAGACACTTGCATGAATGAAAGAGAGCACGATTAATAATTGTACCAAGACAACTGGCATAAATCAGACCTGTCCTGGGCAAAGCAAAAATGTCTAGTCACCCAGTCATATATCACACCTGGAACTGGTCCTCTTCTTTAGAAGAGCAGTATCTCTTTGAGTTAAGTTATCAAGACTTTAGTAAGACCACGCTTCTCAGAAAAATGTGAAGACAACAATTTTGGTGGAGAAATTTGTTTGCTTCTATCACATATAATATTACTTAAATGCAAATATTTTACTGACTGGCATAATTGATGCATATGCTCTTGCTGTGCTATACTAAGAAAATATTTACAAAGGAGTTCTGAGGGCACAATTTGCAATTAAAATCACAGAGCAACTACATTATTACTTACTAGAAAGGCTTGCAAATGGGTGGAAATTTACTGTATGTTATTAATGTTTTCGTGTGTGAGAACAATTCCTGCCAGCTAAGCTGTATAAAGGCTATTCAAATGGACTATGAAGGCTTTTTGGTACAGCCCATCTTTGAGGACAAAGTTGTTTTTTAAAAAAATAATTGTTTCTAACGAAGTGCTACTTTTTAATATTGTACGTTAGCAGAGCCGTTTGCTAAGCTGTTGACAGCCCTTCTTGAAGGAAATCTATTACAAAGAAATTGGAGGTCAGAGAAATTAAGTAAATTGTCCAACATCACGTTACTGTAAAGTGGGGAATCTGATATTAAACTATCATGTTTGTCTGATTTTGAAGCAAGGTCTCTGAATGATATTGGCAGGTTTCAAACTGTGCTTCACCTTACCACCACTAGGGGTCTCTGTGAGCCCCACAGGGAACCAAACCGGAGCTGTTTCACCCTTCCTTGTGTGGTAATACATTCTTCAGGTATAGATTCCTCTGGAGGGAAGGGTCAGAGCCTGTACAAATTTGAAAATGGCCCCCGACACTGCATTTACTTGTTTTGGGAGATGGAGAAAGTAAATATGTTCCCAAATGCTTTTCAGTTACTGGAAAACGGGACAGCAGAATTACGGTCACCAAAGAAGGAACGGGAAGAGTCCTCCCTCAACCTTAAAGACTTTCGTTGCCATCTTTACACAAAATTTCCTTGTCTGTTTTGTCATTAAAGATCTTTAGATAAATTTTCCAGCAAATTTTTCCACCTAGAAAGCTGACTCTTAATACCCCAGTATAAAATAATGTCCTATGAAATTAAGAACATTTTTAAACCAACTGCATTTAGCACCTTCTATGCTTCCAGATTATTTTTAACTTCTGTCAGGTGGTGGGTGTGTAAAAAATTAGTCTGTGAAAATTACATGTCCATAAATACCATAAAAGAAAATAATTTAGCAGTTTCTGCATTTTTAAATCAAAAAAGATGATTGCTTGAATAAGTACCTACTTTCATATTCTTCATATGGAAATACTCAATAAGTTACTGTAATTTTGTCAAATATACCTTTTATGGAAAGAAATGAGGATCTGCTTTTTGATAGATTTGGTGTTTTTACTAATAACTCAGGTTAACTGAATATGGACAAGAAGATTTAGAGACAGATTCTTTACTTGTGGTCTTTATTCATGAGAATAAAAATAACCAAAGAAAGAGCAACAAATTGGTGGTTTGGCAAATTTTTAGAATATGAATCATTGTAGCACTATAGAAAAAGAAATATTTTTTAATATTTAAGTAGATGACATTTATATGTGGGGAAGGAATTTTATTGTGCATAATAGAATTGGATATTAAAATAGCAAAACTGGGAAGAACATTATAATTATCTATTATCTTTCATTTTAATTTGGTGTAGATAATACCCCAAAACAAGTTCTTTGCATCAAGTATCACATCTCAGTTGGAAGAAATCCTAGAGAACATCTCAGGTCATCTCTTCATCACACCATGTGACTACATACCTTGGCATTCTCTCCCTGCATTTCCTTTGTTATTAAATAAACTTCAAACTAGCATGTCATAGTGGAAAGGAAGTTAAAACAGAACATAAGATAATTCAGGTGTATAGGGAGTCATACTTATCATAATCAAGCTGTAATAACTGACTTAACATGTTCAAGCCTAAGCTTAAGTGGGGGTACTATGTCATTTAGCTAAATGCTGTCACGTTTTAGAACTTTTTTCTATTCTCTAAAAAATGATAGAACACTATAATTTTGCCCCTAGGCCTGTCAATGCATCCAAATTCTGATTTGAAGACTTTAAAAATAACAAATGAATTGAGTTGAGTAGGTTTGAAATAATGTTCATTTCATTAGAGTGCGCCTAGCAACCTGTATGTAGGATATTAGCAACAGAAATTATGCTTAGATTAATGTCTTAGATTTATTCTTTTCACATGCTTTCACATATATTATTTTCATCAGCTTACCTGTTAGATATTTCTACTTATTGCTTACGTCCATTTAGCAAGATTGTATTCAACATCATTTGCATGAGTCAACCTACATAAAGTGTTATATTAAACTCCCCCAAATTTTAAGAAAATTATCTTTCCTTCTATAACTTTATGCCTGATGAAATCAGGATGTGCAAATAAATACCTAACATAATTTGAAAATAAATATAATTTTCATTGAGCCTAAGAGGAGGAAAAAAAGTTCTTATTAGTAACATATCACTCATAAGATGCGAATGCGCACATGACAGATATCAGATGTTCTACTTGTCAAGTTACCTGTTTTCCTGATTTCTCTTTTATTTCATAATAAAAAGGAAAATGTTTGTTCTTCGTGGGTAGCGTTTCAAAGACAATCGAATAATCTCCAGCTCCTTGTCTGGAGCTCTTCAAAATGCTATTTCGACGGTGCTCTCAGCATATAGCACTGGCTCAGTTTTTATTTCATGTATTTATTAATTCAACAACAACTGATTGCATGGCATGTACAAATAAGCATTAAGATACAACCCTTACCCTTGATACACTCACCATTGATCTGTCAGGAGGAAAAATAAATTATTTCTCTACTGGCCACAAGTAGAACAAACACAGTTCTTACTGCTTCTTGCATGGATGTCATAATTCATATCAATGGAAAAATAAAGCTCTATGTTTCTACCTTTCACTTAGATGGGCATGGGAGTGGTCAAGGAAAACCTGAAATTCAGAGCCTTACTGCTGCTAAAAAGTCTGAAATGATTGTTTCCTCCCCCACCCCTTTTATTAAGGAGATCACATTAGTAAAACTGAACCCTTAGCCAGGTAAGTGATAGGAGCAACTTTGTATGAAATGAAAGGGCAAGAGTTTCGTTTCAATCATTGGCAGATGAGATGGTTCAATCTTCCATAATGAGAGAAACTAGAAAACCAGGACAAACTGAAACACAGCAGACAGGAGAGAAGAGAACCCAGAGAAGTTAACCCGGCATTTAGGGCAACATTTCCTCTAGAGATGTTTCTACTGAATCAGAAGCAGATACTGAGACTGGGAAACTGACCATAGGTTTCAAAAGACCCACGGAATACAAGGAGGAAAAATGTGTTTAGAGCCACGAGAAAGAACTGGTTTGATAAACACAAGGTGGACGTGTAAGGAAGGCTGATCTGGAATTCCGTAAGCAAAAACGAAAAGCCAGCTCGAATCACCTCAAGTACTGATTGGATTAAGATTAGCTCATACTACAGCTGTGCCTCATTGAAGCAAACATCATTGTTCCCTAGAGAAAGAGGAGATCACCCGGGCCTTCCAATTAGCTCTCGGTTTTTTCCTACTCCATGTTCAGTACCCATCAAAAACACCAGGCATAGAAGAAAATAAGGCCACGTTAGTGAAAACCAACAGGAGCAACATGACATATAAACACAACCACAGGAGATACAGAAGAAAGAAGATATCACTTAATATGCCAAAGGGATTAAAATATGAGAGTAAGCATTTGACAGAACACTGAAAAAACTGTGGAGCTATAAACAGGAGCTGGTGCAAACTCAAAACTGAAAAGTATAAACACAAATTAAAAAGTCAGGGGTGGGTTTAATAGATTACACAACTGAAGAGAGATTTCCTTAACTGGAAACTTGATAAGATCAAAATATCCAGAGTGGAACAGAGAGCTAGAATACAAAATATAGAAAATACTTTGGAGTCATATGTTAATATGGATAAATAAAAAAGGTTGAGGAATTTGGGCATAATGCAAGTTTTCAGGGACTGATAATGCTTTAATTTTTTTACTTAAGTGGTGGCCACACGTGTTCATTTCATGGTAATTCATTGAGCTGTACTTTAAAGCAGTGGTTCTCAACCTGTGGGTCGAGACCCCTTTGGGGGTTGAACGACCCTTTCACAGGGGTCGCCTAAATACATCCTGCATATCAGACATTTACATTACGATTCATAACAGTAGCAAAATTACAGTTATGAAGTAGCAACGAAAATAATTTTACGGCTGGGGGTCACCACAACATGAGGAACCGTATTAAAGGGTCGCGGCGTTAGGAAGGTTGAGAACCACTGCGTTGATGCTTTGTGCACTTTTCTACATGTATATTGTACTTTCGCGTTTTGAAATGATTGGGCATTGCAAAAAAATTTCAAAAAAAGGGGGGAGGAAATGCTTGTAGGATTTAGACTGAAGGTGTGGGGACCTGATAAATGAGGAGGAGAGACCAGAGGAGGAAACATATGTGAGGAGCAGGGACCGCCTCCTGCCAGGACAGAAAGGCTGGAGGAAATGTTCACAGGAATAAATTCCATTGAGCAGGAACTGCCAAAGGAGTGTTTAAAAGAGCAACAATGAACCTTCACTTCAGAGCAGATGGGGTGACTTCTAAGTTAGCAGTAAAATCTGCTGCGTGGAATTGCTTTCTAACCACGATTTTGTGAAAATCAAGGTGAGTACAGCCTTGGTCACCTGCCTCCATTCAGAGCAGAGAACGCAGAGCAGGAGGTGACACAGGCCACAGATCGAGAACTCGGCATTACCAGGAAGCCAGAGTAAAATGGGGCTGGGAAAAACAATGTCATGAGTGTTATGCCCAGAATTCAAGATCCCCAAGAAACCATGCCAGGGAGTCAGTCCGATGCAAAAGCAGAAGGTCCTTTATTGAGTTAGCTAACCCGACCCGGGCCTCCAGTCGCCGCAGCAACCGGAAACCGAGTGCCACCCGTGAGAATAGTGAGGGGAGGGGAGCTGGCTGTGGGCCTTGCCGATTGGCCAGGCGCAAGTCGGGTCTTGTTAAATCCTGGGCGTGGCCAGCAGGGGCCTGGGCTCGGGAAGAAGGCACTTTTCTGAGCACATGGCCTCTGCCCCATCAATGAGACTCCTCATTGTTGTCGCAAAAATGCTGGGCTTTCAACTCTGTGTGTAAGGAGGAATCAGGATTCTTTTCATTTAAATATGAAAGTGAAAATGATCTAAATAAAGCTAAAGGGCCTAGCAATAGTCATGCACATAACATTTAATCACACACAGAGGAAAACTTTCCAGCATTTAAATTCAAATATTTTGAGTGACTAGTGAGTGATAAAGATAAACAAAAAGAGGTAAGCTAGAGTAAAACACTTGCTATTTAAAGTTGAGATATGTATGTCAGTTTGGTTAAGTATAATGAATAAAGGAAAACAATCAGAATGTAAGAATTCCATAAGAAAAAGGTCAAGTTTGAATGGCCTTAAAAAAGTCACCAGTGTCTGAAAAACAATTACAGATTTCCAGGTGAAATAGAGATTCAAAAATTTGGAAACAAAGATATATTATATACCTTCAAGCCCTTGTGAAATAGCTTGTGACAATTATGAAGTATTGTTCAGGGTTTTTATAAATTGTAGTAAATTATTTAGAAGATATATAAATAATTTATTAGTTATTTCTGTTAGGTCAGAGAGAGCCCAGGATCGGATACATGCAGACATGTGTTGAGACAATGGACTTCCCCTGGAATTTCTCACAGATCAACGTGCCAGACACAGATACTGGCTTCTTCTCCCTTAATCCACATACCCCCACACAGATACTGACTTCTTTCTGAATACCCCCGCCCATCCCCTATGGCAGAGAATTCCTTAGTTGAATGCCCTGATGATCCCTGTGGCAGAGAATTCCTCAGCTCAGGGCGCCCCCCTCCAGCCCCCCCCCCCCACCAAACCGCAGTATAAAAAAAGCGCCCCCCTCCCTGTTGGCGTGAATCCACGTGCCCTGTCCTTGGGGGTACATGGGTCTCCCGGGGACGCAGAATAAACTTTCCTTCCTTCCTTCCTTTTCTGACCAACTCTCTTTATTTCCTTCACCGCCTCCTGAGCCACCTAACCTAACAATTTCTAACATACAGTTAAAAATAACTAATAAATGAATCTATACATCTTTATATTTTTTATTGTGGTAAATATATGTAACAAATTTACCATGTTGACCATTTTAAGTGTATAGTTCAATAGTGTTAAATATATACACATTGTTGTGCAGCAAATATTCAGAATTTTTCTTCTTGAAAACCCCCCACAAGATTATACAATATTGAACAATAAATCCCATTCCCCTCTCGAACCAGCATTATACTTTCTGTATCTGTGAATTTGACTACACTAGAAACCCCATATAAGTGAGGTTATATGATACATGTGTTTGTGTGACTGGCTTTTTAAACTTAGTATAATGTCCTCAAGGTTCATCCACGTTGTAGCATGTGTCAGAATTCCTTTCCTTTTTAAGGATGAATAATATTCTGTTGTATCAGTGAATACGTGGGTTGCTTTCACCCTTTGCATATTGTAAACAAGGCTGCAATGAGCATAGTTGTGCAAATATCCCTTTGAGACTCTGTTTTTAATTCTTTTGGGTATGTAAGGCCGCTGAAAACCCCCCCCCCCCTTCCCCCTGGACCAGCTTTTTCAGTAAGCTCTGGTTAATGTAAAGATTAAAGAGAACTTCCCCCTCCTGACCTTTCCCGTAAAGCTCTGGCGCCCTGATCTGGTCATAGCATAGTTATCTTATCACTCCTCGGGATCGGCCTGCGCATACCAGACCACCCTGGCCCCTTAGGAAATGAGTCAACTAATAACAAAGACCTGTCCCTGTAAAAGATGAGTTATGAGTTAACTGGTAACCCAGTTCCCTGTTTTCCGGCCACCTGCGTGTGGTTTTTGCCTTTATAAACCCGTGTTCTGCAATTGCTCGGGGCTCCAGTCAGCAGCACTTCCTTTGTGTTGTTGCCTGCCTGCCTGAGAGCCCCTGCGCTGCGCTTGTAATAAAAATCCTCTTGCTCTTGCATCAAGCCTCGGTCTCTGCGTTTGACTTGGGGTCGTCGCCTCCTCTGCTGGACTCTCCGGGGGTCTTAGGGCCCAACATTTGGGGGCTCGTCCGGGATTAGGCGACCCCCTTCAAGCGCTGGGATCGGTCTTGGAGGTAAGCAGACTCCGGAGTCATTCAGTGTTTGTCTTGTCCTTTGTTCGTTCTTAGTTTCGGTTTTTCAGGAAGACAGGGTGTCGGCTCCGTAAGGAGTCGGCTCCTCTGGTCGTAGGGGCTTCGGCCAGAAAAACTGTCACCCTGGGGGACGCCCCAGGATCGGGCGGTGACCAAGAGGTCTTGGTCACTTCAGGTTCTGGCTGTCCGGCAACGGGCACTCGCGTGTCCGGCCGGACTAGCATTAGGGAGGGATATCATCCCTCAGCGGCCGTTCTGTATCTGGGTAAATTCTTGTGGATCCGGTGTCTTGTCGCGTCATTGTTTGTTCTTTGTTTTTGTCTTTTACTCCTCTTCTCCCATCCAGGTAACATGGGCCACGGAAGCAGCACCCCTCTTTCTCTTACAGTAGCACACTGGACGGACGTCCGGAGTCGGGGACTCAATCTTTCCGTCAGTGTTAAGAAGGGTCCTTGGCAGACTTTCTGTTCATCCGACTGGCCAGCCCTAGGCGTGGGATGGCCAGCGGACGGGACTTTTGACCTGTCTATTATTTTTGCAGTAAAGAATAAGGTGTTCCAATCAGGCCCGGCGGGCCATCCAGACCAGCAGCCGTATATTGTCGTCTGGCAGGACCTGGTCCAGAACCCTCCCTCTTGGCTGAAACCCTGGCTGCCATCCGGAACCTCCCGGGTTCTCGTGGCCCAGGCCCCTCCCGCCGCAGATCAGACGAAACGTCCCCTGGCAGATTCTCAAACCGATCTTCTCCTCTTGGACTCTCCACCCCCTTACCCCTCTCCTCTCCAGCCAGAGCCGCCGGGGAGACCGGAGCCTTCAGCACCTCCTCCCGCCCCTCCAACAGAGGGACCGGCCCAGGGAACCCGGAGTCAGAGGAGACATCCCGCGTCTCCAGATTCGACCGTAGCCTGCCCTCTCCGACCATACGGGCCTCCACCCCCCCGCGGAGACGATAATGAAACGGCTCCGCTCCAGCCACTCCAATACTGGCCCTTCTCCTCGGCAGACCTCTATAACTGGAAAACTAACCACCCTCCCTTTTCAGAGGATCCCCAGCGTCTAACGGGGCTGGTTGAGTCCCTTATGTTCTCTCACCAGCCCACTTGGGACGATTGTCAACAGCTTCTTCAGACTCTCTTTACTACAGAGGAAAGGGAGCGGATCCTCTTGGAGGCCCGGAAGAACGCCCCTGGCCCCGACGGCCGGCCGACTCTACTCCCTCATTTGGTGGATGCGGCCTTTCCTCTGGCCAGGCCGGACTGGGACTTCAACACGGCAGAAGGTAGGGAGCACCTGAAGGTCTACCGCCAGACACTAGTGGCCGGCCTCAGAGGGGCAGCTCGGCGCCCCACGAATTTGGCTAAGGTAAGAGAGGTCATACAGGGGCCCACTGAACCGCCTTCTGTTTTTCTCGAGCGATTAATGGAGGCGTTCAGACGGTACACCCCGTTTGACCCCACCTCGGAGGGGCAGAGGGCCTCAGTAGCTATGGCTTTCATAGGGCAGTCAGCATTAGATATTAAGAAAAAGCTGCAGAGACTTGAGGGATTGCAGGACTTTACCCTCCAAGATTTAGTTAAGGAAGCAGAGAAAGTGTACCATAAGAGGGAGACCGAGGAGGAAAAGGAGCAGCGGAAGGAGAGAGAGAGAGAGGAGAAGGAGGAGAAAAAGGAAAAAAGGGAAGAGCAGAGACTAACCCGTATCTTGGCCGCAGCAATAGAAGGGAGTAAGCCACAGGAGAGAGGAAAAGGAAGACAGGCAGGGGCCCTGGGCAACAGGCCACCGTTAAGGAAGAATCAATGTGCTTATTGCAAGGAAGAAGGACATTGGAAGCGGGAGTGCCCAAAGAGACTAGCAAAGAAGGCGCTGGCACTCCAGGAAGATAGTGATTGAAGAAGTCGGGGCTCGGATCCCCTCCCCGAGCCTAGGGTAACTCTTAAGGTGGAGGGGAAGCCTGTTAACTTTCTGGTAGACACAGGGGCCCAATATTCAGTTCTTAAGAAACCACTAGGACCAGTCTCCCAGAAGACCTCCTGGGTGATAGGGGCAACGGGAAATGAGCAATATTCCTGGACCACCACCCGGACAGTTGATCTAGGCACGGGAAGAGTGACTCATTCCTTCTTAGTAATACCCGAGTGTCCAGCCCCCCTTCTGGGAAGAGACTTGCTAACTAAAATGGGGGCTCAGATCACTTTCACCCCACGGGGGCCGACCCTGACCCAACATGGAGAGCCAATTACTCTCTTGACACTCCAGCTCGAAGACGAGCATCGGCTGTTTGAGAGTAATGTCCGAAAGGACGAGAGGATAGCGGGATGGTTACAGCAATACCCCAAAGCTTGGGCTGAAACCGCGGGGATGGGCTTAGCTACCGAACGGCCCCCCGTGATAGTAGAGCTTAAGTCCACTGCAACCCCGATTGCAGTATGACAGTACCCCATGGCAAAAGAAGCCTGGAGGGGGATCAAGGTTCATGTCCAACGCCTCCTACGCCTTGGAGTCCTCGTTAAGTGCCACTCCCCGTGGAACACCCCACTCCTCCCGGTAAAAAAGCCCGGAACTGATGACTACCGACCGGTGCAGGATTTAAGAGAAGTCAACAAGAGGGTACAGGATATTCATCCCACGGTCCCCAATCCTTACAATCTCTTAAGCTCTATCCCTCCGTCCCATGTGTGGTATTCAGTCCTAGACTTAAAAGATGCCTTCTTCTGCTTAAGACTGCATCCTGCCAGCCAGAATATTTTCGCCTTCGAGTGGAGAGACCCAGATTCGGGAATAACGGGGCAGCTGACTTGGACCCGACTTCCGCAAGGATTCAAAAATTCCCCCACTATCTTCGATGAGGCTCTTCATCAAGACCTGGCTGCTTTCCGTGCTGACCACCCGCAAGTCACCCTTCTCCAGTACGTGGATGACCTTCTCCTCGCCGGAGCTACTAAGGAGGACTGTGAAACAGGTACCGGGGCCTTGCTTTTAGAGCTCTCCCGCCTAGGATACCGGGTCTCGGCCAAGAAGGCCCAGATATGTCAGCGGAGAGTGACCTATTTAGGATACGCACTAGAAGGGGGAAAGAGGTGGCTCACTGAAGCCCGAAAAAGCACAGTCACCCAGATTCCCAGACCGCAGACCCCCCGGCAGGTACGCGAGTTCCTGGGAACAGCTGGATTCTGCCGCCTCTGGATTCCAGGTTTTGCAACCCTAGCGGAGCCCCTATACCCGCTGACAAAACAAGGGAACCCCTTCGAGTGGGGGGAGACTCATCAGAAAGCCTTTGACGACATTAAAAAGGCTCTTCTCTCGGCGCCGGCATTGGCCTTACCAGATGTGGCCAAGCCCTTCACTCTGTTCATAGATGAAAGAAAGGGAGTAGCCAGGGGGGTCCTAACTCAAACCTTAGGCCCCTGGAAGAGGCCGGTAGCCTATTTATCCAAGAGACTAGACCCAGTGGCTAGGGGGTGGCCAGGCTGTCTAAGAGCAATTGCAGCTACTGCCCTGCTTGTAAGAGATGCGGACAAACTTACCTTGGGGCAGAAACTAACTGTGGTGGCCCCACACACTCTCGAGAGTGTTATCCGGCAGCCACCGGACCGGTGGCTATCCAACGCCCGGATGACTCACTACCAGAGTCTCCTGCTAAGTGAAGATCGAATCCGCTTCGGGGCTCCGGTAGCTCTCAACCCAGCAACCTTACTACCGGAAGTAAATCCTGAGAGCAAAGAAGTCCTACACTCATGCCGTGACATTCTGGCAGAGGAAACAGGGCCGAGGAGAGACCTCAAAGATTCCCCCTTGCCAGAGCCTCAACTCACCTGGTACACGGATGGAAGCAGCTACCTCTATGAAGGTAAGAGGGTGGCGGGAGCGGCTGTGGTCAGCAAGGACCGGACTATCTGGGCTAGTAGCTTGCCCGAAGGGACTTCGGCCCAGAAGGCTGAATTAATTGCTCTGACACAGGCTCTCAGGCTGGCAGAGAACAGCCGGGCTAATATTTATACTGACAGTCGTTATGCTTTTGCCACTGCTCATGTGCACGGGGCTATATACCGTCAGAGAGGTCTCCTCACCTCAGCAGGAAGGGAAATTAAAAATAAAAAGGAAATCCTCGACCTCCTAGAAGCCATTCATGCCCCCCAGGAGGTAGCTATCATCCATTGTCCCGGCCACCAGAAAGGGACCTCGGAAACAGCTATAGGAAACAGGAAAGCGGATGCCGAGGCAAGGCAGGCCGCTCTAGGGCCCCGGCTACTCGCCCTCGCTGTTGGCCCCGCAGCACCACAGCCAGAGACCCTCCACTACACCCTAGAGGAGGAAAAAGACCTGCTTAAAAGGCCAGAAAAATACCATAAGGACAAACTAGGAGTGTGGAGAACTGCAGGGGAAAAAATGGTAGTACCAAGGGCGGCAGCCACTGCCTACCTCCAACAACTGCATCGCCTTACCCACCTGGGGGCCAAACACCTCAGCTCCACCAGCCGGGCAACGGGACACTATGTCAAAGGACTCGATCGCCTTTCAGAAGAAGTAGTTAAGCAATGCAAGGCGTGTCAGCTGGTAAATGTACATTCATCCCAGGTCGGGACCGGACACAGACTCAGGGGAGACCGGCCCGGGAGTTACTGGGAGGTGGATTTTACAGAAGTGAAGCCCGCCCGATACGGTTATAAATATCTTTTAGTTTTCATAGATACCTTCTCAGGTTGGGTAGAAGCCTTCCCTACCAAAAGAGAAACTGCAACTGTGGTCGCCAAGAAGATCTTAGAAGACATCTTTCCACGGTTTGGAATTCCTAAGGTAATTGGATCAGACAACGGTCCAGCTTTTGTTGCCCAGGTAAGTCAGGGAATGGCCAAGATACTAGGGGCGGATTGGAAATTGCATTGTGCTTACAGGCCCCAGAGTTCAGGTCAGGTAGAAAGAATGAATAGAACATTAAAAGAGGCTATGACTAAATTGTCCTTAGAGACTGGCGTGGCAGACTGGACGGTCCTCCTTCCCTTTGCCCTTTTCCGCGCGCGAAACACCCCAGGCCCCTTGGGGGTGACACCGTTCGAGGTTTTGTTTGGGGCCCCTCCGCCCCTAGCCGCTGACCCTTGGTCCGTGCCCACAGACACTCACACCCCTCCATCCCTGCTTGCCAGGCTGAAGGCCCTCGAGACTGTCCAGAAGGAGGTGTGGACTCCCCTGGCCGCCCTCTACCAACCAGGAGAACTGCAAGTCCCCCACCAGTTCCAGGTCGGAGACTTTGTGTACATCAGACGCCATCGGGCCGCTAATCTCGAGCCGAGGTGGAAGGGACCCCACCTGGTATTGCTGACAACCCCAACAGCGGTCAAGGTAGACGGTGTAGCTGCTTGGATCCACGCCTCCCACGTCAAGCGGGCACCCCCATCAGACGACACCGATCATGGATGGACTGTGGAGAAGACAGACAACCCTCTCAAGCTACGGATTTGCCGCCGCCCTCTTCCTGCTGAGCCTGCCGCTGATAAGTAGCAACCCCCATGCCCCAAAGAGACTAACTTGGAGGGTAATGTCCCCCCACACCGGACAGACGGCCTGGTCGGTCACCAATATAGCACCTAAAGGGACATGGTGGCCAGACTTAACGCCAGACCTCTGCGCTATGGCAGCAGGATACAGACTATGGGACCTCCCTGAGAGAACAGTAGAAGAGACTAAAGCAGGTATAGAGACCCGAGCTTACATAGGAAAAGGACGAGATTTGCAATTTGGAGTTCACTGTAGTTATCTGGGGGCCCGTGAGCGTCTTACGATGACCCAATTCTATGTATGCCCCAAAGACAGGCAGGGACATAGAAAGAATTGTGGATCTGAACGAGAGTATTTCTGTGCAGAATGGGGATGTGAGACAACTGGTACTGGATATTGGATCAGAGGGCCCCCCAAGTGGGACCTCATCCAGGTTCGGAGAAATGAGAGCCAAACCTCCGGACATAGGGGTTGGGTTAACGCCCTGAATATCTCCTTCACCTCAGCTGGGCGGTCATACGACCTAAACAAGTGGCGCTGGGGAGTGACATGGGGGATCCGGCTGTATAAGGACCAACATGATGATGGCCTCCTTTTTAAGATAAGATTAGATGTACAGGATTACAGGCCACCAGTTGCAGTAGGACCCAACACCGTCTTGTCCAGCCGGCAGCTCCCCACGAAAGAAAGGCCTCTTGCCACCACCACCGTGGCAGGAACTAGCCCAGCCTCCAGGGAGGAACAGGCCAACCCCATAGAACTAGAGACAAACTCAGGTCAGAGGCTATTAGGCTTGGTAGAGGGGGCCTTTAGTTCTTTAAACATGTCCAAGTCTAACCTAACTGAGTCTTGCTGGCTCTGCCTAACTACAGGGCCCCCCTACTATGAGGGCATAGCCTTCCAGGGAAACTATACCAACACCACCAGCCATGACCACTGTTCGTGGGGACAGCAGGGGAAGTTGACCCTTACTGAGGTCTCAGGGCAAGGCACATGTATAGGACAAGTGCCAAAGGACCGCCAGCATCTCTGCAAGGAGAACCTGGCATATCCCTCCTCTGCAAGCTATTACTTAGTGCCCCCAACAGGGGGATGGTGGGCCTGTAGTACGGGACTTACTCCATGTTTAGCAGCCCAGGCCTTTAACCGTTCTCAAGATTATTGTATCCTTGTCCAACTAGTCCCCAGGATCATGTATTATCAAGCTAATGCATTTGAAAAAGAATTTGACTCCTATTCTCCTTCCCATCGGGATAAACGGGAACTTGTTTCACTGACCTTGGCTGCTCTCCTAGGTCTAGGGGTCGCGGCAGGAGTAGGAACAGGGACAACAGCCCTCATTAAAGGCCCCACCTATACTGAGGAGCTCAGAGCTGCTATAGATGAAGACCTCAAACATATAGAGCACTCCATAACTAAACTTGAGGAGTCTCTAACCTCTTTGTCTGAAGTAGTCCTACAAAATAGGAGAGGACTAGATCTCCTATTCTTAAAGGAGGGAGGGCTGTGTGCAGCTCTCAGGGAACAATGCTGTTTCTACGCTGATCATTCAGGGGTGATAAAGGATTCCATGTCAAAACTTAGGGAGAGATTAGAAACTCGCAAAAGAGAGCGAGAGGCCAAGCAAGGCTGGTTTGAAAGTTGGTTTAACAGCTCACCGTGGTTCACAACCCTGATATCCTCTCTCGTGGGACCCCTGATCATTTTACTCCTCCTTTTGACATTCGGGCCATGCATAGTAAACCGCTTAATCGCCTTCATCCAGGACCGGATTAGTGCAGTTCAGGTAATGGTCCTCCAACAGCGGTATCAGCCTGTACCCTCAAACATTAGCCTGTAGTTCCATGATTGGAACTTCCCACAAAAAAAGGGGGGAATGTAAGGCCGCTGAAAACCCCCCCCCCCTTCCCCCTGGACCAGCTTTTTCAGTAAGCTCTGGTTAATGTAAAGATTAAAGAGAACTTCCCCCTCCTGACCTTTCCCGTAAAGCTCTGGCGCCCTGATCTGGTCATAGCATAGTTATCTTATCACTCCTCGGGATCGGCCTGCGCATACCAGACCACCCTGGCCCCTTAGGAAATGAGTCAACTAATAACAAAGACCTGTCCCTGTAAAAGATGAGTTATGAGTTAACTGGTAACCCAGTTCCCTGTTTTCCGGCCACCTGCGTGTGGTTTTTGCCTTTATAAACCCGTGTTCTGCAATTGCTCGGGGCTCCAGTCAGCAGCACTTCCTTTGTGTTGTTGCCTGCCTGCCTGAGAGCCCCTGCGCTGCGCTTGTAATAAAAATCCTCTTGCTCTTGCATCAAGCCTCGGTCTCTGCGTTTGACTTGGGGTCGTCGCCTCCTCTGCTGGACTCTCCGGGGGTCTTAGGGCCCAACAGGTATAACCCAGAAGTGGAATTGCTGAGCTACATGGGAATTCTATTTTTTTAAGCATTACCATACTGTTTTCCACAGCAGCTGTGTCATGTTACATTTCCAACAGCAGTGCAAAGGGCTTCAGTTTTTCTACATTCTCATCAACATTTGTTCTTTATGCTCCTCTAACTTGTTCATTTCAAATGACTGAATTCAAGTTTGCTGATTCTGTCATCTGTCTGTTTAAGTTTGTGGTTGAACCTTCCAGTGAATTTTTCAATTCAGTTATTGTATTTTTCCAGCTCTAGAATTTTTGTTTGGTTGAGTTTGTTTTGATTTTTTTTTTAATAACTTCTATTCCTTGGTTTATACTCTCGTTTTGTTCATGGCTTCATTTAGCTGTCTGTCCGTGTTCTCTTTTAGTTCATTGAGCATAGTTAAGGCAATTGTTTTAAATCCTTTGCAAGCAAGTCAAAATCTTTCTGGAGACTTATTTTGTTCCTTTGAATGCTTCCCTGTTTCTTTCTACACTTTGTGACCTTTCCTTAAGCTTACGATATTTGAAAACCAGTCACCTCTCCCAAGTCTTGACAGACTGACTGTGTACAGAGAAAGAACTCTACTATTCAGTTTGGCTTAAAGACTCATGGCTCTCTGAAACCGTGTTTGATAATGCATTATCCCTGACCCTATGTATTTAGCTTTAATTCCAGTTCTGTGTAAGGTTGCATAAATATATTAATTTTCCCAGGAGCCTTGCCCTGCTCTTTTTTTTTTTTTATCTTTTTAAGCCTTGTATTTCTAGTGTATTCTTTTGCCTATAATCTCTGTCTCCAGGTGCCCAAATGTCTACAGATCAGCCTCTTGGAGCCTCATCTTTCTGGTTTGTAAGACTGTATCATAATCTAGACACATCAAAGGAATAAATGAGATTGCACATGCAAATCCCTTGGAAAGCCTGGAATATACTAGGCACAGTTAAAGGATGGTTCCTGCCCTACCCAGTTTGCTCAGAGGTTAGTGTCAGCCAGTGGACTGAAGGGTCCCGGATTTGATTCCAGTCAAGGGCACATGCCTGGGTTGCAGACTCAGTAGGGGGTATGCAGGAGACAGCTAATCAATAATTCTCTCTCATTATTGATGTTTCTCTCTCTCTCTCTCTCTCTCTCTCTCTCTCTCTCTCTCTCTCTCTCTCTCTTCCTCCCTCCCTCCCTCCCTCAAATGTATAATCCATGTATAATGCCTTTTTGTGACTTCTATGTACTTAGTTACCACCATGGTAAATATGTTAGGATTCAATTGTCAATTACTTTATGGAATTTCACACCCTTTTGTTTTACAACTACTGTGATTTTATAGAAAAACAATTTTTAACTGATTTTTAGAGAGGGAGGGCGGGGGAGATAGAGAGAGAGTAAAACATTGATGTAAGAGAGACACATCCATCAGTTGCCTCCTGTGATTGAACCGCAGCCTGAGTATGTGCCCTGACTGGAATCAAACCTGCAACCTTCCAGTGCATAGGAGGACACTCTAACCAACTGAGCTGCGCCAGCCAGGGCCTATAGGAAAACAATTTTTAAACATTCAACATAAAATGCAAATACATCTTTAAGAAATAACATAGGAAGATTATAGAGAGCTTTGCAAGAAACTGAATCTTCGGAAACAAAAACATTATTTTAGCAATACCAGCAATAACATCTCTAATTGTCACTACTAAAAAGATAGGAAGATTTATAAGTTACAATTTCTATCCAGATTATACATTAATGATATATGTTATGCTTGTATTCTGAAATCATATTGCATGCTGATAATATGATTATAGTCTTCTAACAACCTCTCGTAGTTTATACATAAAATATTCTTTTGGATATATTTGCCAGGAATTTAGTATTATGTAATCAACAAATGATGTTGTTAAACAAATAAAAAGCTAAATCTCATGCTCTAGAAATACGTGCTATCCTAAACCTTTCATTTATTTGTTCTATGTAGAATGACCTGAATTTTGTCTTCATTTGCTCAAAATCAGAAGTTTCAGTACATTTAAGCTTTCTGTCTAGACTTTTCAAACTTTATATAATATATTTTTCAATGTTTTATCTTTGTGTTTTGGCCTACAACCATATAAGAAACAAGTTATAAATATTTTATGTATAGAGCCTATATCACTAAATGTAGTAAATAATAACTATTCCATTTAATCCAGTCTCTATGGTGGTCTCACTAAGACCCAATCAAAAGACTGTTTTTTTAAAGAAAAGGAAAACAAATTCAATAAGAAAAAATATATAGTATCACATTAAAAGATTTTTTATAAGATAGAAAAAACGTTTATAAAACTTCAAAGAATTCTGGTTAAAATGATGAGCTGAGAAGAGGCCTCTAAATTCTTTCCATTCTTATCCCAGGTCCCAATATAAAGTTAAAAACATGATGCGTTACAATTGGAACCTAGGGAAATCTACCCCTTATGTGCCTAATAGTTAGAAGAATTTCTACTAGACTGTGGTACAAATAAAACTTAGAAATTAGGAGATATACACAAGTCCATGTTAATTCCAAACTCTATTTTCTGAAAAAAAGAAAAGAAAAAGAAAAAAAAAACCAGGTACATCCGTAAGAAGTGATGATATGAGGTGTTGGCTTGATTTAATTCTAAGGATGAAGGCTGGAGGGGAAAGGGGATCACGGTACTGATATCCTTCCAGGATGCGTTTAGCCACAATATATTATCAGACTCCAAAAGCTACTTTTCTTGAGGCTTAAGGTGTTAAACAGGCATATGAAGCGGACGCTCAGGAGGATAGCAGGGCTTAGTTGGGAACAGCCGGGACGAGACCTGATGGAACAGGATCGGTGCGAGGGAGGAGTCCAGAGGAAGCGCCCTGTGTACTCGGGTGTAAATCGGCTCCTGTCCGGAGACAGTTCTCTATGGATTTCCCGTGCTTCCCGCATGCTCAGGGCCCGCTGAAGAAAAGATGTGTTAAGTAGAAACCTTAGGAGACAGAAACAGTGTCTTCCTCTGGAAAGCTTTGAGATGCGCTTTCCTGAGATGCACCGGAGTAGTAGAGAGAGAGCCTTCTTTCTCGCCCAGACACGTTTGCTTATGTTCCAGGCAGTAAAGCCGGAGACGCCTCTCCCCTCCCATCCCTGGAGGAGATTTGCCTGTATCCCCAGGTACTGGGTAATACCTTCTCCAGCAGTTCCATAAAAACTCAGTTCCCCAATTTCAGGGTTGTTCTCCTAAACCTGGTCTATCCAGTCCTCATCACATCACCCTGGTGGGTATTGGGAACAGGGGGATTCGATGAAAAATGCTGCTCTGGGTAGCATTTTTTGCTGTGAGTAATCATGCCCTCTTTTCTTGAGGGGTGTCAAGAGATAGAGACAGAGATGGCGGTGGGGGTGGAGATGGAAATTCTATGCCTTTTATGCATCTACAGAGTTATGGCAGGCTAGCTTGTTAGCTTGCACGTAGGGTAAAACTCTCAGTCTTTCCACACAATTTCTGACTTAACAGTTCCAAAAGAAACTGCCTTTAGCAGAACAATTTTGTCAGAGAAGTTAGATAAAGTTGAAATTTCTACCGGGAACACTCACAGTTCTGGGATTAACCTTTCTTCTGTTGGGTGTCTGATTCACTAAGCTCATAATATAAATTTTGGGGAAGAAAATTCTAAAACTACTCAGTATATATTTTGAAAATCCATGGCGAGCCATGCTCTCTGCTTTACATAAAATGCCAGACCTGCACAGACCCACAGCAATTAGACACGCGGGCCATCAAAAGCTTCTCAAAAGTAAAGGGAAACTTTAGCATTTTAGAGCATAATTTCATAAATGTGTAAGAGGAAATAAATTATGTGCATTCATGCAAAATTATATAAGAATTGAATTTGTATACAAGACAGGATAAATATGGAATGACATGACAAAGTACTGAAATAAAGGATGTCCAAAAGTCCAGCAGAAATTAGAAGGAAAATTAGGAAAGACAGAATGAAAGAAATGTGGTGGAAGAATATACATGAGAATTTTTAAAAGAAAAGTGTGTTATTACAGACGAGATTTTTCCCCGGAATGCAGAGGGAAAGATTTTTTTTTTTTCATGAGAAAGAGAATAAAAGATAAGAAACAGACTATAGCTATTTGACAACATGGGTGATAGGAATTCCTGAGAAAGGGATACTAAAAATTGGAATTGAAGAAAAATTACTTAATAAATGAAAGTATTTCTAAGCTGAACAAAGTCCAATTTTATTCTATGATTTTATTGATTTTAGAGAGAGAGGAAGGGAGAGAGAAAGAGAAACTTTGATTGGCTCCCTCCTGCACCCCCTACTGGGGACCCAGCCTGCAACCAGGGCATGTGCCCTGACCAGGAGTGGAACCTGCGACCTTTTGGTACTTAGCACTATGCTTTAACAACTGAGACATTCCAGCCAGGGCCAAAGTCCAATCTTAGTAGATCCAGAGAAATCGCCATGATAGGGTCAGATCCACTTCGGAACATATGTAATGTCTTCAACATCACGTAGAGTTAAAAAAAAAAAAAATTGAAGAAACACATCCAGAGAATATATTCTAGAAATGAAACAAGACTCCAGTGACACAGGACTGAAAGATAACAATAAGTCAACTTCTTTTCATAGGCATTGATATGATAAAGAGAAAAGAAAGTTTAGTATGATTCACTGCCAACAGCGTTAAAAACAATAATACAGGAGAAGAAAAAGACAGTAGGTAATACCTGTTAAACCATTTTATATCTGTTGCATTGTGTAAATATTTTGTAATTAAGAAGTACTTGTCAAACAACTAAGCTAAGATACATTAAAAAATATGGCTATACTATACTAGTATATTGAACATAAATATACAAAGAAGATAAATTTTAACAAAAATTTTAACATATTGGCAGAAGTTCCAAAAACAGAAACTGCAACTGGCCATACGTAGATACAAACTATTCCCTTTTTAGAAAAAAAAAATGTTTTAATGTAATTTAAAAATATTAGAGGCTTTCTACTACATGTCATTCCTTACTTCATTCCTTTATTGCACTGCAATATGTTTTTTATTTTTTCTTTGACACTGGCACAATTATATATACAATTTAAAATTGGGAAATTTTCCTTGTCTACACTTGCCTTTTGGCCATTATTCTTTCTTGTTTTTTTTCATCATTATTACTAAAAGTAATTTTGTCAGATGTAAGAAGGGTATACATAATTATTTATTGCTGCATCACAAATTGCCCCCACAACTTAGCAACTTAAAAAGCAGGATTTATTAACTCACGAAGTTTCTGAGAGTCGGGAATGCCGGCCCAGTTTCACTAGATGGTTCTGCTTCATGGTCTTGCATGAGATTGCAGTGAAGCTGTTGGACCGGGTGGCATCCCTGATGACTTGACTGGCTCTGGAGAATCTGATTCCAAGCTCATTCACGTAGCTCTGGGCAGAAGGTTCCAGTTTCCTGCCATGTTAGCTTCTCCTTGGAGTGCCCACCACACAGCTTTCCCAGAGCAAGTGATCTACATCAGAGAGATTGACCAAAACAGAAGCCATGTTTATCTGTTTAATAATCTAAACTTGCAAGTACACAGCATCACGTCTTCCATGTCCTGTTGGTCATACACACCAACCCTGGTACAGTGTGGAAGGAGCTTACGCAGCGGTATGAATACCAAGAGGGAGGAATCATCGGGCTCCATCTTGGAGGCTGTCTTTCATGACAGATGTTGACAGGTTATTTGCTCTGGGTTTCAAATATCCTACATATGTCACTAATTCCTATTATCTGGAATAACTACCAATATTCGTTAATTTCATTCTCCTCTCACATTCCATTTGTCCTTAGTCAGCAATTCATCTGGTTAGTATGCTTTTGCAGAGTAATGCAAAGTTGTTGTTAATCCTCACCCCAGGATATTTTTCCATTGATTTTTAGAGAGAGTAGGAGGAAGGGGAGAGACAGAGAGAGAGAAACATAAGTGTAAGAGAGACACATCGATTGGTTTCCTCCCACACACGTCTGGATCAGGGTTGGGATGGAGCCTGCAACCCAGGTACGTGCCATTGACTGGGATGAACCTGGGACCCTTCAGCCTGTGGGCTGACACAGCATCCACTGAGCCAAATGGACTAGGGTGCAAATTTTAATTTCTAAGAGATGTGAGCTTTAGGTGGACTTGCTGGCTTGTGATTGCTTTAGTTCCTCATACCCTGAGCGTGGCAAAATTAGAAAGTGCCCCAGAGGAAACATTGGACCTGGACGACATCTTTCTTCTCTGTCACTTATAAGCACACCTATTTCTTTCTGCTAATTAAGATTACACTGTAACTCTCTTAATTGTTCACTCCATTAGCACATGAGTAGTAATCCATGGCTTGGGGCGAGTCAGCATCCCATGCCCTGGATCATGGTTCGGTAGCCTGATGAAAGTATTCCTTTCTTGGGAATAAGGACATACAATCCAGAAGGATGTTGAATTTCAGGGAGAGAAAACAAAGAATTTCCTATTAGATCATTTACAAAATGATAGATGCCATTCACATTGACATCCCTTGCATGGTGTAGTTAACATGGCTGCTCATTCTCCTAGGACACTTTCAAAAGTGGGTTAAAGAGAAACCTTCAGTGTTAGCAGAGATGGTACAGAGAGCTACTCTTGACAACAACCAAAAGCCAACACAGGAAAACGAATCTTCTGAACTCTCTAACGAATAGCCACAAATGCACCCCTATGGCTCAAAAGAGAAACTGCTTATTGCATAGGTTATGATTAATTTCCCAATTTAGATACACAGGGAAAAAATAAGTATGTTCCTGTACTAAGAGAAAATTATTCCCATGGGTCAAAAATAAGTCAAGAATACTGGCCCCTTTTTCCATTATCATTTTTCTTAGGTTATTGAGGACAAGTAAGGATAACATTAAAGATTCTTTTAAAAAATTTTTCCTATTTGGTTCTCCAATATAGGATAGGCTACCCTTTTTCCTTCAATAGGTGAGAATAATTCCAGAAATGTGGTGAGTGAGTTAAAAGGCCTTCTAAGCCAGCATAGTTCCAGAATGAACCTGGAATAGCTGCATTATCAGTACTTGTTAGTCTTGGCTTTATTATGTCTCTTCCATATTAGCTCAGTAATGATATGTTTTTAAAAATGTCATATGTCCTTTTTATTCTTTTCTTCAACCAGTTTTCTCCTGTTACGTGATTTCAGCCTTAATGAGCATACAGCAGACACTCTCAGTTAATAACAATAGCTACAGGGTGATCAGGGTCAGGCCTTGTAAAATATAGTGATAAAATCACATTCCTATTGGGTTTCCTGTTCTCCAAGAAGGGCTACATTTACTTTAAAGTTTAAACCACCGATTAAACCCAGTTACATAAGATGAAATTGCTAGTTAATTGTTCTTAAAGAATTTGGCAGACAGAAAAAAAAAAGGCTGTTGCCTCTAACAGGAGACCTGAATCTGCAGAAAACAGAAACAAGCAGAAGTGTGCCTGGGAGTGGTAATTATGCAAAAGTACTTGTTGACTAAATGAATTATTTATTTAATTAAGCCACCTAGTTCCTGAGAAAGGAGAGGAGCCTCCATGTGCCTGGGAATCTAAGCACTTGGCAAGTATGTTGAGATGCGATGCCAATCCTTCTCAGCCTCTGCTCCCAGCCGTGCTCACTTGCTCCAGGAAAATGCCCAAGGCCGGGGCTCAGCACAGCCTGAGCAGGAAAACAATCTAGGGAACTGAAGGAAGTGTTTACAAAATGAAGGAAGCATAGGACCTGGCTCATATACAGCAACAGGATGCTTGAGAATGCATGTGAGATGGCTTTGGACTGGGTGGGCGTAGAATGTAGGATGGTTAAGGGATAATTTAATGAAATAATTCAGTGTTCAACATTATGGCAAGAATACTTACAACATGGGCAATTACCCTGCTGCTATGAGCTCTTGTTTGTTGTTGTTATTGTTGTTGTTTTGTTTTGAAGCTGGACATGACAATGGGCTATGGTAAATGAGGTGGAAATTAGAGAACTGCTTTGATAGAACTCTGTAAAACAGGTCAAAAGTCTTGGAGATGGGGGATTGTGAGAATGGATTTACTATATGAGAATGGAGTATTCTTTCCTTCCCTCTCTATGTTCATGGGGTGGCCCAGTGTACACTTATGTTGTACTGGTGACATAGACTGTAGGGAGCAGCTCTAGAGTTAAAGCCTCGGATTGACCTGTGGCAGAACCACAACTATCAGCTTAGAGGGCAGAGGCCCCTTGGCATAATTAAGCTTCATTTTATAGGCTCTCTAGATCCTTCTTGGATAGCTAATGGGCTGTGGGAGGTGCAGCAAGTGCTGCCAAAACAAGTGAAAATCACAAGAACATTGTAACTATGTTGACCACTACCTTGTTTTTCTCAGACTATAAAATAAAGCCTCATCCAGGCACAGGAGATACACCAAGCCCCAGCTATATTCTCTTTGTCTGTCTTTTCTTTAATCCTTTGCCACTCCCCCTCAGGCTCACCAAACCCTTGGCTGTGCTGGCACCTCACAGTAGACACTAGCATCTTTGAGAAGCTTGATGAGGGTAGCCTTTTATAATTGCCAACATTACGTACTCTCATGACATTGTGCTCCCCAGAATCACTGGGGAGATCAGATTGCAGAGTCAGAGACAAGAGGTAGTGCTAAAAGTAATAAAACTATTTATCTTTATTTAAAAAACATTTTTATTGATTTCAGAGAAGAAGGGAGAGGGAGAGAGAGATAGAAGCACCAATGATGAGAGATAATCATTGATCATCTGTCTCCTTCATGCCCCCCTCTGGAGACCCAGGTATGTGCTCAGATTGGGAATTGAACCATGATTTCCTGGTTCATAAGTTGATACTCAACCACTTAGCCAGGCCAGCTGGTCAAAAATTATTTATCTTTTATTTCTAATTTTTATTTTGAAATTGTTTCACACAGAAAAATTGCAAAAATATAGATCTTTTTTTAAAGATGGCATTGGGACTACTGGATATCCACTTGCAAAAGAGTGAAGTTGAGCCCCCACTTCACACAGAATGTACAAGAATTAACTCAAAATGCACCACTGGTCTAGATGTTATATCTAAAATTATAAAACAATTAAAAGAAAACATAGAAGTAAAGAAATTGTTTCTTAGATATGACCCAAAAATCTCAGGTGAGAAAGAAAAACCTAGATAAATTGGACAGCATCAAAATCACAAACTTCTGTGCTTCAAAGCACACCATCAAAAACTGAAAGAAAAAAAAACCTCACAGAAGATAAAATATTTGCAAATAATATATTAGGTAAGGGACTTGTGCCTTTAATATTCAAAGAATTCTTGAAATTCAAAAATAGAAAAGTAATTTAACAAAATTGAGCAAAGGATTTGAATAGCCATTACTTCAAAAAAATGCAAGTGTTCAATATACACATGAAAAGACGCTCAATATTATTAGACATTAAGGAAATGCAAGTCAAACCCACAGAGATATAACTTCCTACCCACTAGGATGGCAAAAATTAAAAAAGACAAAAAATAACAAGTGTTTGGGAGGCTATGTAGAAATTGGAACCTCCATATTGCTGGTGGAAATGTAAAATGGTGCAGTAATTTTGGAAGAGTTTGACAGGTCTTCAAATTATTAAAAATAGTGTTACCACATGGACTTGTATTTTTACTTCTCGTTATATAACCAAAAGAAGGGGAAACATATTTCTACACAAAAACATTTATATAAATGTTCATAGTAGCATTATCCTTCCAAGAAATGAAAATATTCCAACGCTCATCAACTGATGAATGGATAAAAATCATGTGATCTATCCATACAATGGAGTACTATTCAACCATAAAAAGAAGTGAAGTATTGACACATTACATTGATTAATCTTAAAAACATTACACTAAGTGAAAGGGACCAGTCACAAAAAGATATATGTGAATGTCAAGTACAGGCAAATCCATAAAGACAGAAAGTAAGTCAGTAGTTGTCAGGGGATGAATTTGGGGGAGGGGAGGAGGAGTGATTGCTAATGGATATGGGATCTCTTTTTGGGGTGATGAAAATGTTCTGAAATTATATAGTGGTGATGGCTGAACACTTCTGAATTGTACACTGTAAGAGAATGCAGTTTGTGGTATGTGAATTATATCTCAATAAAGCTATTATCTTTAAAAAATCTAATAGAAAGTTTGAAAAGTCCCATGTCTATCACGGAAGGGTTGGGGGGTGGTTAGAGATCAACCAAAGGACTTATAGGCATGCATATAAGCATAACCAATGGACACAGACACTGGGAGTGGTGAGGGCATGTGCTGGGGGGTAGAGGAGGCCGGGGGGAGGCCAATGGAGGGAAAAAGGAGACATATGTACTACTATTTGTAATACTTTAAACAATAAAAAATAAATTTAAAAACTAGTACAGAGGTTTTATATACACATACTCTTCTCTCAGCTTTCTCTAATGTTAAAAACTTATATAACTTTAGTAAAGTGATCAAATTCAGGAAATTAACATTAATATGATATTAGAAACTAAACCACAGAGCATATTCAAATGTCATGAGTTTTGCCACTTGTGTCCTTTTTCTGTGCCAGGATTCAATCCAGTCAGGAAAAGTATGTCTGGAACCAAGGTATACCCTGGGATATCTCTTCAATCTATGAAAATAATTTTTTACTTAAATTCTTTATTATTTAAAGTATTACATAAGTCTCCTTTTCCCCTCATTGACCTCTCCCTGGCCACTCCCACCCCCCAGCACATGCCCTCACCCCCCCCCCCCGCCTTACTGTCTGTGTCCATTGGTTATGCTTATATGCATGCATACAAGTCCTTTGGTTGATCTCTTAACATCACCCTCCCATCCTCCCCTGCCTTCCCTCTGAGATTTGACGGTCTGTTTGATGCTTCTGTGTCTCTGGATCTACTTTTGTTCATCAGTTTGTGTTGTTCATTATATTCCACAAATGAGTGAGATCATGTGATATTTATCTTTCTCCGGTAGGCTTATTTCGCTTAGCATAATGCTCTCCAGGTCCATCCATGCTGTTGCAAATAGTAAGAATGCTTTCTTTTTTACAGAAACATATTATTCCTTGTGTAGATGTACCACAGGTTTTTAATCCACTCATAAGGCTGATGGGCACTTAGGCTGTTTCCAAATTTTAGCTATTGTAAATTGTGCTGCAATGAACATAGGGGTGCATATATCCTTTCTGATTGTTGTTTCTGATTTCTTGGGATATATTCTTAGAAGTGGGATTACTGAATCAAATGGGAGTTCCATTTTTATTTTTTTGAGGAAATTCCATATTGTTTATCTCGGAGATTAAGAATTGTAGGATTCTTTGAAATGGACAGAAAGGAATAGAAGGAGTGCAAGAAATACCCTTAAAGTAGAGGAGCAGATGCTAAGCGAAATAAGTCACACAGAGAAAAACAAATACTGTGTGATCTCACTTACATGTAGAACCTTTAAAAACCTTATAAATAAAGAGAACAGATTGATGGTTGCCAAAGGCAAGGGTCGAGGATGGGCAAAGTGGGTAAAGGTTGTCAAAAGGTACAAATTTCCAGTTAAAAGATAAATAAATCATCAGAGGTAATGTAAAGCATAGTTCCATTACATACATGATTATAGTTAACATTTCTGTACTGTAGACAGTCATGCTCTGTATAACAATGTTTTGATCAATGAGATACAACATATACAACAGTG
The DNA here is from genome assembly GCF_014108235.1 of Myotis myotis. NCBI lineage: Eukaryota > Metazoa > Chordata > Mammalia > Chiroptera > Vespertilionidae > Myotis > Myotis myotis. The sequence goes on along the minus strand of NW_023416335.1, from coordinate 11,921,534 downwards.
ACCCCATAACATTATAATGGAGATAAAAAATTCTTTTTTTTTCTAAATGTATTTTTATTGATTTCAGAGAGGAAAGGAAAGGGAGATAGAAACATCAATGATGAGAGAGAATCATTGATCAGCTACCTCCTGCAACCTGGGCATATGCCCTGACCTAAAATCAAACTGTGATGCTCAACCACTGAGCCACACTGGCAAGGCTGAAAAATTCTTATTTCTGTGGTAATGTTGCAGTTCAGTGCATTACTCACATGTTTGTGGTGATGCTAGTGTAAACAAACCTACTGCACTGCCAGCCATATGAAAGTATATATATAGCACATACAATTATGTACAGTACATAATACTTGATAATGATGATAAATGACTATGTTATTGGTTTATATATTTACTATACTGTACTTTTATCCTGATTTTAGTATGTATTCTTTTTATTTAAAAAAAAAAGGTTTACTATAAAACAATATGCCATATTATTCCGCCAGCAGCCTCATAAGTCTCATGTTTACCACATCCTTGATTGCATCATTTTCTCTTATGCTTGATTTAATCTCCTATTTATAAATTTAGCGTAGCCCACATTTACAGTGTTTTTAAAATCTAGCGTGGTATATAGTAATATTCTAGGCCTTCACATTTACTCACCACTGACTCACATAGAGCAACTTCAGTCCTGCAAGGTCCATTCATATTGAATATACCTTTTACCTTTTCTATGTTTAGATACACAGGTACTTACCATTGTATCACAGTTGCCTATAGTATTCAGTACAGTACCATGATGTATAGGTTTGTAGCCTGGGAACAATAGGATGTCCCTATAGCCATGTGTGCATAGGCTATCCCATCTAGGTTTGTGTAAGTGCACCCTCTGATGTTTGCAAAACGCAACTAAATCACCCAATGATGCATTTCTCAGAATGTTTTCCCATCATCAAATGATGCATGACTGTATTTAAAGTTACTAAGAGAATAGATCTTAAAAGTTCTCATCACAAGTAAAAAAATGTAACTGTGTGGTGATAGATAGTAATTAAACTTATTGTGGTGATTATTTATAATATGTACATATATCAAATGATTATATTATACATGTGAAAGTTATACAGTGGTATATGTCAATGATGTCTCCCTTAAAAATATCTGTAGTTGCCAGGAACTCGGATGGGGGTTGGGGAGGAGGCTGAAAGAGATGAACAGGTGAAATGCAGGAAACTTCTGAGGGAGTAAAACTAATTTGTATGAAACAATAAGGTTGGATGCATGTCATTTAACATTTCTCAAAAACCATAAGAGTTATAACAGAAAAAAATAAGCCATAATGTAAATAGTGGACTTTGGTTGATAATGACACATCAATGATAGTTCAGTGATTGTAACAAATGTACCACAGTGTAAAGATATATTGGTGGAGGGGAAGGCTGTGAGCATGTAGGAACTCTGTACTTTTTGCTCCATTTTGCTGTGAAATTACTAAAACTTCTCTAAAACTTAAAAATTAATTTAAAAATACACTAATGACATTAACAGAAGATTAACATCGCAGAAGAATTAGAAGTTTAACAATTAAACTTTATATATGTGACAATGTAAATGGCCCAAAATGAGACACAGAGAGGAAAAAAAGACTGAAAAAAACATGAACAGAGCTTCAGTGAGCTATACACTATCTTGACCTACTCAATGTCCACAAATTTGACAACCTAGAAGGACACAACCTGCCAAGAGTCACACAAGAAGAAATAGGTTCTCTGGATAAGCCTATGCCTCTGAAAGGGATTGAATCCATAATTGTAACCTCTCAAACCATAAAGCACTGGGCCCTGCTGGGTTCACTGGTGGAATGCTAGCAAAACATGTAGGAAGAAATTATACCAATTCTTCACAGTGTCTTTCAGAGACTAGAAACAAAGGGAATACCTCCTAACTCACGCCACATGGCCAGCATTACCCTAACACCAAAGCAAAACAAACACAGAAAATTGCAGACAATATTTCTCTTAAAAATAGGTGCAAAAAATCTTCAACAAAATACTGGCAAGTCCAATCCAAAACAGTATAAATAGATTTTTATAAACCAAGAACAAGTGAAATTTATCCCAGGTATAGAAATGCTGACTCAGCACTCTGAAATCAACTAAATGTTATCTGCCACATCAACAGACTAAAAAAAAGAAAAATCACAGGTTCATATCAACAGAGTCAGGAAAAGCATTGAATAAATAATTAAATAATGAAAAACAACAGGAAAAAACAGCAGAAAATAAATGCCCTGAGAAAGTGATGGAGGACACAGATATTTTTAGATTGAATCTCAGTCCACAAACCTGACCACGGAGGAGATATAGCATTTCTTAATTTTCTTTAATCAGCCTAACTCTTGTTTTGTAGACTTCACCTTACCCCTCTGTCAAAAAGCTCCCTCTCAGGGGTAGGGGAGGCCAGGGGATTGTTGGGGCGGGAAGGACACATATGTAATACTCTTTGTAATGCTTTAAGCAATAAAAAACAACAACAACAACAAAAAAACAGAAAAAAAAGCTCCCTGTCAAATGTAACTCTCATCCAGCTCCCACCCTACTTCTAGAGATATCCCTCTTGTCTTTATGTGGCCACAGGCATTAGGTCCTACCTGCTCATCCATGAGGTCCCTCATCTCATGTCATCCACTTGATGCAACTGTACCTAGCATCCTTAGGGCCTAGAGTTTCAGATAAGCTTGGGACCCATGTGTAAGATTCAACCTTCTAGGAAGCAACTTCCCTAAGTGTAAGATTTCAACCTTCTCAAATTTTGATACTTTTCTAAGATGCTTTGAGAAAATAAGGAGCAAGTCCCAACTTCTTGCAGCATCTACAGAGGGAAATCATCATTTCCAAACTTATCCTAAAGTCATTTTTATCTTAATCTCTTCAATGAGTTTAGGTTTTAGAAAAGATTAAGTTCTTTTAGCCTTGGAAAAAGGCCTAAGGCAAAGAATATGCAAAGACTCTAGCTTCTTAGCGGGAGAAGGGAAATGAAGCAGAGAAAATACAAATCATTGTAATAAAGATACAATTTATCCTATTCTACAGACAAATAGGCAATTCAAACAGAGGTAAATGCTGGACAGAGAATTATAAAATGTTATAGAAGACGTGTGTTTAACCCAGACCTGGGGCGGTCAGGGGAATTTCATGGAATAACTAATGCCTAAACTGAAACCTGAGAGTTGAATAAGAGATCAACCAAAGGACTTATATGCAAGCATATAGACCTAACCAGTGGACACAGACAACAGGGGGGTGAGGGCATGAGTGGGGGGAATGGGGGGATGTGGGGATAAAGACACATATGTAATAACTTAATCAATAAAGAATTTTAAAAAAGAGGTACCCAGGGAAAGGGGAATGGAAGGGAAGCTATTGTGTGAAGTCTCTGAGGAACGAGAAAGGCTTGAAACACCGGCATGAATTCAGTGAGTCTACAGATCACACAATGAGATATAAGTGCTGAGTGTGAGCTTGAGAGTCATGCATAGGTTGAATTGATGCAGATGCTTGTGAGCTATAAGGAGTCTGGTTTTTATTTTGTGAACAACAGAAAGTCATTAAAATGTTTGGAGTCTGGGAAAGACAAAATATTTTTACTTTAAAAGATCATGTTGCCTGGCTGGGGTTGCTCAGTAGTTGAGCGCCGACCTATGAACCAGGAAGTCACGGTTTGATTCCTGGTCAGGGCACATGCCTGGGTTGCGTGCTCGATCTCCAGTGCGGGGAGTACAGGAGGCAGCCAATCAATGATTTTCTCTCATCATTGATGTTTCTATTTCTCCCCCTCTTTTCCCCTCTGAAATCAATGATACACACACACATACACACACACACACACACACACACACATCATGTTAATGCTGTTGCCAGAGCAGAGTGGCTTGGCTTAGTTAGGGTTGCTGGTTTGGTTCCTGATCAGGGCATATCACAATCTAGTACGTGGGTAGGCGGGTTGGATCCCCAGGTCGGGGCACATACAAAATGCAATCAGTTGATTGATTGATGTTTCTCTCTCACGTGGATGTTTCTCTCATTCTCTCCTCCTCCTCCTCCTCCTCCTCCTCCTCCTCCTCCTCCTCCTCCTCCTCCTCCTCCTCCTCCTCCTCCTCCTCCTCCTCCTCCTCCTTCTTCTTCTTCTTCTTCTTCTTCTTCTTCTTCTTCTTCTTCTTCTTCTTCTTCTCTTTAAGCATGTCCTTGAGTAAGGATTAAAAACAAATGAAAGGATCATGTTAGTTTCAAAGTAGACAACTGAGGTGGCAGGCAGCCCTGATGGTTAATGAACTACACCAGAAGCGGAAGGACTCTTACAATAATCCTCAGGAAAAAGGATAGTAGTGTGACCTTGAGAAGTAGCAGAGGAAATGGCAAAAAGTGGGGATATTTCAAAGATATGAGGTTGTATAATCTACTAGATGTGACAGTGTTATATTTCATAGCATATAAAACTCCTCTGATTTAAAACATATCATTTTATATCACACTAGGAAGGAAAAATCTGCTAGTTAATAAATTATGGTCCACCATTGGTTGTTAGAAGTTCCACAATGTTAGGATGTAAAATGTGGGGGAAATGTACTTTGAAGACTGATAAAACACAGTCGATTGGATGTAGGAAGAGAGGAGGGAGTCAAACATGTGACTGGGCAACTGAATGAGAAATGAATGAGTAGGCAACTGAGACAGAAATGTGAGCATTGGGTAGGGAAGGCATGAAGAAATGATGATATTGATTTTGAATATGCTGCATTTGAACTGTCTGTGTGATATCCAAGTGGACATGTCTGGTAGTCAATTTGTTATGTGTGTCTGGAATTAGGTAGAGGTTCGAACTGGAGATAAAGAGATTTGGGAAATTTTCAAAATGTGTATGAAACTGATACAAGAATGAGAGAATGGTCAACAGTGTCAAATGGTGCTAAATGTTTAGGTAAAATAAAAATTTATTCATTTCAACCGGATTGTTTTAAAAATGGGCAGGTACTGATTATAGAGGCTGGGAGAGAGTTAGGTCCTCAATAGGGAAGGCAAGACAGTTGAGGCTATAAAAAGAATAAGGAATTGGAAGAAGAACCAGTTTACTAGAGAAACCAATTGTCCCAAATAGATCCCAGGAAAGGATCTGGAGCGTTTATCTAAGGAGTTCCTTGAGATAAACTTTAATCGTGCAGGTGTGGGACATTCAAGTAGTTGCTAGCAAAGAGGCTCCTCTACGCAAGCAGGACCAAGGGTAGGCCTAGGCCTGAAAAGACCAGAAACTTTAATTTCAATTTTAAGCATACACAAAATGATTCAATTAACTGCCAGAGGAATTACACCACATGAAACATATGCAGTTGCAAATCACACAGCACTTCATTACTCACAAAAGTTCCTGATGCTGCGGGCACAGGCTTGGTGGGATCCCAGTGGTGCTGTCCTCTGGGGTCCGGCAGCAGGGCTGGTCCAGTCCGGATGCAGGGAGCTGGCGTTCCTCACCAGAGAGCTCAGTCGCATCTCGATCAGGAGGTACTAGCCGTCCTGTCATCTGGCAGAGAGAGGAGTGTGGAGCGGCGTCGCTTGCTGGACTGACAAACGGACATGCCTTTGTGACTGTCTCGACAGGCAAGCACCATTAGCTGGCCAACACCCACTTTTAAAGCCTGTTCGTACCCGCAGCAGTTCAGGTGGCTATCAGTGAATTACGTCAATGCACATATGTTAATCTCAAACAGGGTGAAGGGTTACATGTGGTTATCTGGGGAGAGTACTTCACTCACACAAATGGTTATCTTAGCAAGTCACTCTGAGTCAGTAACTGAAGTTCAAATCCTTATCTATGGGGTACACACACTTCAGGGCAGTGGGGAATGTGTCCTTAATATCATGCTTTAAGTTTCAAGAAAGTTAACGCAAGCATTTTAAAAACTTTTAAACATTTTTAGACACTTTTAAAGCATTTTTAAACATTTCTATACATTTCTACAACACCAATATTAACAGAAGTTACAAAGATGAATGAAGACAGAAATAACATTAGAAATAATCTTTAGCTAATTCACAAATTAGCCAAGATGGAACCTAATGAACATGGCAACATATGTAATCTAGGACATTAATTTTTTTCTTCAGTAAGAATTCTGTTGCATCAACTTCTTCAATGTTATAATTTGCTAAAGAAGATTATATACTAGTCATAAGGGAATAGGAAACCTTATCAATCAAATCCTGTTTGCATATATGTTACAGATTAAATTGTGCTCTTCCCGCCCCCCCCCCCCCCCCGATTCATAAGTTGAAGCCCTAACCTCCGATATGACTGTGTTTGGACATAGGGTCTTTAAGGAGGTAATTAAGGTTAATGAAGTCTTAGGGTGGGACCCTAAGTCAATAGGGCTGGTGTCCTTATAAGAAGAGGAAGAGACACTAGGAATGCACAAGCACAGAAGAAAGGCCATGTGAGAACACAGCCAGAAGGCAGCCATCTGCAAGCCATGGAGAGAGACCTTAGGAGAAGTCAACTCTGCCAACACCTTGATCTTAAACTTCCATCCTCCAGAACTGTTAGAAAATAATTTGCTGGTGTTTAAAGCACCCAGCAGGAGAGAGGGTGGGAAGGAGAGATGTAAGAGGCAGAGAAGGAAGCAGGAAAATTAATGCTGCTAAATTTCCATTCATATTTTAATAAAGGCCACATTTTACTGGCTCTTTCCCCTCAAGTTAGAATTTAATACTTAATTAAAACGAGTTTCAAATGTTCCTTTATGAGTTTCATTTAAAGAGCTTTTATCAATATTTTAAAATCTAGTGTTTAAGATAAGGACATCCTAATTATAATTATTCTAATTAGAACACCCCAAAATATTCAGTTTATTACCTGGAATACTTAGCTTAGATATTGCTAGGCATAACTTTTAGCAGGAAACTGGGATTGCTTTCCATAATATCAAAAGATGGCAATGTAGCCCTAGCCTATTTGGCTCAGTGGTTAGAGGGTTGGCCCATGGACTGAAGGGTCTCGGGTTCGATGTACCTCAGTTACAGGCTCAATCCCTGGCCTCAGTTGGGGCATGTGCTGAAAGCAACCAATCACCGAGTCTCTCTCACATCTATGTATCTCTCTCGATCTCTCACCCTCCTTTTCACTCTCTCTAAAAATTAATGGAAAAATATCCTCAGGTGAGGATTAACAAGAACAACAAAAAGATGGCAATGGATCTTGATGATTTTATTGATATGCACTTTTCTTACCCTGACATTCCTAAAACTATACTGTCATGGAGTTCAATGGATAACTAACCACTTATGAATTTTAGGGCTTGGTTTTTACTAACTCAGCACTTCTAGTTGGCATAACCTATTAACTCAAAACCAGTTTCTGACTTCCTCATTCAAGCTTTGAGTCAACAAATCCCTACAAGTGTACTGAACGGGTTGATAAAGTCAATCTGGAATCATTAAAAATTTCACACTACTTTTAGAGGCATTTGTTTTCGATGTGGCATATTTACAATAATTATGCTATAAGCACATCAGTTTTAAATGCATATATTGCCAATCAGTTCAGTTGCACAGAATTCCCCTTGAAAGAGATTTTTGTGTGTGTGTACAGCATAAATATGAGGCTTTTACACTTGGATATCTCACAAACCTAAAATGTATGTCATCTTCACTCCAAATTTCCATATTATGTAGTTACATAATGGAATTCTATTTTTGACTATTTGCTACAACATTGATGCTAATCCTTGACTTGAGAACAGTGACCATTTTAGAAAGACATCTGTGAATATAAAATAGACAGTATTTTTGTTGGGTACCAAGATACCTACAGAAAAAAAAATATAGTCTTTCTTTCCCCTAAACTGCACTGTTGGAAACTTTAACAAAAATATTAGTTTTACAAGTTCTGAAGCTTGATCCCTGCCTTAGTATGTAAACCAGAAAACACAGAGAGAATGGTACCAAACTTTTAGAATAGATCCTGTTTTTTTTGTTTTTGGAATTTGGGAATGATGTGAAGAATACCTGGGTGATAGAAAGCTTGAAATACAAATTCATTGGCTCAAACCCCATCAGGGCAAGAATATTAGAAGGATCTTAGAAGTTTAGAAGCTCCAGCCACTTTATAGAAAAGATGGGACACTCCATTTGTGTAAAGCCCACCACAAATGCTTCTAAGTTGATGGAAAGGTCAGTTGAAAAGACCTGGGAAAGTAAATGGTTCTTGCTTCACTCTCACTCACTTTAGATCATTTTCACTTTGGTGTGGGCACTACTTATCTTCAGAAAACTGAAGAAGCATGCAGATGGTAGAACACCTGAAGCAAGGTAGAGCCAGTATGTTCTGGAAACAGTAAGGAAACCAGTTTGGTTCTCCAGAGAATTTTGAGCATTAAGGTGGTGTCCTGACCCGGCTTCCCTATGAAAGTAGAGTCTGAGTCAAAGGTTTGCCTCATGGGGTTGTTTGGAAAGTGATTTCAAGGAGCAGTAATAAAGGTTAAGGTGAGTAAAACAGAGAAGAATGTGTCTGCACGACTACTGGGGACTAATAATCCTGAGAATTCTTCTGAGGAGCCTTTTGAAGAACATCTCATGAAGGAAATGAAGGGACAAGCACGTATCCATCAGCTTTCAATCCCTCTCTCAGAATGGGTATGACCTGTGATGAATGCCAGGTCAAGAATTGCCTCTGGTCCATTGACTCTCCTGCTCTTCCAGTTTGTAGACACTGTGCACTGTAAATCACTATGGACATTCTGAGCTATAGCATCAAAGAATCCCAGGGAGGTGTCATGCTATACTTGCATAAACCTATGTAAGACTGGTCTCCACAACAGTGCTTGGTGTAAGGGAGGGCCTAAGAGGATTTGATGTACAAGAGTGCACCCTTTTCACTTTCCAGGTCCACTTGTACCCACCAGTATGTTCAACTCTTGTGGTGGTGGCCAGTCACAATACCTGAAAGGACCTGAGATTATTAATGACAGACCCTCTTGCCTAGCTGACCTCAAAGCCATAGCCAATATTCATCACCTCCCTCCTCCATCAAACACTCTATATTTTCCTCATTCTAAGCCAATTCAGCTGGTCTAGGACTCTTGACTGTTGCATTAATCCTGGCCTTTACCTTCTAAGATCTTACATGTGTGATGGCTGGTTTTATGTGTGAACTTGACTGGGTCATGGAGTGCCTAGATATTTGATCGAACATAATCCTGGATGTTTCTGTGAGAGTGTTTTTAGATGTGTTTAACATTTACATTGGTAGACTGAATCAAGCAGATTGCCCTCCCTAATGTGCATGGGCCTCCTCCAATGAGGTGAAGGCCTCAATAGAACTCCCCTGAGTCAGACAGAATTTCTCCTGCCTGACCACTTTTCAGTCTGGGACACTGATGTTTTTTCCTGCCTTTGGAAAGGATCTTCCTGGGTCTCCAGCCTGCTAGCCCACTGACTGAGTTACATCATTGGCTCTCCTGGTCCTGCAGCTTGCTAAAGGAAGATCTTAGAATTTGTCCTCTGAAGAAGCCCGAATAATACAGTATCCATAGTGGACTTGTCCTTGTGAGTCATGATTGCCAAATTGCCCACTTACAGTGACCTCAGACACAGAGCATGCCTTTTTGTCCTCTGCCCTGTATTTCTCATACCTCTTCTCCTTTTTCTTTATGCCATTGTCTAACTACATAATGAGTGATTTCCTTCTTCAACATTCTCAGGGAGTTGTTTGGCTTCTGCCTAGAAAATTGCAGAGAAAAGCATCTCACTTGTAAGATAGCTAACCTATCTCCCAAAAGCTCTATTAGAGATTGCCTCCTTACAGTATTCCAAAAGCTGTTTCCTGTAACTTTGACCTATCACTACTCTGATCTATCTGGGGCAACATGAAATAAGTCTAATCCTTCTTCATAATAACAACTTCAAAAAAATTTGAAAATAGAAACCATGCCTTTCCTTCAAGCTAAAGATACCTCACGTTTCCTCATATAATGTATGGATCCCAGTTTTCTCATCTCTTCATTTGCTTTCCTTTAACACAGGTCAGGTATCTGTGGCCCTTTTAAGCAGTGTTACCCTGAAGCAAGCACAGAACTCAGCTATAGTCTGACTGTTTTAAAAGGAAAAGGGACTACTCTTGTGTCTAGAGAATGCAGTACCACTTTGATCGGCTCTGTGTGGGACACAGCTATTTATCATCTGACAATGACATTTCCTGCATGTGAACATCCTCAATCTCACTGTATATCCTCCACAGATACAGATTTAGCTAGAAGTTTTTCAGTCTTCACAGTCACATGCAATAATGGTAAACTCTGGCCACCTGTCTGAGGCATCCCCTCCCAAACTCCTAGCACTGGTTTGGGGAGATAGAATAACAATTGTGAAATGGAAAATTTGCATCTTATTTCAACTATCCACCACATAGCTACACAGAGCTACCTCTGTAAGTGAGAACAACTGGCTTTGGTCCAAATGGCTGAATACTGTCATTCAGAGGCCTTGGAGCCTATGTCAATATTTCCTGCCACCCAATGTTGCTCAGCCAATGAACAGAGACACTAAAACGACCCTATTTTTACTAATACTCCCAATTGCAGTATCGCAGGCAAATCCTCGAAGTCAGTCAATTCCCCTCTCAGAATGGGTATGGCCTGTGATAACTGTTATCAATCCCTTTTGACCATAATTTGACTGAACTGAGCTGTCTGATTTTGCTTACAAGGATGAGGAAGTATTATGTCCATTGAATGGTAATGAAGTTTCAATTGGACTTCACCAAAGACAATCAAATAATGTACAAATAAGGTCAGAACACCTCCTTGATTTGTAAGACATATCTAGTTATAGGCAATGCTCTCTGTGTAAGTACTAATTTGTTCAGATATTTAGGGGTGGGGGAATAAAACATGCCAATTTGTTTTAATTCCTGTTTTGATACAGTTTTAGATCTAGAGAAATATTGAAAAAAGAAAACACAGAGAGTTCACATAAACTCCACAGCCAGAGCTTCCCATTAAAATACCCACATTAGTAATGGCACATTTGTCACAATCAATAAACCAATGTTAATACAGTACTGTTAATTAAAGTCCATACTTTATGCAGATTTCATTAGTTTTCTCCTAATTTCTTTTCCTGTTTCAGAATCTCATTCAGGACATCACATGCCATTTATTCATCGTCTCTTCTTAGACTGTTGGCTGTGTGTTTCTCAGACTTTTCTTGCTCTTTTTATGGCCTTGACGTTTTTACTACTGATAAGCTATTTGTAGACGATCCATCAGTGTGATTTTTTTGTCATTATTAGACTGGGCTTGTGAGTTTGGGGGAGGAAGAATATAGGGATAAAGTACCATTCTCATTACGTCATATCTAGAGTACATACTATCCACATGAGTTATCACTGTTGATGTTGAACTTGATTGCCATGCTGAGGGACCAAATTCATTACTATTTTGAAAGAACCAAATTTAGGAACTACGTCTTATATAAATAATATCTTAAAACATGTGTGTGCAGCACTGAAGGAGCGGGGAGCTATGCTGATCCCCCTTGAGGGTGAATATCTGCAAAAATGATGGTAATTTATGTGGGCTATTTGTCCATTCTCCCCCATTTGTTTATTCATCCAATCATTAATTATTATCAGCATGCATTGTGCATATTTAGTTTATAACCATGGTTATAACTGAATACTACTTTATTTATTTTGCTGCTCAGATTATATCCTATTTGGCAATTGGAAACTATTTCAGTTGGCCCCTATGTCCCTTTAACTTACCCATCATTGTGTGTGTGTGTGTGTGTGTGTGTGTGTGTGTGTTTATGTGTACATGCATGTGTGTTTGTGCATTTCTGTACATTCTGACACTACAAGGTACTCCAGGCTCATCTTGTGTATTTCCTGCTTTGGTCCTATAATCATCCATTCCTGCTAAGTACCCTGGTTCTTGTTATTGGAGAATGATATCAGAGACCATTATCGTTGTGCTAGAAATTGTCATTGCTAATGGGGTATCATTGCTTCTAGATCTTCTCAGCTACATAGCAAGGAAATATATGTGTACACAACAAATCCATGTATATCTACATGTTATTATTTATTTACCTCTCTGTATAGATACAAATATATTAAATAATATGATTTTTAATTAATGAAATATAACTTTTCAGGTCAAACCATATGAGATTGCTATTTTATGACAAAACATGCTCAATTTTAAATAATCAATTTAATACATATATTTTTAAAAGCATAAAACAAAAAAATGTTCAGGTTAGCAAATACCCATGTACTCAGTTAAAAAGGAAAAAAAAAATGCATTGCCAAAACATATCTCACCATGGATTTTCTCCCTAGAGGTAACTACTCTCCGAATGTTTGTAGTGATTATTTTTCACTCACTTTATCTATAAAGTAAGCTTCAACACCTAAGTATGCACTTCAGAAATATACAGTTTTTTTCTGTTTTTACTTTTATGACAATGGAATTATAATACATGTAGTATTTTGTGTCTTGTGAGATTCCTTGTGTGTTATATGTAGCTGTAGTTCATTTTTATTGTGTGTAACAATTTATGTTGTGAATGTGCAATAATTTGTTTATCCATTTTACTACTGAGTGATATTCAGTAATATTGTCTTGACCAGAGAATGAAGGTGTAGCATAATTATTTTTTGACTGATCTGATTTCTTGGTATTGTAGAACTTCAAATTCACCGATATTTTAAAAGAAATGAAATTAGGACTGCCTCTGATTTAAACAATGTCTTACAACACATAAACACCAGGAAAACTTCTGATTATAATTTGGCCTCTCTAGTAATACTGCCTACAGAGAAAAACTTATGTAATCCATGATAAGTATTCCAGTTTTGTGACAATTGGATTCACTGTGAGTGAAATAAATTGGTAGTGTGTTTTCATATGTCTATCTCAGGGGTTTGGTTAATGAGTCCAGCTCAAAGAAACAAATCTCTGTTGACATGTTGATAAAGTCCAACTCCTGAGGCCTCTTGAGAGGCAAGCAGACCATCTTCCATGGGCAGGCGTATCCTGCTCTCCTTCAACTGTGAACATACTCAAGCAAGAGCCTAATTTCCCACTTGAACTCATACAATATCTCACTTCTATGATTCCAACTATAGGAAAATTGAATAAGCCGATTCAACAAAAGTTCTGCCAGAAGTTTACTGTGTCTTATTTATAAGGATTTTTATATCTTTCAACCAATCTATTCTTTTCATAATTTACTCATTCTTTTACCTGTCCTAATTTTGTTATTGTCTGTAATAGAGGTTTTTTTAGCACAAAATTCAAAATACAGCATTAAGAAAAACTGCATTAATGATTTAAAAGAAGAAATAGACAACTATATTTCTAAAAGTCCTGCATGTGTTCAAAATACCTCCAGGGGGTTGCATTTAATTCAGAGAAGATTAGATGAAACCTTCTAAAATCAATTTCTAATCATATAGCTACTCTCTACTCTTACAGTATTTGTTATATAGCTCTTTTGTTAATGTCATTCTATATTTCTCTCCCAAGCAAAATTACATGATGTTTATGCTAACCACCCTAACATATTTCATTTCATACGGATTTGTGTTAGAAAAAAAGCAAAAAACAATTCACCCTTAAAATAAATTGTATGGGCTTTTATTTTAGTTCTCGCTAAATACACTTTGATTATTTTTATAACAAATTTTGGGAAATGGAAGACTAGAAATCTATTTTTTAAACTCTTCTTCCTCATATTAGGCTCTTCCAATGCATGGATTTTACAGATGTAAACAAAGTTTATGAACCTTATCAGAAAAGTTTAATATACTTTAAGTGTTTAGTCCATTTCTGGGGTAATTTTATAGTCTTCTTAGAAAGAATCCAAGTTGGAATGAAAGCTGAGAAATGAATGACTTGGTTCAGTGTAACTGTCAATCACCATATATTGCCATCTTCTGGGAAGATTGAGCACTGCACTTATGTACAGGACTACAAGCAAATAGTGTAGATTGAAGGGGCTTGGGGGTTGGGAGGGGGGAGAAGCAAGGATTAAATTAATTTGAAAATACCAATTCTATTAAATAAATTATGTCATTTGATTACTTTAGGTTAAACTATTATTATCTTTCAATAGTTATATTCAATGGTCCTTTAAAAACAAACAAAAAATATACTTCCCATAAAAGCAGATACCAATCTCTACTGTGCCAATTTTCAGTCACCAGAAATTATGCCTAGCATATTTTCCAGTAAAATAATAAGTAGTATTCAAGTGTAGAATGATTGAATGAATTAATGGTAACCACTTTATCCAAGAAGTCAACATATTTCCTATGGCAATTTGAATGAAAAGCATTAGCTAATTGTAAGTACTCTTAATTTCTACTATAGTGCTCCATAGACTAATTTACAGGAAGATCCATATAAAATAATATTACCAGAAATGCAATGGGATTTGATAGCTATCTTAACACTATAAAATATTTTGAAATGATTAAAGATGTTTATGAAATAAAAAAGGACACACATTTGTGAAATTATGTGATTAAAGTGTCAATTTGCATTATGTCCAAGCCCAAAGAACTTTAGACCCAGAATATTATTAATGACTTTTTTATAAGTTTATGGCTTTAAGACTACTATAGACTAGGATATAAATAGAGAATAAACTATCAAACATATATGAGTTTAGAATTTTTCTTTTAATTTATACTGCTAATGCTTTGAATAAGAACAAGGCCAATAATTCGTCTCCAAGTTCTGCAGTCTTTGCAACCCAGCTCCTAACATAGGGCTTAACATAGAATAGACACTCAAGTGTTTATTGTTATTTGAATTTAACTTAGGTACTGTATGTAAATATTCAATGCAAGTAATATGTGCAAAATTATTTACATGCCCTTTCCATCAAAAGAATATTCAAGCTAATTGAGAACAGAAAGAATACATTTGTTTGTTTTATATACCCAACACTCTGCTTAGTGCTGGTAAACAGTAAAAAAAGTGCTTATAATTCACACTTCATGAAAGGAGATTATAAAATATGTTAAGAAGTAAACACAGACTGCCCTTATGATGGGGCTAGATAGAGGATTCCGCTCCCTTTTGGTTATCGAATACTGTTATTTCTTTTAGAAATTTATCATTTCACATATTGGTGAGTACAATACAGACTGAAACTTAGTTTGATCAAGCTCATGTAACCAGGAAATATAAGACTCAGATCCAAGTTCGCTTAGAGTCGCCCCCCCCCCCTCCTCTACCCCTATCCCATCCTCACCGCCCCCCCCACCCCACCCCCGCCACTGCTGCATCCCACAACACCTCAGGGCCCAATCACACTGCTGCCCAATGGTTTTAGCAGACACTAAACCACACAAGTTCTACTGCTCAGCCAAACTCCTTCCTATCTTCATAGCGTCTCCCCTTAGAAAGCAAGTATGTGCCAGAAACAGCTAGTGAGCATTAGAATAGGTGTATGGGCAAGTTGTACAGCTCTGAGGCACAGTGAACTTTCCTCCGTATCCTAGAAATTAAAAAATCCAACCTCCTTTTATGCAAAACATTCATTGGCCACTATAGAAAGAGATCATGCATTTCAAGGGGATCAATCATTCACCTTCGCACTGTGGCATGAAAGACAAATAAGGCTTTGTTAAAATGCAATGAAATCCTGTATTATGGGAAACGTGCATGTATAATGTCTTAGATATTTAGAAGATCCAGACCAAATTCTGTCTAATGGCGATGCTCCCAAAATTTACCTCCCCCTGCCCAGCGCAGCTTCTGAAATCCTATGATCAAAATTGTATGTTTGTTAATAATGTTCCCCACCTCTTCTTTCTGTCAGTAGGCTTGTGGTGAGCTCAGGTCTCTGGGCAAAGGTAAGGGACTGTCATTTCTCAATCCCAAGCCACCCCTTCCCCAACCACATAATATAATTCTGTGCATCCTGAAGGCACTCAATACATAGCAGACAAATTAACGTGATGCAAGTGTTTCAAACTTGAGCTTTAGTTACCTAGACACGTCCTATGAATGTAGATAGTGAACTGAGAAAATTAAGCATTTTGAAATAAAATGATAAAGAGAGTATGGCAAGGAGTGGTGGATGAGAGAAATGAAGTTTTCTAGAAAAAGAAGACTCTTGGAACTTTAGTTAGCTAAATGTCCCCTTGATTCCAGTGCATATATAAACCTTAAAACTGAAAATTTACACTCGATTGATTCTTTTTGTGTATTGACAGAAGTTTGTCCATTCCTGTATTCCTAAGGCTGTGAAGTGCTAGGTTGTACCTGTAATTATTGTCATTGATTGGGAGAGTATTAGATGAATTACTTACAAGCAAGTGACATACCATTAACCAAAGAGTGTGGAGGTATTTTAGCTTGAACCCCAAGAAAAAAAAGTGAATCTGATTCAAAAGGAGCTAAATAAAACCTTTTTTGAGATTAAAGAAAAAGCTAGAATGAGCAGTGAACCATCAGAGTGTAGCTGACGGGATAGAAACAGGATTGAGTATTCAGATTAGAACAAGGGCTGCAGAGCCAAACAAACAAACAAAATTCCCAAGGGCAAAGCGGAACAGGCAGCAAGCATTGCTGAGCGCTACTGGAGGGGAACTAGCCGATTAGAACTCAGAACCTGCTTGTCCCTGCATCCAGGGATGGCTGTATTCCTGGGTGAAACCACACGCGGAAATAGAGTGCCTTATTAACAGTGCGGTGAGCTGCAATAGCACTTAAATACTGTGGCTCTGGCAAAAGGTTGTGCAAACGCTAACTTGAGGCACATCTCCTGTTGTGATGTTATCTTGATCTGTGTGTCTTTTTAAGTTGGGTAATATTCTCTGATGAAGGCTTGCCTGCCCTGGCTTCTCTGACACACTCATTAACGGCTGGCTCTTAATAATATCCCATGAGAGTTCTATACTTCCGGGGCCTTTATCCTAACCACCCACCTGAGAAATAGTTACAAGTTCACAAATGCCCGTAGTCAGGTTCTATACTGGCATTTAATCACAGCCAGGCCTTTTTTTCCCGTCATCTGGGACAGACTGGAGGTGTCACGCTTCTGAAGCAGACCTCCATGATGTGTTTTGTCCTGCAGGAGTGGCCCTCTCTCTGAGATCTCTCTGATAGACATGACAAGTCAGAGTCCGTTTCACTTTTGATCTGCTAACACTGGTGAGAGCCACGGTGAGTGTTTCTCGGAGCTGCCCTTTATTATGTCAGAGATCTTTGATTGAGTGCATTCTGTGTGGCTGGTGTCAAATCAGCCGTTCATTCAACTGCTATTTTGAGAGCTTACTATCTGCTAACCACCACACGGGGGCATGCACATAGATGACACGAGGCTATGTGTGCTTCACACAAAGAATTCAGAATGTAAAATTTAAAATGCAGAATTTAGAGACACATGAACGAGGGAAAGGATGAAGGTTTGCTCTGCCCAAGGGAGCCAGGTAAAGTTTTATGGAGAGCTGGGCTCTTATTCTGGGTCCTAAAGGATGTTTTAAAAAGCGAATTCTGCCATTTAAGCTAATTAGATACAGTAACGTGAGGGAGAAAATGGTGCAAGGGGGAGTAAAAGGCTCGCAGTGTATCAATTAGAAGCAGACTGAGCCCGGCCTGCATAGCTCAGTGGTTGAGCGTTGACCTATGAACCAGGAGGTCACGGTTCGATTCCCGGTCAGGGCACCTGCCTGGGTTGTGGGCTCCATCCCCAGTGTGGGTGGGTGCAGAAGACAGCCAATGAATGATTCTCTCTCATCATTGATGTCCTGTCTCTCTCCCTCGCCTTTCCTCTCTGAAATCAATAGAAGTATAGTTTTAAAAAAGAATCAGACTGAGCTGTGAGTGACAGGCATCAACAAAGTAACTGAGATGAGCGTGCAGAGGCAGGCAGTCCAAGTCATCTGGTAAACAGATTCTGCACCTCAAAGTCCTCAGGGCCTTCCACTTCTGCTTGGCTGCTTTGCTTTACATGGATGCCATTACTGAGGTCCAACCAAGACGGATGGCTTCCAGGGGTGGGCAAACTTTTTGACTCGAGGGCCACAATGGGTTCCTAAACTGGACCGGAGGGCGGGAACAAAAGCATGGATGGAGTGTTTGTGTGAACTAATATAAATTCAAAGTAAACATCATTACATAAAAGGGTACGGTCTCTTTTTTTTTTAGTTTTATTCATTTCAAACGGGCCGGATCTGGCCCGCGGGCCGTAGTTTGCCCACGGCTGGCTTAGACCCAACAATATGTTCTCACTCCAGCCAGAATAAGGGCAAGCAAGTTCAATAGATGCCTCTCACTATCTTGAACTCTCTTCCAATGATCCCATCTCTCATTCATCCCCAGACACCCACTCACATTCTGATGGTCATATTCAAGATCATTCATTGTAAATTCCTGCATACACCCCATAACTTCCATTATATTCCACTCACTGGTTTCCACAACTTAACTGGTCCATGTACTTCTTTTAAGGCATCCCCAACATTTTTACTCAAGTTTCCAGTAGACTCCTTACTTAACTCAAAATCTGCTGTAAAACAATATAGTCATCCCTTGCCTCCACCCCCAATCCCCCCCTCCTCTGAAATTGTTATGTTCCCTTAGCAAAACCACAGTCTTGGTTAAATTCAACTTTCTGCTGTCCCCTAACCTGTTCCTATTTAGCTGAATATAGTTGGAGAAAAACAACTACACACATTATTCTCACTGTTAATAAATAACAAACAGTAAGCAGGCCTTTGCAAAGCCCAGCAGTTACACTGTAGTGCCTTTAGCCCATTCATTCTTTCCATCTCCTAGAGCCTATGTTACATCTAACCCTGTATCTTCAAACCTCCAACCCTTCCTCTTCCACCCTCTCTCTCAGCTGATGGCCTCTGACTCCCATCATGTGGTCTCACCTGTCTGCATCAGCACCCATCTTCTCTGCCTTGCTGAGCATTCCATCTCCTGTCCACATGTGGTCCTTCTTGATAGTGAGACCTGTCCCTCTCTTCCCGGTAAACATCTCTGCCCTCTCTCTCAACAGTGTTTTTCCTTCTACCCTGGTTCATTCCCCAAAGTGATTTCTTGATCCCAACTTCACCATGAGCTACTGACCCCATCTCTCTGCCGCTCTTTATATAAAAACCTCATCTCCTCACTGCTCTTTGGATGCAGTAGACAAATTCTATAGTGACATTGGTTTTTTGCTTTGTCTGGAATTCTCTTACTCTGAGTATCTCCCTGCCTAACTCCCTCATCTCTTTCAGGGCCCTGGTTAATCACCCTCTCAATGAGGCACACTCAAACTACCCCATTTCAAATTATCGTAACTCATTCCCATGTCTGCCTCCTCACTTCCTTATCCTGCTCAGACTTTTTCGATGGAATTTATCATCTTATCAGATATATTAGAATTTACCAACTTGTAATTATGTTTTATCTCCCCCAACTAAAAAAATGTAGGTTTGAAAAGGACAGAAATTGTTTAAAAATCCCATGTGCCTGGAATAGTTTCTGGAACATATTGTAAACTCAATAAATATTAGTTAAATACATCGAGTTTACTTTCAATTTCAAAGTCTTAATGTTCAGATGGAATAATGTGCTTACTGGTATGAGGCAAGACTCTTGCTTTCAAGTGGCAGAAGTCTAACCAGCCAAGTCAAGAAGAATGGTCTGTTTGATTGTTTTGGTTTGGTTTGGTTTGGTTTGGTTAGGTTCCTGTAACAAGGTGGGTCAGGATGTGTGGTAGTCTGTCTCATCTGATAACAGGTCCTTAAGGAAGACCAGCAAGTTGAGATCTTCATCTCTTTACTCTTCCCTTTTTGCTTCATTCTCTGGGAAGAGTTCCCTCTTAGAGAAGTGGTCTCAAGAAGCTTTAGATTGACATGATCTTCAGATCCCCCTAATCACAAAGACACCTCAAAAGTCCCAGGTAGGACACTGTCTGGGTCAATAAATGAGCAAGTCACCCTGTGGCAGTGATCTCTTGGGCCAGGCCACTCCCTAAGTGCCTGGGTGGCGGTGAGGCACAATCAGAGTCAACTCTTCAGGGTCATGTGAATCTCTCAGGCTAGGTAGAAAGAAAGAGCTGATCTCCCTAAAATACAATGCTGGACAGACAATTATCTACTCCAGAACCAAAGGAGATCTGAGAAACATTTATTTTTGTTTCTTTGTTATTTTTTCACATGAATTTCAGCCTCTAGAAAAATCTAACATTAAAAAACAGACAACAACAACAAAACTATCCTTATTTGAGTAATACCCTTTTCAAATTGGGACCATGCCCCATCAGATAGGATTCCAAAAATTTTTAAATCAAAAAATAAACAATATTTTAAGTACATTTTCATAATTTCAGGGGAAAAAGTTAAGTATAGAAAAATATTAAGGAAAAGATGTAGCATTTTTCCTTAGCAAAAAAAGAAAAAATTGTCTTCCAAACTTTTAATAAAATTTTATTATAAAAAGTAATTAGGTTGCACAGGAATTAGCTTGCTATCAAGTCCTTTATGCTCTTGGGTTTTTTCCTCTTGTATATGTCTCTATGCCTATATGTAAGTTGATAAACTTTAGGTAATCATATTATTAAGGCAAAGTTTTAGAATGTTCAAAAAGTAATAATTAGGTGTAAAGTGACTTTAAGAACATACGTCTGAATTTCAACAAGATTTAAAAAATAACTTTTCTTTGTATTTAACTATTATATAATGTGAAGAATACTATTATAATTTATTAAAGTAGCATTTTATCTAGTTTATTTGCTTACTATTAATATGTATAAGAGAATTTGTTTACAATTAGTACATTATTAGCATTCTCTGATCAACAAAAACACATTGAAATAGAAGGCATTTATTTCTATATACATGAATATTTTATCTTTAAAATTAATCAAGGTATTTATTTTTAAATATTTTTAAATTAATTCTTCCATGAAATATATAACCATATATTTCAGGTTGTAATTTAGACTATAGAGGGTTATCCCATTCATTAAAATTCTATTTATACACAAAATAATTATAACTTTAAAATAGTCTAAATAAGTTTCTGTGCCTTAAAGGCTAAATATAAATTATAATTTAATATGTAAAAAGTAATTATGGAGAAAACCTAATATTATCTTCATGTACCTCACTCTAAGTAACAAATACTTATAATTTGGAACCTTTAACCCTGCTCCATTTTTGGAATTTTTTTCTTTACCTTCATAACATTGAATATAATAGTATCTGGTATTATACAATGATATGTGATAAAGAGATATGTATTTAGTGAATAACCAGAGTTTGAGTCTCAACTCAACTACTCTCTATCCATGTAGTCTTAAATACTTTGTCTAATCTCTTTAAACATCAGATTATTTACACATAAAATGGAAATTAAAACAGTATGGTAAAGTTTTCTAGGGCTGCCATAAAAAACATAATGCAGACTGGAGTGGGGTGGAGCTTAAACAAAAATTAATTTTCTCACAATTCTGGAGGCTAGAAGTCTAAGATCAAGGATTGATTTAACTCTGAGACTTTTGTTGGCTCATGGATGGCCATCTTCTCATTTGTCTTCACATGGTCATTTGTCTGTGTCCTAAATATATATATGTGATTATAGCCTGCCATATAACCTCATTTTATCTTAATTACCTCTTTAAAGCCCTATCTCCAAATGCAGTCACATTCTAAGGTACTGGGAGTTTGGACTTCAACATATGATCTGTAGAGGCCACATTTACAAGTACCTACCTCATTGGGTTGCCATATAGCTTAAATAAAATAACATTTATATAAAACTTAGCACAGGTCTGGAATGTAACAAGAACATATTTATTTCTATTGGCCTGAACCATCTTCATTTGAAAATGTAATGTTCTAAGATTTTCAAATGCAACTAAAATATTTCTTTTTAAATAAGGTAACATAAACTGTAGGAAAATATGATAAATTATTTATTTTTGACCATAAATAAATAGATTTCGAGGGTAAAATGTCATAAGTTTACCAAATGTGGAAATCCTGAACTCATGTTGAAAATAGTCTACATTTTAACTATATTTATCTACCTTACTAAAAGTAAATTATGAAATGTGCAACTCCTTAAAAAAAAGTTGTGTATATAATCTATACACACAAGTAATTCTCTTAGAATTGTATGGCCATATTGGGCCAGATTCTTCCAATTATCAACCTTCTATTATAATAACTAGAAATCAGAATCTTTGAAAGGTAACTATTGGCTTTATTTTCTGAAAGTTACACATGGCTTAAATATTACCTCTGTGGCTAGGTATAAATATCAGCTAATGAAGAGATTTTTTTTTTAAGTTTTCAAAGAAAGTTAAAGTAGGTCCAGTACCAAGAGGTGAATAGTAGATGAGCTTGAACTGAAGATTTTCACCTAATAATTTTTTATTCTACTTATGAATGGGGCTACATCATATTTTAAGTTTTGCCAACTTAAAACTCTTTTATGTTTTCATGACTTCCAATTTCCTAACAACTGGTGACTACCTAACTTGAACATTTGGCTAGAGAGGAAGAAATGTTTGTTACCAAGCAGAACAGCAAGTCAACCAAGAGCAAGGAGAAGAGCTGCCATCATAAACAGGTTTTGTTAATAGCAACAATAGCTGATAACCAGACTAATTAATTATTATAATGTGTTTGAAAGCAATGTCACACCTATCCTCGGATGAGTAACATAGACTCTATACTTTTGATTTGAAACAAACAATTACACATGGCTGTAATCAAGCCTGTAAACTAGAGCCAGGGTCCTCTGCCTGATATACATTCTACTAATCAGGACTCAGAGGCTGTAGCTCAAGTCTGTACTTTCTGGTCATTCAAGCCAGAAGTCCATTCCCCCACTACCTCCTTGCCCACTGTTTTCTGTCCACCATGTCTCGGTCCTCTTGTATATCCTCTGGTTCTAAGGTGTTTCCAAGCTCTCATCTTTATGTTTCCCATACTCTTTGCTGTCCATGGCTCTACAATTCTCCCACTAAGGATGGCATGATCAAGCAGAACCAGTGATCGGCTGGTAGAAGATTAACAGCCAACTCTCCAGGAGAAGTGCTGGTTCATAGCGTTGCTGATTTCTCTAGTGTCACCTGGCTGACTTCTTGCTACCAACACGATGTCAACTGGCTCCCTAAATTCCTGGAAATGTAACAATCCTCTTTCACCAGCCAGTGAGAGTTGGCTCTTCCATTCCACCAATAAGGGCAATATTAGACTGGCTCCCGTTTCTCCAGCAAAAATGGTTTAGGAGCTGAAGGATTCTGGAAACAAACTTAGAATGAGAAGGGTCTTTGAAGGCCACCACTACATCTCTCCTATTTTACAGGTGAAGAAATTGCCATCCAGAGAGGTTAATTGTTACTGCTCCCTGCACTGTATCTTATGACTGCTGTCTTCGTGCCATTGTGGCTTAGCAGACCAGAGTGTGCACAAATGTTCTTTTTTCACGGCACTGGATTAAAGATCAGCCTTTGATTTGCAGCTACTGTCCCTATTTGTCAAGCTTTTGCTGTTAATCATTTAAAATAATAAAATTATGAACTCTGTAAGTTTTCTGTGACTCCAGAGGTTATCTTTTGTCCAGTACAATCCTTTCTATATCCTCTCAGGCATATGGTCATCCATCTCTTAGTTAAAGTACTCTACCTTTTTTTATTAACTGTGAGAAAAATTATTTGAAATAAAAGACAGGTAGTAATAACCCAATTTTACAATTGAGGTAGCAGAGGAGAATCCAGTAAGCCTAATAGAAAGCCAGTAATATAACTGGAATTAGAACCCTCAATATAAATTGAAGCCAGTAATACTTCTCCTATTCTATGCAAAAACTCACTTGTTCCTGCATATGATTTGAAGGGGGTCAGGCAGGGATTCTGCTTTGTTGATTGATTCTACAAAATTAATAACTTTTCAAAAGTACAAGGCACTTTTCTATCCACACACATTATTTGGTTTATAATACTATGCCAAAAATGTAGCTAGGTGCCATACAGCTTTGCCAAACAAAGATAAGAGGGGCTCTCTTCCTTAAAAAGTCTTACAATCTAGTTGGAGAAATGACAAATATATGAAAAAGATAACTGATGGTCAAAGACTGTCCTATATAATAAAAGACTAATATGCTAAGTGTCCAATCATTCGTTCGACCGTGCAACCAGTTGCTACGATGCGCACTGACCACCAGGGTGCAGATGCTCCGACTGGTAGTTTAGCTTGCTGCTAGGGTCTGGCCGATCAGGACTGGGTGAGACGGGTTGGACACACCCTGGAGCCAATCTCCCCTGGTCCCTCCCCAGCCTCTAAAATATTTCTTCTAATTAATTTCCTTTCAATGTGCACGAATATGTGCACTGGGCCTCTAGTAAATAATAAATGCCTATGAATGAGATAGATGCAAAGTGTTACTAGATGTCAAAGGAAAAAATGCTCTTAATTTTAGTGGATAACAAAAGAGCACAGAAGATTTGGAGTTAGACTATTTATGTCATGATCTCAAACTAATTTTTCAAAATTATGTTCCTTATTTTTCTATACAAATAACTCAAAGCAAACTTATGACCATATTGGAGTTCCTGGCTTTTTCCTTCCTCTGGGTGTGTACTTACTGTGCTTCTAACTCTAAGAATGCATTCCCCACTCTTTTCCTCTGTCCCTACCAAGCAATTTTCAAAGTTCAGGTCTAATTGTATCTTCTTATATTTACCATTCTTATTTAACCAGGCCAGAGGAAGTCACCTCTAAATTTCTGAAAAGCTATTACACTCCTTTATAACCTTTTAAGATCATTTTCTTTTAAACAAAATATCACATTTGCATATGCATATGGACACTTTCTTCTAAATAAAACTTAGAGAGTAGCTACATATTTTATTAAAATGAATTTATAATGAATTGTGTTTCTTTTTAATTTTACTTTACAATTGACCTTAAAGCTAATTAAGATGGCACCATCTGGAAAAAAATAATTTTTAAGAAGAAAAAGAAAAGTTAAAAAAGATAAATAAGAGGGAAAGAAAGATGGCACCAGTCAGGTTTAGCACAGCAGAGGGAGAGAGTGCAGAAGATGGATCCTGCCAGCTGGAGCATAAAAATGGCACCTGCTAGAAAGGATAAAAGAAACAGGAGGAACCCAACCAGCATGGCTCAGTGGTTGAGAGTCGACCTAACAAACAGGAGGTCATGGTTCAATTCCCAGTCAAGGAACATGCCCAGGTTGCAGGCACAATCCCCAGTGTGGGGTGTGCGGGAAGCAGCCAATCAGTGATTCTCTCTCATCATTGATGTTTCTCTCTCTCTTCCTATCCCTTCCTCTCTAAAATCAATAAAAATATATTTAAAAAGAAAATAAGAAGGAATAATAATGTGCCCACGGGAGAGTAGGAAGATGTTTCCACCACCTCTGATCCCAGAGTATCCCAGCAGGCCTCCACCCCTCAGACCAATGCTGTAAAGCTAACAAGTGAGACTGTTTCATATGACGTCTGGGTACTTTTCAAAGGGCTGCTTCAGCACTGGGCAGGGTAGGTGAGTCTGCACTCAGGGCCTTAAGAGCTGTTCCTCATTTTGCCACAGCCCCCTGTGTCTCATGAGCCCAGTAGGTTTTTGAAGCAAGTGTTTGGGGGGGCTCGTTCCTTAGGTGCTGGACTTATAAGTTGGGGTGCCCTAGGTAAGCTACAAGCTTCATATTTTGTTTCCTCCTAGTTTTGAACTATTGTAAGGGGCAGGGTTTGTGGTACAATTGACTTAGCATTTTCTACCCACTTCAATTTGGTTTTCCTCTCATGTGCCCAATGTGAAAGGGTTGCTCTGCCAGTTTTAAGTGTGTTTTTTTTTTTTTAAAGGAAATTGTTCCATATAGAGCTGTAAATTTGGTGTGTCTATGAAAGGAGGATAGTTTAGGACAGTGGTTCTCAATGTGGGGCACATGTCCCACAGGGGGGCAATTTGATTTTTAAGGGGAGAGCAATTCGAGAGTGAAATTTTTTTGCATTTCTTATGGTTCTAGGGCAGGGGTGGGCAACCTTTTTGTGAGTGTGTGCCAAAATCAGCAAAATCTCTGACTCAAAATTCTTCTGCGTGCCAGGCCTAATTTTTTGAGAGCATGTTACGCCTACTTGATATCTCTTAAGGTGTACATATGTGAAGAACCTTGAAGAAATAATAAAATTCATTCGAGCGACAAAAACACAGTATATGATGATGAAAAATGTGGGGCGCGGCTACAGTGTTTTGGCCAGGTTCAAGCCTCGGACTAATGAAAGGACAGGGTCCTCTCATTGCCACGTGCAAGTCCCAGCTGGAGGGCAGGGCCCTCCCAGCACAATTATAACCAACGGCTGTGGTTGTAAGCTTGAACCTATGGTCCGAACACGTGGCCCCACGTGCCTTGTGATAGAGTTCGGGTGCATGTAGTTGAGTGGGGATGAAGCTCACAAGAATGCTGTAAACAACGTGATCATGCCCCTACTTTGCCTCTTGGCATCTGCTATAAAATAAAGACACGACTTGTGGGCGCTGGCGCTGTCTCCTCATCAGGGAGCAGCATCCCACCGAGACCCAGCTTTCATTCTCTTGTCTGTCTTTTCTCAATCGTTTCAACCACCCCCCCCCCCGCCCCCACTCAGGGTCATTGAACCAGGCTGAGCTGGCATGGCACATAAGGCACCCTGGGGCTGAGTATGCCATGGCCGTGCCGGCTCTCCACAGAAAAATACATTTATTTTTTAATGTATACATGTACACTGAGAGTCCGACAGAAAACTTTATGACTCCGTTTGATATTATCAGTGGGACTTTTGCTGCTGCATCACTGATGACAGAGATTTTACATCAGGTTTATATTTCATGATCTTCAGAGATATGCACGAGCTACTACTTTCATCTGTCAGGCTACTCGTATTACGAGACTTAACAAAATTCATCACTGAGAACAAAGATTCATAAGCATATGTGGATGAAACCAACACACTGGTTGGATCTAGGAAGGCAGGGAGAGTTAAGGCAGAGGCATAGAATTGCTCTTCTCCTCTCCCGTCAATCCATGTCTATGGTCTTTAAGATAACTTGTTATGTAAAATTATTTATTTATCTAAGATGCACCTACACTAAATTTATCTGAAAAATAAAAAAGTTGATATTAAGAAAAAAATTGTAAATGGAAGATTATAAGAGAGGGTTTCGTGTGCCAGCAAAAGTTACTGGTATGCCATGTTTGGCACGCGTGCCAGGGGTTGCCCACACCTGTTCTAGGGGCCTCATATATAGCATATTAATATATATTGTGACACATTTATGCATTTTGGTTTTCTATTATATGTTTTGAAACTTTATTTGCTATTTTTTCATGTCATATCATATTGTTATTCTTTTTTAACAATTTCTTAGTGATTTCTTTCTTCAACTGTCCTTTTGTTCTTTTACCTTTCTTTCATGGATGCCATGTTCTTTGGAAGCTTGTTTAGAACAAATTATTGGCCTTTTAGGCTTCCTCTACATGACTAGGAGTTCACTTTTTGAATAATAAGAATTTTATGTCACAGGGGGGCATCAGGATTTTACAGAAGCTTAGCTGGGGCAGGGCCAAAAAAAGGTGGGGACCACTAGCTTAAGACCTTCTGAGATCACCCTCTTGAACTGGAACTCTTGTTGTTCCTTTCTTCACTGGTCATTATTTAGAGCCATATTATAGGCCTGATGCACGAAATTCATGTAAGAGTAGACCTTCCTTCTCCTGGCTGCCGGCACCAGCTTCCCTCTGGCACCCGGGACCTGGGCTTCCCTTGTAGCCCCAGCTTTGTCTGGAAGGTTGTCCAGAAGGACATCAGGAAGGATGTCTGGTCTAATTAGCATATTATGCTTTTACTAGAGGCTCAGTGCACAAAAATTTGTGCACTCAGGGGGGCCCTTCAGCCCCACCTATGCACTCTTGAAGTCTGGGACCCCTTAGAGGATGTCCACCTACTGGCTTAGGCCCTCCCCTGGGGGATCGGGCCCAAGCCAGCAGTCAGACATCCCTCAGGCAGCCCGTCAGCCCTTAGGGGATGTCCACTTACCAGTAGGGAGCAGACCTAAGCTGCAGACATCCTTAGTGCTGCTGAGGAGGCAGGAGAGGCTCCTGCCACCACCACTGTGCTGGTAGCCATCAGCCTGGCTTGTGGCTGAGCAGAGCTCCTCCATGTGGGAGCACACTGACCACCAGGGGGCAGCTCCTGCATTGAGCATCTGCTCCCTGGTGATCAGTGTGTGTCATAGTGACCTGTCATTCCAAGTCATTCTGCTGTTAGAGTCAATTTGCATATTACCCTTTTATTATATAGGAAAGAGGCCTGGTGCACGGGTGGGGGCCAAATGGTTTGCCCTGAAGGGTGTCCTGGATCAGAGTGGGGGTCCTGCTGGGGTGCCTGGCCAGCCTGGGTGAGGGGATGATGGGTGTTTGCAGGCTGGTCACACCCCCTTCAGGGTGGGGGTCCCCATTGGGGTGCCTGGCCAGTCTGGGTGAGGGGCTGAGGGCCATTTTCAGGCTGGCAAAGCCCCCTGGCAATGGAAGCTCCCAGCCTCTCCTTTTTTTTTTTTAATTCTGGGATTTATTTACCTTCTATAATTGAAACTTTGTAGCCTTGAGTGGAGCTCAGAGCCAGCCAGGGTGGGCGGGAAGCTTGGCTTCCTCCATCGCCAGGGGCAACCCAAGCCTCCTGCTCACTCTAGCTCCGTGGCCACAGCCGGCTGAAAGCAGGTCTCTGGGGTTTATTTATCTTCTATAATTGAAATCTTGTTGCCTTGAGTGAAGCTCAGAGCCGGCCACGGCAGGCAGGAAGCTTGGCTTCCTCCATCACTGGGGCAACCAAGCCTTCTGCTTGCCCCAGCTCCCTGGCTGCTGGCCGCCATCTTGGTTGGGTTAATTTGCATATAATCACTCTGATTGGCTGGTGGGTGTGGCTTAAGGCATAGCGAAGGTATGGTCAATTTGCATGTTTGTCTTTTATTAGATTTGACTATTATTAATGATACAGGGAAGTTGCAACTCATATGAGATGCAATTTGTCTTAGCCAAAAAATTGAGTAATATATGATATAAGATTGCTGTGTAGAAGTCAATGACTTAGCTAATGAGCAAAGTTACTTAATTGTCCAGCTTCCATACCTCAATGCAGGCCTTTTTTTTTTGTTTGATTGGTTGTTTTCTACCCATCACCCTTTGTACATAATCTCCTGTGAAGTGATTTTTTTAAAAAATAATTCTGAAAATACAGCCTACTGTTTGTGCTAGTTTAACCAGTGTATAGAACATCGAATTTCAAAAAAAAAAAATTAATGTTAAAATTGATAGTCATCAAAGAACAAACATGTAACACTTGCTCAGCTGATAAATGTTTTGAGAAAGTCCCTTCATGGCTTATTCAGAGAAAGTCTTCAGAGAGAAATTGACTCCTGTTTTAAAATCCACAGTAATTTGTTTTAATAGACTGATCGGAGTGTTAGCAATTATGCCCCTTGGTCATCTGAAACAGCTAAACTTATAGCACCACAGCACATCCAGGTCAAAAAGCCCGAATTTGGATTGAAATAAATTGGTAGAAACCACTTGGAGACCATGCAACACATTTACATTTCTCTCAAAATAGTCTGGAAGAGAATAATCGGAATTCACTGGAGAAGATTTTATCGCTAGCAAGCCCAGAGTACAAATGTATTTTTACACTGTAAATATTTCACTAGCTTGAGAATGGAGTAATCTTCCTTCTGAAAATAAAACAAATAAATAAAAACACAAGGCAACAGTGACCTAACCTTTCCTATAACTGCTTGTCCTAAGTCCCTTAATCAGTAATGAGATCCAGGTAGCATTCTTTTATCATTTCCATCTATATAGAGTAGATGTTTTAATTTGACATTAGGATGAATATATTTTAAAAAAATTAGAAGTGCTTAAAACTGTATTTATATTCTTATATAAGTTCACTCCAAAAGACCTGCACTTAGATAAGCCTCTCAACCCTTTCTTTTATTTGAAACAGGCAATCATTTGAGGTTTCTCCCTGTAGGTTTGATGATAACTTTTGCCTTGAAGAACTCATCTAAACTCACCGATCTTTTTGAAGACTGTTCTTCAGTTGCTGCTGCTCTTAGAATACAAAAGAAAAATAAGAACTCTGAGTTACAGACTTTCTATATAAAAATAAGAAACGATTCACCTCCAAAAATAGTATGCATATGCTTGATAAATATTTTACACCATTCTTATTTCAGTCATTGGAAAGAGATCAAAGGAAGCAAATTTTCCAAATTTGTAAATCGTGGGGTCCTCTGATACACCCTCCAACTAACAGCCACTATAGAGTAACGGACAGTAATTCATTTCTCAACCTGAAGCAGTGTTGCGATTAAGGGCTGAAGACAGATCAGCCTGTACATAAACCTTTCAGCTGAGATCCAGTTCAGTAGCTTCAAGTACACATTGAATCTTCATTCCTTTGACTATCCCACTATCAGCTCAATGTCATTATTTCCAAAAGTAAACCCAGCTGCTTTCAAGCCCTCCTTCTATTCCCCTTGCCAATTACTCAAGTTCATCATGGTCTCCAATTTCCTTTCAATATTTGGCTTAAAATATTAATTTTGCCCTGGCCTGTTTTTCTTAATGTTTAGAGTGTTGGCCTGTGGACCAAATTATCATGGGTTTGAATCTCAGTCAAGGGTACATACCTCGGTCACAAGGTTCTCCAGCCCTGTTACGGGCATGTGCAGGAGGCAACCAATCAATGTGTCTCTCTCACATTGATGTTTCTTTATTTCTCTCTTTCCTCCTCCTCCCTCCCTTCCACTCTCAGAAATCAATGGGAAAAATATGATCACATGAGGGCTTAAATATATAGAGATTTTTATCTTTCATCTCCCTTATAATCATCTCTAACTACACACAAAAAATTGTCAGTTCTTCTTTTGAAATATTTCTATCATTGGACTCCATTCCTATTGTTTATTACAATGATCATAGTCAAGACTTCAATGATAATCTCAATAGCCAGCTAACTGGTCTCCCTGAATATGCAGAGTGGAAAAGGGACAGTCTTCCAGGTTAAGTAATTTATGTGTGCAAAGATGTATGGGGGAAAGGATCAAGATGGGTATGCTGGAAGGTGGTCTGTGTGCCCGGATGGAGAGAAGAGCGGGGAATCACGGCTTTTATGGAATACCATCCGTTGCCATCTCTCCGAACTCGTAATTAGAAGCATTGCAAATCAGTAGATACAGGAGGCCAATAAGAAACAGGATGGAGACCCCCAGAGCCACCTTCTATTTATGTAAACCAGCAGCGCTTGGTCCGAGTTTCAGATCAAGGAAATAACATTCCAGCTGCAAGCTGAGGGAACCTAAGCGAGGAGGCCTTCCCCCAGTGTGCGATAGAGGAATCCTGCTCACTAATGATTCCACAGGAGAGAAAGAGCCAAGAGCAGTGCCTCGTGTAGAAACAGAGGACCATCTCTCTCAAGCTGGGCGTTTTAATTTCCCGTGCAGAGTAACGCATGCTGGGACCCTCTGCTAACATAGCCTGTTGGTCTCCAAAATGCATGAATTTAGTAAGAGTGCCCGGGCTCGGTTATCAGAAAACATTGTCAGCATTTTGCAGAATGAATGTAAATATTGCATGCCATCGGAAAGCAATTGAACCCCTTCTTTATTTAAAACAGGTTTAATGCATGTCAAGTGCTGTAACAAGTGGTAACCTCCCCTGCTTGGCTCTCTCCTCACCCTGTGTGCAAATGCTCCCTGCTGCCTCGTTTACCTGCAGGTTGAAAGTCTAAATGCACAAGTGAGGGTATACGCTTTACTTCTAAAGCATTCTCTTTCCTTTCCTTCAGAGATAACTCTTTCTGTCAGAGAAACTATTCCCAAAGCCTCTTGAAGATTCTTTTGTTGTAGGCAAGTTGTGGGCCCTGCACTCCTTGCAATGACCTGTGTAGATGGCTCCAGGTGCGTCGGCCTAACCTTTGGGAGCGGAATGTAGGTCATCTTTATTGGCCGCTGCCTAACAGCTGGACTCCTTTCTTCTCTCATTCTGCCTTCACATGGACTCCACGGGGATCCTTAACAAGACAAGAAACTGGTTGGGGTGTCAGCAGCAAATGTCAAGAAAACAGAAAGAATTGTATTAGATCTACAAAGCAGCCAGGAGGAATGCTTCTGGTGAGCCGCCTTCCTTGGGAGTGAAATGGCATGCCTGCGTAGCATCAGCTGTGTAACATTGGGTAAGGGGCCAAAGCCATTGAAGAATCCATCTCTCTGTCTGTTTCAGCATTTATATACCATTTTATAATTTTTAAGAAAGACACATCAATTTTCTTAGTGATCACCTGTACAATATTTTCAGACTTAGACCATTAAAGTTGTCTAAGAGGTCTTAAAGGTAGGTCTTCAAATAAAATTTCTTTTGTCGCTTGGCTGATAGTTGAATATTACCCTAAAAACAATGTCCAGTGTTATTTTCTAGTTGTAGCATCTAGGAAAAAAGTGAAGGTGGTTTCCAGGTAACAGGACATCAACAGGATAAAATGATTGGCTGTTGAAGGTCCTGTTACTCACCACAGTTAGTCCAAGGACTTGGAGTATCTTTCCTGCATGGGGTTTACAAATTGCAGGATTCTCTATATTGCTTAAGTAGTTTTGTTTCAAACCATCTATGCTAATAAAAGTGTATTTATTAGACCAGACAGACTGGATAGACCAGACATCTTCTGGACGTCCTTCCAGACAAAGCCTCAGTGGGGGGGGGAGGGGGGCGGGGGGGGGCAAGGCAGAGGCAGTTCAGGGTGATCAGGCAGGCAGGCAGAGAAGTTAGGGGCGATCAGGATGGCAGGGGAGAGCAATTAGGGGTGATCAGGCAGGCAGGCAGGCAGTGGTGATTAGGGGTGATCAGGCAGACAGGCAGAGCGGTAGGGTGATCAGGCAGGCAGGCAGGTGAGTGGTTAGGAGCCAGGGGTCCTGGATTGTGAAAGAGATGTCCGACTGCTGGCTTAGGCCCGAACCTTCTGGGGTCCTGGACTGGAGAGGATGCAGACCAGGCTGAGGAACACCCCTCCCCCCGCCAGCACCACCACCATGCACGAATTTCATGCACTAGGACTCTAGTAGTCTTTATAAAACAAAGAAACCCAGGCAAATACTAAAATCCCTTTAGATCAGAGGCCTTCAATTCCACGGTGCTTAACCTCATGAGATGATTCCTGAGCAATCCAAAAGTAAAGTGGCTGAATGTTGTCCTTGTCAAGCAGTGTTAGTACTTCAAGGGTTTCCTGCTGTTTCAAATATCCAATTGTCCTTCATATTTAAACACGAAGAAAAGCATTGGTACCAAAAAGTACTTTTTTATAGTAAAGCTTCATGTTGGTATAAAAATACTTTGATGTGCTGAAAAGTCATTTTATAATTCCCAGGCAGAATATATTTGTAATTTATAGGGGATTTTTTATTTTTAAAAAATGAAGCTAATCCTGGTTTATTCTAAATATCATTTGTGAACATTTAGACTTGAATGTGTATTTGTTGTGAAACTTGCTTGCTATTTTTATGGAAGACTCGAGTGTCAGATTTGAAATCAAAATATTGCAGAAGAGTGAATCAAAGCTGAAGATGTTTTTAATTGCGTCTGTGAAAGTCTCCCTGGGCTCTGTTTTTAAAAAAAGTGTTCAGAATATCTTTTCTGTAATGTAAAAGCTTTTACAAATGAAGCAGAAATCCAGACACACATCCTCCCATCAGAACTATGAGGACGCACAATGGGACAAGAAAATTGTCCTCATTATGAACACCCCAATTCTCCCACCACGCACAGGCCTTAAGAAATTGGCAAAAATTCTTATTCTTCATCTTATTCTACCTTTTGACTTTGGAAATCATCTGGCTGCTTAACCTTTCTCCCTTGACTGCTCCCAGTCAATCACAGGTCTACTGGAGCAAAGGGCGATTCCTTTCACCAGTCATCTACTTCCCCAAACCTGAAACGTCTCCCCCACTTCAACTCCCTGAGCTCTGGGTTCTACCCTTTAGGACTGGAACACAGTTAATACTGATGTCTCCTGTGCCAGGGTATTAGATCTCCCATTTACCAGTTAGATTCAGTTTCTGTCAAAAATCTTTGGGAAGGGAGTCTAATGGTCATAATTCCGGGCCCTGTGGTCCATGGCTGAGACAGATAGGAACCACAGCATAGACAGCTGCCTCGCTAGCTCTGTGTGATGCTTTTCCTCCCTTTTATTCTCACTCCCCACCCTCCCACCACCACCACCAATAAGCCTCCAGAGGGATTTATGACAACTACTTCTCTGATGAAAAGGTCAAGAATCAGTTAATCAGCAAGTTATCAGCGGTATGTTCCTTACAATGGGCTAGGCACTCTGGGAAAATAAAAAGAAGCGAGAGTTTACAGTGGTTGTAAGGCAGGAATCCTAATCCCCAGTGATAACAGGCCAGGCCAGCATCCTCTCATGTGGGTACTTTCAATAAAGGCTAAAGGAGTTAGAGAAGAGAAGCAATCCATAGAGCCGATAGTGCTTGAGGGAATGCAGGGGGACTTGGGACTTGCTCAAAGCCTCAAAAGGTAAAATTATTTGGATAGCTGGTAAGCAGACCTACCAGAGTGCTCAGAGATTAAAAGTGTGATTTTTAAAGCCAGAATAGTAATACCAAAATAGTCACAGCCAAAATAAGATGGGTAAAGTATAGCATAGTCAATAATATTGTGAGAACTATGTATGGTGCCAGGTGGGTACTGGAAATATTGGGGGGTAACTTTGTGAAGTATATGATTGTCTAATTACTATGCTATTCACCTGAAACTAATACAGAATAATATTAAATCTGAACTATAAATGAAAAAAAAAATTAAAAAGATTTTAAAAAGAAAAAAAAAGGGTAATCACCCTGCAATTGCTGGGGTTGGTACTCTTTTGAACACAGGTACACAGTGAGTTGCTCCAACAGTTCTGGGACAATGATCTAAGAAGATGTAAGTTTTGAGAATTTTTTTAAAAAAATCTATGCCATACCAAGAGAGTTGGTCACAGGAGAGGAAGAGCAAATAGTGGTTCTAGTTCTGAGAGCTGCAGACACTAGTACCATGCCCTGAACAGCTCTCCTGAGACTAGTCCTACCCACTACCCAAGTCCAAAGCCACTTCCACAAACTGGATGGCTTACAACAGAAAT
This sequence comes from Myotis myotis, assembly GCF_014108235.1. NCBI lineage: Eukaryota > Metazoa > Chordata > Mammalia > Chiroptera > Vespertilionidae > Myotis > Myotis myotis. The sequence goes on along the minus strand of NW_023416335.1, from coordinate 11,886,294 downwards.
GTATTCTCTTCAAGTTCTGGGGGAGAGAAATGTGAAATCAGTGTGTCACCAGGCTTGGTTCCTTCGAAGATCTATGAGGGAAAATCTGATCCCTGCCTCTCTCTCTCTGCAAGTTTCTGGCAGTTATAGACAATCCTAGGTATTCCTTGGGTTGTAGATGCATCACTCTAATCTCTACCTCTCTCATCTCATAGCTTTTGTCTCCCTGTTTCTCTGTGTCTTCACATGGCGTTCTCTTTTCTGTGTCTCTCTCCTCTAAGGACACCAGTCATATTAAATTAAGGATCCATCCTACTGCAGAATGACATTAATTACGATGAGGCTATCTGCACTGTCCTTGTTTCCAAATAAGATCACATAACAAGGTACTGAGAGTTAGGACTTCTATCTTTTGGGAGACACATTTAACCCATAACTATCTGCTTTATTACCCCCCTCCCCAAATTCATGTCCTCATAAGCAAAAATACATTCAACCTATGCCAACATCTTCAAAAGCCTTAACCCACTCCATCAACTATAAGTCCAAGATTTCATTCGAATGTAACCAACTAAAAAAAGTACCAAATATCATCATCTAAATCAAGCAGGGGTCAGTTTCTGGCTGTTAGATCCTCAGACAAAATGCCTCTCCATCTGTCGACTTGTGAAACCAGATAAGCTATGTTTCAAAAATACAGTGGTGAAACATTCTCATCCTAAAATAAAAAAGAAAAAATTGGAAGGAAGAAGGAGCTACTGGTCTAAAGTCAGTTTGCAACTGAACAGAGCAAATCCCATTGCGTTTCAAAATCTGAGAATGATTCTCTATGGCTTGATGTTTGCTCTCTCTGGGGCCACTGGGTGGCTCTACACCTTAGCCCTGGGTGGTACCTCTGCCCACTCTGACCTCTACACTTGTGGCTTTGCCCTCTGCACCTTTCTTCCTTTATTTCATCTCACTTCCTTCCCTTTCCGTCCGGCTGGCAATGTTTGAACTGGTATAACATTCCCAAAAACTTGGTTAGTGTTTTGTGGATGTTGGTCTTCTAAAGGGATCCACACCATTAGATACAAGGGCTCTGCACAGATTTTTTCTGGATAACAACATCTCTGTTCCTGGCTTCTGCTGAGATAGTTGATTGGTTCCAGGAGTCACAATCCTAATTTCTTTAGCAAAAGGTTGTTCAGCCCACACCCTTAGCCCTATTACCAGAACACTCTTATCTGGATAGGATGACATTTTTCCAAATTATCAAGTTCTGATTCCTTTCTACCTAACAGTGTGTTCCTCAATTTGTCTCTGTCCTCTCACATTTTACTGTAAACAGACAGGAGAAACCAAGCTGCACTTCCCACATCTTGCTTGGAAATCTCTGCAGCTACATACATGTTCAAGTTCATTACTTACAAATTCTACTTTCCACCACTGAACAGCAGAACATGATCCTGCCAAGTTCTCTGCCACTTTATAACAAGATCATCTTTCCTCCATTTTCCAATAACATCTTCCTCCCTTCTACCTGCAGCCTCACCAGAAGCATCTTTACCCTCCATATTTCTAATAATATTCTGTTCTTGGAATAAGTCTTCTTTAAGTTGATAGAATATTTCTGTGCAGCTAATTTCTCATCAAGGCAAACTAGACTTTTTCTATCATGAACCTCAAAATACTTCCATCCTCTACCCATTATCCAATTTCATAGCCACTTCCACATTTTTATGTATTTGTTAAACCAACTCCCAGACCCAAAATCTGTATTAGTTTACAATGGCTACCATAACAAAGAACATCAAGGTGAATGTTTTAAAAATCACAGAAATGGCCCTAGCCGGTTTGGTTCAGTGGATAGAGCATCAGCCTGCAGACCAAAGGGCCCCAGGTTTGATTCCATTCAAGGGGATATAAGGGCTCGTGCAGGAGGCAACCAATTGATGTGTTTGTTTCTGTCTTTCCCTCTCTCCTCCACTCTCTCTACAAATCAGTGGAAAAATATCCTCAGATGAGGATTGAAAAAAAATGTTTTAATTAAAATGACAGAAATGTATCCCCTCACAGTTTTGGAGTCTAGAAATTTGTATTCAGGATGTCAGCAGAATGGTTTGGTTTTCTTCTGAGAGTTCTGAGGGAGAATCTGTTTCACACTCCTCTCTTAGCTTCTGGCAGTAACTGGCAGTCTTCAGTATTCTTAAGCTTGTAGATGCATCGCTTCCATCTCTGCTTCCATCATCCCTTGGTCATTTTCTCCCTGTGTTTCTCTGTTTTTTTGTTGTTGTTTTTTCATGTGGCATTCTCATCTCTGTGTTTCTTTTTCCTCTTCTTATAAGGACACCAGTCATTTCGAATTAAGGGTTACTCTACTATAGTGTGACTTAATCTTAAGTAATTGCATCTGCAATGACCCTGTTTCCAGATGAGGCCACATTCTGAAGTACTTAGGGTGAAGACTTCAACATCTCTTTTGGGAGGACACAATTCAACCCACAACAGTATGCAATTTGAAAAATTCCAATAACTCAGGCCTTCTAGGTATGATGACATCTCAATTAAGTGTGATAATGGGAAGTCACTCTTCCAAATTCACTTAAAGGTAGCAGCTGGAGCAGAGAAATATTGTTATTGCTGTCGTGTAGACATGAACCTGGAGGTACTTTTTGGTATGGGTGGTTTCTTCATATTCCCCTAGCTTCCCTCTTTGCCCTGAAAAGCTCAAGCTTATATGTGAGTAGTTACAAGCTTATATGTGAGTAGTGATTCTGTGGTCAGGTACATCAGATCACCCCCTGTTTAATTACAGTCAGCCCAACCTCCCCTACCTCCTGCATTTGAAATGGCAGAGGATTGAAAAATCTTTAACATAAGGGTTCTAGTCACTTTGGCCTGGAATCCACTTTTTAATGATTAGCTATTCTTGTGCAGCAGTTTGATTGTACTGGTGGCCAGTCTTTTTTCGTGTCTTTCTCTATCTCTGCTCTTTACTATATATTTTAACTCAGTTTAGCCAAGTTACTTGTTTTGGCCATTTGACAGTAGCAAATTTGATTCAAGTAAAAGGTGTTTGGTTTTTTTAATCCATGAACATTTCTGCTTTCTTTCTCCATTTTGCACCCTAGTAATGTCCAGTCAATTGACTCAGTCACCTTAGTCAATTGACTCAAGCGATACCTTAGACAAGTGAGAGAGCCCAGTCAGTATCAGCACAGTCATTCAGCCCACCCACCTTTAACTAAAGACACATGAATAAGCCTTGCTGAGCCCAGCCTAGCAGAACCAACTTACCCATAAATTTGAGAGAAATAACAAATGGTTTATTTATTTAATCTACTACACTTTGGAGGGTTTCTTATATAATGTTATTGTGGCAATAGATAGCTGATACTTACAAAAATTAATGCTACTCTAACACCCATGACTTCTACTGTAGCCACAGAATATAGTCAGTATCCATGCTTCAAACAAAACTCATGACACTTTGGTACAAGTGTTTATGATAGGAAGGGTGTATTTTCAGAGAGGATAAGCTTTATTTTGCATTCCTTATGATGATCGAGTCTTTTTCTCATATCTCTAATCCTTTACTCAGTCCCTAGAACAAATTAAATCTCAGTAAATGCTTTTAGACTAATGAATGAATGGTTTTTCCATGAAGCATCTCACAAATAACTGGAAACTGCAGAAGGACAACCATGATGTCTGAAACATCTTATGTTTGCCAGTTCTGTAATTACAGTGATGACCATGTAGCAAGAATTCAATAAATAACATTTGCTGATTTGTTAACTGATTGATGAGACGCAGCCACTATTAATTACCCTTGCGGAATGAACCAAGAGGCAATATTAAACTTCATTAAGAAAGATTTTACTTGGCCCATAAGAAGAATATTGTGACTTTCAACGTTCCTAACCACTAGAAAAGGATATTATATTGCTTCTCTAGAGAACTTATGCCTGGTAGGACTCTTCTACACAGGATGTATATCATCAATAGTCACAGAATAGGCTACTTATTGTTCATCACCCTTTCTCTTCTTTTAATTCTATGTCCACATGGCATCTTCAAGTTCTTGAGACAAAATAGAGCATCCCAAATTATATGTTATTTTATTTAATAAAACATTTTAAGGAAAGTGCCCCAGATATGAGAGTAGTATTTTATGAACTAATACCAAACACAATATTAACAAGAGCTATCCATTTATTAAGTATTGAGGAGCCTTCCCAATATACAGGCTGCGGTTGGGGCTAGACAAAGGTAAAGCTCTTATTTCTAATTTGGAGGAGGTAGAAACAGGGAAGTGAGTAATTATGATAATGTGATGCTGCAAGGGGCATGTACATGGTGATATAAAAGAAGAAGTGAGTAATTCTGCATGGAGAGAAAGGAAAGGCTTCACAGTGAGGTCAACATTTGAGCTGAAAGAAGCAAAAATTCACCACATAGAAAAGGAGAAGGGAAAAAAATCTAGGCAAAGAGAACAGACTGTGCAGAGTCAAAGTGATTAAGCTCAGTCTGATGCTACCTGGACTAGGTCAAGTGTCTGGGGGTGAAGCTAGAACATAGACTTGGACCCTTACCTGCAAAATCAGATGTGTCCGGCTCAGAAGACATGTGATCAGGACATGTGTACATCACTGCATGATTTTTACTTAATTAGGAGTTAAAATGCTTATGCCAGGGAATAATGTAAAGAATGAGCTAGAGTCCATTTGCACTAGAGAGGAACTAGCACTCCTCGTTCACATGCTGTACTGAGCCTCCACCTCTGAAGGTGGGGCTCCAGATCTTTAAAGGGATGGCCTGCCCCCTCGGTGAGACACTCTGGGAGGCAGCCAGCGGTACTATTTTACAAGCAATGTTTCTAATTTAGCGCTGGCTTATGGTTAAGTTACCGTGCTGGTAAATAAGACCGTGGTCTTTCTCTTCCACTCACAGTGTGGAGCTATCCTAATTAAATCGAGGAAAGGGAAGAAGGTGCTGAAACCTGCCAGTATTAATGAGCTGCGGGAAAGTTCTTAGCAACATTACAGAACCAATTATTAAAACTCCAGGAGCCTGAGAAACAGTGACATTTTATAACTCTTGAAAATTTTTTTAAAAAACTTTCCAATAGATGGCCAGTTATGAGAATTTTATACTCAATAAAAAAGGGAGAAAGCAATGTACTCTTGATGTTGAAGAAAAAGAAACCGAGAACAGTAACAAATAAGCACAGTAAGTCAACTAGTCAACAACAGTCACTGAGCACTGACTGTGAAGTTCACGTATGCTCGGGCTCCTGTGGTTTGGTCAGTTCCTGTGATGGCCTGTTAGCAATGTGCACAGAGGTTGTCTCTCCTGTTATGCACATGGGTGGTAATCGTATCTGGACAGGCTGAGGGATGTCAATGAAAAACACTTTTTGAATAGACATTTTCTAACTTAGCTTATACAGTTTTCCAAACAAAATCTTTACATCTACCAGAGTCCTAAAAGTTTTAGGTCTTTACGAGTAGTATTTCTGCAACTGCTGATGCATGTGAAATGTTGATTTTGCAAAGCTGTCGTTAATCCCACAGGGCTGTCAAGGAAAAGTATTTATAGATAGGAAAGGGAGAAATTAAGAATCAGAAGGCTTTATGTCAGAAATAAAAATTAATAAAATTGGTACTAAAAAGGCAATGAGAAGAACGTGAAATAGCAGAAAAGGAATGGGTATAGTGACATTGAAGTCAATAAGGGTAGAATTAAGAGCACAATGCTGTGTTTGTCAATATCTAAGAGTTAAAATTAAGAACTAAACAATAAAAGTATCTGGCAGCTAAATTTCCTCTGGGCATCATAAAATGATTATACACTTCCCTTCTTCCAAATAATTTTGTCCTAGACAAAATTAAGAGATGGATGATAACTGTGAGAAAGGAGAAAAAGGATTCTGTCCCAGGATAAAAGATATGGTATAAAAATTAAAAATGCTTTCAGGGTTTGTCAAATGTCACTGTTTTAATTATAACAGAGGGAAAAGCAGCTGATTGGGAGGATGGGGCTGTTGCATTATCTTAGCTTGTTGTAGATCCTGCTGCACTAAATGTCTAGGAAGACAGTTTGAGTTTTATAGATCTCAAAACTCAATTCCTTTTGAGTTTTTGCTTTTATGATGAGAAAGCAATCATAAGAGTTTAGTATGTTTTTTCATAAATTTAGCCAAAACTTATTGAGTACATATAGTACCAAATTTGGTACGGTGAACATATGAAAGAGAAATATTAACACAATTTTCCTCCTCTCAAAAATGTTTCAGTCTAGGCATATATGTGCATGAAAAAATGCAAAGCAGTGAGTGAAATAAACCAATGTAAGCATAAATGCCAAAAGTGTCAGCCGTTACATTTAGAAATTCACTTGGAGTATTAGAGTATTATACAGGTTGTATAAGATTATATTGGAGTAGCTGTCTAATCACAACTTGCTTTTCTATATGCCAAGCAACTATTTCCTCATCTTTAAAATAAGGATATGTTTTTAATATCATGTATTTCTCAGCCCATTTGTGGAAAGTACAAAGGATGAAAAGATCATTTAGTGCAATTTGTGGTAAATATTTTGGAGAACATCAATATTTTGCAGAGTATTTGTGTTGTCCTTTATAAGTACATATTCTTGGATTTCTCAAAGTGTTTCACATATACCATTAAAATAATCAGGTAAAAATCAACCTATTTCAAATGATTCATCTAAAATATACACTTTAAGTATTATTTTTAATCAAGTACTTAAATGTAGCTGGGGTAGCATGTAATCATATTATTTTTTAATGTAATGTTGCAAAAGATAACATTTTAAATGAGCTTATACACACTTAGTGGAGTATTGTGCTGGCCTTTGAAAATTCACCTTTGGAAAGTTATATTTTTATGATAAAACATTGGCTTTTATAAAGGTCACATTAAGCAAAAGCCATGTGGAATCTGTTTCTGTACCAAATGAAACCTCCTCTGACCTCATTTTTCCTACCAGCTACCATCCCATTCATCTGCTTTCCTTTCCTACAAAACTCTTCAAAAGATTATAACTTCTCTCTTTACATCACTTCTTCCAGTCTCCCTCAAACCATGTCTAATTAGGCTGCTTTTCCCTACTTCCAACCAGTGCCTCCAGTGACTACCTCATTTATCAGCAGAGTTGAACAAGGTGTCCACTCTCTCTCCTCACTGATACGCTTTCTTCACTGGGCCTTGCAGCCACACTTCTTTCTCTTGCCTTACAGGTTACTGGCTCTCAGTCTCTTATGTGATGCTTACTTACTTCCCTGGTGTCTTATCTTTGGAGTGACTGAGGGCTCAGTCTTTTATCTTCTACTCTTCTTTAACAACATGCCAACTCTTGGTGATGTCATCCAGTTTCTTTGATTTAATACTTTTTATTATGCAACTAGAGGCCCGGTGCATGAATTCGTGCACAAGTGGGGTCCAGCTGGCCCACCCCCATTTGGCTGGTTGGCTGGCCCCAGTGCGTGTCATAGCAACTGGTCATTCCAGTCGTTCTGGTCACTTGGGTTTTTCATATATAGATTGACTTTCTTTTTTTTTATCTCCTGCCAAGACTTCCGTCCTGAACTCTAGCCTTGTATTTCTGGCTGTCATCTGAGCATCTCTGCCAGAATGTGGCATAGTCATGTCCATCTGAGTACATCCAGAACCGAACTATTGGTTCCAGATCACTTCTCCAAAGTATCCTATCTAATAAAAGAGAAACATGGTAATTGGCATACCACCGCTACCCTTCCCATTCGCTAATCAGGACAATATGCAAATTAACTGCCAGCCAAGATGGCGGCTGGCAGCCAGGCAGCTTGAAACTAACATGAGGCTTGCTTGTTTCAGTGACGGAGGACTCCAACGTTCCCTGCCTGCCGCTGCAGGCCTCTGAGCTGAAACTCTAAGCAACTATGTATCAAATATAGAAGCTAAACAAAACCCCAGAAACCTGCTTTAGTCCGCCGGGCTTCAGCCAGCAGGATCGCAACATTGTAGGCAAAGGCCAGAAACCTACTTTCAGCAGCGGAGGCCTAAGAGCTGGAGCCAAGCCTCAAAGCTAAAGCTGACCCAGAATAAATTTTTTAAAAAAAGAAAAAAAGGAGCAGTTGGGAGCTTCAGTCACCCCCAGCCTGAAAACAGCCCTCAGCCCCTCACCCAAACTGGCCAGGCACCCCAGTGGGGACCCCCACCCTGAAGGGTGTGTGACCAGCCTGCAAACAGCCATCATCCCCTCACTCAGGCTGGCCAGGCACCCCAGTGGGGACCCCCACCCTGAAGGATGTGTGACCAGCTGCAAACAGCCATCATCCCCTCACCCAGGCTGGCCAGGCATCCCAGTGGGGACCCCCACCCTGATCCAGGACACCCTTCAGGGCAAACCAGCCGGCACCCACCCGTGCACCAGGCCTCTACCCTATATAGTAAAAGGGTAATATGCCTCCCGGCACCAGGATCAGCGTGATAGGGGGCAGCGCCCAAACCCCCTGATCGCCCTGCGGCTGTGTGTGTGACAGGGGGTGGGGCCACAACCTCCCTATCCGCCCTGCTCTGTTTGTGACAGGGGAAGGCACCCCAACCCCCTGATCAGCCCTATTCTGTGCCTGATAGGGGGGAGCTCCCCTACCCCCTGATCGCCCTGGGGCTCTGTGTGTGATAGGGTGCGGCACCCCAACCCTCCCCCCTCCCCCACTGGCCCTGCTCTGTGTGTGACGGGGTAGAGTCATAACCTTCCCATCAGCCCTGCCCTGAGTGTGAGAGTGGCGGTGCCCCAACCCCCTGATCGGCCCTACTCTGTGGGTGATAGAGGGCGGCGCCCCAACCCCCTGATTGGCCCTGCTCTGTGCATGACAGGGTACAGAGCCCCAACCCCCCTGATGGGCCCTGCTCTGTGAATGACAGGGGGCAGCACCCCAACCCCCTGATTGGCCCTGCTCTGTGCATGACAGGGGGTGGTGCCACAACCTCCCCATCGACCCTGCCTTGAGTGTGACAGGGGACTGTGCCCCAACCCCCCAATCGGCCCTACCCTGAGTGTGACTGAGGGTGGCATCACAACCTCCCAATCCACCCTGCTCTGTGCATGACAGGGGGCGGCGCCCCAACTCCCCAATCGGCCCTGCTCTGAGCCCGACCAGGGGCTGCACCTAGGGATTGGGCCTGCCCTCTGCCACCCGGGAGCAGGCCTAAGCCAGCAGGTCGTTATCTCCCGAGGGGTCCCAGACTGCGAGAGGGCACAGGCCGGGCTGAGGGACCTCTCTCTCCGCCGAGTGCACAAATTTTTGTGCACCGGGCCTTTATTTATAATCTTCCCTATCATATTGATGGCAATTCTGTTCTTCTAGTTGTTCAAGCTAAAATTCTTAGAGTCATCCTCAGTTTTTTAAAGATTTAACTATCCAATCAATCATAACATCCTGATGGCCTTCAAAAGATATGTAGAATAAATTACTCTTGTCACTGTTATCATTTAAGTACATTACCCCCAATAACCTTCAAAGTAGTCTCACTGTTTTCAACATGGACTCCTCTACAGCCTATTTTCAACAGCAGCTAGGGTGATCCTTCTAAAACAAAAGTTAGTCCTGGCTTGGTGTCTCGCTTGGTTGGAGCATCATCAGTACACCCAAGGGTTGTGGTTGCAGATTCAATTCCCTGTCAAGGAGCATGCCTGGGTTGTAGGTTCGATCCTTGGTCAGGGCATGTATAGGAGGAAGCCAATCAATGTTTTTCTCTTACATCAATATTTTTCTCTCTCCCTCCGTTCTTCTCTCTAAAATCAATAAAATAAAATTTTAAAAAATAACCCACACAATCAATAGAAAATGAAATAAATGTGATTTCCCAAATGAGGTTCTGGGCAAATAAAAGTGCCATCCGCTCACAGCTCTTTGTTTACCCAACAGTACTATGTTCAGCCTTAGAAATGCAAAGCTGAATAAAAAGTAGTCAGCACCCTTTTCTGTTACTAGCTTTAGCACATGATGAGAGATACAAAAAAATGATATCAATGAAAATGCAATAAGAAAGGTACTAAAGCCATGCTATTTCTTTTGGCATAGAAGTGCTCAGTTTCACTTGTGGAGGTCACTTTCCTTGGAGAAAGCAGTAAAAATTGAGATCTCTTTAGGGGTAAGTAAGCTTTGCCAAGGTAGGCAAAGAAATAGCACAATTAAAGTGAAAGATTATCTGCTATTAAGGGAATTGGGGTTAAATGGAATAGTAAAGTTTTTAATTTGTAAGGAGACTGTTAGAAAGAAACCAGTGAATAAATTACTAAGCTGTATTCAGGGCACAGTTTGGTTAGAAACTGTGAATTTGTCATGGTACCAACCTTCAGAGTTTTGTGATTTGTTTTTCCTCAAGAATGCTTTTGCAACCTGTTTAGGATCAATAAAGACAGATGGAGCCCAGTCCGCATGGATCAGTGGTTGAGCATTGACTTATGAACCAGGAGGTCACAGTTCTATTCCTGGTCAGGGCACATGCCTGGATTGCAGGTTTGATCCCCAGTAGGGGACTTGATGCCAGAGGCAGCCAATCAATGATTCTCTCTCATCATTGATGTTTCTGGTGTTTTTTGTTCTTTATTTTTCTCATCATTGATGTTTTTATCTTTGTCTCCTTCTCCCTTCCACTCTAAAATCAATAAAAAAATATTTTTAAAAAACCAAAACAAATGGATATGCAGAAAAGTGAAATTTCCTTCCAAAAGAAGCTCCATTATCCTATGACAAACATTAAGGGAAGACTTGTGGACCTAAAGAAGGGAATATTTCTTTATTTGGGGAGGTAAAAGATACAGAAGGTAAAAGAGATGGTTTTTCAAGTAGAGTATGCATGTTGTCTAAAAAACCCATCCCTAGGGCACAGTAGCCAGACCTTGGGGAAACAGATGTTTGTGTGTAAGTTCAAAGTGGTGCTGAGTCTGAACTATCGGTGCATGAAGTTCAAGAGAACTGCATGCTCAGGGCCCATGGACCAGAGCCAACAATTTATATTATTCTCTACCTCTACCAAGACAAATCTCTCAGGGCTTTGTTCTGGTGGCTAGAAATGTCTGTACTAGTTAACCACCCGTAAAAGGACAGTGGTTATGCCAGGCTGCCTGATCACCAATTACTTCCCACAAATATCATCAATTTATCCTGCATCACAACTCACAATTAAAATATGCAAATATATCCATTAAATATTCAAATTAAATGATCCTTTGGTACCCATTCCAGTCACCCAGAAATCACCAAGACCACGTTCCCCAGGATATTTCCCCCTGTAATGACTCTACTTCTCTCAAAGTTGAGTACCTCACTCAAGTGGTCACTTCTGGTTATTAGATGTTCAAGGTGAGAAAACTGAAGCATATGCATTTTCTTGCTCTTTAGAAATCTGCTGCTGAGTTTGACAGAGTGGGGATAAAACGCAGGTAGGTCAATCACAGTGCTATCATCCGTATCATAACAGTAAACTCCACCCAAACTTTTAGATTATGAATGGTTTGTTCTGTAGGTTTTATATTAACAAGCTGCCTTTTTTTCAGGCAGTTTTAGGTTCACAGCAAAAGTGAGCAGAAAGTCCAGAGAATTCCCATATACCTCTGTCCCCTCTCCTGTCACACACAACCTCCCTACTATCAACAATGCCCACCAGAGAGGTACATTTATTACCATTAGTCAACCTACATTATCATCACCCAAAGTCCATACTCTACATTAGAGTTTGAATACTCTTAGTGTTATACATTCTACAAGTTTAGACAAATCCATTATAGATGTCATTATAACATGTGTTCACCATTGTAATATCATAGAGAATAGTTTCACTGCCCTAAAAATCCTTTGGCCTCTGACAAGTCATCTTTTTCCCAACCTAACTCTAAAAACCACTGACCTTGTATCTGCCTCTACCAAAACATCATATAGTTGGAATTATACAGTATGTAGCCTTTTCAGATTGGCTTCTTTCATTAGTAATATGCATTTATGAGTTTCCATGGCTTGACAGCTCATTAATGTTAATATTCCATTGTCTGGATGTACCACACTTAATTATTTGTTCACGTATTGAAGCACATCTTGGTTGCTTCCAAGTTTTGTCAATTATGAATAGAGCTGCCATAAGCATATTTGTACATGCTTTTATGTAGACATAAGTTTTCTGGATAAAAACAAAAAAGCAATCATACAGAAGGAATATTTAGTTTTATAAGAAATTGTCAAGCTGTCTTCCAAAGTGGCTGTACCATTTTGCAATGAATGTTGTTGCTCCACATTCTTGCCAGCATTTGGTGTTGATGGTGTTTTTTATTTTGGCCTTTCCAATAGGTGTGTAGTGGTATTTCATTGTTGTTTTAATTTGCAACTCCCTAATGACACATGCTTTTGTACATCTTTTCATAAACTTACCTGCCATCTTTCTATCTTATTTGGTGAGGTGTTTGTTCAGATCTTTTTTCTATTTTTTAGTCAAATTGTTCACTTTCTTATTGTTAAGTTTTAAGAGCTCTTTGTAGATTTTGGATAACAGTGTCTTTTGCAAACATTTTCTCACAGTCTGTGGCTTATCTTCTCATTCTTTTGATAGAAGCTTCCACAGAGCAGAAAAATTTAAATTTAATGAAGTCCAGTTCATCAATAATGACTTTGTGGTTCCCATCACTTATTTATCTTTTGAAAAGCTTATGCAGGTCAGATGCCTATTTATTATTATCTTCTGGTCTATATTCTTATTTTTCACTTTGTGTTATGAGAAAATTTGTAAATTTGTATGACTTGTCTTTACCTTTTATTAATTAATTTTCTTCTGGGTCAAATCTTCTATTCATCTGCCTTCTTCATTACTTTTAATTGAGCCACCTAGGTTTTTCATCTCTGTACATTCTTTACCCACTGAGATTATTCTCTTTTCTTTGAGTGGTTTTATGGAAAATAATATTTAAATGCTTTTAAAAATAGAGTTAAAATAAATATGAATTTCCTAAATTAAGTATTCAGAAGGGATACATCCTTTGAATCTTTATAAAGGATCCTCTCTATGATATGAAGGATCATTTTGTACCCACTGTTCTTTTCCTTTGATTCTTCATTCTTTTCTAAAAGTCTCCATGCTGGTCAGGGTTATCTTACAGTGTAGAAAGAACTGAATTATCACCAAGATGAGTATTATTCAAGACCCATATGGTTTCTAAAGGAAACATCAGATCTGAATTTAAGGAAAAGAATCCTTACTAATTTGAAAGAGTGGAAAGGAAAATGAAACTCTAGTCATTGGCAGAGTCAAGATTATGAGTCATGTCTCTGCATTAATATAGAGAGTACCCTTAGGGAAAGGTCCTTGGCTATGCATGGCCTTGTTTCTGAAGCAGTTCACTCTTGATGCACCTGCCCCCATGCACTTGTCCACAGAGGTACAGAGTAGTAAAATGGAGATCTTTGACCAGCCCCTCAGCTCTCTGTAGGCTCTTATCTCTTAGGAAATAATGAGTTTTACCTCTCAGACAAAAGGATTGTTTGTGGGATTTTGCCAGAGCATCTGTCTCCTTTCCAGGGTGTGGGAGTTGAGGGGGAACATTCTGTTTCTCTCAGGAAGAGGAATTATGAAATAGTTTTCAATTTTTCTTTTCCACATGGTCTCATCAACAATACATTAAGCAGAAACACTTTCGATTTCTGGTAGGCACATAATATTCTTGTGGTAATTAATCTATATTTTACCTATTTATGAATAATGTTATATTTTGTAGTGCATTCCAAGGTTGACACCACCATCGTGCCAGCAAATCTAGATTTAATATTTTTTTTATTTGTATAAGCTAAAGTTATAATCTTCCATGGGAAAGAAAGTGAGTTATATGTTTGTATTCTAAATAAGAATATTGTAGAAAGATATTGTGAATAATAAGTCCTAAGCAAGAAGCAGATTTATGCAAAATAACAGTATACTGAAAACCAGCAGAGAGATGAAAAAGAGGTACAGAGAAGAAAGGTAATTCAAGATAATTGGTTACACATACAAGAACATTTGAGGGTCAAAGACTCCAGAGAGCAATAAAGTCAAAGGGCCACGTGCCGATTTTGGTGGAGAATTTTACCATACTGGCTGCATTTACCACCAGAAGCCAAATAGATATGTTCCTAAGGTAACAAAAAGAATAGGCTTTACTCTTTCAGGACTAATATTAGTAGCCTCCATTGACACAGGAGGTGAAAGCAAATAAATTAGTGCAAAGAACTGCAACCGAAAGGCTTAGGAATTAGAAAAGTGTCCTATTCTAAAGCAGAGTTATGCTATAAAGCTATATTTACAATTTACAGTAATTGATTCTGATTTGAATGGGTTCACGCCAATTCTTTCACATCACGCTTTCTAGTCAAATGGTTGACTTAGTGAGTCCAAGGCACAGAAAGGTTGTTGTGCGAGAAGATCAGTAGAAAAAGGCTGGGACTCACATTTTTTTAAACTAAATAACATTCCTGTTTAATACCTTTGAATGAAATAAGAATGAACACCCAATAAGATGTCTCCCTAATGCACATTAAAGTATTGTTGACTACTCTTAAAACCCCCTATCACCATTGCCTTTTAATCATTCCCCATATATTTTATTTTATTAATTTTTCATCCAATGTGTGGCTCTTTTCTCAATTGTTCCCAAATATCTCATGCTCTTAAATCATGTTGCCACACTGTACACATATCTTGGTCTGTCCTTTGCTGCATATACTGGGAAAAGCACTCTCAAATGTCAATGAAGGAGCAAACAAAGGGATTGGGTCATAAATTTAACTATCAAAAACTAATTTTTTAACTAAAGAAAAGAAGTCTTTTACATAAGTGGACAAGAGAAACACTGTTCAATGACCCACGGTCCTCTTGGTGACAAATTAAAGGTGGAACAATTGAGAATACTTTTCATCAATACATGGGGAAGTACATGCCCCTGGAGAAAAAGCAGGACAAGAAACAGTGAATTAAAAAGAATGAATCATTTTAAAGCAAGACAGCAATAAAAAGAAACAGGGATTAAAGAAAAGCTCACATTTGTCTTCATCTACAATTTAGACAAAGGCAAAAGAATATTTGAGAAATACCCTGTTTTAGTTAGCAAGTATGTGAGTTGAGAAAATACTGAAAGTAGGTTGACTCAAATGTTAATAAAACTATTTCAAGATTCTTAATAGCTTAATTATGCATGCATTATTGAATTTTACTGGAAAAAATAAGCTAAGGACATTTTTTTTTTACCTTATGTATACATTTTCCCTCTATTAGACCCACCTCTTTGACAATAAATTTAAATTTTCATAATTTTGAAATATTGGGTTAACGTATATAAGGTGCTAAGTACAGAAAGTCTTATAATTACAATAGAGGCCCAATGCACGAAAATTCGTGCAAGAGTAGGCCTTCCTTCCCCCGGCTGCCGGCACCAGCTTCCCCCCAGCACCCTGGACCTGGGCTTCTATCCTCCGGCCACCGGCAGGCACCCAGGACCCGGGCTGGATTCCCTCCAGGCCTGGCTTCATCAGGAAGGATGTCTGGGATGATGTCTGGAAGATGTCCGGTCTAATTAGGATATTACCCTTTTATTATTATAGATTGAGTATTAAGATTCTGTGCAATATAAAAAACTTTTATCCCAAAGAAATTCACTAGAGAGAAATAATTTTCCAGTGATTTCCTCTTGAGGTAAAGAGTTCTTTACATGTATTGAAATAGTCCAAAGAGATATATCTGCTATAGTTAGGCCCACTTAGAAAAGCTATTACCTTTAAGAGACCAGCAAATTTTAAAAATGCACCTTTCAAAATAATAGTTATTTCATTATAGTTTGTTTCAGTAAAATTAATGGGATACTATTTGACTATTTATAATGTAAGGTATTGTTTCCAGGAAGTAAAGGAAGAATATACTAAGGTTCACAAACTCAAAGTCCCCTTAAACAAACAAACAAACAATAAAAAGAATTTAAGTTTTTTATCATGTTACTCCAATACTGCTTTTCTTGAGGCATGTACTATAAACCACAACATTACAAAACACAGATTCAATTGATTTTTGTACTTGTTGAGTGTCCACTGTGTATTCTGTATTGAGCTTGGAGCCAGTAAGTGGATTGTGACAGAAAAGGAAGGGATGCAGGCCCAAGAGAAAACTACCAATTCAGCAGATAAGTTGTTTAAGCAAATGAACAGATATACATTGTAGAGAAGTAACCATTCATAAAATGCCTTTGTGGATGAGCTTTAATTATACAATTTCATAGGTTATTTTAATTATGTCTTGATGAAAGGTGTTTCTGGATCAAAGTTATACAAAAACTTGACTTCATGATCTGAAAAAATATGTCCTTTATAGTTCAATATCTAGAACACTAAGTACAGTTTTATGTAGTAAAACTTTCATATTTCCTTAAATATGAGGGGTATTTTTTTAATATTTCTTAAATCAGTTTGCATTTTACCATCACGAGTGTCTTTTAATCATTATTGGGATAGACTGAGACTATTTTAAATTAAATTTCTTCATGACTTTTTGGACCCCATTGGTAGTGTGAATTCAGAATATATATCTGGTTCTTCAATTTCTCAGAGGATACACTCTTTTTCCTCCTTCTACTTAGTGCTATGATTGAGATATGCCAGTTTCCCTGCTCTCTTCCACAAGGCTGTTCCATTTATTTTCATTCTTACACTAAGAGAATAGCCCTTTGGTATCACACCAAAGCATTCCTGCTTTCACCATGCTACCCAAAATAATGATGCATCTGACAATGGAAAATTTCTTATGTTCAATGTAAACAAGAAATGACATTAAAAGTCTTCAAGGATATATTAAAAGTCTTCAAGGCAAGTAGAGCTTGATGGGAAAGAAATAACAGAACTTATGCACAATTTTGAAGAGATGGGATATCATAGCAAACTATGGGGTACTCAGAAGCATAATCATCATGGTTTTATAGAAACTCTAAACTGATAACTATATCTGGCATCAGATGGTGGTAAACTAAGCTACATGAGTTATCCCCTTTAGATTCTCTTTAATGCAGGTGAATGAAAAAGATAACTTAACTTAATGGTGCTTTGCAACACTAATTATTTGGGAATAATCAAAAGGCTTCATGACCTGAAAAAGTTGCTTCTGTACAGCCCATTAAACAGCATGAAGAGCTATTATTCCATCCTACTACCTTTCTGCCACTCAGGTGTTCATTTGCCAGATGCTTTCTAATTAAGAACATATAAAAGGAGACTAACATGAATTGCATCATCAAGTACGATTATTCAGTCCAACTCTGGTGCCAATAATAACTATTCTCTTTTATTATAATTTTGATCAAGACAATTCTTTTCTTAATGTTCATATTGATAGTATTCAAGGAACTAGGAAAGAAAGAACTTTTCTGAGCTTAGTTTATTATGGGCATCATAGAGATAAATAACCTCTCTAAGTTTAGACTAGCTAAAATAACAGCATGTATACTTTATTACTACCAATATGTATAAAGTTATTTAAAATTCATGCTCAGTGATTTGTAGTAAACCAGTCTCCTGATGAAAATTCATATTCCAAATATTTCATAATTATTCAGATACAATACTTATGTGTTGATGGATCAAAACTGTAGTCTCCTAAATGTCTGTAAACCAGAAAGAGGGGAAGGAAGGAAAGGAAAGAGAAAAAAGAAGAAGAAAAAAGAATTCATTGCCTAAATACATTATTTTTATTGCCACTCTTTAACATCTTTTTGCATTTGAGAAATTGGTGTTGACTTGTCCCACACTCACTGGATAAAAGCAAATTACCTTTCCTTTGCCTTCTCTGATAGAGGAAGTTGGTGACTTAGAATTATTGTTAAGATGCCAGCATCCCTTCTGCTCATTGTTGGATAGTATTTCTGAAGCCAGAGCTTTAACAATTTTGTACAGGTGCACAGGGAAATTGTCAGGCAAGGAAATAGATACTAGTTCCACCACATGTCAGTAAAATAGACTGAATTTTAGGAATTGAATAACTCTAAACCAACATTTTGCATGTCTGTTAAAAAAAAATTTTGGTTTAAATATATTATTGGTTTCTATTCAAAATAATGCAGTTTGTTAAGGCAATGAAATTTATATTCTTTTGGATAAATATTGTCCTGAATTCTAAAAGTGGATTTAATACCATAAAGAGGCAGTCATCCTGTAGCGGTTATGATCCAGTTTGCATAGGTTCCAGTCCTGACTGTTACCATGGGCAATCTCTTTAGCCTGTGTGCCTGTTTCTTCATCTACAAAGTGAACATAGCAGTTGGTCATTTGTATAAACTTTTTGGAGAAATGTCTACTCAGATCATTTGCCCAGTTTTCAGAATTGTCTATTTATTATTGAGTTGTAATAGTTATTTACTTGTTTTAGATACAAGTTGCTTGTCAGAGTGAAGATTAAATAATTTAAGACCTGAAAAGTACCTAGAATTGGGACTAAGGTGTGATATGCAGTAAATAAGTTATTATTATGAAGCTTGGACCAGGTTCTCTTAGTAACCTGTAAGTCAATAAATACTTCCCTCTTTATCCTTAAACACTTGCATCTATTAAAGAACCATTGCCATTTCAAGGAATCCAAGAGCCTTATAATACAACTTGCTCAGAAAAAAGTAAAGAAAGAAAACTATTAATCGCCAAATAACAGATGCCTATTCCATCACCGTAAGTAATGCTTGGCACATTTTATCCATCTTGTCACTTTTTACCTTTATGACTTAGCTATGATCTCCAAACAGTCATACTTTCATAAAATTTTCTTTATATTGGGCTAGGTAGATTTATTTATTTGTAATCTCATAATTTTAATGTTTTAATTTGAACATGTATAGAAATCTATTTTTTGCATCTTTTAATTTCACATACAAATTTCTACATTAATTGGTTATTAAGAAAAGTCTCTTTACTTCCCAATTGAACAAGAATACTGACAGTCATTAATAGCCACACAATAAATATCTAAAACAATTTTTGTTATCACTTTAGAACTGAAGAGCTTTTGGGCCTAGAAATTCAACACCATTATTGGACACAAACTAAAATTCATTCAGCAGATATTGTTTGATAGCTTTAAGCTAAGCACAATAAATATTATACTGATGAAATTTTTGTCATGTCAGGGATATTTCCAGGACTTTTATCAAGTGAGTAAAATGAGTGATAGGGCCGGGGATATAGACAGTCAGGAAATTATCAGATGTAGAACATTGGAGGAGATCAAAAATGGTTTAGGAACTTCAACAGATATTTAATAAAAATGAATCTGGTCTATTTGGTGAAAATATCCAAGCAGGATTTTTATCAGGAAAGGCAAGAATGGGCCTAATTTCGTTTATACACTTTTAGTGTCCTCGAGCTTATGTAACTAGTGGACTCAGGACAGCCTTTCAGAAATAGAGTTTACGTATTAATACTTTGTCATCTGCAAAGCTAAAGTCTAAGACATTTTTTTTAAAATATTGCTTAAAAGAAACTGGCCGTTTGTCCTAGCAAATATAAACTGATGATATTTCCCTACTGAAGATTAGTTTTTAGTCCCAAGTTACTTATCTTCCGAATAATGTAGAAAATGTCTTTATATGGACAACTATTTTTTTTTCCAGTTTTACTTATTTGATAAGTTGGGAGAAGGGATAAACACTAACTTTTTAAAAATTGGACCTCAAGTGCAATAATTGGGTTATAGATTCATCTTCATCATTGACAAACTCATCATTGGCCCATATGTGGCCTGATTTTATTTAACTGGTTATGTATAATAATAAAAATAAGCACCTGTGAGCACATCATCCCAAATGAAAATGAGGGCCTTGACCTTCAGCTTCCATTTTGCCATAAGATTTTAAATCTATTATATCCTCCCACACCTTCTCGATATTATCCTGAATTCCAAGCTTCCCATTCCATTGCTTATATATATAGTGTTAAAGCATCTGCATGTATTCCTAAAAAGTACATTAAACATTGGGTTTTAAAAAACTTTATAGAAAGATTGTCAGGCTGTGAGTTATCATCTGAAATATTTTCTTTTACTAAATATTCTGTGGTTAAGATTCACTCCTAACTTGAATGCTCTAAATTATTTCAGTTTGTGAATATAATGCTATTTGTTTATTCACTTTCTTCTAATGGGCTTTTGAATTGTTTCCAGGTTTTTGCTATTATGAGCAGTACTACTATGAACATTTCTGTACATCTCTATTGTTGTATATGTGTAAAAATGTATCTTATTTGCATGAATTACTGGGCCATAGAGATTAAAAATGTAAACCCACAGTGTCTCCAAAACTCTGTATTGTACAATTTTTTACACTTTGACTATGAAATAGGTATTAAATAGTATTTATTTCTTCTTTTAATTTGCATTTTACTGATCACATAGAATACTAGCCAAATTTTTATTTTCACCAGGGAAATCCACTTTTCTATTTGTGCTTTTCTTACTGGTTTATAGAGTTCTTGACACACCCTTGATATTAATTCTTTGCTGGTTTCTGTATCTTGAATATGTACTTTATAATGGTCTTTTATATTTTCTACTCAATATCTTTATGATACAGAGAAGACTTGCAAATGTCTTTTTACTTTCATAAAGATGTCCTTAAGTGAATGAATGTTCTTCATTTTAATATAAACAAATATAGCTATTTTTTCTTATCTAAGACAATGCCTTTTAAATTTTACTTAAGAAATATTTATCTACCACATATCTGAAAAGTACACAACAAATTTTCATCTATGAGTTTTAAGGATGTTGAGTTTCTCTACTTCTTTCTTTTCCTTTTTCTATTTCTTGTCCTTCTGCCTTTGGCTTGTTTTTCCTAATTTTATCTGTAAGATGGGAATCCAGTGTTGTCTTTATCAATATGGGCAACTATTTTTTCCAGTTTTATTTATTAAAGAGTTCTTTTTTCCCTACCTCTGTCTATATCAAAGTTCTATAAATAAATGGCTGAGTTCCTAAGCTCTCTCCTCTATTCCATAGAAAACTGTTTCTTCACCAAAAAACTTTTAATTACTTTAACTTCTTAATAGGTCCTGATAATGATTTTGCAAGTCTTTCTCTCAGTTCTTATTCTTCTGTCGTTTCCTGGCTGTTGTTATTCCTTTACATTTTCATATGTATTTTATAATGGTCTTTCATATTTTCTACTCAATTTGTTCTTCTTCCTTTTAGTCCAGAGGTCAGCACACTTGGGGACCATATTGGCTTGAATGCATGTTTTGTATGGCTAGAGTCTAAGATGGGTTTTTACATCTTAAATCATTTTTTATTTACATATATTTACATAATCAGACCATGTGTGATTCACAAAACCTAGAATCTCTTTGGCCAGGTACAGAAAAGAATTCCCAACTTTTATTCTAGAAGATTTCTTTAATCTAGATTTCTAATAATTATTCATTTCTAATTTTATGTTTTTAGATATTTAGTCTAAATATTTTTCAAAAATATTCCTAATATTTATGCTTGATCTTTTCTCATGTTTTCTTGTTCATTGACATTTTGCTAATCTCTTCCTAATAACGATTAGAACATTTCATTAAACTAGTTCTATATTCTTGGTTTGTCTTTCCAATATGTCTTCTCCTAATGGAAATCTGTAGTCCAGTATTCTTTCTCCTTCTAAATAGTTATGTTGCTCAAATGTCATATCATTTTGACCTGTAAGCCCTGTGTTGAAGGAACTCAGGCATCAGGACACTGGTCACCAGCTTCTCTGTCTACAAAACTTATCTACAAACTAGGATTTTACTCTCACTTCCCCAAGAGAAGCCATAAAGACACTCCATAGATTATGATTTGCTAGCCCTGGGACTTTGGAGAAGAAGGGATGGGGAAGCAAATGCTAGAAATCAGTTAGTATGCACATCTTTTTCTAGTCTTCATTCACAGGTGTCTATCTCCAGGCAATTGTGGGGGTGACCAGAACTCCAACCAATGTCTCTTTTGATACTTCTGCCATAGCCTTTTGCAGCTGTTTCTTGCCCAGGTCAAAGCTATCACCCTATCCAGATACCCCTCCCCCTCCCCATTGCCAAGGGTTTCCCACAGTTTTCCTGATCTTCCTCTTTCATTCCCAGGATCCACCTTGTAGGAAGGAGCCAGTAAGAGCTGCTAACAAAATACTCTAAAATTTTAAACTGATATACTTTGCATAAATCTGGAGATGAGGCAGAAACAGTTTATATTTAGTATGAAAAATACACACAAGCCAATTGACATGCTTAGTTAAACCACTGATTAAATCATATACTGACAAAGTTTAGGATTTACACTAAACCAACTCTGCCTACTTTGCTGTAAGAATTGGGCAGGCAAGTTTAATACCTCTTTCTCAAAATTATTTGTGGTTACATAATACACACACAATAAGGGGCTCCACCTGAAGTATAGCAATATTCTATTGATTTTACAAAGTAAAAGGAACCCTAAAAAAGAAAATGAACTGCTAGCCATAGAGAGTAGTGATCCTGACAGAAAAAATAGCTAGCTGGAAGCTACTTGGAGCATCAATACCTGACAAAATCAGGCAAGACAAAATAGACTCCTTTAGCTGAATATAATCTCTACATCACCCATAGGCAACACATTGGTAATATTCTTCCTATTCCTGAGAAGAAGTCCTCTGTGTAATTTTATAAAGTCCCAAGGGATCACCTCCAATAGAATGTTCTGTAAATATAGTTAAGCCCTGTCTGTCTGCTTCTTGGCTGTTCAGGAAATCCTTGCATTTATGCATGTGTTGACGAGGGGGCAGTCATAGCTAATGAAACTGCAACTGGACAGGAAAAGACAGTGATTTGTTACATGCTTCAGAGCTGCTGCACCAAGTCAATTTGCACAAGTTGACAAGTCAAAGTCTGATGGAAAATCACTTTTCCTTGAAGATGCTGGCAGGACAGGAGCTGCTTGCTATTTCAGTGATGCCATATAAGTAAACAGGGCAATGTCATTGAGATTGAGAAGAACAATTAATAAATATATAGACTTATTCAACTTACTTTTTAATGAGTGAGAAAGGAGAGTCTATTGATTTCATAGTTTGGGGGCATGATTAATATTTGAAATAATTTGTTAAGTCATAATCATCACCATACTACTCCAATGTGAAGTGACATGGATAGACATTCTTCAAAACCATTGTCTAACCCAGCTGGTGTTGCTCAGTGGTTGAGCATTGACCCATGAACCATTAGATTGAGGTTTGATTTCTGGTCAGGGAACATGCCTGGGTTACTGGCTTGATCCCTTGTAGGGAGTGTCATGAGGCAGCCAATTGATGAGTCTCTTTCATCATTGATGTTTTTCTCTCCCTCTCCCTCTCCCTTCTTCTCTTTGAAATCAATAAAAACATATTTAAAAAATTGTCCCAATTGGGATTTTTGTGCAATCACGTATAGAAGCCATGTGCTGACCTTTATATAAAGCAAAATGCTGGGCCTGGTCACCTGTGTCTACATCCTAAAATTATCAGCCTCTACTGACATTCTCTTCTAGCCACTGACTCTAGTGATATAGTTAATCTGTGTACTAGAGCACCCTTATTTGAAAAGGAATAGCACTATACACTTTTCCTTCTCTTATAGTTTGGCAAAGTTGTAGAATTTAAGTGAATATTATCTACAAGTGGTAAACTGTTACTCTCAGGGGAAAGGAAATAATTTCCACATGCATTTAATTAAAGAAATTATTCATCAGTTGGTTTTTGTCTTCTTTAACGGATCTTCTGATATTTAACTTACAAGTTCATCCAAATTTCTTTTGTGACCTTGAGAAGTGCAATATGTCTACCAAAAATCAAAACATTTTAAAGCAGGTTTGGAAAGAAGGGAAAGTAGAAACAATATCAGCAAAGGAAATGTTCCATTGCTGACAAATGTGTGTGTTTTTTTCCTGGGGAAAATTTTTTTGACATTTTGCATGCATATCAGTCTCATGTTCAGAATAAACCAAAACAAACAAAAATATCCACAGGCTCGCTATGAGCAAGATAAGACAGAGCAGCTACACTGATAGCAAAATGATAGTGTCTCCCATTTCTTTATTACTGGCATGCGGGGGGGGGTGGGGTTCTAATAAATCCGGGTAACAGTAAATATTTTACATCTACCACCACCACAAAAGACTTATTTGAAGATGCAGAAGACAGCCTAGCAACAGAGTTTGAAGCGTGAGCTCTGAAACCAAATTTCCTGGATTAAAATCTTTGTCATATGGCTCATTAGCTCTGTGACCCTGGTCAATTTTTATAACTTCTCCGTGGCTGCATGTGTGGGGATACTATTAGTACTGCTAATCTCAAAGTGGTTATTTATAGAAATTAAATCTGTTATTACAGTTAAACATTTTTAAAAGTGTTTTTAGCACATATAGCAAACCCTCAATAATTCCATGGTTCAATTCATACAAACTACTGTTACCATTAAATTCATATCACAATTGCTACAGGCACGTGAAGGAGTTGGAAGGAGGCAGGTGATGGTGACGGTGTTGAGCGCTTTCATAGTTTATTTATTCCTATGCAACATCATCAGCCCTTTGGGGCTGCCCAGGATCTAGAAGCACCTCACTTAATTAAAGCTGACAATGCCACATACTTCTCGAGCCTCCCTTTGCAGCTAGGACGTGACCCAATATCATGAGGTGGATTTTTAATCAAGAGCCTGTGATATCAGGGAAGGGGTTGGTGCAGTCCTCTCTGGCAGCTGCAGTCCTCAGAGGGGTGTGGCAATGATGCGCCTCCTGGTGTCTGGTTCATTGGCAGCCCTGTCCTCACAATGGGCAGCTCCAGGCTTTCCTTCTGGCTCAGGAGGCTCTATTTGCCCAGTTCTCTGGGGGTTCTATAAGCTCCCCAATATCCTTTAAGTAAGTTTCTTTTCAGAGTCCCTTTCTGTTTCTGCATAATTAAGATCTGTGGCTGATAGAACTGCGGTGGTATTGAAGCTCACTCCATAGGAATGTACTCACTGTGTGCTTCCAAAAGATCTTCTCTCTGGTGGAACTAAAAGAGTCAGCCTTGTAAACATTTAGTTCCCAAATAAAGTATGTCAAATAACATAAAGCAGCAATTTTCTAAAGCATCTTTTAATAACACACTTTCAACTTGTCACACAAGTAAAACATGATCCTTGTAAAACAGAGAAAGAACAGTGGTAAACAGATACACACATACACACATACACACAGAATTTAAAATTGCAGTATCCATACAGAAATGTTAAAAGTAAATCCTTCCAAACTTTTCTATATGAGTATAAATATATATGTAAGATTATGTGACATATCCATTTTAATACTATTCTTATATAAAAATATTTTTATTGATTTCAGAGAGAAAGGGAGGAGAGAGAGAGAGAAATAGAAACATCAATGATGAGAGAGAATCATTGATCAGCTGCCTCTTGCATGTCCCCCTGCTGGGGATAGAGCCTGCAATCCTGGCATGTGCCCTGACCTGGAATCAAACTGTCACCTCCTGACTCATAAATCAATGCTCAACCACTGAAATACACCTGCTGGGCTTTAGCACTATTCTTAATCTTTTTTTATATAATGCACCATATTTTTTCATTTCAATTAAAAAGTATAAATCAAATTTTACTACTTGCCCGATAGTGTTAGATACATCATTTATTTCACCAGCACTGTTATATTATTGGGCAAAACATTGTCTCAAATATTTAAATATAGTAAATAAAACTTCAATAAACATACATTTTTTTTCACCTCTGCCCCACGATTTTCTTCAAATAGTAGAACATTTGAAAGGTGATGTGGGTCCATCTGTGAAACGGAACTAGGCTCCAAAGGTGCTTCTGACAGGTGCATGTTCCCTTTCATCAGTAGCAGTTTCTTCTTTACAAAAGCATGTGCAACAGAATTTCCCACCATGATGGGGACGTTCTCTGTCTCCGCTGGGTAACAAGTAGCCACTAGCTGCGTGTGGCAATCGATCACTTGAAATGGTGCTCGTGTGACTGAGGGCTTCACTTTTGATTTTAATTATTTTAAATTTAAATACCCACAAGTATCTAGGGGCTACCACGTTGAACAATACGGCTCTGTATTGTTAGGACTCTTTTTTTTTGGACTATATTTTACATACACATGAGACTATCTCCGGTTTTGTAAGTTCCTGAATGCTACCTCTTACCATTTCTTTTATCGGTAATAATTCTTTGACATTTTACATCATGTGCACTTGATTTCCTGCAAGGAGGTGGATATAACGTCCCCTCTATAAAAAAAAAAAATGAAAATAACTGGAAAAGTGACATAATTGCCTTTGTTTTTCCAAGGTTATCATTAGCCTATATTTCTGAAGCAAGTTAGTGTCAAGAGTGTCAAAAGTGACAAAGAATTTTTGAGTCAAATCTATTTTAAACAAGGCTTTTAGTACATTTTTATTCTTTTCATAGCTGCTTACCCACCAACTTTTTAGGTTTTGAGCATTTCAATTTTACAATATTGTATTAAATTTTAACTTTCTTCCTGAAATACTTATGAATATTTTTTTTTAGTTTTATAATGAAGTATACAACAGTAATTTAAGTTTGTGTCTTTAATCTTCATTAATGTCATAGCTTTCTCATTCATGTGCTTTTATTTTTAATTTTGGTCTCTGTTTTTTCTAGCAGTGGGCATACTAACATGTACATACTTTAGCTATAATATTCTCGTGTCAAAACTCTTAGATCTCGCTCTCCTGTTTTCTGCAAGTCAAGGTTGCATCCTTGAACTATGATACTAGTTGTTCGGGATTTCTCTAAAACCTGTGTTTTTCCTGAATGGGATGAATTGTATCCCTCCTAAGTCCACATTGTTGGGGTCCTAACCCCCCAATGTGACTATATGGGGAGATGAGGCCTTAATGGAAAAAAGTAAGGTTAAATGAGGTCCTCAGGGGTGGGGCTTTAAAACAGTGGGACTGGTGTCCTTATAAGAGGAAGACAGTCCAGAGATCCTATCCTCTCTCCCTGTGCAGGGAGAGGAAAGGCGGGTGATTGTAAGCAAGGAAGAGGCCTCACCAGAAATCAACCCAGACAGTCCTAGCAGACTAATACAGATGTTCTTGAGATTCTTCTTCATACTTTGTCTTGAACTAAATCTAGGAGCAGCTGTTATGCATATGAACACTACATTCTCTGCCATCTTGTCTCATTATTTTAATTTTATGTCTTTCTCCGCATTTATGAAACAGTAAATATGCTGCTCTCCACATCACTATTTTGATTTTTCTTCAGAAGCATTTTCATTCTTTACTGTCAGTATGCATTTCCATTTTAAAATTGTGGGTTTTTTTTTTTATTTCTCATCTTTATTTTACTCCATTTGCCTCCTCTTTTTCCTACTTTGTTACCTACACTTTCATTTTATTCTCCTTTTATCTCAGTGTGTTTTCTCCATGGGAACTGTTGCCTTATTTCCTCTGTTGCGTAGATTATTCCAAGCATATGGCTGGAATTTTTTAATAGATTGTGGAATAGATCATTTTGAGTTTTGCTTTTACCCACCAAGAGAGATTGTTTTGCTTCTTATTGTGCCGTAATTTTAATAGCCTACACTTTGCTTTTAATGGGGTGACGGGGCATAACCTTACATGCCTTATTCTTTATATGCACTTGTCAATATGCAGCAGAAACACACCATATACCCCTTTAAAGTATGTCGATTGAAACGTGTATACTTCAAAGAACAGGAGAAAATAATTTAAATGACAGGCTATACTGTCCACTAATTTCTCAAGAAGTGAGCGTGATATGGAAGCCACCGATCTTCTATCCCTCTGTTGTTCTCAGTTCAGATGTGTCTCCCCTATCTTGCAAGTGATACTAGAGTCTAGGGCACATATTTTTCACACAATGTGACCCCTACGTACAATTAACTAACTCCATCAAGGGCTCACACTACACTTTGCTTTTATTCTCACTCACCCCTGAGACAAGGAGATCTACAGGTATGAGATAATTTCATTTTCTCCTTTCTTTCTGCTCTGTAGCTTCAGATCTACAGTTTGAGCACTGTTGATGTTCAGAGTGTCATGTCAAATTTCTTTTTTCTAATAAGCTTTCCCATGTTGATCTGCTTCTTTCCTCCACTGCCCTGTTCTCTGAACCTCAGCTGACATAGTGCAGGATAAAACAAGTCCCTAGCTCGTCCTTCTCCTCCATCAAATCTTCGCAGAATGCTCTCTACCAGCACTGCACTCCTACCTCCTTTCTAGTCATTTGCTGGGATTTTTTTGTTCCTCTCCAGGTGAAGAAAATTAACAAAGAGATGAGAGGCAGGAGAAATGATATATATCTGCCTTGTTGGATATAATGTTAAGAATGTAGGAAAACATTTATCTTTCTCCCTACATATAATAAATTTTCAATTTCTGAGTCAGAGAACTGATATTTGGAGATATAGACAAATTCTTTCTTTGACCAAACTCTAGTGAGGCTCCTCTAAACTCTCTTCTCATCTAGGCCCTGCTTTTGAGCTTTTGTGTTCACCTCAGCATTCTTCAATTTAAGCAGAAATCCTGCTCAGTTTTTCCAGATCACCACATCCTCAATATATATCTGATCACCCTCAATATCTGATCCGGTTCCTCATCCCCACTAACCCCTAGGACTCAGGGGTGGGCAAACTTTTTGACTCGAGGGCCACAATGGGTTCTTAAACTGGACCGGAGGGCCGGAACAAAAGCATGGATGGAGTGTTTGTGTGAACTAATATAAATTCAAAGTAAACATCATTACATAAAAGGGTACGGTCTTTTTTTTCAATAGTTTTATTCATTTCAAACGGGCCGGATCCGGCCAGCGGGCCGTAGTTTGCCCACGGCTGCCCTAGGTGATGTCAGATCACCCTGGTTTGCCTACAGTAAAAAATCTGTTAGGTTAGTTTAGCTACAGTCCCCCTTACCTCTGGTATTTCCTCTTAGTAATTTTCCATCCAATGACCCCTCACACACCATGTTTCTTGGGTATAAATTTCCATTTTTCCTTGTTATTTTTGTAGTTAAGACCAATGTTGCAATAGTCCTCCTGAATAGAGTCTGCATCACTGTTCTTTAACACATTTTATGATTTTTTTTTCTTTTCAGGTTGTGTATTTCATGAAGCAAAGATGCAATGTGTCATATGCTATAGCCTGAACAGGTTGTGTGTGTGTGTGTGTATGTGTGTGTGTGTGTGACTGCATCAATTAATTCTTCTAATGTAAGAAAAATTTTGCAAAAGAAAATTTATAAAAATAGCAAGACAGATTTTATTCAAACTACTGCAGTAGAGGAGAGAGACTTCAGTAGAGAACTGAGCTCAACATGGAATACAGCAAAGACAGCCGGTGATTTATAACCTAGAAACAGAATAGAGAGGTCAGTGACTAAAAAATTACTAAGGTGAGACATCAAGAGTAGCAGGATTCTTGCTAAACTGGTTTAACAGGTTTCTTACTAAAGGCAGACTGAGGACTTAGATATCAAGGAGGGGCGTGAGGAGCTGGATCATTTATCAAAGATCAGGGGATTCTCCTTGAGATCAGGCTCAGCAAGCCATGGAGACAGAAGGCGAAAATGGAGGCCTCATTGACAAGAGCGCTCTGAGGAACCTGACCAAAGTTTGGTGAAGGAGTGTGTCGTTGTCACTCAGGCATCAAGTACTTCCAGATTGTGTCATCAGGGAATTTATCAGTCTTACTTTTCAGTAGCGTACATGTTCATTCTGCACTATATTTTTAAGGATGTTTTAGTAAGAATGTAAACAAATTATCCACTGGGAACAGATAATCAGATTTCTTCTTCTGACAGAACTTTACTAGATTTATTAGAAGGCAACAAGTATGCATTCAGTGCCATATTTCTTTCACTGGGATTTGAAATAGAAAGATGAGTGGGGACCTAGCCAGTTTGACTGAGTGGATAGAGTATTGGCCTATGGACTGAAGGGTCCCAGGTTGATTCTAGTCAAGGGCACGTACCTCGGTTGCAGGTTTGATCTCTGGCCCTGGTTGGGGCATATGCAGGAGCCAATCAATTGATGTGTTTCTCTCACATCAATATTTCTCTCTCTCTGTCTCTCCCTCTCCCTTTCACTCTCTCTAAAAATCAATGGAAAAATATCCTCTGGTGAAGATTAACAAAAACAAATGTATTCAATGTGTTAAATCATTTCCAATCATTACTTTATCCTTTTTTTTTCTATTCTTTACTCTCTTCTATAATTTTTCAAATAAACATATAAGTACTTTACTGTTTAAAATACTTCCTCAAGTCACTTTTAATAATGTAACTCAAAACTGTAAATAAAATACAACATGATGGTATTAATAGCATAAATAGTATAAATTTAGGTAGAGAGGTAATATTAAAAATCATATACTAGGTCTACAGTTGTATGAGAAGCACAGAGTTTATTATTGTA
Organism: Myotis myotis; assembly: GCF_014108235.1. Lineage (NCBI taxonomy): Eukaryota > Metazoa > Chordata > Mammalia > Chiroptera > Vespertilionidae > Myotis > Myotis myotis. The sequence continues at coordinate 11,855,858 of NW_023416335.1, read as the reverse complement.
TTATTTATTAATTATTGTATTATTTGTTACAACTGTAAACTTACTTTTTCCCACCCCTGTATATACATGTATGTGACTACATCATACACATATATGGATATATATATATATATATGAAAGAGTTCAACATCCTTAATAGTTTGATGTCAGTTCTGGTACTAACTTTTTCTAGAGAAACCTGGTCAATTCAAGTACCCACAGGACAAAAACAAACCAAGTTCTCAGAAAAATAGTAGCTACTTGGGGAAATAATACTGAATAGAGATTTCTCCTGGGGCTCTGCTTTCAGATTATAAAAATGGATATAATCCCCACTGCTATAGTTGGTACTATTAGGATCTTTTATTTGTTCTCTGCTTCATATAGAAAAGCATAATCTAGAGGCTCTAAATCATCCGCCCGGCCAAGTCATTCAATATGGACCACACAGGACATGTCATAGAAGCTTATATTACTGCTTCAATATGCCCTCCATGTTCTCTGTAATAATATGCAAGTACTTTAAACTTAGATAATAGTGACGTCCATTCCCATCTAAATAAGTTTTGTTGGTAGATGTGCTCTTAACAAGGAACACAAGGTATTCCTAATATTGTTCAAAAAATCTATCTCACAGTTGTCTACTTATTAATTCCACATATAGCTGACTATATGCTTTGTGACGATCTCTATGTCTCATCTGTACAATTTCTTTCCATTCAAATGTCTTTGCTCTAATATTGGTTGGGGCCAAACAGTTCTTTGGAATTTAGCAAATTTTAATTTTATAGCAATATAATAACAGATCTCAACTTGATTTATAATTAGACTTATTTATTTATTTTATTCTTAGATTCATGTGAGAAATCAAACTCAAACTCAAATAGCCATTCCACTGTCTACTTCTCATACTACCATTTTGGCATTACTTATCCAAGTTGGAATTATCCTGCTCTCTGAATAGAGTGCATTTAGTTTCAGCTCAGTAGATGGATTAGTATGCAAGGAAGGTAATCTCTTCTGAGTTCTTGAGGATATGACTGCAGGACAAAATATGAAGCTAGAGATAGGGATACTGGTTTCCATGAAGAAATAATGGTTTCAACAATGGCAAATTTATTAGAACATGTAATTCCCAAAGTAGACTTTGCCCCAGCATCTCTAAGTCCATGGACTCAAATAAATTATTAAAAAATCAGTGCATCAACATAACTTGGCTTCCCTCTTTGTTGGATCTGTCCTCAAGCAAGCTCTTCACTTTTGGTGTCAGTTGCCAAGATCTCCAGGTTATAGTTGGTATTTATCAACATGACCATTGAAAGCTGTGTCTCTCTCTTGCCAACAGTTCCTGCAAAATCTCTCAGAGAGGGAATCAGTACTCTGCTTGTCCAGGTCTAAGTCACATGGGCACCTCAGGAGCTAAGGTGAATCCATTTCCACCCATCACCAGATTTAGAGTAGAGAAGATGTAATTTCTTAAAGAAAATCAGGGTGTCTATTTTAGAAAACTTCACACATGCACAAACTAACAAGCACATGGAAATATGTCCTTTGTAGTATTCTTTAAAATATGGGGGGAATATAAGTGCTCAATAAAGAAATGGTTAACTAAACCATGGCATTTCATTCCATAAGACAGGATAGCTCAATTCAATTTCTTCAGCAGCCTTACTATCAGTCTCTTTGAATCCCCTCTGGACTCTTCCTCCAACACTGCAACATCTGTGACTTTTATTAAAATGAAATTTTAGTCACATTATTTCCTTCTTTAAATCCTTCCATTGTTTTCCATTGCTCTTGGGAAAAATATCAAAATCCAAGACAGATTATTGGTCTTTACCTTGGGGCCACCTTCCACCCTCTCTCTCTCTCATTTTCTCTATGCTCCTCCCATATAGGCTTTATTTTATCAGATATTCCATGCTCCCTATGGCCACAGTGACTTTGCACATGTTGTTCCACTGTCTATCAAATTCTCCAACCTATCCCTCTCCCCACCCTTCAGTTTGTTTATACCTGCTCACCTTTCAGGTTTCAGGCGAAGCATGACTTCCTCAGGGAAGCTGTTCCTAAATCCAAGGTCATTATCATGCAAATGTTCTTTTTTTTTTTTTCAGAGCATTTACCTCAGCTTGCAGTAATGCATATGTTAATGTGATCATTTGATGAAAGTCTATCTTATAATACCACAGGGGCAGGCACCGTGTCTACCTTTGCTAACTCCTGTGTCTGGTACACAGTAGGCACTTACCATATAGTTGTTAAATGAATTAACACGTGAATGAATGAATGAATGAATGAATGAATGAATGAATGAACTCAACTAGCATCTATTCTATTATTTCTAATGAAAAAAGTGATATAATTATTAAAAAGAAAGCTCCTTACTACTAATGAACTAATATACTAGTTGAATGTGTTGGGAGGAGACAGATTTTATAGTGTCAGGATAGTGCAAGGCAGAAACAAATAAAGACTAAAGGGAACAAGCATTGGAGGGAGATACTAGTACTTAGTAAGATAAAGAAAGACAACATGGTATGTTTTACAAGTAAAAGCACTAGTTATAATCTAAAGCACCTAAGGTCTAGTTCCCTTCCAAATTTGTATAACCTTAGCGAAAAGCATCTGACCTTGTTAAAACACAGTGTTCTGGAGAGTTTCCTGCTGCCCTTTCATATCCACTGGTCCCTCACCACTCTGCTCTGTAACTTAGTGGGATGACTGATACGCACTATGTTAGTGGGCTTCCTTACCTGCTGGCTTCCAGTTGATTTTGGCTTTTGGGAGCAACCACAATAGACCAAAGGGAGAAAGAGGATGGTCATATATTTATTACTCTGGTTTCATTCCTGTTGAATCCCTGTGGACTGACTGCATTCTTAAACCAGGTCATAGTCTGATCAGGGAGCCCTCTCTCACTAGATTGAAGTAACCCTTTCCTACCACTCTTTGGCCCTTCAGGCCATAGGGAACCAAAGGCCTCTGCTGTCGGGGTACTCAAACTGACCACACATTTGTCAATGGTGTGTTGATTACACTCTCTTCATGTTACCCAAACTGAATGAGCCATATGGTACCCTGACTACCAAACTCAATTTTATCATCTTGAAAATGAAGATAATAATGTATGCTCTGCCTAACTCCTGGGATTGTCAAGAGAAAATCACATAGCATAATGTTTTTTAATGCAATTTGAGAAAGATGAAACCCTCTACTAAAGTCAAGGACTGTTATCATAAAGAAGATCATGCCTGGCATGAAGAAAGTATTCAATTTGCTAAGTGCATTGCTGTTATAAAGCACCACATTTAATCAAGGTAGTCTCATGAATTGTACAAGACTGGCCTTTAAGAGTTTGTAAGAGCATCAAAAATAACTTATCCACTGGCCTACCTCAGATTCCTGAGGTCATCAGCAGAAATAATATCTGGAATTATTAAGTCCCTGGGACTGTTCCAGACACTGCTGGCCTGTCTCATGCAATGTCTCTAGTCTGCTGGGGTCCAACCCCAGCAGGTCCAGGGGTTCCCAAAGGCGTGGACGGAGTCGGCGAAGAAGGAACGACACGGAGGCAGCGTTCAGTTGATCAACAGCCTAGCCAGGATCTGTAGCCAGGTTCTGGTCAGGATCTCCAGCGAAGTTCTGGTTAGGATCTCCAGCCAGGTTCTGTGTCCATGTTCTCTTGCTAGGTTCTCCAGCCAGGTTCTCCAGGTTCTCCAGCCAGGTTCTGTAACCATGTGCCCTCACTAGGTTCTCCAGCCAGGTTCAGTCGTCAGGTTCAGTAGCCGGGTTCTTCAGCCAGGTTCTCTCCAGGGGTTCCCAAAGGTGTAGAGAGAACCTCGCTATGATGATCAACTGAACACTGTCTCCATGTCCTTCCTTCTTCGCCGACTCCGTCTACGCCTTTGGGGACCCCTGGACCTGCTGGGGCAGGACCCCGGCAGTCGGCAAAGAAGGAAGGACACGGAGACAGTGTTCAGTTGATCAGCAGCCTAGCCAGGATCTCCAGCCAGGATCTCCAGCCAAGTTCTGGTCTGGATCTCCAAAGAGGTTCTGCTTAGGATCTCCAGCCAGGTTCTGTCCAGGTTCTCCAGCCAGGTTCAGTCACCAGGTTCTAGTCAGGTTCTCTTGCCATGTTCTATAGTCAGGTTCAGTCCAGGATCTTTTGCCATGTTCTCTCCAGCGAAGTTCTTCTGTCTCTAGGTTCTGTGTAGGTTCTGTCTTCTAAGTTCTGTGTTGTTACATCTGTATTTATACCAGTTGATTCCAATCCTATCAATCTCTATTCCAAAGGTTAGGGCGTTTCTTATCTCCATTCCAGGGAGTAAAGATTATGTAGCTTAAGCATGATTGTTCGTAAAGTGATTAATTACCCGCCTGGCACTTAGTTAAGAGGTTTTATTCCCTCCCTAACTTCAGGGGAAAATCCCTACCTGGGGAAACAACCTTTCTCAGAGACCTTGGTTAAAACACATAGTGCCAAGAAGGTGAGCAAACATATTAAGAACAGTATGCCATATATGCCAGGTCCCTTGAAACAGCAAGCATGGACTGGCTCCCGGCACTAGTCCACACAGCAACCCCATTTCACAAATGAGAAAACTGATATTCAGAAAAATTGAACCACTTTCTAGTAATGGGTAGAAAATTTAAAACAAAGATCCAGCTGATAGCAGAGAGCCATTACTCTGTCTACTTCTCATACTACTGTTTTGGCATTACTTGTCCAAGTTGGAATTATCCTGCTCTCTGAACAGATTCATTTATTTTCTGCACAGTAGACATGAGTTAGATGGATTAGTATGCAGGGAAGGTAATCTCTTTGGAGTTCTTGAGGATATGACTGCAGGACAAAATATGAAACTAGAGATAGGGATACTGGTTTCCATGAAGAAATAAGGTGACTGGTTTCTGGGACTACCCAGAGGACACGGCTTGAAGGATGTGGAGACAAGCTTTGCCACTTTCTCTTATCTTAGTTTTAGCAAAAACTGTTTAGTAAGAAAACCTGTTTTAACAAAGTCAGATGCTTTTCGCTATACATATACCTTTTAGTATCTAGATAGAGCTTTAGATCTTAATATTATAAGATGATCATCCTAATGTATTTTACCTGCACTGCATTTCCTTAATGCTTTCAGAATTCTAAAATAGTGCAAGGAAAAGTTAAAAATCTTTACCATTGCTGCATCCTTCAAAAGCAAATAGTTGAGCTCTAAGCACTTATAATAGCCACAGATAGATATCATAACTCTCTTTCATGATGACATTAGCCATAATTAATTAAGAAACATGCCAAATACATTGGAAAACAATAAAATCTGCTTAGAAATATAGTGAACCAAAGCATGTACTGACTGGACCCAACGGCCTCCAGCTTCCATCCTCTTTTGCTTTTACATCTGATGAAATAAGCGATACACGTTAACTGGAGGAAAGTTTTGAACTTTGAAATGATCTGTTCTTTGTTCATGTAATTAATATAATTACAATGATACTAAGCAAACACAGGACTTTTTAGGACTCTGCAGTTTCAGGGATAATTTTTATATTTCAGTGATCCATCAAACGACACTGTGGTTGTATCCATGTGTTGACTATTGAAAATAATGCTGCAATGAACTTAGAGGTACATATAGCCTCACAATAAGTGTTTTCAAGTTTTTCAGGTGGATACCCAGAAGAGGGATTCCTGGGCCATACTGCCACTCGGCAGTTCTATTACTGGGGCTACTTCGGGCAGGTCATGAAAGAAATGGTAGAGATAAATTGGCATTACATCCACACTCTTCACTTGTACTGGCCCCTTCACCACTTTCATATAAAAATATTAGAATAAAACTGGCTTCATCTGAATGTGCTCCTTGAGTTGAAGTCCCGTTGGCATTGAATTCAAGCACTGGTTTGGAGATACGGGTTCATAGAGCAAGTAAAAACACTTGTTTGGCTGAGCAAAGTTATTCAACTTTAATGTCACAGTAATTGAATTTCACTAGGAGTAGCAAATAGAACAGGTACAGGATAAGAAGTATGCATCCTGGACTTTAACTTCATTTGGGGGAAAATTCCGAGAAGATATTGTAGAATTTTACAGCCAAAGGGGTTGGGTGCTACTTTGTTGTTGTTGTTGTTGTTGTTAATCCTCACCCAAGGACATTTTTCCATTTTTTAAAAGGGTGGAAGAGAGGGAGAGAGAGAGAAATATCGATGTGAGAGAAACACATTGATTGGTTGCCTCCCACACATGCCCCAACCAAGGCCAGGGATTGAGTCTGAAACCTAGGTACATGCCCTTGACTGGAATAGAACCTGGGACTCTTCAGTTCTCGGGCTGATGCTCTATCCACTGAGCCAAATGGCTGGAGCACGGGTGCTGCTTTTTAACAGGTAAATATGTGCATTTGTTTTGTCATGGTACAAAAACTTAAAATTGAACATTAAAAAAAAAGGAGAGAGACTGAACTTTAAAATATGTGAAGTGACTAGGAGAATTTGGGATTTGCCTCATCATATTCCTTCTCATATTCTTCCTCTGTTTTCATGCATGCTCACATCCCGTTCCCATGCCACTCCAACCCTGAGCATCCCAACCCGCCTCACTACAACCATCACTAGCAGTGTTTCAGTCACTCTGCTCATGAAGCAATTCTTCATTTATCTTCAAGCCAACTCTCCTCAATACAGGCCGATACAGAAATTCATTTACTTTCTTTTGCTATCATCTATGTCTACTTAAATGTTTTGATAATTGTCAACTGCTACAATCCAACTACTATTTTTTATAGCTACCCCTTTTTTACATGATTTGCTGCAACATGATTATAATGGCTGATTTTACTGAGCCATTGTCACATTGACAGGCACTGCACTAAGCTCCAGGCTTAAATGATCCAATTTGGTCTTCACAACCCTAAGTGGCTCATATGATGACTAGGTTCATTTTATAGATGAGTCTAGAAATGGTAGGAAACTTGCCTAAGTTATAGAACTCGTAAAGGGCAGAGCTAAGACCAGAATCCAAATCAGTCCGTCCCCAGGGATGGAGCTAGTACTCTGCACAGCTTCCCTCTGCCCTTTGGACGGGCTTGCACAGTTAAGGCAGCATTTGAGATCATTTTTAGGTAGTATCATCTTTGGATTCAGTTAATTAGTGCCCATATTATTCTTCCCATCTGTCAGTTTTCTGTTGATCTCTCAGCCTCTTATCTAAATCCCAAAAGCGATTTTTAAATTCCCCAAGATAAACTTTCAGATCAGAAACTGTTTAACCCTGTACTTTTATTTCTGTGGAGTTGAAAGAAGAAGTTTAAATAAATAAACTGGAAAATTAAAACTTTAGAGTACTTCGGGATATACACCATTTCAATAGCTGGGTGGTTTTTTTTTTTAAATAAACTAATCATTTTAATTTTATATGAAGATTATCAGCTTAAGTGTATTTTTGCCTTAGTTAAAATTGTGCACATTAACATAAATACACAGAGCAAAGGGAAGTAAGTAATTTGCATTTTATAAATGTAATTAGCATTAATAGGATGTATGCACTCTGAAAGTCTAGATGATATAGCTGCATTAATTCTCTTCCCCTGATAGATTTAAGTGATTCCAGAATATATTTCTTTCTAATTAGATTGTTCTAACAAGGATAACTCAGTTTGATGAACATTTTGAGCTCAGTAGCGTAGAACTTCTGGAACTTTAACAACATAATGAGATATTTTTTGGCTTTCTGTACATCAAGCTTTCAAAGATAGCTTTAAAATTATTCCTATAATACTTCTTTGCTCCTACTTAGAAATTCCATTCTGAATAAAGTGAATTTTTTTAACACACCAAAGTGCAGCCTCTACCCAAAGAATGACTAAGTAATTGTATGATTTTTCAAATAGGTTTTGTGTTCTTGTGTAAGAAAAAATCCATTTAAAGAAAAAAAAAGTTAGTAATATCTAATTCAATATAAACAGTGAGCAGAGTATAATATTTTAAAAATCTATAATAATTCCTAGGAAATACATTTATCACCCAAGATGTATATATTTTGTAATGTATTGTATTCCATTATACTTTATTCTTTTTGTATAGTTCAGAGGTTTAGAGGGTGTTTTGATTTTAACACACTATGGTCCTTTCACTTATTAAAGTGATATTTCCCTCTAAGGAAAACAATAACTATATCACCGAAGTTAGTAAATCCTCAGATATTAAGGTTTAAGAGAGAGCTCACTTATATTTTCCAAATGTTATTTACAAAAAAAATTATTCTACAGTGTGCTCAAATATTGGAATTTTCTAATTTCATTGACCAGAGGGTAAACATGCCTACATCTAGTTTTCTACTATGCATGTATCCCACTCCCAACACCCCCTTTCTAAAAGTTTTCTAGAATGGATACTCAATAAACTCTGCCGACAACATGACATCAAACTTTCTTTGTAGAGATAGTTTAATTCTGCAAATAATGACTTGCAGTCAATGAGCTACCTTGGAAAATTGACCCCACTTTTCACAGTGAACAACTTATAAGAAATAAATATAGTGAAAAATATATTTGTGCATACACATATGGTGTTTTCGTATAAACAGTCAAAGAATTCTAGATCACAAATAAGAAAATGTTGGCAAAAGTATCTTCTTGTTTTTCTGCTTTTTTATTTTTCTTATTTTTCTCTTTCTTGCCTATTTCCCAGTGGGGTTCCATGATGCTAAAAAAAAAAAAATCAGTAAAATATCCACAGAAATTTTCATGAATAAATGCTATACTTCCTGGCGAGTGTGTTTCAGTGGTTGAGTGTCAGCCCATGAACAAGGAGGTCACTGTTCAATCCCAGGTCAGGGCACATGCCTGGGTTGTGGACTTAATCCCCAATAGGGGGCGTGCAGGAGACAGCCAATAGATGATTCTCTCTCATCATTGATGTTTCTCTTTTCTCTCCCTTCCTCTCTCTGGAATCAATAAAAACATATTTTTTAAAAAAAGAAATGCTATACTTGTCTTGGTCAGCTAGGCCTGTCATATAAGACTGAGTGGCTAAAACAACAGAAATTTATTTTCTCACAGGCCAGGAGTCCAAGATCAAGGTGTTGGCAGGGTTGGTTTCTTCTGAGGCCTCTCTCCATGGCTTACAGATAGCCACCCTCTCACTCTCTCTTTCCATGGTTGTTACTCTGTGCACACATGGCCCTGGCATCTCTAGCTATGTTCTAACCTCCTCCTCTCATAAAGACACGTGTCAGATTGAATTAGAACACACCAAATGGCCTCATTTAACCTTAATTACCTCTTTGAAGGCCCTGACTACAAATTCAGTAACATTCTAGCAGTGGTCGGCAAACTGCGGCTCGCGAGCCACATGCAGCTCTTTGGCCCCTTGAGTGTGGCTCTTCCACAAAATATCGACTTCTGCGCATGGGCCACGAAGTTTCAATTGCACTGTACTTGCACGCCCACATGTGGTATTTTGTGGAAGAGCCACAGTTTGCCGACCACGACCACTGTGAGTTAGCTCTTCAACATATGAATGGGACACAATTCAGTCCACATGACTAATCTAGTTTTCTAGCCAAATAATCTACTTTGCCTCACTCCAATTCCCGTTTCTATGGGGAGATTATCTGTAACTTCCCTGCCTGTTGGTCCTCAGTATGAAATATAAGCAGAACTTTTAAAAGCCACCATGTGGCTCATGTGATCTCTGTTTCCTGAGCATAATTATGGGTAAAGTCTTCTTTATTTGGATCCTAGAGTAAAGACGACCTAGAGCATATCTGAATCTTACCTTCAGTGGATATCTATGGGGAGCAAAAAAAATATATCTTTGTTGATATTTTGGAGATCATTTGTTTCTGTAGCATATAGCTTACTTTGATTACTATATACATGTACATATATATCATTGATGTATTATTAAATCCTTCACAGTTCTTTATACCATAGGAGTAAAAGTTGAGTACCTGGTTCCTCATCTTGTTTATGCTGGCTTTGAAAATAGGAAATTGAATTATTTTTTGATTAGTGAAATGGATATATAAAGCCTTATGAATTAGATGGTTCATTTTAAATCCAGAAATCTTGCTCACTCAACCTCATTCTCCAAGTCCTCATTCTTTGAGACATGGTGATTTCATGGTTAAAAGTTAATATAGTTAAGGAAGAAGTTGAGTATCAGCATGCCAATCTCTGTTCCCACAATCATATGTACAAAATACTCAAGGCTGTATAATTGAAAAACTGTATGAGGTATACTTAATCTAAATTATGACATATGAAATATTATGCAGTCATTTCAAGGATGTTTATTTAGTGTTATAATAGCCTAGAAAATTAATTCTGTGGTGGAGTAAAGCCTGATCTACATAAAAATAACAAATTTATATGTAAGAAATTTTTAGGGATAGAAAAAAAATTGGAAAAATCTAGGAAGCACAATTTTAATTGCAGTGTTTTGTATGATAGAATAAGTGATATTTTTTCTCGTTTTCAACTTTCTTGTTTTCCAAAATTATACATTGAGTATACATTACTTTAAGTAACGACTTTTAATAAATGAAAATAATACCTGTACAAAACATAGAAGTTCAAACTACATAAAAATTCTAAGTGGGAAAAACTCATTTGAAACTACAAACATTTACAGAATAAAAAAAACCACCTAAACATTTGCAAAACATGAAAAGTATTTCTCTACTCACATATATTGAACAGGAGAAGAAAAGCGAAATATGATGTGAGAAGAATGTGTTAATATTATGTTCTTTTAAGGTTAAATCCTATTAAATTTTGTTAACTGTATTTCACACAAAAAGAAAATGGGGTATAACTGAACATATTTTTAAATTTCAGATAAATGTTCTTAAACATCATGAGTTATTATTCTTTATAAAAAGACCTCTGAGAATAAGAACAAAGGAAACTGCCTGTTGCTAGTTTTTCTACTATGAAAGATAGATACTTGGCATTGCTACACATTTTGTTATTTCCTCTCTGACCATCCTGTCATTGTACATTATATTAAGTCTACTTTAGTGATGTTTTTAATGTTTATATTAGGTTATGCAGTCAAACATTTTCAAATTGTTTAACTTTACTTTTGATTTTAATGGATTTAATAATCTACACTAGCCCTTTAAAACAAACTTTCCATTCCTGAATTCTCTTGGTTGGCTGAGAGTTTTTACCATCAAGTATATTTTATTGGTTTGTTTTGTTTTGTTTTGTTTTTCAAGGGGGCTGTCCAAGATCTGTTACCTGAGACCTTTCATGTTCAAGAAAATCTGCTTCCTGCATTTATACTTATTCTATGGTCAGACTTTTTTTCTTTTCTTCATGGTCTTTGCTTTATTCCCTTCTTGCAGTGAATGTTACTGTGAAAAAGTCTGAAGTCAGTCTGACTTTCCCTGCTTGGAAGTGATTTGTTTTTATTTTCTATAATCAGGAAGAAGTCTTTTATTATTATAAGTACTCAATTATTTACTAGGCTACATATCAATGACAATAATTTTTTGTTGGAATAAATGATGCCCTTTGGAATAAGTTCTTGTTCATTACTGGAAAATTATACCATATTATATCTGATTACCTTTTGTGTTCTATTTTTTTCAGTCCATACATCAGAAAACCCATTTGGCTTTATATTCCCTTATTTTCACCATGTCTTACCTGTTCTTTGTCATCAGTTTTTATTTAATTTAATTCATATTCTTTAAAGATGTTCTACTACATAAAGCATTGTAGGAAAAGGCTCTATTCCTTGATATTTTACAGCATTCTCCTTTTTATTCTTTTTCATCATTGTGACTCGAGGATGTTTACATATTTACCATGTTATTTTATACATCTTATTCATGATTAAATAAGGCAGCTTTGTGCAGACCTACTTTTAGTTCTGATATATTAGATGAACTTTGACATACTTCCCATTAACTTGAGAATTATGTATCATCTATGAGCTATCATTTGAAGACGTGTTATTCCATCCATTTTTCCATAGTACAGTCATTTTTCTTGGACTTTTGTTGAGTTCTTTCAACAACTGTCTTATCCCCTTATTTTACCCCCATTTAATTAAGTGAACGAATGCAATGCTGCCATCTTCAGGTCACTGGCTAAATACGACTGGAAATGATAAACTGATTCCTTCCTTAAAAAGAAATATATATATATATTTTTGATGGAGTGTAAATTTGATGGAACAAAACTGGTGTTCTTAGAGCTCATGCTATTCTTTAAGTTCCTGTTTTTCTAGCGTGGTCCTTGGGGAGTGGTAAGTTCACTCTCTATTTTCTGGTATCCTATTTTGTCCTTCCCCTGTCCTGACCTAGCACTGATCCCCAGAGGGTAATGCATTTGGCTCCTGGGGATCTATGCTTCCCTCTGTCATGTCCCAAATATTTACTTGTACATTCTAGTAAACTCCTTTGCTACTCCATGCCTTAGAAATACCAGGTACATGAGCAGGGACAAAAGCCACTTATGATTTTGTGCTTATGCAAAGTGTCTCATTTCTAAAATAATCCTCTCCACTTTTCCTAGTCCTTCCCGTGATTCTCATCTTAACTCAAATCCCCAATCTGCCCTAAGCCCAGTTCCCCCAGAAACCTGTCATCATATTCATCTCTCCTCATTACTAATCAATAGAATTCAATACCTAATTGTTCTCTAGTTGCCTCATTTTGCTCATTTAGATTTATGATTATTTTCTAAAACTACTGAAGCAAATGTTGTTTTCTGCACATTTCCTAGCACAATAGAAGACACAGTAAATGCTCAACAACCCCATAAGAGTTGTTTATGTGAGATACATCTAAGTGCTCACTAAAAGGAGATCTTACATATCTACCCCTTCCTCATTCCTTAGTAGAAAATGAGTTTATTTTTGTAAAGTTAAGTATGAGCACCTTGTTCTTCATAAAAATGACTATGTAAGCTATAACCATGCAAAGAAATCTTAATAATCAGTGGGAAAAATTATGATTGTTCAATGATCTTCAACATTTTTTTTCAAAATTTAAAAAATTCGTACTGTTGCTTAAAAATAAATAGGGGAATGAAACCCCGTAAAATGAATGTTTTTTGTACACAATTTTTCAAAATAACTTATCAAAAGTAATTTGAACAGCACTTGCTTTTTTTCCCCAGGATAGGTTATGATATGGAATAAGCATCTTTTCTATTTCCTGGTGAATCATACCACTCTGTCCTAAGTTTGGATTAGCTATTTTATTTACCTTTTGCACTTTCAGTGTCAGAAAATATCTCCCAGAATTCCTTTTAAATGGAGATTTTGGCAGCATCACTTCCTCTAGGACTTTCTTATTTCTTTTGTCACAACCACATTCGTCCTTTGTGTCTATAAGCTCACCTTCATGAAGTTCCTCCGGCTGCTTGTCTAGTCTTTGGAGCAGCAGCAATGTCAACATTCCCATTACCAGCTCGTTCTTCTCTAACTCCACTAATGTTCAATTAGAATTTCACTTTCAGTGTTGTCACTTTTTGTTTCTTTGCTGCACTTTCTTCTTCATTGGCTAATTCCCTCTTTCAATTAGTATGTTTCTAAAATGTCATGTGGGCTTATCACTGGGAGACAAGGAAGCAACACAAGAACATACTTTGCTGTCTCTGCATGAACTGAATGGGAGGTGCATAGTAATCAATAGCAGACTTTGAAAGAAGAGATGTGATTGGTCATTGATCATGATACACATCTATTATTTATGTAGTAATTAGTGGACTGAAAAGCTAACAGCTAAGTTTGTACTTTATGCATTTGTTCAGGTTAACACATAGCAGTACTTTAACCAGGAAGCACGTCGTTGTGGGATGGGTATTATTTAATTAAAATGTGGTAACTGAAATAGTTGCATATCTGAACTATACAAAGCAAGGGATCCCTGTACTTGGTTTTAACATTCTTTAGATTGATCATTCTGTAACTTCCAAGAATAATCCTCTCTTCCTCTCCTACATTTGCTAAGATAAACATATTATTGTCCTGTTACTAATTTTCAGGAATTTATTCTAAATTCCTTTTCTCAAAATTGAAGCTAGTAGCAATGCAAATGTATCTGTAGTCCCTTAAGTATGCTATTCAGATATCCTATATTTTTTCCTTATAGCCTCAATCTTGCATCTTTTGAATATAATTGGAGGATGATTCAGCCAATCATCCTATATAATAAAAGGCTAATATGCAAATTGACCGAAGGGCAGAATGACCAGTTGCTATGAACACACTGACCATCAGGGGCAGACTCTCACTGCAGGAGCTTCCCCCTGGTAGTCAGTGCACTCCCACATCCCCTGAGGGCTCCCAAACTGCAAGAGGGCACAGGCCAAGCTGAGGGACGCCCCTCCCCCCACCCCCACCCCGAGTGCATGAATTTCGTGCACTGGGCCGTTAGTCTAATATATAATCTTATCCAAAGGGGCAGGAATGTATAAATTTCTCATTCCTTAGTAGGACAGAGATTGTTCATTTTTCCGTCTTCTCTAGCTAAGCAATAAAATACTCTTTTCATCATTGCTTATTATATTTGAGGAATATTTTTTCTTATTTTGTTGTTTTCTATTTTAACCCTCATAGTTTGGTTTATATCTTTCTTCCTTCAATGATCTGACCTAATTTCTACTACTTGATTTTTTTGCAATTAACCTGAAAATATTGACATACAAATATCAAACTATTGTTTTCCAAAGCTTTTATCTTTAAAACCAAATGGGTTGCCTTGCTATTTACTCTTTTTCAATATGATAGTGAATGGCTAGGCCTATTTGGGTAGATTGTTGATATGAAGGGCAATAGCAGTTAGAACTAACTTAAGAAAAGCTGGTTTTTGGAGTCTTCCCTGACTGTCTACCCCTCATATAACACTAATGTGGCAGTTAACATTCACTTTTCAGTATTACTAGTATTTTATGTTATTATTCAAAGATCTTGTATACAATAGAGACTTCTCTATACAATTCCAGAAGGTAGGATTAAAGCCAATAGGAGGAAGAGAAAGAGCTTCCTAGTTTGTTTTCACCTTAAAGATTAAATATTCTAATGTTAAGAGCTTTCCCAAAACTGAAGACTTGAGGAGGTAGGAGTCCTGTATCTGGAAGTGTTCAAACAGAAACTGGAAGGTCCTAGGAATATGGCAGATAATGCATGAGTAGGAGATTTGATGTAGTGACTTTGCAGATTACCTCATACCCAAATTAAGTAGTTTTTAATATATCACTTAGTGATATCCATGTTATGTTTTATCCTGGTGTGGATGGAAAATATGCAAAGTTTTCAAAAATAAGGGAGTTGATTGTCTAGTGATAGTGCTTTCCCCTCTTCACCAAGTGCTAAAATACATTGTAAAATAGACAAAACTGGTAAAAGTGGCTGCCATTTCTTGAACACTACTGTGTTCCATGCACAATGTATGGTGCTTCATACATATAATCTTTAATTCTGTAAAAGTTCTGCAGGGTAGGTATTATTTTTTAAAAAAGGACAAAAAAATTAGAGTGCTTAAATAACTTATCCAAAGTCACACATTGAATCAAAGAGCTAAAATTCTATTGTGGTTCAACTCCAGGTTCTGTACTGCTTTACTGTATTGTATGATTCCAACTTTTAAACATGAACTTCAAAAATGAATTCTAAATATTTATTGAATGCTTGATACTGGAACAGCATTATAAAGATGTAACTAAATTTTAAAATAAATATAAAACATAGGTTGTTTTTCCTTCAGAAATTGAACTTTCTGGTTAGAAAAATGATGCTATATTTTGAAAGTCTAACAAGTCAAAAACGTAACCACAAAAGATAAACCTTAAAATAATTTTACATCTAGAATATAAAATATATATGTTCCTTCTTAGTAACCAATTAGGCAATTATAATCTTTACTTTCAATTGGGTTTGGAAAGTAAGATATAGGAATGTCTAATTACCCCATTCTTCCTGGCAGAAGGGCTATATACTCATGGTTTCTACTGAAAAAGTCAGTAAATGTGCTACAACCTCTTCAGTGAGTTGTGCACAGAAGAATTGCCCTTTGATTTACAAGTCCAGCTGCTATTTGCACAACATGGTCTTATTTGTACTTCCTTCTCTTTAGACTCATAACATGCTTGAAATCTTTGTTCAAGAATAACCCCGTCATAGTAGCCTGCTGCTCCACCAGCTGCTGCACTCTCTGCTGTGGCTGCTGTCCTCATGTTTCTACGAGGCTATGTCATTTCCAGTGGTCTTTCAGTGAGCCAAATAGTCAATTAATTTGGGGTCTGAATTCCTTCATCGTATGTGTATGTCAATGGAGTCTTATTGAAATAAAGTGAGTGACATGGAGCAATGCTTTAGCTAACAGGTCATAAAATCTGGCAGGATTTGGTATCCTCCAGATTATAGCTTGGAGTATTTTTCCCAGGTATGAAATGCTGCCTTAAGAGCCCAGAGAGTTCTGCATGGTGTTGTGTTTCCTTTGCCATATTGGAGATGAAAGACCCATGATTTGTTCTTTGCCTTTAATGAGGTAGTTCAGTATGTCCCTGACCACTGGACCCCTAAGATTTTACTGATGAAGCAGGCTTTTAAATCTTTATAGAGCTTATCTCTTGCCAATTCACCAGGATTTCCTGCCCTTTAGCCATCTTTTGCGCATCCTACCTGATCAGCATCATGCCACGGACCAATGTTCTGTCTGCACATTCTGCATTTAACAACATGTAGAATGTCCACACAAAACAGACCTTTGGGGGTTGTGTTATGACAGAGAATGAGAGAGATAACGGAGTCCTGCAACAAAACTGAAAACATATACTGTTGTTCTTTCTGTGTAAATGCAAACTATTTCTGATACTCTTTTTTGGTAGGAATGGAATTAACTTATTCATCAAATCAATGGCTGCATGCCATGTACCTGAGGCCACATTGATCTCTCCTAGCAAAGATGGAGCACATTTGGCGTAGCCGACGCCGCTGGGAGTTCCTTTTCATTGAGTTGATGGTCATCACGTTCTGGGAGCCTCCTGGTTGTTGCATGGGCACCAAGCTGGTAAATTAAATGCAGGGACAATAGAAACCAGCACTCCTGCACCTTTTAGAAATCCCTGGATTTAAGTTATCTATTTTTTAAAATATATTTTTATTGATTTCAGAAAGGAAGGGAGAGGGAGAGATAGAAACATCAATGATGAGAGCAAATCATTGATCGGCTGCCTCCTGCACACCAGGGGATGTCCCCACACCCCGGGCATGTGCCCTGACCAGAATCAAACGGTGACCTGGTTCATAGGTCCACACTCAACCACTGAGCAATGCTGGCTGGGCAGTATCTGAATTTTTATAATGCTTGACTTTTGTCCCAGAATGAGACACTACTCCTATCTTGAAAGGTTGTTAGCGACAGAAACATCCTTAGAAGATATCCTAGAAGAAAGGGAATCAGTATTTCTTTTCACAAAGCTTATTGAAACACTACAGACCTAGAAGGAATAACCTCTCGGTGAATGAGCCCTTGACAAGAGCAATTCATTGGAGTGACAGGATTTAAAGCCTAATTGGAGTGCATTTCTAAAAGAATTCGAGAAGAATTAGAGACACTAATTATAGACAATTCTTTTAAAGAGTTTTGCTGCCAAAGAGGGCAGATCACTGAAAGGGAAATGTGTGCCCAAGACAAGTTTTTTGTTTGTTTGTTTAAGATGAAAAAGGCAAAAGTATGTTTGTATTAAAGAAAGAAAAATTGATAATTTGGGAAAGGGGATTAAAAATTACTAAAATGGTGCCTTTGAGTAGAGAAATGGATGAGATTTATTTGAAAGTGTAGGTTTCAGCCTAGAGATTATAGCTTACAAATGGAAGAGAGCATAAGAATACAGATTGCAGAGATGAATAGATGGGATGGTGAGTTCTGAAAGCTTTCTTTTGATTGCTTCCATTTTCTCAGTATAGTAGGAAGCAAGAGCAAAAGTTTGAAGTGAAAATAAAAAAGTGTTAAAGGTTGGAATAGAGAGGAGTAGGTTTAAAATCTTATTCTAGGAGAGTGGGAGAGGGCATGGACCAGAAAGCTGTAGTATGGTCGCTAAGGAATCCAATTCGGGCTTCTAGCCATGAATTTGAAGTTAAATCACTCAGCGTGGTTTTATCTTTTTTCAACCAGGATTAGTTGCACAAGTCCAGGTAGGGATTAAATGGAACGTTGTAAATAAATGGTGTTTTAGGTTTTCTCATCTCCTTTTGCAGATTGCCTGCATTGTCAAAGTTGGAGACAATGAAAAATATACAAGTTCTGGTTTGTCCTCATGCATTTCGGTTTTGCTTCTTTTTCTCCCCTTCAAGCTTTTCCTCCCAATTGTTGGCCCTGTTGACCTATAGTGACGGTTAGGCACCCTCAGACCCAGAGACTAGAGCAGTGATGGTGAACCTTTTGAGCTCGGTGTGTCAGCATTTTGAAAAACCCTAACTTAACTCCGGTGCCGTGTCACATATAGAATTTTTTTGATATTTGCAGCCATAGTAAAACAAAGATTTATATTTGGGGTATTTATTTTATATATTTAAATGTCATTTAACAAAGAAAAATCAACCAAAACAATGAGTTCACATGTCACCTCTGACACGCGTGTCATAGGTTCGCCATCACTGGACTAGAGCCTTCCATCGACTCCTTCAACAAATGTGTAAGTTTGAATCCATATAATAAATCCCTTTGTTCCATAGTGTTTCTGTTTACCTAATTGAACCTCAACTTATATAGGATGAAAGGATATTCAGAGAAATTATGACAAACCATGAATTCCTATGGCAATAGCAGAAGTACAGTATTTCTGTAGATGGAGAGCCATTGTAGATTAGGGCAAAATGGTGAATGCAGCCAGTTAATCGGAGGTTAGAGTGTAAGTGTGGAAGGTGACATGGGAGATCAGCGCACATTAAATCCACATAAATAAGGGTGATAGAGTGTTATCCTTATTAGTCCTGTGGAGTCCACACCAACTCTGATAAAGAGCCTCTGATGGCAGAAGACCAGCAGATTGGATAGCGGGAAGCTATCTTTCAGGTGCAAAGAGGCCTGAGCAGCTGGTTTTATTTCACTCACAAGTTTGGAGTTAATTTGAAGGAAGTGAGCAGATCAGGGAAGTCAGGTTTTACGTTATTCCATACTTAATGCACATTTAATTTTCTCAAGAGGCCCTATTGTATGTCATCTGTTTATCACCAAAGGTCCCACAGACTCTTTTCTCTTATGGTTTTTACATTTTGGAAGTTTTTTTTGTTTTTTTTTAATCAAAAATGTTGGGATTTTTTAGTCAATCAATAATCAACTGCCAATTTGAAATTTAGATCATCATAAACCAGCCACTGTTATCAGAAAGGAGAGAAAAATCAACATTTTAGTTGGTCTGAGAAAGTTCATACAAGAAATAAATGTTTTTTATTTGCTCAGTTTCCAGAAATACAGTATAGTCTGGTTAAGCCTGATAGATTGATCATGTCCTTTTAAAATTCATCTTTAATAATAAACAATAAAGGCCCCCCTAAATAATCCTATATAATAAAGAGCTAATATGCAAATGGTTGTCCTGTGCTCGCGACTTCATGCCCTTGCACCCTTGCGCCGGTGCCTGGGGACCTCAGGCCACCCCCCTGCCCTGGTGCTGGGGCCGGGAGACCTGAGACCAGGTTGGGGGACCTGAGGCTGCGCCCCCTCCTCCGACGCCAGGAACAGGGGACCTGAGGCTGCGCCCCCCCGCCCCACCTGGTGGGGCTTGATGCGGGACCTGAGGCTGCGCACCCTGCCCGGCAGGGCTTGACAGGTGTGGGGCCAGCCGGGTCTGGGTCTCGTGTGATTTTGAGTCACATGTACATGGGCGGGGACTTGACTCTGGGTCCTGCGGTGCATCCCAGACTCTGACAGGAGGGAGATTTTTATATACATTTTACTAATTTTCTTTCATCTCTGACACTTCTATTATAGAGAAAGGGCAAATAGCAATATTAAAATATTTCCTCTAATTAATTCCCTTTTAATGTGCACGAATTTCATGCACCAGGCCACTAGTGTTAATTATATTTTAAGTCATTAATCTACAATAACAAAGAGAATAGGACATGAAACATCAGTAGTAGGTTATTTTAACAAAGTTTCAGAAGTTTTGATCCAGCTCTATCAGCTGCCAGGAGATATAAATACTGCCAAAGGCAAACATACTTTTTTCCCCCTAACTTGCTCCATTGAAGAGTAGTACCTCTGGGTGATGGACTAATTTAAGGAAGATTGATGGATAAACTAGATGTACATTTTACTCAAGTTCTACTCTCTTATATTTAATATGAATATTTTGTCTTCCTGACTCTAGCAAGTGTCCAAATGTTCTATTTTCCTTGGTTCATTATTAGTTGTAGAATTTGAAACCAAATTATAGGCTGTCCAAACACCAGCCTAGAGTAAGATGGCAATGGAGTTTTTATTAATCAAGTGTTTTCAAACCCAAAAATGTATGCAGTATATTACACAAGAAATTTATTATTCAAAAAGTTTACTATATTCTTAGTACTTTCCCAGAATTTTCTCTTTTGTAAAATTATCCTAAAAAGTTTTAGGGGACTTCAGAGGAGTATATAAAGAGGTCGGGTTAGTATCGATTTTTATAGTTACCTATTGTTAATGACTTCCATGGTTGAGTTAACGGAATTTGATTCATCCTCATCTAGTATATCAGAAATGCTTCACTGATCTTAGAATTGATATATATTTCCTATATTTTGTCCGTGATGTACTCAGCATATAATGGCCATTAAAACAATTACAAAGGAATGCATTGCCAACCAATATACAGAATTCATTGCAACTTTTTGTTCTCACCTGACCTTAATTACCGACAATTTCACTTTGTTCTCTAGCTTCCTTCGTTGCTTCTCACTCTGTTTGTTCCTGGGGTCATTCATTTACAATACATTACATTTGGGTTCTTTGTGTTTCTGTTGATACATACATAGCCGCTTGGTACTATGGCAGGTGATTATTTTCCCAAAAAATGGTTTGGGTTTCTATTACCATGCAGATTACTTTTCTTAATTAAAGTGTGTAGGTTTATAAATTGGAGCTGAAAGCATTTGGCTTCTCCATGAAACTCTCTGTTCGGCTATTCATTACTTGAAGTGTTCTCTCACATTCACACTACCATTAACCGGAAGGCAAAAAATGCTTCATCTTTAGACAGGTTATATTTAGACAATTAATCCTATGAAATATAGCCACTCAGTATTCACTCAATGTTTCCTGAATAATAAAAATGATGAGTAATACACAATCAGACAAAATATAAAAACAGGCACCACCCACTACAAATAATATATTTCCAAATGAGTCTATGGTTTTAACAGTAGGATATAATGTTGGAATGTTCATATTATTTAAGTTTAATTTTAAGGAGTGAGATGATTAACTTTATGTTCCCTTTTAATACAATTGGTTGAATTGTATACCAACTGGACAAAAATCTTAACAAAATTTAGAAATATAAAGGTCTCTAAAATTCCTCTACTTCATAGTACCAATGCTCAGATTCCCTCCATCCCTTATAACAATGACCAACGTCACTAATTTACACCTGCACTTCCCTTGGGAACCTGGACTTTCTGAACAAAGAACTTACGAAGACTCACCAGAAGTCACTTGATATTATACCTATTTGCCATAGTTTACCTTATCCCAATTCCATTATTTTATAGGTAAAGAACTGAGGGACAAAGAAGTAAATTGATTTCTGTAAGGTCATAAAAAGTTATTCCCAAGACTGAAATAAGAACTCAAAACTCGAGGACCCTTTCCCCCTCTCCATGTGGGAGTCTTCCCCCTCCCAGCGTGGGAGTCTATACTTGTTCTTTAATAAATTTCCACCTTTGCTATAAAAAAAAAGAACTCAAAACTCCTGCTTACTAGTTCAGTATTCTTTGTATGCATCAAAATCATCAAGCTGACTTCCATACCATTCCTCCCTATTCTATTGATAATTAAACAGGTACACACAGCCAAGCATGGTTTTACATATATACATATATACACATACATACACGCATACACACACATACGTTAAGGCTAAGGTGATAACAACTTAAAGTCTAAGTGATTGTGAGAGCTTCCTAACCTATATATATATAAAACCCTAATATGCAAATAGACCGAACAATGGAAAAACCAAACAACCAAACAACTGCTCGGAATGACATGCACTGACCACCAGGGGGTGCATGCACAGAACATAGCGGGCATCAGCAGCAGGTGGCAGAGCACGAAACATGGCGGGTGTCAGCTGCAGCACAATGGTGGAGCAGGTGAACGGGGGTTCCAGACCAAGGCAGGGTGCTGGTCACCGTCATCAGGGTGAGCCTCTGGTGGTTACTGAAAATTCTTTGCTCCCATGTGCCACAGTACTGCCCAGCACTTTCACCTGCTGCCGTTGCCGGCCCTGCTCGCACTCAGTACCGGCCCCAATTGCTCAGCGCCATCAGCAGGTGTGAGTGGCGACTGCTGGCAGAAACAGGATTGGGGGCTGTGGTAGGAGGGGCCAAGTGGGGGCGTGCCCCTGTGCCCACCGCAGCCTCATGGCTCACAGTTCTTTTTAAGGTGCGTGAATTTGTGCACTGGGCCCCTAGTATTTAATATGAGGTAAAAAACAAACAAAACCACAATGTTTACATCTAAGATTTGCACATAGCTCTTAGATGATTGTACTTTCTGGCAAAATGATCAAATTCAATGACAAATCATAAAGGGAGACTTTCTTTGTATTTTAATTAATCCTGCATATTACACAGTTGATAATCATCACATTAAATCTTTGTTAGCTCTGACCTGTGAACCAAGAGGTCATGGTTTGATTCTGGTCAGGGCACATGCCTGGCTTGCTGGCTTGATCCCCAGTGGGGGGCATGCAAGAGCAACCGATCAATGGATCAATGATTTTCTCTCATTGATAAGTCTATCTCTCCCTCTTCCTTCCTCTCTGAAATAAATAAAAATATGTTTAAAAATCATTGTTAAACAGGAGCTATATCATTATTTCACATTCAATTGTATATTTCCAAGTTTTAAGCTTGTTTGATTGTTTTTTTTCTCCCGAAACACAAATAACAGATTTTTACCAATGTTGTACATAAGAGTGGATGTGTGCCATCTTGAAATAAATGAGGGATGATGCGGTTTTAAATTTCATTTTTAATTGATATATAAGTCATGTGCAATAAAATGTACCCCTTTAAAGTATATAATGCAATAATTTTTACTAAGTTTGTAAAGTTTTGTTACCATCACCACTATCTAATTCCAAAAACATTTGATCACTCCAACAAAAAAATTCTATGTGCATTAGCAGTCTTTTCCTACTCTTGCTTTTCTCCTCCTTTGATAACCACTAATCTCATTTCAGTATCCAAGTATTTACCTATTCTGCTGATTTCAAATACGTGGAATCATACAATATGTGTCTGTCTCCTTTCACTTGGTATAATGTTTGTGCTTATATCTTGAAATCTTCTTTTTCTAATTTTATGATTTGTTTAGTAATTTTTATAATCATTACCTTTTATCACTTAAAGTATTTTACATAACGATATATGCTTTTAATTTGCTGGCACTTATATTTATAATAATCTCAAATTATACATGTTATGATTTTATCCTTATAGTGTGATATTCAGAAAAAAGTAGAAAAATTAAATTAAAAATATAGAAAAAAAGCAATGAAAAAAACATTTAATGTAATCAGCTCCCTTAAAAATCTTTATTTATTCTCTGGAATGGAGGGAAAAATAAAATATATATATATTAATATAATAACATATTATTAAAATATATTAATATAGAGATATATTATATCAAATATATGTGATATTGTATGTGTATGTATACACCTGTATTATAGAGAATTTTATTTTTAATTAATTGAATTGGATTATGATATCATCAAGTCACTTCTCCTTATCAAAAGATACTCTCAGTTTCCATAATATTTATGTCTTTTTCTTTTTTTATGTAGACTTGTAAAGACACATTAAATAAACCACATATTAATAGGAATGGTTACAAGTCATGGCAGTGCATTTTAATTTTGAGAAAAAAATATAGGGCTAAAAGCAGTTTTATATCTCTAAAGGTTTATTTAAGGGTATTGTTAGTACATATCTAAAAGATCATGTTAGTAATGCTAATAATATGGCATCTCTTTCATAAAATTAAACATAAGTTTCATGCTTACATGCTTCATATCTAAATATGAAGAAATAATTTCATTTTAAAAATAAAATTGATCTAAATTATATTGTTCTCTCTTCTCTATTTGAAATTGTTCATTGAATTATGCCTATAACCCAAGACTATCCTAAAATTGAATCAATAAATGAAATCTCTGTATGCAAATAAGACATAAAATAGCATTTGCTTATACAACAAAGACATTATTACAACAGTGTTGTGTCATCCTGTATTTTGGCTCATTGACTTGGCTCCCTGCTCACTCTCATATACACATCTGCTGACATAAGATTTATCACCCATCTTTTAATTAAATTGTTGGAGCATGATGGAGGAGTAATGATTGTGAGAATAATGATTGCATTTTATTATCTTGTTTGGCTAATTTTAGGATAGGTTTAAAACTCTTTTTCGAGATAAAACCATAATTGAAACTTAATAAATATTATAAAATTGATGTATTTTTGTTGTTATTGTTTCATAATTTTTAAATTAAATTTAATGGGATGACATTGATTAATAAGATCATATAAGTTTCAAGTGTACATTTCTATGATGCATGATCTGTCTATTGCATTGTGTGCCCACCACCCAAAGTCAAGTCATCTCCTGTCACCATATATTTGGCTCCCTTTACCCTTTACTACTCCCACACCCTTCCCTGTGGCAACCTTCATACTATTGTCAGTTTTATATCCCACATAGGAGTGAAATCATATAGTTCTTAACTTTTTCTGACTGACCTATTTCACTTAGTGTAGTATTCTCAAGTCCATCCATGTTGTCACAAAAGGGACTACTAGTATTTCATAGAGGATTGTGGTACATGTATATTATGGAATACTACTTAGCCAATGGACACAGACAACAGGGGGTGAGGGCATGAAAATAAAATATAATAATAAAAATAATAAACAAAAATTAAAAAAAGAAAAGATGAAATATCTTTTTTAAAATGATTTTTGATAGAGAAGAAGGGGATAGAGAGAGAGCAAGAGAGAGATCAACTTGTTCCACTTATTTATGCATTCCTTGGTTGCCTCCTGTACATGCCCTGACCCAAGATCAAACCTGCAACCTTGATGTGTTGAGATGATGCTCTAACCAATTGAGATTCCAGGCCAGGGCCTGGAAATATTTTTTGGTATTAATCCCAAAGGTATATTTTATAAAATTATCATTTTTCATAGCTTTTTTCTATGTTGTTGGCATATAGGATTTCAATTAGTTTATTATTTATAAACTAGAAGCCTGATGCAGGAAGATTCGTGCAAGAATAGGCCTTCCTTCCCCTGGCTGCCAGCACCTGGGGGGTTCGCTCGGCAGCCTGTTTAGCGGTAGCGTGGCGGTGGCAAGTCCTGTGTGCTCCAGAGCTGCTTCCTCCTCACCCTCCTTCTCCAGAGAGTTCCTCTGTGCAGCGCTAGGGCTCCTGAGGAGGTGTGGAGGGGAAGTGGTGGGGGGAGCGAGGCAGGCGGGAAGGACCGGAGAGGTTGGGTGCGCTAGTGAGTTTCACTTTCCCATTGTGAAAGTGGGGTGCAACTGGCCCCCTTCCTCATCCTCTTCCTCCTTTGCCCTCTGCCTCCTGCCCGCCTGCCCTCCCTCCACGCCCATCACCCCTACCCTCTTGATTTGGTGAGATAAGGAGGGGGAAGATCTGATCATTTGGGTCTGTGTAGGTGGCCTCTTTCATCTATTCAAAACAAAGCTGAGCCGCCTGCTGCTGCCACCACAGCCGCCACCAGCCCCTTGGCTGGCCCAGGGCTCACAGGATGCGCTAACTGTGTACGGAGCGAGCTCCCACATGTGCCTGCGTCTGCACCCGTGAGGCTGCTCCAACACTAGGGTTTTGTTTACCAGAGCATCGGGGCAGGGGTGGGGAGACCCAAACAGTAAGAGCTATGACCTCAGGCCCCAGAGGTTTGCCTCTGAAGCCAGGGGCTGGGCCACGGGGAGGCTGCAAGGACGGTTGACAGGTGTGGAGCTTGGTAGGGAGGCTGAAGAGTCACGCTGCCCAGAGGCCCAGAACTGGGGGCGGGCCGCCACCATCTTTGTCAGGTTAATTTGCATACTCACTCCTGATTGGCTGTGGGTGTTGCAAAGTGATGATTAATTTACACATTTCTCTTTTATTAGTACAGATTATAGCACTATATCAGTAGTGATATAGTTGTAAAAAGGTATATATCTACCATCAAAGGCAGCTGGATGCTTATTCTAGTTTTAAATATTCCTATGCATTAAAATTATCTCATTCTTTGGCTGTCCTAGTCAATATGGAATAAAATAGTCTTGGCATGTGGTTATAGCTACTATAACTCTCGCTATACCTAGAAAAATAAAGTAGAGCACCTATGGGTAACAGAATTAGGAGATGTATGATCACTGGTGGATCATAAGAATGGACACTTCACTGATGGTGTTTTTGAACTCTCCTTCCCCAACAGTAGTACGCCTAGACTTTGACAATGGATTCTTAGATTTTTATCCTTCCAATTTACCTCTTATTCTGCTATCCTTTCATCTCCTAATTTTTATCTAGTCACATAATACCTTTTTCATCATGTTTTAGATGGATTCAAATTCAATAAACACTCCCTTTCTGCAAGGCATTAGGGAAAGACCAAGAGAGAGACAGATAGAATAAGATATGGTCTTTGTCTATAAGGATTTCTGATTTTGTAAGTAGATAGACATGTTTAAATATCTTTGACATCATGAAGACCGAGATTAATGCTACAGTAAAATTGGATTTTACTTCTAGTTGTACTTCTTAACAGCATTATGACCTTGAACAAGACATTAAACCTCTGAAAGCCTTCATCGCCTCATTTGCAAATGAGATAGTTAATGCAAACCTCTTGGTCCAATGCCTAATACAGTTCTAAGAAAATTTTTGGCTACTCTTAGCTACTTGTTATTTAAATGCTATCTATATGTCTATGAAATAAAAGAAGTCTATAAGATGCCATGAAACATCCCTTCCTCTGCATATAACAATATTTTTACTGCATGTACATGGAAATATAAGGATTTATAAATGATAGAGGAGATCCATTTATAAATGATAGAGGAGATCCCTTCATAATTTTTCTCATGCATTCATATTTTGCTCTACCTATTTGATTCCAGCCTGCAACCTATTATTGCCTCTACCCATAGGAAATTGCCCACAAATGATATCATTATTTTTTTTTAATACAATGTTTTTACTATATAATAGGCCTAAGAGTTGTAGAAATGGACAAATTCAAAATTCTTGTCCTTAGAATCTTGTTGGATAAGAAAAAAAACCTTAGCCAATGTTTACAATAAAATGATGAAAGTCATTGCCAAAGCAGGGCTTATATCTCTTGTATTGTTACTTATTCCTTATGTAAATTTCATGAGTGCTTTCCTGTCTTCAATAAATTATGTGTGCTTTTTGACGGCTAAGATTATTTATTTTACTTATTTTCAACCCTAAGATTACCCATCAGTGTGCCATGTGCCCTATAGTAGCATGCTAAATAATTGTTGATTAAATAATAACTACATTACCAACCTCCCAAATAATTGACTTAAAAAAACATTAAAAATATTTTCAGTAGAGGAGTAAACTGTCCATAATCCTAAGTTTAATAGAATCACCTATTTCTTTGTGTATGTTAAGTGCTGCGATCATACCAAATACTTAATTTTGTATTCTTGAAAGTAGTAATATTAAATAGAAGTTAACTTGCACGTTTAAAAAGAGTAAGCCTATGTACTATAGATAATATCGATATATAGAAACCTCTAATATGCAAATAGGCAGAACGGCGGAACACCTGAACAACTGAACAACTGGTTGCTATGATGTGCGCTGATCACCAGGGGGCACGTGCAGAACATGGTGGGCATCGGCTGTGGTGGGATGGTGGAGCAGGTGAGCGGGGGTGCCAGACCAAGGCCAGCCTCTGGTGGTTACTGAAAATTCTTTGCTCCCTCGCACCGCAGTTCCACTAGGCACTCAGAGCCACTGTTCGCATCAGAGCCACTGCTCGCATCCACTACCAGTGCCCGCACTGGCTGTAATCACTCGGCACCATCAGTGGTGCGAGCCGTGGCTGCCAGCCCCGATCGCCCCTCAGGGCTTCTCCACCTCCCCCTGCTCCTAAGAGGCAATTGGGGCAGCAACCGCCACTCACACCTGCTGATGGGACCGGCCCCAATAGCTCCACACTGTCAGCATGTGGGAGCAGCGGCAGAAGTGGGGCTGCAGGCAGATGGGGGGGGGGGGGGGGGCGGGCAGGGCTGCAGTGGGCAGGGCCGGGCTGGGGAGTGGAGGATGGGCCGAGACCTGCCCCTGGGCCCAACACAGCCTCCCGGCCCACAGTTCCTTTTAAGGTGCACAAATTCGTGCACTGAGCCCCTAGTATTTTAATAAATCTACAACTATCTAGCCATAATAACAGTGAACAATTGGGACAATTAATAGACAGTTATTTGTGATTTAAGTAATTCCTAAGATCATTTACCTTTGAATTTAGAATATATTAAAACAAAACTTAAAACAAAAATAATGTCTTACATTGATGTAAACTCAGTGGCTTTTGCTTATGCTAATATTGAACTACTTTTTTCTTAAGACTAAGCATTGTGTAAATGATATCCATTATTAGTAATGGGAGGAATTTTATTTGATATTCAAAGCCACAAAGAGGGTAACTATGTTTGAATAATTGTGACCATATGTGACTTCCCTGTTTATTTTATTTTTCATAAGTAGATTAAGACATAAATAGGCCAAAGAAACTCATTTTCAGATTCCCAAACCCATGGTTTATTCCATGGTATACTATTTTTACTATCATTCTTTCATAACTATACAGTGGAGTTTCCAAATATTATATGATGTGTGATATTACAACAGATTAAATGTAGAAACAGTATGAGAATACAGCTGTCTTCTATTAAGCCAGATATTAATAAGATTGGTAAAAATGTAAAAAAGAAGTTACTCTCTTCACTCAAATTTTAAAAAATAAAGATGTTATTTCTCTTAATAAGCAATGAACTTACTATTATTCTTAAATAAGTTGTGCAAAAATTTTCCTCAGTTTTAATTACTTTGGGTCCTCATTAATTTTCAAGAACATAAAGAGGTCTGAGTTCAGAAAGTTTGAGAACTGCTACAACATATCGCTAATTGTCTAATTATAGGACTAGGCAAAGAATTCAGAAAGACAGCTCTTGGTGGACTGGAGGATTCTGGGAGACTTCTTGGAGATACAGTAACTTGCATTGGGTCATCCATGATACAGGGGGATTTGAGCATTGTGCACTGGAAAGGGCCTCTTAGGAAGCCTGATGGAACAAAGACACTGGCACAACACAGAGTGCGGGGTAGGGAAATGGGGTCCTTTTGCTGTCATGGGAAAGCAAGTAGCAACAAATTACTAAAAGGAACAAGAGACAGGTAGAAAGACAAAGGCTGTAACCCAGGATCAGGGAAATTGAAAGGTAATCAGACTGGCTTTGGGGAGCCACGAAAGCTTTCAAGCAGGAGGGTGACATAAATGTAAGGCTGCTCCGGGGAAATTCACCTTGGTAATGGATTTGATTCTATATAGAGGGAAAGAGCAGAAGTGTTGCCATAGGAGCCCCTGTATAAAATGATAAGGACCAGAGCTAGAGCGTGCTGGAGTGAAACCTGAGTGATGGGGTAGCATTAAGGGAATCAGAAGGAATTAGAAGTAAAGCTGAAATACCAATATTGATGATAAAGCATCATTTGATTTTTTTAAATATAATTTTATTGATTTTAGGAGAGGAAGGGAGAGGGAGAGGGAGAGAGAAACATCAATGATGAGAGAGTATCATTGATTGGCTGCCTCCTGCACACCCCACACTGGGGATCAAGCCTGTAACCCAGGCATGTGCCCTGATCAGAACTGAACCGTGACTTCCTGGTTCATAGGTCTATCTATTCTCAACCACTGAGCCACGCTGGCCAGGCTTACCATTTGATGTTAAAGAGGCCTTTGGATCATAGCTGCTAAATGTTATTTGGTATAAATATTCAATATAATTATTCAATTAGAATTTTTAATTATGTGAACTCATCAGCAAAGTGTATGAAAACATTTAAATTAATGTGAATAACTGATGAAATCTCCATGTCAATCATGCCAGGTCACTAAAGACTTACTATATTGTGCAGATGGATACACACTATTGGTCTGTTCACTTAATGATAAAGAAAATACAGGTCTTGTCAGTTTAAAATTGCTCTTCAAACATTATTAACCCTTTTCTATGTGAAGCTTGCATGATCCTGAAGTTTGCTTTATTCTTTCTTTTTCTACTCATAAATAAGTACTTATTTTCAGAGAGTAAAAGCTTTAGATAGCTTGAACTTCCAGAGCAATCAAAGAGCACGTGCTGGGGTCCAACCCCAGCAGGTCCAGGGGTCCCCAAAGGTGTGGACGGAGTCGGCGAAGAGGGAAAGACTCAGAGGCAGCGTTCAGTTGATCAGCATGGTTGGGTTCTCTAGCCAAGTTCTGGTCAGGATCTCCAGCGAAGTTCTGGTTAGGATCTCCAGCCAGGTTCTGTGTCCATGTTCTCTTGCTAGGTTCTCCAGCCAGGTTCTCCAGGTTCTCCAGCCAGGTTCTGTAGCCATGTTCCCTCGCTAAGTTCTCCAGCCAGGTTCTGTCACCAGGTTCTAGTCAGGTTCTCTTGCCATGTTCTATCCAGGTTCTGTAGCCAGGTTCTGTCTCTAGGTTCTTCAGCCAGGTTCAGTCACCAGGTTCTAGTCAGGTTCTCTTGCCATGTTCTATACAGGTTCTGTCTCTAGGTTCTGTGGCCAGTTTCTGTCCAGGATCTTTTGCCATGTTCTCTCCAGCGAAGTTCTTCTGTGTCTAGGTTCTGTGTCCTATTGTCTTGTTGCATCTGTATTTATACCAGTTGATTCCAATCCTATCAATCTCTATTCCAAAGGTTAGGGCATTTCTTATCTCCATTCCAGGGAGTAAAGATTATGTAGCTTAAGCGTGATTGTTTGTAGTTAAAGTGATTAACTACCCACCGGGCACTTAGTTAAGCGGTTTTATTCCCTCCCTAACTTCAGGAGAAAATCCCTACCTGGGGAAACAACCTTTCTTGGAGAGGTGACCTTGGTTAAAACACATAGCACCAAGAAGGTTAGCAAACATATTAAGAACAGTATGCCATATACACCAGGTCCCTTGAAACATATGCTGTGCAGATGTTTCTTTCCTGCAGCGACTGTGTCAAGCAGCAAGGATGGACCGGCTTCCGGCAAGCACGCAGTGAAGAGCCTGCCTCTCACATCTAGCTTCCAGTTACCCAGCTCCTCTACCAGGAGGCAGCAGTGTTGAGAAGCTCGCTTTGATCAAAGTGGCACAGGCACTCTCTGCAACTAAACCCCATTACAAGACACAGTTTCAATATCATTGGATAAAGTAAATCCCTGACTTAAAAGGCCTTTTCACTCATTTTAAATATTCCTTATACATCTCCCCTTCACATCCTATGTTAATTTATATATAGTTTTAATGAGTAAATTAATTTTTAGTAATAAAATCATTGTAGATTAAATCCATTGACTAATCAATTGTGGTACTTAGCTTTAGAGCTTCTTGGTTAGCCCTGCTTTTAGCCCAGAGAAATATCCTTTGACATATTTCTTAATAATGTATTTAGTTCCTGGAATATAGGATGAACTCTTGCAAGAAACTCACTGAATATGTTATAATATTCTACCAATAAAACTTAATGACTGATTATAAATTCAGGGTAATACTTTTAATATGAAAATAAACTCATACTACTCAGCTTAGCATTTGTGGTGTTTCAAAAAGCACACACAACTACCCTTCATTTCATTTCTTGAAAATGACAAAGTTAAATTGAACATTTATTCAGTAAAATAAAATGTTGACATATGAATATAAGCATATAAGATACCTTATCTGGTGAGTTTAGGAAATAAATTAGGAAGACAGTTGTGTTTTTGGAGATTGAGTGTATAGTTTACTCATTAATTTTAAAAGTTTAATGTAATCTTATATATGTGTGTATGTGTGTGTGTGTGTGTGTGTAATTCCGAAGAAAAGATAATTGAAAGGAAGGAAAAAAAATAAGTTAAATTATTCACTTGTATCCTAACAAATCATAGCATTTTTAAGCCATGAGAACCACAAATCAAAATAACACTGTTAGGCATTCTGCAGCAAACTCACATCTGCCCAAGCTCAGACAATTTGTTTGGAATAAGAAGGATAGTGAAGTTATCTCTCCTGCTCACCTGGCTGCGTAGTCTCCTTTCCAATGTTCCCCTGGCTCTGGAGAACACTTCTCCAATTACTTGCAGAATCTCAGAGATACTCTCCACACACGCCTGTGACCCTCGTGGAGTCTTTTCCTTTTTACAGAAATTGCTACAGATTGCTTGAATTAAATAGCTTCAATCATTTGTCCATATCCCTACCTTCCTGCTGTATAATTTCATTAAGATAAATTGAATGTTCTTAATGCGTCTAGAAAACTCTGGCTGCATTCTGGCAAAGAGCAGCCAGACTCGGGGCTTTGACCTTAGAGCATCTAACATACAAGAACGTCAGAAAATAATATCCTCCCCCCACGTTCCCCTCAGTCAACCAATGAGCAGTTCTTAGAAATGATATTTTTTTGACCCTAATATATGTTCTTATGGCATCTCCAGGTACATGGAATATGTTGAACAAATAAGTGAAATGCTGTTTGAGATAACTAAATGAGATGCTAGGGTTGCTCTAAAAACAACCCAATCACAAACATAAGTTTGAAAATGTAATTTCACAGGTGTATGCTGTTTAGTATTATGATTCCATTTCATAAATCTTTTTCTAGACTAGTTCTTTATCCTGTGTTTCAAATATTAATTTAAGTTGACTTTTATAAAAGTTCCAGGACAGAAATCAAACAGTAATGGAAAAAAAAAAAAAGCATATGCAATGGGTTTTTACAAATGCTACTAAAGTTTATGAATAAAAAGGCACATTTTAATTTCATGCTATGAGAAATGATTTTAGGTTGAGGTCTAACAATAATTATAAAAATAGTTTACTTCCCATTGATTACATAGACATAGTAGTTAAATGTTTCAGTTATTGCCCAGCCGGCATTGCTCAGTGGTTGAGCATCTACCTATCAACCAGGAGGTCACGGTTCGATTCCTGGTCCGGTTGTGGGCTCAATTCTCAGTGTGGAGCTAGCGTGCAAGAGGCAGCCAATCAATGATTCTCTCTAATCATTGATGTTTCTCTCTCTCTCCCTCTCTGTTCCTCTCTAAGAAGCAGAGCAAGGAATCCAACTCCAGAGCCCATGGTCCCAAACAGTTTACTCTGTGTAGTGGTGCAGGGCGCACAAAATAAAGCAAAGTCCAGTTCCTGCCCTCAGAGTATCCTCAGCAGGAGCGGAACAATCATATTTTTTTTTTAAGTCATAAGAGCATTTTATTCTGATATCAGTAACAATTCAAAAAGGCACATGACTATGCAACTTAACAGAAACCATTGATTAAATCCTCTACTTTCATTAGAGTTCCCCCCAAAATTTATGGCCTGCCATTCTTAAGTTTATAATGAGCAATGTGTCCACATGTTTGGAACAAACATATTTTCAATGCAATAGTAAATGATCATCATAACACTACCAAATATTAAGAGTATATATTTTGAACTTTGTAATCATCCCCTTACATGTTTTATTTATTTTAATCCTCATAGGAATCCTATGATTTTTTTAAATAGAAAATTAAGATAATTTTGCTCAAGATGAGAAAGAAAGAATCAGCTCTTGGCTTCAGTCAGCTTGGAGCTGACCTGGCTCTGACAACAGGCCTTAGCATTCTTCTTTTGAAGCTAAAAGATTTCACAGAACATGAACGTCAAACAAGTCCACTCTGTGACGGTGACTGAGCAAGACAAAAATAATTCCCTTCCATCATCTGTCAGAACAAAGACAAGAACAATAGCACCATGCAAACCACGAATATGACCAAGCATCCGCCTCTCCCAGCTAATAAAGTGACTGCTCCTTTTTTCAAAATCAATTTTATCTTTAGCTCTATATTGTTCCTTTAACCTTCCGGACAAAAATTATTAAGATATCCTACCATGGATGCCTGGCCAGCATGGCTCAGTGGTTGAGCATCAACCTATGAACCAGGAGGTCACGGTTCGATTCCAGTCAGGGCACATGACTGCATTGAGGTCTCCATTCCCGGGGGGGACGTGCAGGAGACAGCCAATCAATAATTCTCTCCCATCATTGATGTTTCTATCTGTCCCTCTCCCTTCCTCTCTGAAATAAATAAAAATATATTTTAAAACAAACAAAAAAGACCCTACCATGGAACTTTCTCTGCTTGTGATGGCTCTCAATCCAGAGCAAAACCACACGTCCTATAATCCTCCCTGAAAGATTAAACACAAGCCTAAATCCTATCATAAGGAGCCCGAAAACCCAACTTGGTTTCCCTTCAGGTGCATTTGTTGGCTGGAGGGGATTAACAGAAATGGAGGTTCCACCAAGTTCAGCAGACACCCTTACTGTAGGAGCAGGACACAAGGCTTAGGAGTCACATGAATATTGAAGTCCCTTAAAATCTCTCTCTGTTTACATGTTCAAGGTCTCATGCTGGCCATGGATGGGAGGTTAATTTTACGCTGAACTGAGCTCTGATTGATGTTTCATTGTGATTGTTCAGCATTTGGGTTATTTTGTTTTGTTTATTCACTTAGGAATAAGTTATCTTGACATTTTTAGTCCCATGATCAGATATGTAATGCTTCTTGGTGAACTATTTTCTTGCCTTGCAGTATTTACTTCCAAGATCTGCTTTTCTTTCTTTTCTTAATGTGTTTTTATTGATTTCAGAGTGGAAGGGAGAGAGAGAGAGAGAGATAGAAACATCAACGATGAGAAAGAATCATTAATTGGCTGCCTCCTGCATGCCCGCCACTGGGGATGGGGCCCACAACCTAGGCATGTGTCCCGACCAGGAATCAAACCATGTCCTCCTGGTTCATAGGTCGATGCTCAACTACTGAGCTATGCAGGCCAGGCCATAATCTTCTTTTCTAGTCTAAGTGAGGAACAGTCTGTAAGGAGGGGACAGAAATAGATTTGGAAAGTCCCCGCTTAAGCCAGTGCTGAGGAAGGAGGAATCCAGGTGTCCTCACACGGTGTTCTTTGGGTAAAAAAATGCTTTCGGTCACCATTTCCAAATGAGTTTTCCTTCATTCTTGTGAGAAATGATTTATTGAGCTTCATCTGCCTAGAGTCAGGGGGTTTGTCTGGGGTCTGATCAAGGCAAATTCCAGAGACATAAGTTTGCACAAGTACCAGCCTCACAGACTGCTGCAGTTCTGGAACTTCTCAGTCTAAAACTGTACCTCTTTCAGGTCCAAACCCTGTGTCCTTCATGTTTTATAAGCCAGTCAGAGAAGGACAAGTACCATATGATTTCACTCACATGTGAAATTTAATGAACAAAATGAACTAATAAGCAAAATAGAGACAGACTCATAGAGAGCAGGCTGACAGCTCTCGGAGGTGTGTTGAGGGGGCGGGGGAGGGTAGAGGGATTGAGCAAAAAAGAAAAAGAGAAAAAACTCATGGACATGGACAGCAATGTAATGATTTCTGGGTGGGGGGAGGGCAGAGGTGAAGGAGGTAGAGGAAGGTATTGGGAGAATAAATGGTGATGAACAGATAGACATGACTTGGGGTGGTGAACACACAATACGGTGTACAAATGATGTGTTGTAGAATTGTGCACCTGTAACCTGTATAATTTTTTTAACCAGTGTCACCCCAATAAATTCAATAAAGAGAAAAAAATAAATATAATACTTACTTACCCTTTGACTGGTGACATTTCCTGGAGACAATTTGAAATTGCAGTGACTACTGGGCGAGCTTTTGACATTAGCAAGATGTTTACTTGATTGCTCCTTTGGAACAAAATGGGAAGAAACTCTCATGAGGAGATGGTCTTGTCTACAACAGAGATATTATTTTATTTCATTAGAAGACCCCTCTTCCATTTCATTTCTATACTTCTGGGTTCAAAAACCCTGGCTTTTAAATTTTATGGCTAGATAAAATTGTCAATGACTCTCTCTTTTTTGTGTGTATATATATGTCAAAATGGGTTTTCCTACATCTAAACTTTGTCTCCTCTTCTTGCAGATAGGAGCCAATAAGCCCTTTACAACAAATAATTTAATTTTTGTCTGAAGTTGACTTCTCATTTCATATTTTTCTATTTCTGTTCCTCTCCTCTTTTCCTAGTGCTTGAATTTTGCAGAGTAGAGAAAAATATTTTGTTGGTATGTGTGCATTCTTGGAATATCTAGTGTAGACAAACATTATATTCATTGAAGCATTATTTACAATAGCCATGATATGGAAGTGACCTAAGTGGATAAATAAGTTATGATCCATACATACAGTGTAATAGTACTCAGCCATAAAAGAGAATGAAATTTTACATCCTCAACAATAAGAATAGACCTAGAGAATATTATGCTAAGTGAAATAAGCCAGACAGAGGAAGGCAAATATCATATGAATTCACTTATATGTAAAAACTAAAAAACAATAAATAAATGAACATTCAAAACAGAAAAAAAAAATCATAGATACAGAGAAGAAACTGATAGTTGCCAAATGGAAGGGAGGAGGGAGGTAGAGAGCTGGGTGAAAAAGGTGAAGGGCATAAGAATTGCAAATTGGTAGTTAAAAATTAATCACCAGGATGTAAAATGCAGCGTAGGGAATATAGTTAATTATCTATCTATATAAAGGCCTAAGCGACCATCGCAACTGAATGGATGACCAAACAGGCTGCATGGGGCGACCAGGCTGGCAGGGGGGTTAGTGAGGGGTGACCAAACGACCAAGCAGCAGGCTGTGTGGGGTGACCAGGCTGGCAAGGGGGGCAGTTGGGGGCAACCAGGCCAGTGGGGGCAGGGGGCAGTTAGGGGCGATCAGGCTGGCAGGCAGAGGCAGTTAGGGGTGATCAGGCTGGTGGGGGGGGCAGTTAGGGGCAATCAGGCAGGCAGGCAGGTGAGCGGTTAGGAGCCACAGGTCCAGGATTGTGAGAGGGATGTCTGACTGCCAGTTTAGGCCTGGGATTGGGTCTAAACCTGCAGTTGGACATCCCCCGAGGGGTCCTGGATTGGAGAGGGTGCAGGCTGGGCTGAGGGGATTCCCCCGCCCCGTGCATGAATTTTGTGCACCAGGCCTTTAGTATTGTAATAACTATGTATGGTGCCAGCTGGGTACTGGAAATATTCCAGTGAATACTGTGTAAAGCGTATGATTTGCAAATCAGAGAACAGAGCCCTCCATATCATCCAAGGACAGGCTTCCACATGGGGTCATGGGAGGGGAGGAAGGAATTTTAAAAGAAATAAACTGCAGACAATGATCATGAAAGAGAAAGACTGCTAGGGAAATGAGGTTATAAGCTCACATTACTCATTTTCTGATTGGTGGAGGCAAATGGACTTTCAATGGTAAGAACGATGGGTAACACTGTTAGGCGTTTATCAAAGTCCTAGTTTCTGGTTGAGCAACTCCATTACAGGGAGTCCTGCTTATTAACCACACAGTGGGTACAGGTTTTCAACCAGTACAATGAGCACAGGAAGGCTGCCTGCTCTGCAGGCGGTTTCAGAGCCCCAAAGGGCAAAGTTAAGCTTTTCAAAACAGCTTCAGGTCTCAGGTTGCAAAAATCCAAATGTTGGGCCTTAGGTTATGATATTGAAATTCTATATAAATCCTCACACCTGTTTCCAATCAACTGGCTTATAGATTGGAGGTTCTAAAGACCCTCTCCTTGGGTTCAATTGATTTGCTAGAGTGGCTCACAGAATTTGGAGAAGTATTTTACCTACTTAATAGATTGCCAATTTATTATAAAAGGATATAACTCAGGAACTGCCAGATGGAAATAATGCACAGGTCAAGGGAAAGGGGTACAGAGCTTCTGTACATTCTCCAAGTGTTCACCAACTCCAAAACTCTCTGAACCCAGTCTTTTAAAGCTTTTATGGAGTCTTCATAACATAGCCATGACTGTTAAATGATTGGCCCTTGGCAATTGATTCAACTTGCTGCCCCCCTTACCTCCCTGGAGGTCAGGGAGGCAGGTAGAAAGTTCCAGAGGTCTAACAGCATGGTTGGTTCTGAAAACCAGCCCAAAACCTCAGGTAGGGGCCTGTTACAATTAGCTCCAAATGACCAGGACTTGATTAAGAACTGACAGCTTTCCAAATGTTTGTCCTTGTTTCCAACTTAGGACCAATTAGAGAAAGCCAAATATGCACCACTAACCAATCACAGAAGACATCTTTCTTGTTAGCCTACTTGCAGCTTCCCCCATGCCAACGGCCTCCACTCAGGGCACACCTGAAGCCCTTCATTTTTCTACTATTAATCTTGTCTACTCCTCTGCCTGCTTTTGTCTCTGCCAAAACTCAGGTGATGGTGGCTGACTCTCTTGCTATAAGCAAGCTCTGAATAATTAGCCTTTGCCTGTTCTCATTTGGTCTTCATTTATTTCCATAAGCCAAAATACATTGGTTTTGTGGCTGGGTCTTTATGGTGTAAAATTCATCCATATTATGTATAGATGTCATTGTTTTATTTTTATTAATATAGAATATTACTGTATCACAAATTATTTATTTTGCCATTAATGGCTGTTTGATCTCATTCCAGTTTTGGATTTTTAGAAATTAGGCTGCTATACAAGTGTGTACATGTCACTTGGTGAATACAGTAAATGTCCATAGGGAATTGCTAGGTCATAGGTAGATACTGCCAAACAGTTTTTCAAGGTGGTTGAACTCAGTTACCCTCCCACCAGCAGTATAGTTTGATAGAATTTTATCCTAATGTAATATTTATATACTAAAGGCCCGGTGCACAAAAATTTGTGCACTCAGAAGGGTCCCTCAGCCTGGCCTGTGCCCTCTCACAGTCTGGGACCCCTCGGGGAATGACCACCTGCTGGCTTAGGTCTGCTCCTCGGGGGATTGGGCCTAAGCTGGCAGTCAGACATCCCTCTGGCAGCCCAGGAGCCCTCAGGGGATGTTCACTTGCCAGCGGGGAGCAGGCCTAGCTGCAGTCGGACATCCTTAGCACTGCTGAGGAGGTGGGAGAGGCTCCCACAACCACCGCTATACTGGCAGCCGTCAGCCTGGCTTGTGGCTGAGCAGAGCTCCCCCGTGGGGGCACACTAACCACCATTTAGAACCTCCTGCATTGAGCGTCTGCCCCCTGGTGGTCAGTATGTGTCATAGTGACCAGTGATTCCTAGTCGCTCTGCTGTTAGGGTCAATTTGCATATTACCCTTTTATTATATAGGATTTCTATGCTTGAAAGTCATTTATTGATTTTTTTTTAGTGCTTGCAAACAATTTTTCCCTGGCAAAAAGGTGTGTAAATTGATATTTGATTTAAACAAACTACTGTGATCATAAGGTTATATGAAAATTTCTTTTGCACTGATTTATCATTGGTTATTTATAAGTACTACCCAATTGATAAAAATAACATATTATGACTTTGAGAAAATATTAATGAGCTAAATTTTATTATGACATTACTTTTAGAAATGATTTAGGTTTTTAAAAATCATTTTATATATCTATGGATCAATATTATTTATTGCTCAAATGAGATAATATTCAGCATCACTTTATTATCATTTTTTATTTTTCTTATATGCTAAGAAACTATTCACAATGAGTAGACAGGAATAGGAGTCTATTATTAAAATATCACTCAATCCTTTGAATTCCTTTTGAGTAATGTGCCAAAAATTACATAGCATTTTATGCCCCAAATGATTTTTAAATTGTCTATAGGACCACAGGATTATGTCCTCCAGTTGGAGGCAAAATATTGAAAACCTCTGATTAGCAAAAAGGTTTTTGCTAAGTAACTAGAATCACTCACTTTTTCAACATCTATGCAAACATGTCCTTTTGGCTGCTGCCCTGGATTGGTATTATTATTTTTATCACTAGTGGGGACAGCACACCTCAGCTCACCACGCAGGCTGGATGGAGAAAAGAGAGAAAAGGCAATTGCCCTAAGAAAGGTGTGGGCAAAGAGAACAAGTCATAGCCTTTGCCTCAGGCACTTTCCTAAATCCACCAATTTCAGGAAAGTACACATGATAGTTGAGATTTTGGAAATTAATTCTGGTAAAACCAATTGTCTATGTAGTTCCTGCTGCACACTCCAGTTTGAAGGCTGCTGTGTTAGAGCAGGAATAAAGGGTTGGATTTGGCTATGAGCCATGATCTATAGTTTAGAGCTCCTTTTGAATCTAGTGAAGAGCGACGGAAAGTCTGTGGACTGAAAATAGTGACTCAATCAGTGCTGTACTTTAGGGAATTAACTCGCCCAATCATTCAACAAATGCACCATTCTGTGTAGTGTGGATTCAAAACTGAAGAAAATAAAGCCCCTGCCTTCCTGTAGTTTACATCCTAATGGGAAAGGACAGGAAAATGAATACAAAAGCATAATGTCAGTGAGTGATGGGAACTATAAAAAACAAAAAACAGGGATGATTCTGGACAGTGTGCATACACAGCCCCTGTCCCATGGAGTGTAATTCCTAATGAGGGAGACTGGGAATAATGAAAGCAACAGCATAATTTCAGGTATAAAAAAATTAAAGGAGTATGTGTATTTTTTTTTTAGAAAGGGTAAAGAGTTTTTTCAAAAAGAGCGAATAGGAGATGACATTTTAGGAAATCTGGGCCTGGACTTGAATAAAATGATCAAGTATGCCATGGGAAATCTAAGTAAAGCGTTTCACCGACTAGAACAGGATAGAGGCAGAATATACTTGACATGCTTGAGGAAAACAAGAAAGCTAGCCTGGCTGGAGTGGTTAGAATGTGCAAGAAAAGTAGGGAATGAAGTTGGAAAGGGAGCCAGTGGCAAAGTAATGTAGGATCCTGAGGGCATGGAAAAGACTTTGCTTTCTATGCTTAAGGACAGAGAAAATACTTTGCACTGATTTATATATTAAAAGTATCATTAGCTGCTCTACCAAGAATAGAATGTAAAGAAGCAGGATTAAGAAGTCTTGGATTAGGCTGGTAGAGAAGGGTAAGATTATAAACAAGGGAAGGAAGAAGACAGACTAATAATGATGTCTGATGTCTTTTTAATGAATGGTGGAGTTACAAAGTGAGTACAGGAGGTCATATTCCTAATGCACTGGAGTTGGAGTAACTTCAAAACCAAATACAGGTGGCAGCATGACTGGAGAGAATGGGGAAAATGGAAGGCATCTCTGAGGCTCCGAAAATTGGTAGTTAGGGGGACGGTGGTACCCTTACTAGTAATTACAATAAAGAGATTAAGACCAGTTTGGAAGAGAAAGGGGCTGATGATACATTTTGATTATGGTAAGTATATATCAATGAAGATGTTTAGCTGATATAGATCATACATTTACTGTTGTCTTCAAATAGAGAAAATTTGAGGCACTTTTAAAGGCCCAAGGAAAAAGCAAGAAGCTATTCTTTGGGCAGTAATAATTATTATGGACAAAAATGCTCACTGACGAGTGGGAAATTAAAAGCCTGGGAGATAGAGAAGAGAGATTTACAGTGGAACCTCAGTTCTCGAACTTAATTCATTCTGGAAGGCTGTTCGAGAAGTGATTTGTTTGAAAACCAAGTCATTTTTACCCAGTAGAAATAATATGAATTGAATTAATCTGTTCCAGACGCCCAAAGATGCCATTTTAAAAGTTCTTATATACTAGTACAGCGCATGTCCAATGTACTGTTTAATCTATAAATAAACACTTCTTTCCTTAAATTTATTGAACCACCCCCTACTACTCTTAAACAAGTCTCTTTCAAGCATTCAGTCCAGAATGTCTTTCAGGTCAGCATGCAACATCTTTGCTTATTTATACCAGATATATCACTGCTTCCAAAATGGCTGTCGCTGACTGCTTTTCCTTTATCCAAATCAAGTTTTTCTACCTCTTCAATTGTCTGTGATCATTGTTTCTTTCACGCCCTTAGCAACATTAGCACCATTGATGGCCTCTTTGTTTTAAAATTATGCTACAAAAGCATTCTCTCCTTTGTTGCCTCAGAGATGCTTTTCGTCCCGCTGAGGTATCAGCTTGAAAGGGTTGTCAGTTTGAAAACCAAGTTTGGTTCCACAGCGGAGATATTTTTCTGTGAACAACTTGGTAGAGAATCGAATTGTTTGAGATGGGAGACGTTTGAGAAAGGAAGTTTGACTGTATTTGTAAATTCCTTTTACAAAGGTGGCATAGCACAGTCTGTAAGAATGGCTATGGGGCTAGGCTGCCAACGTTCAAATTCCTACTCTCCTCTTTTCTAGTTATATGACTTTGAGTTACATCTTCTGACCTTGATTTCTTTACCTGAAAATTGCTATAAGACTTATCTGACGGGGTAGTTGTGGAGCAGGAGTTGCTAATCTAGAGTTCATGAAATTTCAGAGCATCTGGGAACCTTGAATTTTTTTAAAAAACTTTTTTTTCTATTTATCTTTCATAAAAATCTTTTCTTCAATCATGAAGTTAGGCAATAAAACATGGTAGTATTAGAAGTGCTCATGGCTTTGTTTCTTGTAGAAAATGACAGATATTTTCATGTTACAGTACAATGGTAGCAGATAATTCAAAATATCATCATCACTCTTTCAAAATTACTGTTTCTATTAAAATTGCTGTTAGGTATGCTGCTAGATTACACATCTTAATCACAATGTGAACTTTGAATGTTTATACATCGGTTCTCACATCTACATTGCTTTCCAGGATTTCCAAAATACAAATGTTGGTTGACTACCAGTTGGAAGAATTGTTTCAATTTTGATAATGGTGTTTAATGATAATTGATTCCTTTGGAATGCTCTGTATTTAATTTATGCATTTAGAAGTACTATTTTAAGACCGGGTCAGTTGGCTTCCTCAGACTATCAAAATGTGTTCATGATCCAAATGAAAACCTCTTGAGACAGACCAGAGGAATACGGGGTACCTAGGAGGCATTGCAACAGTACTTGGCTCACAGCACACATTCATGAACAGTCTGCTGCCGTTGTTCTTGGAGCCTTAGAGAGCAGGAACTGAATTACGTCCTATTCCCTTCCGCATTGCAAGTGTCTAGTACAGGGCCCTGCAGCTTGGTGCTCCACGAGTGCTTAATGAGCGAATTAGAGGAAGGTGTGCAGCTTGGCCCCTCATTTGGAGGTGCAAGGAAGGGCTGTGAAGTTGGGGGCGGCTCCTGGGCCTCCAGGTGCTCCGGCTTAGGGCAGAGGCGGTTCAGAGGCGCCTCGGTGAGCCACAGCTGTGTCCCTACAAAAGGCATCAGGAGCCCAGCTGGCGCCTTTGCCTAGAGTGGCCAGGTCCCGACTAATTATCCTCAAGGCTCTGCCACGCCATCCGATGGGACGGGTCCGTCTGTGGGTCCAGGTAGGCTGGGCGCCCGGGCCCGGTGGACCCCTAGGACTAGCGTGGGACTCGGTGGCAGGACCGCCCCCGGCGCGGGTCCCGGAGCGAGAGACGCACGCCCCTCGCAGCGCGGGTCTCCATGGAAACGGCGGGGCGCGGGACCCGCCCCCTCGCCACGCCCACTTCCTGCCCCATCCCCGGCGCCCGGGCCCCTCTCCCCGTGAACCGGATGCTCTGTCAGTTTCCTCCTCCGCGTCCTCGGCCGCTGCACGGGTCCCCGGCGAAGCCGCAGGCACCCCGGAGGGCACAGGCGGGAGGCCCCCGGCGGCTGGCGGGGCCGCTGTCGGGCGCCGGTCGGAGCTGGGCGCGCACGGTTACCGAGCGTGGAGGAGACCCCCCGCGGCGATGGGTGCCAGGGGCGCTCCTTCACGCCGCAGGCCGGCGGGGCGGCGGCTGTGGCACCTGCCCACCGGGAGCTTCCCCTTCCTCCTCCTCCTGCTGCTCCTGTGCATCCAGCTCGGGGGAGGACAGAAGAAAAAAGAGGTAGATGGGCTCCCGGGGCCTTCCTCCGCCGGCTCGGGCGGGCGCGCGCGCGCGTTGCTAGGCAACCCAGTCGCCAGGCCTGGGTGATGTTGGCCTTGGGGTGGGCCCCGGGGGCGGGGAGCCTGGGGCCCAGGCCTTTGGGTCCCACCGGCTCCGAGGTGGGGTTGGCCCTGCG
This sequence comes from Myotis myotis, assembly GCF_014108235.1. Classification (NCBI taxonomy): domain Eukaryota; kingdom Metazoa; phylum Chordata; class Mammalia; order Chiroptera; family Vespertilionidae; genus Myotis; species Myotis myotis. The sequence continues at coordinate 11,811,415 of NW_023416335.1, read as the reverse complement.
CTTTCTCAGGAGAGGAAGCCTTCGTGGACGATGCCCCTCGGCATCTCACGCCTCCCAGACCCCGGGCGCCTTTGACCCCAAATTGGAGAAGGACCTTGAGGCCCCGGCGTCACGCACTTTAGTGTTTGGGACGTGAACACACTCTTTGGGATGTATTTGTGCGTATGCTCCTGCCCCCTTCCTTATCCCCTTCAACAGGCCACAGGGCATCATGAGGATGTATGCTCTTCTGTATTCTTCATTACACATTTTTGTAGCTGTATGTTTGTTTATCTTTTTGTATGTTGAACTCACTGTATAATTGTGAGAGTAACCTCACATTAGTTATGCAAATTTCTTTGTAAAGGTCAGATCACCTGATTTCAGGCTTAGGCCTCTTAATAACTTGGATGAGGGCGAGGGTTGAAGTTAACTGATTTTGTTTATGGTGGAGTCATTTGCAAATTTCAGTCATCCTTCTTTACCTGGGATCTCGCAGGATCAGACAAATATTTACTTTGGAAATGTGAGTAAGGTCTCCAATTGTACATCACTGGAGTAAGAGCATTTTCGTTTATATAATTCAAGATGGTTTTTCCTGGTGAAGTTTTACACGTGGCTCAAAATATAATTCGGGTTTAAAATATTACACAACTTCCTTGATAGCTGGGTAGAGAGAGTGAAAAACAAACAAACAAACAAAAACAAAAAAACAGCCACACACAGAAAATACTTCTGATTCTCTTTCGCTTTACCTGAAACAACTCTGAACTCAATCTTAACTTCTTCCCTTTAATTTCTTTAAAAAATATATTTCATTGATTTTTTACAGAGAAGAAGGGAGAGGGATAGAGAGTTAGAAACATGGATGAGAGAGAAACATCGATCAGCTGCCTCCTGCATACCCCCCTGCATACTGGGGATGTGCCCGCAACCAAGGTACATGCCTTTGACCAGAATTGGACCTGGGACCCTTCAGTCCTCAGGCCAACGCTCTGTCCACTGAGACAAACCAGTTAGGGCTCCCTTTAACTTTTTTATTTTAACATGAAAGTGGTCCCTAAAAAATTCTTGGTGGAGTTCTGGTGAGAGGTTTAGAAAAGAACCGTTGTTAAATTAAAACTGTACTTACATATAAATTAAAGATATGTCTCCTAGCATTTGGTATTTATATACCATGGTTCAAGAGTTTTAGATTTCATAGTCTGTCTTAAGAAAGTAGTATTTTGTGTGTGCGTGTGTGTGTGCGTGTGTGTGGATTACCACAGCAGACGACAATTAAACGATGAGGAAATTCTGTTTTATCTCCTGGAAAGAACACTGTGATCACAGTAATTTTCAGTTGAAAGAAAAACTTTAAAAGAGGCCTAAAACATCTCAGCACCTCCAATTATGCATACTTATATGAAAAATGTTGTGAATCTAACATAGTTATACATTACAATAACATCTCAATTAAAAATATTTTTAAATGAAAAATTAGGGAGAAAATTGTTGAGGATTAAAAATAGTTGTCTTCCACAACTGCTTTTATTTCTTTTAGACAGGAGAGTCTAATACAGACATACCTCATTGTATTGCACTTCACAGATGTTGCATTTTTTACAAATTGAGGGCAAGCCCCTCCACCAGCAAAAAGTTTAGAATGTGCTTTGTTGCAGTAGTCTGGAACCAAACCATCAATATCTCTGAGGTATGCCTGCATTATATGATTGCAGAATGCACCTGTTTTATTTAAGGGAAAAGAAGAGCAACATAACAACTTAAATAGTTAACGTTTTAAGACTCATTGAGCACCCGTATCTCTGGAATCAGTTCAGTTCTCTGTCTGGTACTCAGTTAAAAAACTGATCTCTTCCAATAGTGGAAGAAAAACATTTTTTATTGGAAATGTTGGGAAATGGTTGGTTACCAATGTGGTACTTTTTTGACCATATGTCTGTCTTTGCTGAGTTTAGAACCGCATGCCCAGTGTAAGGTTTGACACCACTGAACCAGAAAGTAAGGCAGTTAGAATTTTATTTACTACATTACGTATTACTGACTTATGTGCCAGAGTGGACTTGGCATGAATGATGTATTCCTTTGTTCTGGGGAAGCCAAATTGAAGTCTGAAGTTGAACCTGGAATCAAGAATGGACCTTAGTCACATCTATTTATTTATTTATTTATTTATTTATTTAATATATTTTTATTGATTTCAGAGAGGAAGGGAGAGACAGAGAGAGATAGAAACATCAATAATGAGAGAGAAAATCATCAATTGGCTGCCTTCTGCATGCCCCACAGGGGGAGAGGTGGGGATAGGGAAGGGGGGATAGTAGTGCACGAAGTCTTATATGCAGATATGACTATCTAAAGTGCTTAGTGCAATGTCTAGAACATGATGATTAATAATTGGTAGCTAATATTATATGTTCCACATTTAAATGAAAGCATTATACATGATGAGGTCCTAAAATGTGATAATATTCTTAAAAATTAATTATTTTGCTAAATACACTGACTTTATAATAATTGTAAATTATATAGTTACTGGAATAAATTGTCTATTATCCTATATAATAAAACCCTAATATGCAAATCAACTGAACAGTGGAACGACTGGTCGCTATGACATGCACTGCCCACCAGGGGACAGACGCTCAATGCGGGAGCTGCCCCCTGGTGGTCAGTGCGCTCCCACGGGGGAGCACCGCTCTTCCAGAAGCCAGTCTCATGGCTGGTGAGTGCAGTGGTGGTTGCAGGAGCCTCTCCCGTCTCTACTGTAGGTGGGCCGTAAGAAGTGAGGGGTCCCAGACTGCGAGAGGGCACAGGACAGGCTGAGGGACCACCTTCCAATGCAAGAAATTTGTGCACCAGGCCTCTAGTTTTATTATAAAACAGTGAGAATTCCAAGCTCTTGCATTGTTTGAGAACTTCCCTGTAGGAGACTTTGCATCGTGAAAGAATTGGTGGCATGTATGGGGTGTGTGTGTGTGTGTGTGTGTGTGTGTGTGTGTGTTTCTTGATGGAGATATTTACATTCATTAAAAAATAATTAGTTTTGTTATATTCTCTAAGAATATAGTCAAGAGAAATAGTTAAGTGAACAGGCAAAGATAATTGACTAGAGATTTTTATAGTCACTTTCCTTAATTATGTTGAATACAGTCATTAAAAACTAATTTTTGAGTCCTTACTCATGTTGTCATATGACTGTGGGAGACTAGCCTCTTAGTGGTATGTCATTTGCTCTTCTGGTATGTCATGGAGTTTCTTTATTTTGATGGTGTTTCTATTTCTTATGTCATTAACACTTATCACCTAATCAACTTCATTTAGAATTGTTTTAATCTGTCATGACCACTTCTGATAATATAAAAAGAGCTCAAATCCTGTAATTATTTCCAGTGGACTTACTGACTTTGCCATCATCAAAAACAGCTATTATAATAATTTATCCTTTTTTTCAAGAAAATGATCAGTTACATGAATTAAGAAAGCATTAAAGTAAGTTTCTGTTTCATCTTTACCCCCCTCCCAAGTTGTGCCTCCTACAGTTCCTAACACTAGCTAAAGCATTTGTATGCATCTATTTGCCAAGCCAAAAATGTGGGCACATTTCACTTAGTCTTAAGCCTTTACTCACTTGTGCCTTTCTTTTCACCACCCGTACCCCCACCTCAGCTAAAGATACCCCCTGCGACTTCTCTGACCAGTGCTGTCTTTGAGGAGTACTGTTTAAATATGGTTGAAATGCCTGTAGGGTGCAATCCAAGTTCTTTGCTTGCCTTTTAGTGCTTTTCCTGAGTGCGCCTTTGTGTAGCTCGCCTATTTCAGATCTCACTACTCATACATGCTTCCCTCCAACCTCACCTCAGGCAGGTTACTACCCCTTCCTCCTGTTTCGGATGGGGATTCCTCCTCAGTGCCCACGTGGCGGGATCTCTGTGCTTCTTTAGAGTCTAGACTAGAGCACTGATGTGAATTTGCGTCCATTGTTAGTGCCGGTGAGACCCTGGGAGTGGGTGGCTGAGGTGGTGGGGACGTGCACTGTGGGAACTGATGGGGACATGGAGCTGAAAGGGTGGATGTAAGATGGTTTATGTGGACTTTACTCAACACTCAGAATAGAATAATGGGATGGTGAAGGGTAGTGTCCAAGAGTTCATTAGATGACAGTGTCTGAACAAGGTTAGATAATGGTATGTTTTTCAGGTATGACTCCTAAAGGAGCGGGAGTTTTTATGGGACGATACAGAAGTAAGAGGGTGCTAACTCTACCCTCATCCCCGGCTGAAAGTTGAGAATGGTTTCCATTTTACTAGCTCTGGGGTCTGACGAAGAGATTAAGGGAGTGAACACTCATTACAGACATGTAATACATGAGGAATTAGTTGTGATTTTGAAAATTTTACATAAGTTTTCCCCTTTGATATGATGACAGTATTGCAGTCTTAAAATGAGAAATTGGTAGCAGTTAATGGTAACCTTCATTTTTTTTTTATATCTTGCTTTCAAGGCCTCAAACCAATTTTCTGATGTTACGACATTTTTATGAATCAGATAAACTTTTTGCCTTTGCAATATTTCATAGATGTATGGAATATTGCTTCTGTTTAAATGATCTTGTAGAAATTTCGTAACATGATATTTTACAAATTGCAGCCTTTGTTTAGCAGTATTAACATTAGCTAAATTTCTTACAGACTGTTTCAGCTGTGGATCATTTTATAAGCTATAAGCCGGTATGAATTTAAATAATTCATAGTTCTCTGATTAAAAATGTATTAATACTGTATGATTCCAGCATATAAATGATCAAAACCATTAACAAAGAGAGGTAATAATAAACTTTTCAGTAAGGTTTCATATCTAAGAAGCAACTGGAAAAACAACAGAAGTAACAATGAGGCAGGAGTCTCTGGCTTCAGAGATTTTAGAAGAGAAAAACTCTTCTAAGCATTTTCTTATAATCAAGGTGTCATTACAGAATTACTGCCTAAAGTTAAAAACTGTAGTGATTTACCAACCACTGTAATCTCATGGATTTCTTCTGAGATGTTATTTGTAGATTGTACATAAAATGTCCTGGTCTAAAATAATCTCATCTCTTAGAGAGTGTGGTATATATAGCTAGCAATAGAACCAATAGAACTGCTTAGCAATTTATCTCTCCGTCACTCTTATATGCTCCTTTTAAGATGAATAATCCATGTGAGCATTTAAGAAATGGGATATAAATACAAAGATGGTTTGTATGTTAGCTTTCTATCAAGGCATCACAAATCGCTGCAAATTTAGTGACTTAAAGTACCCCCCCCCCCCTTTATTTTTTAATCTCCTCTTTTCTATAGGTCAGAAGCATGGCCTAGCTAGGTTATCCATTCAGGGCCTCACAGGCTGAAAGTAAGGTGTGGCTAGGCCAGCCGTGGGCAAACTACGGCCCGCGGGCCGGATCCGGCCTGTTTGAAATGAATAAAACTAAAAAATAAAAAAAGACTGTACCCTTTTATGTAATGATGTTTACTTTGAATTTATATTAGTTCACACAAACACTCCATCCATGCTTTTGTTCCGGCCCTCTGGTCCAGTTTAAGAACCCATTGTGGCCCTCGAGTCAAAAAGTTTACCCACCCCTGGGCTAGGCTGATTCTCATTTGGACCTCTAGGTCCACATCATAGCTCATTCAGGTTGTGGCAGAATTTAGTTTCTGGCAGTCATAGGACCAAGTTTCTTATTTTCTTGCTGGCTATGCTCTCTAGGCTCTTTGACCCACCCTCCATAGGCAGTTTAAAACATGGTGACTTGCTTCCTTCCAGGCCAGCAGGATTGCCTCTCTGACTTTTTTAATTGCTTTGAAAATGCCCATTAAGTTAGGCCCACATGATTAGGTTAGGCCCACCCAATATAATTCCCCTTTTGAATAGCTCAACTGATTAGGGACTTGACATTTGCAGATCTTTGCCATATAAGGTAACATAATTATGGGAGTGCTATTCTGTCATATTCACAATCTTGTCCATGCTCACCAAGAGGGAATTATTTAAGGGTCATTGGGATTATTTTAGAATTCTACCTACTAAAGTGGGTAAGCTCACATTTTTGAGATTTTTCTATATATTTAAATGGTAGTTTACAAAGTTCAACATAAACAGCTATGATAGTGTATAAAGCTTATAATTCTGAAATTGCATAGTACTAAGAAATAGTTATTCACAAAAATAAGTAGTTAGAAATGATAAGAATTATTTTATTATTTTAAAATATGTTTTTATTGATTTCAGACAGAGGAAAGGAGAGGGAGAGAGAGATGGAAACATCAATAATGAGAGAGAATCATCCATTGGCTGCCTCCTGCATGCCTCCTACTGGGGATTGAGCCCACAACCCAGGCAGGTGCCTGGCCAATGTGGCTCAGTGATTGAGCATCAACCCATGAACCAGCTTTTCTCAGGATACCAATTAAACTGATAAAGAAGTTTGGAATAGTAATTATATTTTCTTTTTCACAGGGGAAACTAGCAATTATACATTAAAAAGGAATTAATAATTTTATAGAAATGCTCCCTCCTCCCACCCATTATAGCATAAACCACTACCGTTCTATCAGATATTTACTTGCGGTTTCAAAATAGCAAAATTATTTATTTTGAATAGTAAGTTCAGATGTTTTTTCATTTTTATGGATCTTTGTAAACCTCATAGCAATGAACCCTACATTTCCAAGTTGTGCTCACTAATATTACAGAGAATATTAGGAGTATACCTAAGTTGAGACAACTTTATTATTTTTGAGCTCACATTGCTCTATCGGCTAAAATAAAAAGTGATTTCTTGTCTCCTTTAAAATATTTGTTGTAGCACCTTACCGTCATTCACCTGCCAACAGACTGATAGTATAAAAAGTAAATTATGAAATCCATTGTTCACATTCTCATTACTAAGTCTGAATAGTGTAAGATTTAAATATAATGCCATAGTAAAATTGACACTGTATATGGCATTATTCTATAGTAGTTTGAAAATGCATACATCTTTTTAATAGCCACTTTTGTTAGTGCATGCACAGTGACTCTGGACTTATTTGTCAACAGCTTCTAGAGAGCTACTTCTGTTGCTTTCCGGCTGTGGCTTTAATATTTTTTATCAGACTTTTATTTTTTCTACATTCTTTGATGGTGTGCCAGAGTTGTTTACTACATAAGTTTTTTCTTCATAGACACAAGCTAGACTACACTCCCAGCTTCCTCCACATTCATGTAGGGCCATGTGACCAAGTTCTGGGCAATGGAATGTGACTGGAAGTGATTCGAGACATCTCCAGCCCGGCCCGTAATGATTTGTCTGGTCTTCTGCCACCTGCTCAGAGGACTCCTCTGCATTGACTCATCCCCAGCTCCCCTGCGAGGGTCTGTGCCAGGGTGCCCCTGAGGTTTAGAAGGCAGGAAAGGAGGATAAAGCCACCGCGCTTCAGAAATAGGAGAGGTGGATTCAGGAGATCACTGCATTAGTTTTCTGTGGTTGCTGTAACAGGTTAGCACAGATGTACTGGCTTAAAACCGCACATTGATCTTCCCTTTAGAGATCAAAAGTCCAAAATCAGCCTTCCTGGGCTAAAGTCAAGGCGTCTCCAAGGCTGGTTCCTTGTGGAAGTTCCTTGTCTTTGTCAACTTCGAGAGGCTGCCTCAGTTCTTCCTGATTCCTCACCTGCATCACTCCAGCCTCCTGCTTGCATCCTCACATCTGCTATTGACTGATCCTCCCTCTTCTGAAACCCCGCTTGGCTAATGTAGGCTAATCTTATTTCAAGATCCTTAGTCACATCTCCACAGCTTCTTTTAGCATGTACTGTAATATGCTCCAAGTTTCTGGGATTAGGATGTGAACATGTGGGGTGGGCATTGTTTAGCCTATCACAACTACCCAGCAGTTGTAGACCAAGATACTTGGTGGAAGTCTTTAAGATCTATAAGAGGTCCAGGTGAACTCGTGAAAATCACCTGCTTTGGTGATGTATGCTGAGATTGTGGGTAGCTGCTTTCCTTATCTTTGTTTTTCCTGTCTCCCCAATGATGTTCTAAGCTTCCCCTATTTTTTTGCTACAGTACTATAGTCTGGTTTACTCTTCATAATTAGAGATGCTAAAACTAAATACTAAAACAAGTCTCGTCTCTTTCTGTATATTTGAACACTTGATTTAGGGTAGTATGTGTTCCTTGTATTTATGTTTATGAATATACTAGAGGCCCGATGCACGGAATTCATGCAAGAGTAGGCCTGCTTTCCCCTGGCTTCCGGCACCGGCTTCCCTCTGGCCCTGGCTTCGTCCGGAACGATGTCTGGCCTAATTAGCATATTAACCATTTATTATTATAGGTTATACAAAGAAAACAGACTCCTAACATTTTGTCCATCGCTTCTTAAGAAATTACTATCTCGCCCTAACCCAGTGGTCGGCAAACTCATTAGTCAACAGAGCCAAATATCAATAGTACTTCTTCAAAATAGACTTGCGCAGGCCTAAAACTGACTTCTGTGCATGGGCATGAAGTTTCAATCGCACTGTACACACGCCCGCACGTGGTATTTTGTGGAAGAGCCATACGCAAGGGGCCAAAGAGCCGCATGTGGCTCGTGAGCCGCAGTTTGCAACTGGTTTGGCTCAGTGGATAGAGCGTCGTCCTGCGGACTGAATGGTCCCAGGTTCGATTCCAGCCAAGGGCATGTACCTGGGTTGCGGGCACATCCCCAGTAGGGGGAGTGCAGGAGGCAGCTGATCGATGTTTCTCTCTCATCGATGTTTCTAACTCTCTATCCCTCTCCCTTCCTCTCTGTAAAAAATCAATAAAGTATATTAAAGAAAAAAAAAAGAAATCACTCTCTCATCCTCTGAACTAACTCATTAGTATGCATCCTCATTTGCTTCCATCGCCTACATTATCAGATGCTGCTGCTGTTTTCATATGTAGAACAGTGTGCCCATGTAATATACTGCTTGCACGGTCTAGACTTGCATCGAATTCAGTAGCTATTCTTTAATAGTATAGTCTCTTATGGGATGCAGCAGTTGGATTACTGGTATATTTCCACCAGATTTAAAATGTTTCTAGAGCTCAGAAGCAAATGTCAGTGGCTGGTGTCTCTTGGAACATAGCTTTAAAACCACAACATCATCTAATTTATTTTTCATAGAATTATTTTGAATAAGTGGTGTTATTATCTCTTCAAGATGAGAACCTCACAAAGTTCAAGGTGGCACAGCTGGCAAGGGACAGAGCCGTGTCTCAAACACTGGCCTCTTTTTCCATCAGGTATGCCTCAGTGAAGGCATATATACTTGTTTACCTTGCCTCACAAAAGATACATTTTCCTGAAAGTTGTAGCATGCATCATAGTTTGTTTTAATTTGGATCGTGTCCTCTTTTTGTCTTCAGTTAGTAATGGCTACCATCAGGGGCTTTAATGAATCTGCTCTTGGCACGGCCAATTGGGGATCCACAGCAAAGGTTCTAGTCCATAGCTGCTTTATCTTTTACTCTGTCCTCTTGGTTAAGCCAAGCCATTCCATCTTTCTGCCACAATACCTTGGTAGCTAAAAAAAAAATCGGAGTTGAGCTAGATCAAAGATGGCTTTCAACCCTCACCTCTTAGCATACATTTTAAGGAAAGAGTTGAAAATGCTATGGCAGTAGGAAGTGCTTTATTTTCAAGAGCACAAAAGTTAGTATTTTTTCAATTAAAAATATTCTCTTACTGTTTTTGTTTTTTTTTTAATTAGTCACCATCAATCACTCTCTGGATGTTTTCATAGCACGTTTTTATCCTCTCAAATCCTATATAATAAGAGAGGAATATGCTAATTAGCGCATCACAACCAGATCACAGATCAGTAGGAGGGTGGGCCAGAGAGGTACAAACTTAAGGAGGGGGCAGGGCAGCAAGCTATGAGGTGGGGAGAGAAGGGAGGGAGCTACAGGAGGGCAGAGCAGCGGGTAGAGAGCTATAGGAGGGCCGCAGTGACCTGGCGCACGGATTCATGCGCAGGGCTACTAGTAGCATAATGTCCTTCATATTATTCATCTTCAAATCTTAGAACTTGGTCCAGTGTCTTGCTCAGATTAGATATTAAGTATTTTTTTTAATACTTAGAGTAGTAGCAAACATTTCTGAAATATACAAGCTCCCTCCACCCCCCCTTTAACTCAAATAAATAGTACTTGGAAAGAGGCCAGTTTATGAATCTAGTTAAAATGAACAGTATTTCACAGAAATGAAAAAAAAGCTTTGAGGTTATCTATATAAAATTAAGTCAATGATAAAAATTCAGTCAGTTGCTCATATGCTACAATTTAACATTTAATTTCAAGTAGTCATAATCTCAGAATGAATACGTGATGGTTTTGTTGTGATTTTTCTCAATAAAATCATATTATAACATGATGGACATCTTCAGTTAATGCTTGACCTTTGGGGCATAATTCTGGAGGTTGTTTTCACAAAAATATTCTTAAGTTTACCAGTTTTTTTCAGTGGGCATCTTTCAGTTCTTGCATATTTATATCATTCTTTTTTGAAGTACCTAATGCCATTTTGTCTTTCTCTTTTCATATGTTAATTGTAATAATTCTTACAGGTCCTCATTTGTCATTGATTTGGCATATAATTTGAGTAGTTCTCCTGTATCAGTTTTAAAAAATAAAGTTGTTGAAAACCTTTCTTATTTATAAGATTGCAGTCAAATGTAAGAATGACCAAAAAATAGTGTGACATGATTTGTAGGGATAGATGCTTGGGTGAAATAAGAATGGATGTCTGCATAGGTATTACTTTCATAGGTGGTTGGACATTAGTGAATATAACATAAAGAGCTTTTGCCTCCGTGCATCTCTGTATTTTTGCTGGGCACATACTGAATACTTAGATAAGGAGGGTTTACTGTGGCTGAAACCGTTGATGAAATGCTGAGTTGAGTGGCCTGTTGGTGTTCTGGTTGCTGGTAAGGAAGGTCTCATTAAATAGAGGTGCAGTCGTACTTTCCACTTTTGTTCTCTGTTCTCTGTTTTTGTCTTAACAGACCCTCCTTTATGACCACACAGGTAAGTCTGTTACCAGCCCAGGCTACTCATACTGCGTATCCCACTTGCCATATTTGGTACACAGTTGGGCAGGTGACTGAGAGTCATTCATTGGGGTTTTTCTAGGTGGAACCAGCAGCAAGGGTATCTTACTGCTAATTGGCGCATGAAATTGGAAGGATGTGATTTTAGGTTGCCTGTCACTTTTGGCATGAAAAACTCTGATGTACAGAAGCTAAGGCGATAAACAGAGATTTTCACTGATTCAGTAAATGTTTGAGCGCTGACTCTCTGTCAGTCTTTGTTCTAGGTGCCACTGATTCAGAAAATAAATCAAGCTCTTGGATCTAGTCTTCCCTGAAACCAGATCTCCCTCCTTCCTTCCTTGTTGTATGTTCATATACAGTTCCTTTTCAACCAAGCTAGATTGAACCAGGCTTATGTCATTTTTAATTAAAGGAGTTTTGATAAATATGAAATCCATTTATCATTTTTTCAGCTTTGATTAAGAAGGTAATACAGAATTTAATATATATATATATATATATATATATATATATATATATATATATATATAAATACATTCAAATTGGTGAAATACACACTTATCTTCATAGTACAGGTACAGAACGAAGAAGCTGGCTAAGCTAATCCTTTCCTTAGGTGATTTTAGCTTTTTCCATTGCTACTTTGCAGTGATATTTTGTTCCTGGAGTTTTCCTGTCTTTTTTTTTTTTTTTTTAATCCTTTATCAGGCTTAGGTGGACAGGGTAAGGAAATTAAGCGTTTTCCTGTTAAGGGAGCCTAACTGGCATTCAAATCCTTAATCCACTTCTTAGTTACTTGTTAATTTTTGCCACTGGATAGCTTCCTCCATCCCTCCATCCATCCTTCCATCCTCCACCACCACACTCCTGCTGCATTCCTCATTGTTGTTACTAAAATGGTATAACTATGATTCTAAGTATAAATACACGTCATGAGGATGGGGAAATTGCATAGGAGGCATCTTCTTTCCCTAGTGGTCAACTTCCTTTTTTCTATGCTTAGTTGTCGCCTGCCCTGCCCTCTCTCATCTCTTCCCTCAGGCAGTTAGAGGTCATCAGGTGGTGGTCTCTTTTGCTCAGGTCCTTTCTTTTATTTTTTTAAATCTTATTTTATTCATTCCTGAGAGGAAGGGAGAGGGAGAGAAACATCAGTGATGAGAGAGAATCATTCATCAGCTGCCTCCCCTTACTGGGCATGGAGCCCGAAACCCTGGCATGTGCCCTTGACCGGGAAGGAACCCGGGACCCTTCAGTCTGCAGGCCAACGCTCTGTCTGTTGAGCCAAACCAGCCAGGGCTGCTCAGGTCCTTTCTTAAAACTGAGCTTCTTTTCCTCGTTGAGCAGATAGAATAAGGTGGGCGTGGAAAATAGATGGGGCTTAGTAAACCATTGGCTGCCTCTTAACTCCAGGAGAATAATGTCTGTGTTGGTTATTTCCTCTGGTAACTGCCTCTTAAAGCTGGCTTCAGGGTTTTGAGTCACAGTTGTTTCTCTCAGAGCTAGAGCTCATGTTGTAACTAATGTCTCAATCCTCTTGAGAATTTGGGAGGGCTTACATCATTGTCTCAATCAGTTTGGGCTGCTACACCAAAGCACCATGGCCTGGATGACTTATAAGCAACAGAAACTGATTTTTCTCATTTCTGGAGGCTGGAGGCCCAATCAGGGTGCCGGCAGAGTTGGGTTCTGGAAGAGCCTCTACCAGGTTGCAGATGGCTGATTTCTCATTTAATCCTACAGGGTGCATAAAGGGCAAGCGAACTCTGGGGTTCTTTTCATAAGGCATTAATCCAGTTCACCCTCATGACCTAATCATCTCCCAAAGGCCCTACCTCTCAGTACCATCACAGTGGGAGTTAGGGTTTCAACATGTGAATTTTGGGGAGACACAAATATTCAGTCTACTGCAACCCCTGAGAGAAGTAGGTCAGTAAAACATTATTGTAAGCTAGATGTTAGACTTTGTGTTCAAACGGGTTTTCATGTAGGTGTAAATCACTTGGAAAACATTTAGAGGGATCAGCCAATTAGAAGCTAATAAGCATGTCTAAACTCATACTTAGAGTTGTAAGGGGTGTTTCCAGCTGTGGAACTAACTATCCTGGTGTTATTATGTGTTAAGATTTTTTTGAAGGAGCAAAGGTAGTTTAACTTTTGGGATTTTTTTTCTACTGAGCATTTAGTTCTTATTTAAATTTTCCTTCATTTGTTGTTTTGAAAAATTTTATACTTACTGTAGGCTTAGTCATCAAAAGCAATGAGCATTTTTTAAAATATACTATACTATCTAAAGTATACATTTTATGGGACATTCAATCAACTGAATAATTTTTGCATATATATATACATATTTTTGTATATAAATATATTCTGTATTGGGAAACAATAGTTGTGTAAAGTTCATTTTTTGTGTGTTTGATACTTCACCTGTTCTTAGCCAAAAGGCCAAGAAGCAATGTGTTTGATTTTTAACACTTTGTTTTAAAGACGACAGAGGCTCCCTTGTAAAGTGGCCAGTATGTTATTAAAAAGCTACTGAGCTGTAATAATTTGATTTCATTTTGCAGTGATTATTTAAAATTGTCATTTTTTTTCAGTGAAATGGAATCTCTTCATGGAAACTAATTTTAATATTAAGAAGTTAAATATATTAGGTATGCATATACATATATTGTTTCATTAGTTACGAGACTAATATAAATATATATATATATATATATATATATTTATATATAAATTTCTTTGAGGCATACTTCTTCCACAAATATATAATTTACTAGGGGCCCAGTGCATGAATTTGTACCTTGAAAGGAACTGGGGGCCGCGAGGCTGCGGTGGGCACAGTGGCAGGTCTCGGCCCATCCTCTGTGCCCCCAGTGTTCTGTCTGCCAGCAGCCCTGCTCCTGCCATCACCACTCCAACCCGCTGACGGCACTGGCCCTGCTTGCACCCGCTGTCCTCATGGAGCAGTTGGGGCTGGGGCCAGCAGCGGATGCGAGTGGGACTGGCAGCGGGTGCGAGCAGCAGCTCTGGTGTGAGCAGCAGGCGGGACCGCAGTGCACAAGAGCAAAGAATTTTCAGTAACCACCAGAGGCTCAGTCTGATGACAGCGACTGGCACCCTGACTTGGTCTGGCGCCCCTGCTCACCTGCTCCACCATCCCAACGTGGCTGACACCCGCCATGTTCTGTGCTCTGCCGCCTGCTGCCGATGCCCGCCATGTTTCGCATGCCCCTGGTGGTCAGCGCACGTCATAGCGACCGGTTGTTCGGTGGTTCTGCTGTTTGGTCTACTTGCATATTAGGGTTTTATATATAGAAGATATTTTTGGTAGAAATGATACATATTTTAGACTTTTAAAAGATACTTTTAATCCCTAGATCAGTGATGGCGAACCTTTTGAGCTCGGTGTATCAGCATTTTGAAAAACCCTCACTTAACTCTGATGCCGTGTCACATATAGAAATTTTTTGATATTTGCAACCATAGTAAAACAAAGATTTATGTTTTTGATATTTATTTTATATATTTAAATGCCATTTAACAAAGAAAAATCAACCAAAAATATGAGTTCGCATGTCACCTCTGACACGCATGGCATAGGTTCGCCATCACTGCCCTAGATTAATGTGAATTTTAAATCTAGGAAAGGGTTATAAAAGTGAATCAGAAATTTATGATTTATATCCTATATAATAAAAGGCTGATATGCAAATCAATTGAAGGCAGAATGGCCGGTCGCTATGACGTGCATTGACCACCAGGAGGCAGATGCTCAACACAGGAGCTGCCCTCTGGTGGTCAGTGCGCTCCCACAGGCGTAGTGCTGCTCAGTAGAAGCCCTGAGCCTCTCCCCGAGGGGAGAGGGCCTAAGCCATCATTCGGACATCCCCCGAGGGTCCTTTACTGCTAGAGGGCCTGGCTGAGGACGCCCCCCCCCCCCCGCCAGTGCACAAATTTTGTGCACCAGGCCTCTGGTATTAAAATAATTATTAATTGTAAATGGATATAATAGCAACTGAAAATGATTACCAGTTTTGGATTTTGAGACTGATCTTAGTATTCTTGTTGAAATTTAAAAGTAATTATGCTTTGGTTCTTTATTTATTTGCTGCTACTTAGCACAAAAGTTGTCTTTTTAATTTTTCTTTTAAATTTTCTATTTGTGTAGTGGCTTGCCTGGATTAATTCTGCAGTGATCTGTTTTTCCTGCAGGGATCAACCTCTGATTTTAAGGCCTAGTTTTTTTCCTCCTTGTTTTTATTTTCAAGCCTGGTTCCCTAGGAATCGCCAGGTTTTGGTTAGAGGTTGTGATTAAGAGCCCAGACCCGCTCAGTCTTCCATGCTTGCCAGTGATCTGTGTGGGGTTTGAGGGATGTCTTCGAATCTTGGAGTTTTCATGTCTGCCCTGCGTTTAGCCAGGGCTTAGCAGCTGGCAGGCACTTTTCTAGTTGTCCCTGAGCAGGTGCAGTGTTCCAGACCGCGAGGGGTGCGTGTAATCTGTGCAGGGCTCTTTTCGCCCTTCTCTTTCCCTGAATCCCTCAGTTAAATTTATGCGGAGGACATCGTTTTGCTTGCCGTTTCTAGTGTCTATTTTTTCTCCAATTGTTTGCCATTATGCTCTCTCTTGTTTTGCATAATACCTCAGGCAGTGCTGTGGAGCACTGGTTCTCTGTCTTGCTTCTCTTCCTGAGGGCCTTTGCTGAACTGTCTTGGAGCTGGGGCTGGGGGAGATAGGTGGTGGCCTGTCTCTCCCTGAGCAACATCTCCCCTCTAGGAGTGGAGTTAGAGGAAATGGTAGCCCCTAGTCTTCCCAGCTTGCCCCTCCAAGGGTGGAACCCCCACCTTCTGCCCTATGAACAGGGGCTGGGTGAGGGGAGGGAGTCTCCTCTCCCTTCTTAGATGCTTTGCCCAGAATAGAAAGTCTGCAAAACAAAGCATTTCTGGCTTACATGCCATGGATTCCTGCTGTTCTTACCAAGATTCCTTGGATTCTCTTGAATAAAGGCTTCTCAAGTTTTACATGCCCTTACGTTCCAGAGAGGCAGAAGGATTGTTCTTGGTAACTTTCACCAGTTTCCTTCTGTTTTGCTGAGGAAGAGGAGCTGCCCAGCACCTCTCAAGGCCATTTTGGAAATCTGACTCCAGAAAACATCTTAGAGATACTTTATGCACCTGACAGATGATGAAATTAATACATGGGAGGCTAAGAGACTTTATAATACTATGAACTATTTGATGAAGAACCTGACCCTTTTTTATCTTTCCTCCTAATTTTAGATTCCACACATTCTACAATTCCAGTGGCTTCTAAACTGTTATTAACTTGGTATAAAAATTTAATTTTGAGATATTATGACATGTTTTGAAACCAGACTAGCTAGGATGTGGTTGACACGGCCGTGAAATCTTTCTCTCCACTGATACCACGGTTGATCTGTGTGAGAGATTGATGAGTCCTCCTCCCAGATTGTTCCATGTGTTTCTGTACCTCCTAGATGAATTCCCTTCCAGGTAGGGGAGGTCAGCTCTTTTGTGAAGAATATGTACATATGGAAGTTGTTCTGCTCCACTAAAATTGGTAGTACTTATTAATTAAAGTTATTTGTTTAATAAATGACAAAATATTTGTAGTGATTTAAAATAGGAAAAGTAACAACTAATGTGTACCCTCTCACAGTTGCTCTTTTTTTACATATTATTTCTTAGGTTTAAGGCATACACAGTTGACAGGCTGTAGTTACGGTTTTTACTGGTTCTTGAAATTAAATGTAATAATGTTTGAAAGACAAGCAATATTACTTTACCTTCTCAGATTGATTTGACTGTGGTTTCTGTGCTTCTGTATTAATTGTAGAGTTTTTTGTTTTCTTCTTTCTATTTCTAGAAAAGAATGCCATTGGGGTTTTGATAGGGATTGCACTGATTCTGCAGATCACTTTAGGTATTATGGACATTTTATCAATATTAAGTCTTCCAGTCCATGAACAAGATTCTTTCCATTTGTTTGTGTCGTCTTTAACTTACTTCTTCAATGTTTTGTAGTTTTCATTATGCAAATCTTTCACCTCCTTAGTTTGTTTTTTTTTTTCTCGTAAGTATTCTGTTATTTTTGGTGCTGTTGTAAATGGGATTAAGTTTCTTTTTTACATGGTTTGTTGTTAATGTGTAGAAATGCATACTGCTGATGTGAATGCAATATGGTGCAGCCACTACGGGAAACGGTGTGGAGGTTCCTCAAAAAAAATTAAAAATGGAACCTGCCTTATAACCCAGCGATTCCACTTCTGAGTATTTATCAAAAAGCAATTAAAATAAACATTTTGAGGAGATAACTGCACCCTCATGTTCATTGCGGCACTATTCCCAGTAGCCAATATGCAAAAACAGTACGTGTCCATCAGTTGATGACTGGATATAGAAAATGGGGTATATACAGCCAGCCATAGAAAGGAAGGAGTATGTGACAACATGAATAAACGTTGAGAATACTATGCTAAGTGAAATGCCAGTCACCAAGAGAAAATACTGCATGGTTACACTTATATGAGGCATGGGAAATAGTTAAATTCATTGAATCAAAGAGTGAAATGGTAGTTGCTGGGCACTGAGGTGGGGAATTGGGGAGTTACTACTAATCAACAGCTATGAAGTTTCAGTTAAGCAAGTTGAATGAGTTCTAGAGATGTGCTATCCCACATTGCAGCTATGGTCAACAATAATTCAGGTGACTTAACATTTTATTAAGAGGGTAGATCTCATGTTAAGTTCTTACTAAACTAAACTAAAATTTTAAAGAATTATCCCCTCCCCCCCCAAGGTCATTTTAAACACCAGTTGCAAATAATTATGAATGAAACAAAAGGTGGCAATGATACTGCGTTAAGATACATCCTAAGGTACATGTACTCCCTCACATCCCTGAAAATTTCTGACTTCTAGCCAGGGAGCGTTTGAAATGTCAATTGAATAAGTTCATGGCTTTGAACATTTCTGGGAGGAGTAGGAGTCACTGCTGATGGGGTCTCCCTTCTCCTGCCACCTGCACTACATTCCATCCCATGCTGGGAAAATAGGAGAATTTTTTTTTCTGAAGACGGCATGACTTCTCTTGTTTCTAATGGTTTACTGATCCTAATTTGGGTTCTAACTACAGATTGGGAATAGTGCTCTATAATTTTTGGCAGGTTTTTAGATTTCAGTTTTTGGCAATTTGATATTGAAAAAAGTAAAAATGTTTTTAAAAACTCGAGTATTGAATAGGTTAACTATTTTTACATATGATCTTACACATTTCATATATAGGGTGGGAAAAAGTAGGTTTACAGTTGTGAGTATGCAAAACTTTATTCTTGCATTATTATTTATTAATTATTGTATTATTTTCCATACAAACAAATGTATCAGTATAAATATAATGAACAATGGATCAGGTAATGTTATTTGTCAAACACTTGTTTACCACTACTATGTGAAAGATGCTGTTTTCAGGACTTTACAGATATAAACTTAGTGTTGTGATTTTCTACTCATTGTAGGGCATTAAACATTTAGTATTTAATCACAATAATTATAGGATTCAGTACTATTTTGGATTATTTTCTAAGGTGTGTTCTCAATTCCTGGTCACTTTGTAATAACATCAAGAACAAATACAATTCACTTTAGATGTGAAAGCGAGAGCCAATGCAGAGATTGACAGAGATCGACAGGGATGTTAGAGGTGAAAGCAGTGTCACATGGGGGATGATGGAAGTACTAATTTGACAAGTTTAGCTTAGAAAGATAAAGGCTCGTCGTTGTTCCCTCTGAATTTTTTAATGTATCTTCTGTGGTTAATACTTAGGCTCGAGAGGGCAAAAGTAGTTCCAGTAGATGGGTGTTACATGTGTAAACATGTGCTCACTAAAAGGAAGAAATGTAAAATATTATCACAGTTTTGAAATGAAATTGGCCACCTGGTGAGATAGCAAACTAATTTTTACCAGAAGTGTTCACCTTTGGTCACCAACTGTCAGGATATTGTACATGCCATGTTGTGTGGGAGATTTAATTAAATTACATCCACTCCAACTCCAAGTACATTCTTTACGGAAAGGAATGGTAATGGATTTTCAAAAAAAAAAAAAAAAGAGGGGGTGGATTTTTTTTTGTTTGTTTCCTTTCTTGGACAATTTCTAAAAGAGTACATTTGTAAGAAGCATGGACCATTTATCTATTCTAAACAACAAAAACATCCCTCTTACTTGATAAGAGACTCTCTTCAATGAGGATATAGTTTTAGGATGAAAAACCAGGAGAGGGAAGAAGGAAGGGGAACATCACCTTAGTAAGCAGATTGCTGAATCATAGCTGAAGACAGATGGTATAAGGAGATTGCCCTCTACTAACGGGGCCATATTTTGCAAGAAACTGTTAAAAACAGCTACTCATGGGAAGTATGATCAAACACAGTAGTATAACTACTTAATGTTTTTATGGAAATTAAAAATATTTAAATCTTAGTCGATGTTAAACTTGTTTAACATTTCTTGAACATATTTTACATTTTGAACCTCATAGACATAGTTAATTTGAGTAATTAGGTAGAGGACAATGTATTGATGTGTCAGTGAGTAGCTGTAAGATTGTTCACCTCAGCAAAGCATTGACTTAAAGGCAGACGGGTCAAGGAGGATGGGAGTGTCTTGTTTAATTTCTCTTTGTATTTTAAATTGTGGGAAAATTCAACTGGCAAATAAGAAATTTTTAATAGTATTTTCTCTGTTTTGATTATTTATTGATAATTTTATCAAATGTGTACTAGCACTCTAGCAGGTGTTTACAGTTTTAGGGGAAATTTGAAGCATATCCTATTCAGAGACTCTGTTTAGTGATGGAGATGTATATAAAAACCAACAAAAATAATGTAAGTATAGGTAGGTTCACTTTATGATCTATAAGGGTATGTCCATGCCTCTGTACGGTAAAAACTGGAAAGGTTTCAGAGTTAGGTAATTGACTGAACTGAGTCTTAACCAATGAGGAGGAGTTATACATGTTGATGAAGGCTGTGTGCTAGAATATGGAGAGTGTGTGTGTGTGTGTGTTGTGGGGTTGTGATGGTGATGGTGATGGTGGTGGTGGGGAAGGGAGATGAATGGAGAACCCCAGGTGGTACAACAATCTGAAAATATAATGCATTCAGGGACTGTCAAGTATTGGGTCCTTTTGCATGTGCAGGATTCTGTTGGGATTAACGTGAGTGAGGCTGGACAACTATAAATGGAAGCCAAGGCTTGAAGGTTCTGAAATGCTATTCAGAGCATTTGAAATTTATATTGTAGGAGATGTGCAGATATTGAATTATAAAATACAGATATGTGAATCACTGCATATCTGCATTTAGAAAGATAACAGTAGAATTTTAAAAAAGAGGGGAGCATATGTACTACTTTCAACAATAAACATAAATTTTAAAAAATATGTTCATAGCAGCACAATTTACCATAGCTAAGATTTGGAAACAGCCTGAATGCCCATCAGCAAATGAGTAGATTAGAAAACTGTGGCACGTCTACACAATGGAATACTATGCTGCTATAAAAAAGAAGGAACTCTTACCATTTGCAGCAGCATGGATAGAACTGGAGAGCATTATGCTAAGTGAAATAAGCCAGTCAGTGAAAGAAAAATACCACATGATCTCACTCATTTATGGATAATAAATACCATTATAAACTGATGAACAAAAATAGATACAGAGGCACAGCAGCATCAAACAGACTGTTAAATGACAGTGGGAAGGCCGGGGAGGGTTGGGGGCAGGAGTGGGTGGGGGTAAGAGATCAACCGAAGGACTTGTATGCATGCATATAAGCATAACCAATGGACTCAACACATGGGGGTGGGGTGGTAGGGGAGCCTGGGGGAAGGTCAAGGGGGGAAAAAAGGAGACATATGTATTACTATTTGTAATACTTTAAGCAATAAAATAAATTTTTTAAAACAATAAATGGGAAAAACCTGTATGACCATTGTTAAGAGAAATAGGAAATAATATGAAGGGGTTCTCTACAGCAGTGGAAATAAATGCCTAGGTTTTTAAAAAATTATGATGTAAAAGTTTCAATATGGTATTGGAGGAGGACATTAGACTTTAGGAGTTGTTTCTGTTTGCTTTTCTATTGGGATTGTGAAAGTAAGCCTTTGAATAGTGGTTGATGTTTATGGTGGCAGAATGGGAACTCCATTAATGTGGTTAAAACTGTATTACTCTGCAATATTTAATTTGTTCATTTCTGGCATGTTTATAACCAGAAAAACTCAAAACTGTATTTTGCTAGAGCCAGGAAAATAGTTTTAGTTTTTGGGCTTATATTGATTTCTTCTATCCCTTTACCTTATTGTTTCACTAAATTAGACTTGAAATTTCTGGGATTGCTTTCTTCAGTTTCTTAGTAAAGAGATACATAAAAGCCTGGTTACTGAAGAATTTTTTTATACATACTCCCCTTTTCTGAAATGAAGGTGTTCATTACTAAAGTTTAATGTGGTAGTAACTGCACGTTAGAATATAATGAAAGAGTCTCATACCAACCTGACCAAAAGTAAGGATTATATTGAAGTGAAGTGAGTGTAGATTTCAAAATATTCATAGAATCAATCAATAGACGGGAAGATGAGTGTAGAGCAATCAGTAGATGGGAAGAGTAGTATAGGAACAGCAAGGAGGCTCAGGGTAACTGATGCACCCCTGGCTGGTTAGACATTTCTTCCTAGAGGAATCACAGTATCTTATCTTTTAGCTACTCTTTTTTGAATATTTTTCACTGTCTTTGTCCAGGGGGCAATAACTGTTGTTCTGTTGTTTACAGAGTAATGTAGGTAAAAATTTAAAACAACATGGAAATTTATGAAGTAATCTTCTCTAGAGATAAACCATTATCAGTTTGCTGCATGTCCTTTCAGATATTTAGCATGCACATAAAATAAGTTGAACAAATAGTCACACACATCTATTTGAAATATGAATTAGTACTTTACACAGTATTCTGAAAAGTAATCCTTTTGAATTACTTAAAGGTAAATTGTGACTTATCCTTTTAGGTAAGTCTGTCTCATCTTGTTATTGACTATGATCCTGTTCTTTTCCATGCCATATTATGATCTAAGCAATCTTCTTTTTATAGGCACACATAAGATTAACAAACATTTGCAATTATTAACAGTGCTGCAGTGAATATCCCTATACCTAAGCACATGTGCCTTGACTGATGATTTCTTCAGATACATTGTAAGAAATGTTATTGGTGTACTAAAGCGTATATGCATTAAAATTTTATGTCTTTTTAGGGTGATTTTGAAAGATTTACCATTGTATAACATATTACCCTTAACATTTTATATTGATATTTTTAATATAGCATATTACATGTATGTGTTAAATGAAGCAAAATATTTATATAATATTTTTAGCAAATGAATATTTGCACTAAACATGGGACCTGATGTACAGACTACTTCCAGGTTTTCATGATGAACTTTAGCCCTGGACCGCTCTCTCTGATCATAATAGCAAATGTTCTAAGACAGCGGTTCTCAACCTGTGGGTCGCCAACCTGTGGGTCGTGACCCCTTTGGGGGTCGCACGACCTTTTCACAGGGGTCGCCTAAGACCATCGGAAAACACATATACAATTACATATAGTTTTGTGATGAATCACTATGCTTTAATTATGTTCAGTTTGCAACAATGAAAATACATCCTTCATATCAGATATTTACATTACGATTTATAACAGTAGCAAAATTACAGTTATGAAGTAGCAATGAAAATAATTTTATGGTTGGAGGTCACCACAACATGAGGAACTGTATTAAAGGGTCACGGCATTAGGAAGGTTGAGAACCACTGTTCTAAGAAGAGGAATTCTGCCACAGTGGATGGGGAATGGGGTCTGGACCAAGAACTATGTGAGCCATGAGAGTGCTTTGGTAAATCTGTTTCTGAATTTGCAATGAAATGGAATTTTACCCATAGATTCTCCCTTCCTGAGTTCTTTATTTTGATTTATCTCTTGAGTTCATACTCGAGTAGTCCTGCCCCCTGCTAAGAGGGTCTACTCTGTACTAAATTCACTTTTTTGCTTGCTTTGCTACCTTACATTACTTTTGTGCTTTTAATAAGTAATACATTTCAATTACGATCCATTCTTGATATTGTAGGGATAAATGGAACAAGCAGGGGCATCTCATTTTATTCTGGGGCCGGGTGTAAACTTAGGATATTTTCTCTAATATTATGCAACTAGAGACCCAGTGCATGAAAATTCTGCACTCGGGGGGTCCCTCTCGCAGTCTGGGACACCTCAGGAGATGTCCACCTGCTGGCTTAGGCTCGATCCCCCAGGAGATAGGGCCTAAGCTGGCAGTCAGACATCCCTCTGGCAGCTCAGGAGACCCTTGAGGGATGTCCACCTGCCAGCGGGGAGTGCGCTAAGCTGCAGTCGGACATCCTTAGTGCTGCCAAGGAGGTGAGGCGGGAGAGGCTCCCACCACCACCACTGTGCTCGCAGCCATCAGCCTGGTTTGTGGTTGAGCAGAGCTCCCCCTGTGGAAGCACACTGACCACCAGTGGTCAGCTCCTGCATTGAGCGTCTGTCCTCTGGTGGTCAGTGCACATGATAGCAACTGGTCTTTCCCGGTTGTTCTGCCATTAGGGTCAATTTGCATATTACCCTTTTATTATATAGGAGTTTCTTTGGAGACTTGGGGCCACAAATCTTTGGGCCTCTGCTGGTAATACAGATTTGAATTAGTAGGTAACTGTGATCATTTTAATACCTTTTACACAAAATAACTAAAGGAAATCTTTTGCTCTGCCCCAAATATTTTACTTCTCCTATCATTTGGAAGTAATTCAGTAGACCAAATCTTATTTTGGTTGATGAAAGGCATTGGAAAACATTTAAAGTACATTTAAAGCTTTGCTCTTGGCTTGTTTGCTGTTAGATTCCATTTAGGTTTTCTTGGTTTTAATATAACCATCACAGATTTTACTGATCAGTTTGTGTGACTTAAGAATAAACTTGCTAAGAAAAATCATCTCTCAATTTTGCAATTAATAGTTGATGTTTTTGTTTTCACATATTCTTGTAGTAAACATTTTCTTTAGCTATAACACATTATATGTTGCTATTATTAGTGAAGAGTTATATACAAACCTGGCTTCTAAAATAATATATTATTTTGTGCTGTAGTGTATTATTATAATAGGATTTCTGCTATTCTCGTTAACACTGGTAATGGCCACCTTGCCTGGATCTGGGCCCCCAGGAGAGTAAGGCCAGATGGCTGTGTACAGCTGTAGGAAGGGTTTCTTTTCTCCTCTTGCAGCTGCTGTGAGGCTTTGTCGCTGGTACCTGTTTTTAAAATGGAATATTTATTTATCTAACAGAAAGATACGGAGTTCAATAAAGATGGTGACTGAAACTAATGCAGTGGAATAAAAACGGATGCTCACTTAGCCCCTTTCATGACTGTCCCTTATTAAAATGATTTCATATTTTGATCCTTCAGGGATCAAAATTCTAATGATGCTATCTCTTGACAGGAGAGTATTGTATTTAAGCAATTTACTGTGAAAAATTGTCATGAAGACAGCCCACGTGAATTAAATAAAAACCCAAAACAATAAAATAACTGTCTTCACTTTGTAGTAAAAAATAAAACACAATAACTCCCAATTCTGGTAAAGCCATTCATTACATGAGTGTCACTAAAAATATTTTTACTGCCTCTTAGAAATAGTTCACTTAACGAAATATTACAGTGTTGCAAGGTTTTTCTTTTCTAAAAAAGACATGAATATTTGAATGAATGTTTTTATCAGATAACTATTTCTACATTTTTAATTCAGATGTGAGTTGAATAGGTACTACTATTTTTGACATGTTGTTCTTAGGAAATGTGTGTAAGGCTATTTCCACTTGTAGATACCCCTCTCCCTGTCGCAAATGCTGATTCCCTTCGATGTCCTTCACCGGACCAGCTCACCTTTAGTGTCTTCTCTGAGGAGGAACTGTCTGAGGATTTCCACTGTTCCTCTCTAAATTTAAAGAGCTTGATATTAAATACATAAAAAACTTTCAGGATGATTTATTTAAAGTCTTTTGAATCTCTTACTTTTGCATCTTTGAAGTAATGATAGTTGAGTTTTCCAATAGAGTGTTATATTTCCTGCAGAAATACCATAATTTGCTGAGTTCTTAATTGATTGAACGGACTGTTTGAATCCTTGCCCTCTTTGGGCATATGTATTATTTGCATTTAATATATTTTTAATCAAAATAGTCTATTTTCTTATTTATTATGTGGTCTTCTGAGTGCCCTTAAGGCTCCTGGTGGTTGTTAGTGGTCAGTTTGTAATGTACATGGGGTGATGGAGTGCCTGGTCTCTGTATTTTGATTTCTGGAAGTATTAATTGCCCTTTGCATTGTATTAAAACCTGAGAGGAATTGTATAATATTAAGGAAAATGAATAAGGATTTGTAGGAACAAATAATTTCAGGAATTGAAGATAAGTTCTTTCCCAAATGCAAAACAACACCCATCTGGCTACGTCTGTTTGATTTATCAGTGGGCTTTGAGTGAACCTCTTAGATACTAAACTCTTAAAAAGTAAAGACTCCCCCAAAATATGGAGAGACAGAAGGGATCATGGTTTCTATGTGTCATCAACAGATACCTTCAACATGTACTTCTTATTCTCACTCCAAATCTATATCCTGTGAATTACTGTAAGCCAGTGGTTCTCAACCTTCCTAATGCCACGACCCTTTAATACAGTTCCTCATGTTGTGGTGACCCCCAACCAAAAAATTATTTTTGTTGCTACTTCATAACTGTAATTTTGCTACTGTAAACAAAATGTAATTATATATGTGTTTTCCAGTGGTCTTAGGCGACCCCTGTGAAGGAGTCTTTAGACCCCCAAAGGGGTCGCGACCCACAGGTTGAGAACCGCTGCTATAAGCAAATTATATTGTGGCTATTTTAATGATAGCGAGTACCTGAGTAAATACTGTGTAGGTGACTGGTACACAGGCACTTGAATGGCTATTCCTCTGGTAGACGTCTCTTAAGACATGAGACCACATGTATATCTTTGTTTTGGTGCATCTGATCATCATTAAAATGTACCTAGGGATAAAATGCTGGAAACAACATATGAATATAAAAGTATTAGATTAGTGAGATTTTTTTCCCTATGTAAGTTTCACTTTGGAATGAACAATTTTATTCCATGATGCTTAGTGAAATGTACCATTTATTTGTATTTTTGTTAGGTATTGATTTGTAGAAACATGAATTGAGAACAGTTTGAGTAATATCATGTTGAGGATTGGCATATAGATTATGCAGTTCATTTATTATAGTGACTTGCCTTAAAATTCAGTTTTCATAAAAAACTTTAAGATAAAAATGTAGACTGGGTACCTATAGTTAATATGACTGACTACCTTAACTTCATTAATATGTGGAACCTGCTAGCCCTTGCTTTTTACAATGTAACAGGCAAGGAAAGGGTTTCTTCTTTTAAGATTCTAAATATTAGATTCCTTTTGTCTTTTCTGATCTGGTAGATTTATGGCACCTCTGTTCCTATTTCCTGGCCTTAGCCTACAGAATCCAACTGATCACACACTCTTTACATAGCCCCTGTCAAGATTTCAGAATTTTCCCCTGTGCTAAATTTAAATTAGCCATGACCAACCAGTTAGTGTTCACAGACATGAGATCTTATATGCCATCTTGCCCTGATGGCACTAAGGCATTTACTTAACACCAAAGCCACAGTGTAATACCAATATAAGCAATATTTTTACTGCTAGAGCTTCTTTGCCGTAAGGCCTTGAGAGGAGGACCTGCTGTACTCCTTCCTCTTTCATTTTCCATAGATTTAACACAATGCTTGTCATGTAATCAGTAATCCACAATGTTCATTTATAAATTTAGCACAGTGCTTGTCATTTACTAAGTACTGAGAAAACATTAGATAGCTCTGAGATTTAAGATATTAATTAGATTATTTTTTTTAAAAAATTTCCACTTAGATATTCCTTCAGAAGCCACTGTTCCTCTCAGTGTTGCTGATAGAAATTAACCTGAGCAGAAGGGAACACAATTTGAGTGCCTATCCTGCATTAAGTCATTTAATTTTATCAACATTGTTGTGAGGTATTATTTGTTTTAGAAATAAAGAAACTGAGATTCAGAGAAATAATTTGGTCAGGTCACATCCTATCTAATAATAGACAAAGATTGAAATTAACCGTACCTCCGCTACACTTCCCATTGGCTAATCAGCGAGATATGCAAATTAACCGCCAACCAAGATGGCGGCTGGCAGCCACGCAGCTGAAGCGAGCAGGACCCTTGCTTGCTGCAGTGATGAAGGAAGCCAAGCTTCCTCCCTGCTGTGGCCGGGCTCTGAGCTCCTCTCTAAGCAACAAAGTTGCAATTATAGAAGCTAAACAAACCCCAGATACCTGCTTTCAGCAGTCCGTGGCCTCGGAGCTGGAGTGGCAACAAAGTTTCAATTATAGAAGGTAAATAAACACCAGAATTAAAAAAAGAAAAAAAGGAGAGGCTGGGAGCTTCAGTCGCTGGCAGGCTTGGCCAGCCTGAAAACCTCAGCCCCTCATCCAGGCTGGCCAGGCACCCCAGTGGGGATCCCCACTCTGAAGGGGGTGTGGGCAGCCTGCAAACAGCCATCAGCCCCTCATCCAGGCTGGCCAGGCACCCCAGTGGGGACCCCCACCCTGTAGGGGGTGTGACCAGCTGCAAACAGCCATCAGCCCCTCACCCAGGCTGGCCAGGCACCCCAGTGGGGATCCCCACTCTGAAGGGGGTGCGGGCAGCCTGCAAACAGCCATCAGCCCCTCATCCAGGCTGGCCAGGCACCCCAGTGGGGACCCCCACCCTGAAGGGGGTGTGACCAGCTGCAAACAGCCATCAGCCCCTCACCCAGGCTGGCCAGGCACCCAAGCGGGACCCCCACCCTGATCCGGGACACCCTTCAGGGCAAACCAGCTGGCCTCCACCCGTGCACCAGGCCTTTATCCTATATAGTAAAAGGGTAATATGCAAATTGATCCTAACAGCAAAAAGACTGGGAATGACTGGTTACTATGACACATACTGACCACCAGGGGGCAGATGCTCAATGCAGGAGCTGTCCTCTGGTGGTCAGTGAGCTCCCATATGGGGGAGCTCTGCTCAGCCACAAGCCAGGCTGATGGCTGCCAGTACAGCGGTAGTGGTGGGAGCCTCTCCTGCCTCCTCAGCAGTGCTAAGGATGTCCTACTGCAGCTTAGGCCTGCTCCCCGCTGGCAAGTGGACATCCCCTGAGGGCAGCCGGGCTGCCAGAGGGATGTCTGATTGCCATCTTAGGCCCAATCTCCTGGGGAGCAGGCCTAAGCCAGCAGGTGGTATACCCCGAGGGGTCCCAGACTGCGAGAGGGCATAGGCCGGGTTTAGGGACCTCCCCCCCGAGTGCACAAATTTTTGTGCACCGGGTCTGTAGTTGCCTATAAATACAGAACCATCATTCAGACTTGAGCCATTGAATTCTTTTCTAATTTAAAAATAGACATATGGTGCTTTCTCAGTTTTAAAGGTTACATTATATTCCATCTTATGGATGTGTCTGTGTTCCCTGAAATAGACAAAGTTACCCCAGAAATTATTTTTTTTTACTTGTTCCCTTGGGAATAGGGAATCAAGGTTTCTGAGTATTACTCTCTTTAAGAGACCAAAACAGACACCCAGAGAAGGTGAACTCTGAAAGCAGTTCTGCAGAAATGAAATCGTAGCAGAAGGAAAAAAATTCCAACAGAAAGGAGCACAGATGGCCCTGAAATGGAAATACATACGTCAAAGGGACAAATGCACCTAACCTGGCCCTTAAATAGGGCTACAGTTCTGTCCCAGAGAAATGCAACAGTGGAATAAACCTTGTTTGGAGACTGTAGCTCAACCTGTGATTCTTTCTTAGGTCATTGAATTCACGTTGACTAGTTTTCTGTTCCTTACTGAATGTTTCTACTATATCACCTTGCAATACTTTCTTTGGAGAATTAGCTCAACCTTCTTTATAATAGACTAGAGGCCCGGTGCACAAAATTGGTGCACGGTAGGGTCCCTAGGCCTGACTGGCAATCAGGGCCAATCTGTGGGGCGACTGGTGGGACGATCGGGGGGCCCCCGCTGGCACGCACCATGGCTGGCCTGGTGCTGCCCACTTGCCGGCCCCACCCCCTGCTGCCGCTATCGTTCACCTCCCTCTGCAAGGTGACTAGTGGGGCAATCAGGTGACCCCACTGGCACCCGCCTTGGAGGCAACCGCAGGGCCATCGGGTGGTGGTGGTGCCAGCCTACTCGCTGGCTGTCCCTGTCCCCTGATTGCCCTGCCACCGCCGCTGCCGGTTGCCTCCCTCTGCGGGGCAACTGGCAGAGTGCCGGGAGCCGGTCCATGCTTGCTGTTTCAAGGGACCTGGCATATATGGCATACTGTTCTTAATATGTTTGCTCACCTTCTTGGCACTATGTGTTTTAACCAAGGTCTCTGAGAAAGGATGTTTCCCCAGGTAGGGATTTTCCCCTGAAGCTAGGGAGGGAATAAAACCTCTTAACTAAGTGCCAGGCGGGTAATTAATCACTTTAACTACGAACAATCGTGCTTAAGCTACATAATCTTTACTCCCTGGAATGAAGATAAGAAACGCCCTAACCTTTGTAATAGAGATTGATAGGATTGAATCAACTGGTATAAATACAGATGCAACAAGACAGCAACACAGAACTTAGAACACAGAACTTAGAATACAGAGCTTAGAACACAGAACTAAGAAGACAGAACCTACACAGAACTAGAGACAGAAGAACTTCGCTGGAGAGAACATGGCAAAAGATCCTGGACTGAACCTGACTACAGAAATGGGCAAGAGAACCTGACTAGAACCTGGTGACTGAACCTGGCTGGAGAACCTGGACAGAACCTGGCTGGAGAGCCTAACAAGAGAACATGGACACAGAACCTGGCTGGTGATCCAAAGCAGAACCTCTCTGGAGATCCAGACCAGAATTTGGCTGGAGATCCTGGCTGGAGATCCTGGCTAGGCTGCTGATCAACTGCACGCTGTCTCCGTGTCCTTCCTTCTTCGCCGACTCCGTCCACACCTTTGGGGACCCCTGGACCCGCTGGGGTTGGACCCCGGCATCTGGCGCCCGAACAGGGACCCCTAGGTAAGCGCCCCACACTCGGGACGGATCGGACTCCACCGTAGGAATAGGGTGGATAGTCTCCGCCGACTCCGTCCACACCTTTGGGAACCTCTGGAACAGGATTCCCTTAGGTAAGCCCCCCCATTGAGAACCCCCACATTCGGGACGGATAGGACTCCACCAGGGTACTACAGAGCCCCCTATAGAGGATAAGTAGGGTAAGAAGGTGGATAGTACAGAACTTAGATTGAGAAGATGTGCCATACTGAGTCCAAAGAAAGAAGACTCTGTATTGATTCTTAGATTGAGAAGATGTGCCATACTGAGTCCAAAGAAAGAAGACTCTGTATTGATCTTTAGATTAAGAAGATGTGCCTTACTGAGTCTAAAGAAAAAAGACTCCGTATTGATCTTTTAACACATATGCTTGCTAGCAGAGGAATTAAGGTTACTCCCAGTCAGACAGAATGTTTTATACAAGAAGTATGTCCATGCTTTCTGAGGAAGGAAAGGTAAATGTAAAGGCATGGGAGAAGGTAGGCCCAAGGGGCCTTATCCTTAACCCCACTGCAGCCTTTACCCCGGGAAAGTGCAGGATTGGCAAGTTCTCCCTGGGGTGATAGATCAGGACTCAGGTAATAGCGGAAAGCAACTGGTATAAATACAGATGCAACAAGACAGCAACACAGAACTTAGAACACAGAACTTAGAATACAGAGCTTAGAACACAGAACTAAGAAGACAGAACCTACACAGAACTAGAGACAGAAGAACTTTGCTGGAGAGAACATGGCAAAAGATCCTGGACTGAACCTGACTACAGAAATGGGCAAGAGAACCTGACTAGAACCTGGTGACTGAACCTGGCTGGAGAACCTGGACAGAACCTGGCTGGAGAACCTAGCAAGAGAACATGGACACAGAACCTGGCTGGAGATCTGAAGCAGAACCTCTCTGGAGATCGAGACCAGAACTTGGCCTGGAGATCCTGGCTGGAGATCCTGGCTAGGCTGCTGATCAACTGAACACTGTCTCCGTGTCCTTCCTTCTTCGCCGACTCCGTCTACGCCTTTGGGAACCCCTGGACCTGCTGGGGTTGGACCCCGGCAGCAGAGTGATTGGGGGGATCCCTCACTGGCACCCGCCTCGGCTGGCCTGGGGGCTGGGGGCAGCTCCTGCATTGAGCGTCTGCCCCCTGGTGGTCAGTGCACATCATAGCGATAGTAACTGACTGTTCCATTGGTCATTTGGCCATTCGGTCAATTTGCATATTAGGCTTTTATTATATAGGATGCTCTTGAAAGTGTGAGTCAACCATGATGCCCTTCCCTTCCCAGACCTTTTTTTCTGTACGAAGAAGACAGCTAATCAGACAGCTCACTTCTGCACACTAGTTCCTAAATAGAGAATCTGGGACTAGGCTCTCTTTAGTTACGTGTTCTAAATCTATATTTAATGCTCAATATTTTTGCTATTATTTTCTTCAAGTGTATTGACACTTTAAAAATATATCTTTCTATATTATCTTAAAACCTTTAAACATCTGTAAACTACATGTTAACTTATTTACCTGGCCTAGTTTTTACCATAAAGAATGCATGCTTACAAAGAATTATTTTCTAGGCCTAATCAGGGAATTATAGTAGAGCAGCAGTTCTCAACCTCTGGGTCGCGACCATCGGAAAACACATATAGCATCTCAGATATTTACATTATGATCCATAACAGTAGCAAAATTA
Source organism: Myotis myotis (assembly GCF_014108235.1). Taxonomy (NCBI): domain Eukaryota; kingdom Metazoa; phylum Chordata; class Mammalia; order Chiroptera; family Vespertilionidae; genus Myotis; species Myotis myotis. The sequence goes on along the minus strand of NW_023416335.1, from coordinate 11,779,319 downwards.
CAGTTATGAAGTAGCAACGAAAATAATTTTATGGTTGGGGGTCACCACAACATGAGGAACTGTATTAAAGGGTCACAGCATTAAGAAGGTTGAGAACCACTGCATTAGAGGAACTTTCATAATAAACTGTCTCTTTGTTTATATGGCTCCCCGGATTTTTTTAAAGACTGTGTGTGTGTGTATAGAGATATCTCACACATGAACATATAACATACACACATACACACACACACACACACACACACACACACACACACACCACTATTACATGGATAAACAAACAGCCTAGGAATTAACAGTAGAAAAGCCAAGTTTGAATCCAGGCTTAACCACTTAGTAATTTGATCTTGAGTAAGTAATTTAGGTTCTCTGAACCTGAATTTTTTTCTCTGTGGATAGGGATGTTGGTTGGCACCTGACATGTTGTATGCCTAGTATGATAACTGACACATTGGAAGTACTCTTGAAGCATGTCTTTTTGTTTGTTGTAAGTCTTATATTAAAGTATGGGTGATAATGCTACATTTAAAAAATAAGCTTAATTTTTTATAATTTCTGAAATGAGTGTGGCTAATTGTCATTGGCTCTGTGTCAGTGACGAATGTTCAGAGAGCATTCTGAAACGATGATCAAAGCCATATATCTAATACCAATTTCAGGTGCTTCTGGCTCTTGGATTGTTGACTTTAAAATGGGAAAGTTGCTTGAGGCAAGAGATATAAAAACTGAACACTCTGCTCCTTGTGGGTGGAAAGTGGAACAAAAGTTAACAACCTTGTGTGAATACTCAAAAAAAAAGAGAGATCTTATACTTTCATGATTAATGTTTATTTTAGAAGTTTATAAATAACAACGTGTATCTCTATATAAAAACCTAAGCAACCGTTTGTCTGGTAGCTATGATGCGCACTGACCACCAAGGGGCAGACACTCAATGCACAGGCATGGAAACATGGAACAGACTGATGAATCTTAGAGGGAAGGGGGGAGGGTGGGAAGAGATTAACCAAAGATCTTATATGCATACCAGAGGTCCGGTGCATGGATTCGTGCACCGGTGGGGTCCCTAGGCCTGGCCTGTGGGGATTGGGCCAAAATGGCTGTCCAACATCCCATCCCCCGAGGGGTCCCGGATTGTGAGAGGTTCCATATTACATTTAGTTTTCATCTCTCCCTCTTCTCCATGTTACTGTTCCTCAGCCTTTCCTGGTCTTTCATGAACTTGACACCTTTGAGGAGCACTGTTTAGTTATTTTATAGACTGTTACTAAACTTCTGTCAGTGTAATGTTTTCTCATGATTAGATTGAGGTTTACCTTTTTGCTAAGAGTACCATGGAGGTGATGTGCTCTTATCTGCGGATCTCAGGGAATACGTGATGTTGATGTGTCTTATTACTTCTGGTATTGTTCACTAAAACAAGGACTTTTAACAGAAAATAACATTGGCTAAAATATAATCTCATGTAATCTGCTTATATGAAATACAAACTGAAGGACTTTAACCTTGTGTAAATTTAAATTCCTATATTTAATTGCAGAATCTGTTAGCCGAAAAAGTAGAACAGTTGATGGAATGGAGTTCCAGGCGCTCAATCTTCCGAATGAATGGCGACAAATTCCGAAAATTTATAAAGGCACCGCCTCGAAACTATTCTATGATTGTTATGTTCACGGCTCTTCAGCCTCAGCGGCAGTGTTCTGTGTGCAGGTAATCAAGCATTTAAAATTTTAAAAAACTACTATCCCGTGCTTATATATTTACTTTATTATATGAAAGGTAAATGTACATAATAGAATAAAACAGTTGTTCATTGTTTTATTCACATATAACTATGAGCATTTAAAAGTAAGCTAAAATCATTGTGTCCTAGGAAATGACATTGATAGGCCAATATTATTTTATTATGTAACATATTTATTGACCATTTTCATATATAATCATGAAAAATAGTTATTAGTATGTCCTATCTAAAGATAAGAATATGATAGAATTTGGTTTGAATAATGCCTTGTAGGTCACCTAATTATATCTTGTAGACAGTGAAGTAGTCCCTTTAGACTAATGTAACAGTTTTATAGAGAGGACACACTTACTAGGGAAGTCCATTTAGTTTTCAATCTCTCCAATGACTAGAACTTGCTTCCTGTGAAACAGAAGTAAACAATTTGAAATGCATGAAGTATTTTTCAGTAGAAATAGCCTAAAGAAAATTTTGGACAAGTACAAATATAATACATATGTAGCAAATGCTGTTTTTTAATGGAACTTTTTATTTTGAGATAATTGTAGGTTCATGTGCAATTGTAAAAAAAATAATGCAAACAAATCATATACCTTTTACCTGTTGGTCCTCAGTGGTAACATCTTGCAGAACTATACGCACTCTCACCAGCAGGGTGTTGGTAGCGATACAGTCAAGATACAGAACAGGTCCATCCCCATAAGAATCTCTCTTGCTGTCCTTTATTGCCACCCCCATGTCCATTCCACTCCCAACCTCCAAAATTTGTTCTCTATTTCTGTATTTTGTCAAGACTATTATGTAAATGGAATCATACAGTGTATGACCTTTTTAGTTTGCTTTTCATTCACTTACTATAATTCCCTCAAAATCCATCCAAGTTGTTGCATTTATCAATAGTTTAATCTTTTTTTTTTACTGAGTAATATTTTATGATACGGAAATACACACTTTAACCACCCATCTGTTAAAGGACATCAGTGTTGTTTCTAGTTTTTGGCCATGATATATACAACTGCTGTGAAACTTCTTATACAGGTTTTTGTGTGAACTTAAGTTTTTGTTTCTCTGGGATAAACACCAGACAGTATAGTGCTTGGGTTATATGGTGGTTGGCTGCTCAGCTTTACAAGAAACTGTCTAAATGTTTTCCAGAGTGGCTGTGTCAGTCTACACATCCACCAGCAGTGTGTAAGTGAGGTCGTTTTTCCATCTCCTCACCAGCACTGCTGTTGTCACTTAGATAGAGATGGAGTGCTGTCTCATTGTGGTTTTATTTTGCATTTCTCTAATGGCTAATGGTATTAAACATCTTTTTATGTGCTTATTTCTCTTGTCGAATATTGTTTTGCATGCTTATTTATCATCCATATATCTTCAGTGAAATGTGTATGTTTTTTGCCCATTTCTAATTGGAGTTCTCAGAGTTTTTTATATATTATAGATGCTAGTTCTTTATCAGATATGTGTTTTTCAAATATTTTCTTCCAGTCCATGGCTTTCTTTTCATGCTCATAATGGAAAGCTTTGCAGATTTTAATTTTGGTGAGCTTCAATTTATAACTTTTTCTTCTTACAGTCTCACTTTCCTTGTAAAATTGAAGAACTCTTTGCTTAGCCCTAGATCCCCAAATTTTTTCCCTGTTTTTTTCTAAAAGTTTAGTTTTAAATTTTGATCTGACCTTTGAGAGAAAGCATTCAGTCTTTCATCATTGAGTATGATATAGCATCATTGAGTATGATATAGCATCATTGAGTATGATATAGCAATAGGATTTTTGTAGATGGCCTTTATCAAGTTGAGGGAGTTCTTTATTTGTAGTTTGCTCAGCGTTCTTATCCTGAATGGGTGTTGGATTTTGTTAGGTTTTTATTGATGTGAATTAATATGATTTTGCTTCTTTAGCCTGTTGATATGGTGAATTACTTTGATTTTCCAATGTTGGACCAGTCTTATAATTTGGAAGAAATCCCACTTAATTGTGGAATATTATTCTTTTTATGCATTGCCGGATTCTGTTTGCTAATATTTTGTTGAAAATTTTCACATCTAACTTTATGATAGATATTGATCTGGGTCACTTTTTATATCATTTTAATGCTGTTTTGTCTAGTTTTGGTACCAGGGTAATATTGGCCTCATAAAGTGAATCGGGAAATGTTATCTCCTCATTTATTATTCTGGAAGAGATTGTGAAAACTTACACAATTTTAGAAGATTGTGTTACTACTTCTTTAAATGTTTGATAGAATTCTTCAGCAAAACCATTCAGGCCTAGAGATTTTTTTTTCAGGAGACTTTAAATTGAATACTCCATTTCTTCAATGGTTAAGGACAGCTGTTGTTTGTCCTTATCCATTGTCTGTTTCTTCTTAGCTGACCACTTGACCACTGTTTTCTGAAAAACAATTGTTTTTTGTGTGGTAACTCCACGTCCAAACTCTGCACATTGTATATTCATCTGTAGACTTTTTAAAAAATGTCTGAGTCATTGTTAGCTCTAGTAGACATGGACGTTATTAGTGACATGGTCAATGAAAAAGACAAAACGGTTCTGTCCAAAGAAGTTTGCAGAAAGAGAATTTCAGTGTTCTGAAATTTTCAAGGATCTTATCACAACCTGATAGTGAGTATATAATAGAGCATGGCTCACAGTGGGCAGAGAGGATAGTGAACAAAAGTATTTTGAAAAACAGCACTTCAGATGATTCCGAGTTTCTCTCCTATCAAATTTGAGGACCAGTACTCAAGTGAGCATTAATACTGCTCTCAGAATTGGGCTAGCACGTATGGATAGGGAAGGTATGTATATCTTAAGGGATGCTGTGAAGCCCTAGGCAGGAAAAATACCACCTTAATTGACATTTTTGTGTAAGAGATATTTTCCCTCAAACTACAAAATGTCCTTTGACATGCTGTAATACCAAATATGTTTTAGGAAAATCATTTTCTTGTACCTAAAAATTGAATTAATTGAATTCCTATATTCACTACTATGTGGAAAAATATATTTATTTGATCATTGTATTTCTGGCAGGTATAGTCTAGAAATACCTTATTACCAAAGTATTTATTTCACAGTTACATATACTTGAATATATTCTGATAACATTAACCATAATATACTGTTAAATGATTTTACGTAACATTATGTTGTTAAATGAATTGTTAAATATGGACCCTTAATTTTGTTTGTTTGTTTATTGATCCTAGAGAGAGGAAGGGGGGGTGAGAGAAAGAAACATCAATTGGTTGCCTCCCACATGCACCCTGACTGAGGATTGAACCTGCAAACTGGGTATGTTTTTGGTGTATGTATGGGATGACACCCAACCAACCGCGCCACACTGGTCAGGGTTGGACCCTTAATTTTTTTAAATAACAGAGCTCAAAATAACCTTTATTTGTTTGCTTATTATAGCCTATCTATATAATAAAAGCCTAAGCGACCATTGTGGTGGAACGACCAGAACAACCAGTCCCTATGATGCGCACTGACCAACAGGGGGCAGACGGTCAATGCAGGAGCTGCCCCCTGGGGGTCAGTGCGCTCCCACAGGGTGAGCACTGCTCAGCCAGAAGCCGGGCTCAAGACCGGCGAGCACAGCACCGGTGGCAGGAGCCTCTCCCGCCTCCACAGCAGAGCTAAGGAGCAGCGAGCAGGCAGGCGTTAAGGAGCGAGGGGTCTTGGACTGCAAGAGGGATGCCCGCCCCCACGAATTTTGTGCACTGGGCCTCTAGTTTTGTAATGCAAGTTTATATTTTAGAATAATTTTAGATTTATGAGAGAAAATGTGTGCAGTAACTATAAAAAATTAAGATAATTTGTAAATGGGTGGTAGGTTGTTAGAGAAGCGAGAAAGAACGGGTGAAGCTTTGGAAAGGAATAAAAAATGTAGAGTCAATATATGGTTCCCATACCCAGACATTCTGATTTGCTTTGGGATAGGCCCAAGGCATTGACATTTACACAGACATGATCTAGGTAATTCCAGTACGACCAGTAGTGAGAAAGGGAAGATAAAAAGCAAGTTCATGGTTCATAGTTTTTGTTTTCCTTGAGGAGCAATGGGATTGAGAAGACTAGTTGGATGACCATATAGCTTTGAGGATCCTTTGAAACCAGAATACCCAACTTCTTAGTGAGGAATCTATAGAGTTAAACCATTTTCTGCCCCAATACTCAGCAACTTAGGAGCAAGAACACCTTCCTTAGTGGTCAACATGTTTGGCTTATGGCGTAAAGGGGGTTAGGCAAGTGCTTGAGAGTGCTAGTGAGACAGTATTACTATTTGAAATGTGTGGTCATGGGTTCAAAGTTGGATAGTGGATCAAAGGAAGCCAGGGAACAGCTGATAAATTAGGTGTGAAAGAATTAAGTTCTATTTTAATGAGAGTGAAGAACAGATTTTGTGTAAAAATAGGATGGGGTTGAAAATTAAGAAGATATCATATAGGGTTACTTAATAAATAACTTGTAAGTAATTTACTGAAGTATAATATAGGTGATTGTTGATGTAGAGAAACTTATAGGGCTGTGGTAATGTCTAGATTAAATCATGTGTGCTGAAATTGTTCAGGGTGATAATGGAGTTGGAGAGGAAGAAAGTTAAGTGAGCTGATAGAGGGATGCCTTGGGGTTTGTTAGATGAGGATGATACATTGATATTATAGAGTCATAGAATTGTCAAAGGAAGATCTGTTAAATAATTGTGGATGAGCAGTGTTCTGAGATTTACTGTTATGGAGCCAAGAGAGTACTGTGACCCATAGGAAAGTTGGCAGAGTAGATCAAAGAGATCTCAACTAAGTAAAGGTAAAGTGTTGAGAAAAATTATTCAATTATATTCTCATATTCTAAATTTAGCCTCAAAGGGAGTTGTAGATTCATTGAAAGAGACATCCTATCATAAGCAGTCATTTTTTTTTTTTAACATGAATTAAATTCTAGGTTCTGTGTCAATGAAATTTTGGGCCATTTTTAATAAAACTGCTATAATTTTTATAATTCTGTAGAATATTTGTAAAAATTTATAGTTATAATTTTAAAATGTTTGTGCTTTCATTTGTGAGACTTTCTGCTTTTTCTTTAAGATATTTTCTTCTAAAGTTAATGCACACTTAGATTCTTCAGTTGCTTTAGGCTGATGAATGAGCTGTTGGCTTCCTTGTGAGCCCTCTGAGCAAATCATGCTGCTCTTCCTTCACACAGTCAGTTTATTCACAAATTTCAGAATTCAATTCTCACCTTCTTCAGTGCTAGCATTGAACTCCTGGGCCAAATAAAGTTGTTAATTAAGACTACTCAATACAATTCTCACCTCCCTCCCCTAAGTGTTAACTCCAACTTCCTTTATCAAATTTTATTAAAGGGAATATTACCCATAATTGCTAAATCTTTTAAATGTATTCTACCACAAACTCACTCATCTCTTACAGAAGTCACAAAAAATTCTAAGAACAAAATATCCTCTTCTAAGGTTATTACTATGGATCAATAAGTATAAGAAGAAAACGTCCAGATGAAGGAAAATAAAAATGTACATGTAGAGTCATGCAGGATGCATGTATAACCAAAGTTTTGTGATGTCTTGGAGATTAATATATTATTAGACTCAAAAGAAATGAAAATTTTAGTGATTAAAAAGATATTTTATAAGTGAGTGGAATAAATTGTTACATTTACATATTAAATGTTAAGTGGCTAACATCCATCTCATCTGATGAAATAAAATTATTGTTTACTATGTGTAAACTATTAGAGTTACATGTTGTCATATATATTAATATGTGATACATATGAAAAAAATATATATATATACACATACTGTGGCCTGGTGCACAGATTCGTACACATTGAACGGAAATTAATTAGAAGAAATATTTTAATATCTCTATTTGCCCTTTCTCTATAATAGAAGTGTCAATTAAATTCAGGATTGACAATGACAGATTGAAACACACACACATGCAATTGGTGCCCACGAGAGCTTTATATGTATCATGCATGTGCGAGTCAACATTTATTTTTATTTATTTATTTTTTAAATATATCTTTATTGATTTCAGAGAGGAAGGGAGAGGGAAAGAGAGACAGAAACATCAATGATGAGAGAGAATCATTGATTGGCTGCCTCCTGCACATCCCCTACTGGGGATCAAGCCCACAACCTAGGCATGTGCCCTTGACCAGAATTGAACCTTGGCCCTTCAGTCCACAGGCTGACGCTCTATCCACTGAGCCAAACCAGGTAGGGCTCAACGTTTATTTTTAAATTGCCAGTGTGCGCCATATGTACCTGCAGGTCAGTTGGACGTACATATGTACTGTCTGTCACTTAGCCTTTTATATATAACTAGAGGCCTGGTGCATGAAAATTCATGCATTTGGGGTGTGGGGGAGGGGGATCCCTCAGCCTGGCCTGCACCCTCTTGCAGTCCGGGAGCCCTCAGGAGCCTAAGCCACAGTCTGGCCTCCCTCTGAGGGAGGCGACTGGCTGGCTGATCAGGGAATAGTGCCTGCCAGAGTGGCTGGTCACCACCTCCAATCGTTGTCTTCTCCCTCTGCCCGTCCCCTTCCTCTGCCCACTGGCATCCGCCTTGGCTGGCCTGGTGCCGTCCACTCACTGGCCCTGCCCCCAGCAGACCTGTCATTCCGCCTTTTGGTCACTTTGCATATTAAGCTTTTATTATATAGGATAGATAGACTAGAAGCCCAGTGCATGAGATTCGTACACTTGGGGAGGGTCCCTCAGCCCCGCCTGCGCCCTCTCGCAGTCTGGGAGCTCTCGGGGGATGTCCGACTGCCAGCTTAGGCCTGCTCCCCATGGACATCCTCAGTGCTGCCGCGGAGGCGTGAGCCTGGCTTCTGGGTGAGCAGTGCTCCCCCTGTGGGAACACACCACCAGGGGATAGCTCCTGCATTGAGCGTGCCTCCTGGTGGTCAGTGCATGTCATAGCAACCACTCTTTCCACCATTTGGTAGATTTGCGTATTAGCCTTTTATTATTTAGGGTATATATATATATATATATACACACATATATATATACATATATATGCATACATATATATACATATAGTATATATATAATACTATAAAGGTTAGGTCTGAAAAAATTCATTTTATAGATGAGAACCTCAAAGCTGAGAGATTTGATTTACCCAGTCACACAGCTAATACCTGTCAGGGTTGGGATTTGTGGCTCTGGAGCTAATAGAGTTTGATGCTTTTTTAAAGTGTACACATTTATCATTGCCTTTATCCTGTGAACTGTAATTTGCATTTTGCTTTTGTGTTTCCAATTAAGATTACTAATTTTTTAGGGCAGGAATCCATCGCCAGCATTTATTAAACTCATTAGATCATGAAAAGCTTTTATTCAGGGTAACATCTCATAACAGGAACAGGCACGTTGGAAATAGCTGGCCAAAACTGCGCAGAAAGAGCTATCAGCCTTTTGTTTCATTAAAGCGAGGCCACGTCTCTTATGAGATTAGATTTTAAAGTGAGCACAGAAGGTGAAAATTGTGTATAGATAAAATTACCCTTGTACATCACTTAATGCTCTTGTAAGTGCTTGGTAAATGGTTTGGGGACTATAGTCCTTATCATTTCCTCTGTTTCTTAGATAATATTTCTCTATGGCCTTAATTATTGTCACCCTAATATGCTTGTCTACAAGAACAAAAGGTTTCACTTCTTTGTCAAAGACTGGCAAACCCTCATGGTATTCACACACTTTTTGCCTGGTTTAGCTAATACATAAGAACTGTTTCAAGCTTGATTGAATCCAAGACCAGTTTAATATAAAGGATTTTCTAGGGTTATTGCTGAGCTCAATCTAGTTTATTATTTTTTAAGTTAAGGCATATGATATAACTTAACCATATTAAATTTCTTCCTTGGTGTTTCTTGCTGAGAGTGGATAACCCCAACTCTTTTCAGTGACCTTTCAGTTGTCTGTGTTCCTTGGTAGCAGTCTCTGAGCTCCTTCTGTTTTCTATATTATTGGTATATTAAGTCCAGCATTAGTCCCCTATCTTAATTTCAAACTATAGAAAATTGAAACAGTAGTGCAAGGATACAGTCTACCTTTTACCAAGATTTACGAATTATCAACATTTCGACACATTTGATTTTGCTCTTCTAAGTATACATCAAACATGAGTCACATATCAGCAAATGTACATATAATTATTGGACGTCATGAAATATACCTGCTATGTACTGGAGTATGCATCTATTAAGAAAAGGGAATTCTTACCTTACCATTATTATTTTTAAGTGAATTGACTTATTTCAATAAAATCTTACTGTACTGTCCATATTTAAATTTTATATTTGTCTCCAAATATTTTTTATAGCCTTTTCTTCCTATTTGGGATGTTGTCAAAGTTCATAAATTGCACTTGAATGTTATACTTCTTTATTTTCTTTTCACTTTTAAAATTCTTGTTTTAAAAAAGAATCCAGGCCAGTTGCCCTGGTTTGGTGTCCCATGCTCTGGATCTGTCTGTTGTTTGTTTCCTTGTGATTAAATGCAGTTATTACTTTTTGCAGGAGTCCTATTGCAATTATTTGTGTACTTATTGCATCATCTCAGGAGGCACCTAATGTTAGGTTCTTCAGACGCCAGTGATGAAATCTATCGCCTCATTAGGGTGACGATCTCCACATTTTGTGTTGTTTAAACATGTCCTTTTTCCCGTGTAATAAGTAATTGGGGAGGGGGATACTTTGAGATCTTGTAATTATCCTGTTTCTTAGTACCGTTTCACCCAGTGATTGTAGCATCTGTTGATAATCTTTGCCTAAATTTGCTACTGGTGATTGTGAAGTGATTTGTTTTTTAAATTCTGTCGGTCCTTCTATATTAATTCCTTGAGCTGCTCAAAAAAGGAAAGAGAGGTGTAGGTAAAGCTCACCTTTATAGGTATAGTATCTCTAAGGTTCTTATTTTATTCACTAATTCATTACTATGGTTATTCTTCTTCATTGTTCAATTTACCCTAAATTTGACCTGCATGATGCTTCTCTATTGGTCATTGCTTTCTGGCTTAACAAGATACTCTAAGCCTACTTTATAGTTTATCTGCAACAGTGACATCTTAGTTGGGAATGGTGTTGACAGTGGTAGATGCCAGTAGTAGCCCTGAGAGGAGTCATAGGGTAATATAGTCAGTTTGCTAGAAATGGATGGGGACAATCCCTGAGTAATATGGTCTCCTCCACAAAGTAAACAGGCCAAGTTCTGGTAAGAGTCCCAAGTCCAGTTAGCACTGCATCTTCTGCTTGAAATTGTACTCAGTTCCAGGTGGGTGCCTTGCAGTGTTAATTACAGTAGTGGAGTCAGGTAGCTGTAGTGGTGATCTGTGTCTATGACTCTGTTTCTATTCTGCTTGTTCATTGTTTGTAGATATGTATACATTGCCATGTTATTGTTTATAGTTTGATCTTCTTTTCTTCTTCTTAAATAAGACCATTTAACATTTCATATGATATGGTTTGGTTGTGATGAACTCTTTCAGCTTTTTCTTGTCTGGGAAGGTCTTTATCTGTCTTTTTATTCTAAATTTGCAGGGTAGAGTAATCTTGGTTGTAGGTCCTTTCTGTTCATCACTTTGAATACATTAGAGTTGTTTCCTAAGGAAAGGTAAGTACTTAGGTCGGAGGAAAGTATAGATGCACAGGAAATACAGAGCGTAATGAGCACAACCAGCCTCTTGGATTTATCTTACCGAGCAGTGAATTAAGCAGTCTATTGCAGGGTGATAGGGAACTGCTGATTTCTCAGGTCCTCAGAGGCACTGGGTCTATTCACTAGTAATATATTCCATTGTACTCAGTAGGGTCCTGGGCATGTGTAGCACAACCCGAGAGAAATCACTGTTACAGTCTTCCTGTGTGGTGCTGTTTGCAGCAGTTAGATTTTTTCTTCAGGACCGTAATTAACAGGTTGTTCTGCTCACACTAGATCTCTCGTTATATCTATCACTGTCTATAGAAATTGATTAATGTGGGGTTTCATGAAGACATACTTTGGAATTACCATGCAATCTGTATTTATATACATATATACTTCATTATAAAATATGAGTATAAAAAGGATACTTTGGGATTTTTGATATAAATCTGTGATCTTATAGGGCATTAAAGATAAAAATTAATGTCATGGGGAATATATTAAATATATGCAGCTACAGATGAGTTAATTCTTTTTAGTTTTACATAACCTTTAAAATGATTATAATATAAAAAGCTATAGCATTTGGATTAAATGATTTTTTATTCCTTCTTCCCATAATAAAAATGGAGAAGATTTTCTAGAACAAATTGATCGGAACTGTGCCCTGCAGTCATTGCTTAAAGCTTCCCTAATGTTTCAGTGCAACCTGACTGCCCTCTTCAGGTTGCATGTGAACATGTTAGAACAATTTACTGAAGTAATAAAATTAGGCCTAATAATCCTGTGAATTCCCCAAACAGAAAATATTTGTTTTAATTAACAATGTTGGAAATATACTTACTTGACTGAAACATTGGGAGCATTTGTGGTTTTCAGATTTCAATTTAGATGGCAGTGAAGTTTGAAGTGTGCTAATAAGCCTAGTGATGCCTTCCTTTGCTCGTTATAACGTCCAAGCTGACACCAACATTGGCAAGAATCCACTGAATTTCTTATTTGTCGTTAGTTAGGATTCTTCTGTCCCCTACTAGTCAGTAAGAAGTTGGACTGAGGGGATAAGTGTAATGGAGTTAAGTTTAGAAAACAGAGTTTATGTTATTGGGGCACATTCTTTCTAATCAGTCTTTTATACTCTGAATAGATTTCATCAACATGAAATTCGTATTTCTCAGGCTCAATGATTTTTTTTTTATAACAAACAAATCTGTTCAGTGACCATATTGCTAGTGAATTACACCCAACAGAAGCAAGCCCCCATTTTCCTTGTCAGTATTCAGTTTTCTATAAGTATTTTATTTGTGTTGAAAAATGTAATTTGCTTGGCTCCCCTAAATTCTCTATTCAAGGTAGATATATTCCTAAGTAGAGAAACTTGTGTAGAAAATTTTTCTGGTTACTTTGGTGCTCTAGTTTCTAAAGGAGAATATGTAAGAAATAGGTCATATCTTCATTTGTAGTCTATTTAAATAGCTTCATATGTTTTCCCAATTAGACCCTTATAATAACACTAGAGGCTCAGTGGGGTCTGGCCCACCTGGCTGGCCAGGGGGAGGATCCCAGGGGGTTGGTTGGCCGGCCCTATCTCCTGGTTGAACTCCCAGTTGAACTCTAGGTCAAGGGGACAATTTGCATATTAGCCTTTTATTGTATAGGATTCTGAGTGGTTTCCAAACATTTATTTTCTCTTACTCCAATACATTATACACACTGTTGCCAGATACGGCTTTCCTCATTAGCATTTTGCATAATCCCCTTCATTCAAAGCACTCCTCATTGTTCACTGTTTACAGAATGAAGGCAAGGTCCTATTTATCTCTCCACCAGAAGAGAGCTTCCAGTCGTTTATTTTCTAACAGTGAACACTAATACATATTTCAGACGTGGCAGTCTTTGTTTACACTAATTCTGTTACCTTAATATTCTTTCTGTTCTTTCTTATAATTTTAGTCCCTCCATTCTTTTGAGTAGTTTTACATTTTATATTCACCTTGTCCAACTGCCCAAGTCCTCCTCTATATTTCACATAGCACCTCTGATTTGCAACCTTTTAAAATATCTGTATCATATTTATGTATTAGTGTGTGTCTATTCCTTTCTATAACAAGCTTCTTACAGGTGGGGACCTGAGATATACTTCTTTATTATTGCAGCATATATTAAAATGCTGAATAAATAGCACTGATAATTAAGATCTAGATTCTTTATTTGCATGACATTGACATGAAGAACATGATTGATAGTCATTACAACCTTTTAAGTCATGACCACTGGTCTTGACAAAGAGCATTTATTTTTGATGGTACATAGATTTAAAGTGTTTATTTTTTTCTCCCTAAGACCACCAATAAAGTAAAGCAAATTAGTTTTACAAGAGACATTATTGTGGGACTTAAATCCGACTAAATGGACTTTAGTCAGACTTTCCAGAGTTCAGAGTCTCTAATGATTCATTAGCTTTAGGGTATAAATGATATTGACTATTTAGGAAAGGATATTATTCACCATCACCATCCTCAAACCTTTATTAAATGCCTGTTCTTTACTGGGTCCCAGCCATTGAACAGTCAATATGTAAACATAATGTGCATAATATGATACAGATATATACTTAAAATAAGTAGCAGTGCACAGTAACAGAATTTTCATTTCAGATAGTTACCTGAACACATATGGTAGGGGTAGAGATGGGAATGACTTCTGAGGGAGAGGCAGCTTTTGAAAGAAGTGAAGGCGTTCCAAACAAAGGATTTAATTCTTAAAGAATGAGCATGGGATGTCATACAGCAGAGAGGCCCTTTGAGTATAGTATGTTCATAGAGACATAGATAGTAGATGTGAGCTGTGCCCCGGGGATGGAGGATCTTGTCTTCTACTCTGCCTATTGTCTTTATGATGCAGGCGTTGGGACACTTTCAGGATTTGGGAACAGATGATGGATTGATCATTGAGAAGTCAAGCTGAAAAAGTAGATGATACAGAGTTTGAAGGCAAAATGAAGTCATTCTCTTTGACTCATCAATATTCCTTATCACATTTTATTATTTTCCTCAGAGTACTTGGGACTATCTGAAATTTTGTGTTTCCTTTTCTCACTGGCATTTTTTTCTCCCTGAGATCAGGGACCTTGTATACACTATTCACTCCTGCATCAGCTGACAGGTTGTTGGCACTCCTGTGTATTTGTGGACTGAATTAACGAGTGAATGAATGTATGTATGCTTAGTAGAGTCTAGTAGGTCTGTGTTAGGTTCAGACCTTATGAGGAAAAGAAATTGAACATTATCTCTGTTTTATGTAATTCCATTAGATACTATACACAGATGTTGAATACTAAAATTTGATTCTCCCTGCGTATTTTTTCAGAACAAAGCATTTTCATTTCTTAGAATATCATAAAAATGCCATTTTTTTGCTGATTTGCTATTTCCCTAAGTTATATTTTAAAAGAAAAATTATTTTGGTGTAAAATTATATAGATTTTTACTATAATTCCATTCTTCTAATGATTTTTTTAAGGTAACATTGGTCTCTTAAAGGTTTATTAGTGTGCAAAGAGGCTCAGACCTACTCCATTGTCAGGGTCAAGTCACTGTATGGTTATTATACATTTTTTCTTTGAAAATCAGTGATGAGTACTTACCAGTAATATTGTATGTATTCCACGTGACACAAAAATCAGATCAGATTTTAGGGCACCTGTTGCTTTTAGCTCATTTTTATTTTAGTGTTGGAAGAGGAGGGAGGCCCTGTTTTATGTGGAGTGAGAAAGACTGTACGCTGTGCATTCCTCCAGTAGACGGAGGTGTTCTCATTCATACCCAGCATCAGTTGCCAGCATCTGAAGTGCTTTCCCTCTGCAGGCTTCTGGGCTTAGTTCCTGCTCTCTGAACTGTCCATTCTCTAGCTTTCAGTCCTTGGGATTTGAGCTTTACTGTCACTTCATGTGAGCAAACTTTTATGACCACACCGTGTAAGTAGGTCCTCCTTATTTCCTATAATATCATTCACTGCACTTTCTCCTCAGTGGACATTTTAGCTTTTAATTATTTGTATGTATTTTATTTTGGTTGTTTATTATGTCTTCTCGCTAAAAAAAAACACAACTCTTTGAGAGCAGACCTTGAAGATTAGCTCACTTTCTGCTCAATAAATGCTTTTTCAGTGAATTACAATTAAATCTTATTTAACAACCGAAACTTTAAAAGTTTGTAACTATTTTCATTGTACATATTCTAAAAATATACTATATAATTTTCTGCCTACTGATTACAATGCAGTCCTCAGCTAATCATTACAATGGTCAATTTTTAGACTATGCTCTAATAAAATGATGCCCTTAAGGTAAATGACCTCAGATTATAGCCCTGTTCATATGTAGCCATTTTAAATATATATTTTAATCACAGAATTACTATGTGCTCCTTTTAATGGAAAAAGGGCCTACAATGAACAACTACATTCCCTAGCCCTTGTGCTCATCTGCAGTCTTGGCCATAGGCAATCACTAGTACCCCTTTGTATTTCCTTCTGGTGATTTATTTCATATCTCTAAAAGTTATTCTTATAACAGTATTTCATAATACTCATATTAATTTCCTGCAAAGACTTGATCTTTACATTTCTTGCTGTGATGGGTGAGGATTTAACTCATTTCACCCCTTATCATTTTTGTAGCTTTTTATTTTTTTTACTATTATATTCTTCCTTTCTTGTCCATTAACTATAAGTGATATCTCTTGATTCCTTCATAACATGAAGATTAGCAGGTGCACCCTTTCCCATCACCTCCCCTTCTTCCCTTTTATCTACCAAGTTGTGATCACTGTATTTACAT
Source organism: Myotis myotis (assembly GCF_014108235.1). Taxonomy (NCBI): domain Eukaryota; kingdom Metazoa; phylum Chordata; class Mammalia; order Chiroptera; family Vespertilionidae; genus Myotis; species Myotis myotis. The sequence continues at coordinate 11,763,051 of NW_023416335.1, read as the reverse complement.
GTTGTCATAGTTGATAGCATTTACTTTCTGTACTGTAACTGTAATTATGTCTGTACTCTGTGTATAGGTTTATTTAGAAAGTTAAAAGGTAATAGGCAGCATTTATATTATTTGTACAAAAATAGCATTGTCTGCAAAGTAGTAGGTTATGATTAGGATTCCTTTTCTACAGCACCATTGTTTATGTCCCCTGTTCCACTGAAAAGAAATTGTTCAAAATAACCTTTTTTCATCAGTTAATCAAAATTATGATACATTTTAATTTGCATTACATTTAGATCTTACCTTTTATGTTCATTCCACTGTTGTTTTTCTTGTTGTGGGGCCAAATGTCTTACTGTAGTCTTAGTATCTTCCAGCTCTTTCTGATTCTAATGATTGCTTAGAATCTATTCTCTTCATCTTGAAGGCCAAGTAAAGGCCTGTTCTAATTTGTACTTCAGAGCCTTCTTATATATCTTCCACTCTTCCTACCTGACCATACTTCTAGCTGCTCTATTCCCTACCTTTTAGAGCTTCTGACATAGTCTCAGGCTTTCTTCTTTTCTTTTTATTCATGTTACCTTTTTATCAATTATATGCTAAGGTGATCTCACATTTCTTAGATTCCTTAGAACATATTTATTTCAAGCTTAATTATTTTGATATAGAATTTAAGATTGAAAAAAAAAAAACATGCCCTCAGAACTTTGAAGGAATTGTCCTGTTATCTAGTGTTGCTAATAACCAGTCCAATCCCATTCTCCTTGGTAGCCTTTGTTACATATGTTTTATTTTGAAAACTTTTAGAATCTTCTTTTTTATCCATAATGTTCTGAAATGTCATAATATATATAGGTGTTGGTCTTTTCTTATTCCTCTTACTCAGAACCTGGGAAATAATTTTAATTTGAAGACTTAGTCTCCTTGAATTGTGTTATGTCTCCAGAAATATTCCCTTTAATTTGTCTCTCTTTTCACTCTCGGCCTCTTTCTGCTTGAAAATTGTCTTTATTGGATTAAATCTCTAGGTCCCTTCCTCTCCCTACCCTCAATAGAGTCCACCTGTGTCACTTTTTGTTCTGTGAATTTTACTGATCTCCATCTTCTGATATTGGTATTTAGGTTGAACAGTCATATTTAAAATTTGTAAGTACTCTCTTATTTTCTTTGTTCCCTCTTTACATTACATTGTTCTTTGTGTGTGTGGCTACATTTGGGAGAAGCAGTCTGCAGTGGGCCCCAGCATCCTTGCATGTTCTCACTGCATAGACCAATAATTCAGTGTTGTGTGTGCAGGGACAAGCCTTAAGGAGCGAGCTCATGTCTCCCCTGTTATCACTCGCTGTAAAAACAGTAAGTCCCTCAAACTCAGCATTTCTCTCAGGTAACACTGTCTTTTGTGTGTGCAGGCATCCACAAATATCCTTTTGTGTCACTCTGTGAGGCGTGGGGGCACAGGGAATTGATGCAAATAACATGAAGTAATAATGTCCTTTGTCTCTGACCCAGGAGTCTCATGTGTTCTACCAGCATCCATGAAATAGTCTACAGGCTAGCTTGTTAATTATCGAGATAACATCTCAGACCCTGTCTCTGCTGCTTCTGATCCAGTATTTTCCTAGCTTGGTCATGCACCTCAGTGTCCTTGGAGAGTGTGGCTTTCTCCATCAGAACTTTTACTAGTACATTAACTTGTTTCCAGATATTTTTGAAATCTCTTATCTGCTGCTGACTGTTATTTGAAGGCTTGTTGTTATTGTGAAAGTATACTTTTTTATTTCTTTACTTCCATTTTTAGGAGAGGGACTCCCGAAAAATCCTCTGAGAAATCAGCTACTACTGTATGGAAGAAGAACTCTTAAACATTTTAGCAATCACTTACTGTCTTTTTATTCAATGACTATGCTTACATCCTTCCAACACCATTTCAGTTTCCATCCCTACACCTAAATATAGAGCTTTATTATCTGGAAAATCAACAAAATGTCCAATAGAAATTAATTGAAAATAGAAGTAAATATGCTCTTAGAGGAGGCTTGTTTTTGTCATTGGCTTCTTTGTGCCTTTTTTATTTATTACTTTTAGGTTTGAATGTAAATGCATTTTTAGATAAATGGGATATAAAAAGGTGTAGTATAACTGTTTACAGTTTTAAAGTGTTCTCATGTTTATTGTTTTTCTGTTAAAGTGAATTGAAAATATTCTTAAAAATAGCTTTATGCCTTTTACTAAAAGTTATCAGAAAATTTAAATATATATAGGAGATGCCACAAAATGATTTTACCCTCTAGATGTCTAGAGTAAGAGTTGTTAAACTTGTTTTTGAAAGTGCCAGGATGAGCTTTGGCCATGTGGTTTTGGTTACAATTATTATACTCCAGCAGCCAGAAAAAAATATGTCCATGACTCATGTGGCTCTATAGCAGTAAACCTTTATTAATGAACAATAAAATTTGAATTTTATGTAATTTTCACATCATGGAATATTTCACCCTTTTATTTTTTACGACCAATTAAAAATATAAAATATAGTCCTATCTTGCTTTTCAAACAAAAACTGGCCACCTCTTTTCCTAGAATTGCCTGTTTTATTAACAGCTTTGTTAGTGCTTGAATACTGATGTTTCTGCTCTGCTCCGCTGTTCTTATCAGGCAAGCTAATGAAGAATATCAAATCCTGGCTAATTCCTGGCGCTATTCATCTGCTTTCTGTAACAAACTCTTCTTCAGTATGGTGGACTATGATGAGGGGACGGATGTTTTTCAACAGGTAAAAGTTTTATTTTCGTTTGCTAACATCTTTAATAGAGTCGGTTATGGTTGATACGTTTTGTTTGCCCGATAGACATACCATTTTTTAAGTAAGTTAACAAATACAGTAGTGGTTATAATAACTTGTTTGTTGGGATTAAAATACAGCTAATGTTATTTTTATCTTTGAGTAGTGTTTGCCATTAGCAAGTATGGTAAACGCATTTTAACTTTGGATTGTGGAGGAAATGTGTTTTGTCAGCATACAATGGCAGTTTACATGCATTAACCTTATTTTGATATTTAATTGTATGTAGTTTAAGGTAATATTGTGCATAAAAGTATGAAATTTTATCTAAAATTCAATGTTTTAATCTTTACTTCTTTCCATATGGCAGATAGTTTTATATACAAACTATTAAATATTTTTTGAAAAGTAGACCGAATAGTGTCCCTCCCAAATTCATATGTTGAAGCCCTAACCCCAATGTGACCATTTTTTGGAGACAGGGACCTTACAGAGGAAATTAAACATAAAATGAGGTCATAAAGATGGGACCCTAATCCAGTAGGTCCTCATTTAACCCTCATTACCTCCTTAAACTGGTGTCTAAGGAGGACACCACTTCCTGGACCTGGTTGTGAGGAAGACACGAGGAGTATATGTGCACAGAGATAAAGCCATGTGAGGACATAAAGAAGGTGACCATCTTCCAGCCAGGAAGACAGGTCTGACTAGTAACAAAGCTTCCTGGAGCTTCGATCTTAGACTTTCAGCCTTCAGAACTGTGAGGAAATATGCTTCTGTTATTTAGGCCACCCCATCTCTGTGTGTTACAGCAACCTGAGCAGACTAATAGGTTGTCATCCAGTCTTCTCCATAGAGCAAGGTACAGGATTGTGGTATAAGTATGCTAGTTGTCATCAATTTGTGTCATTGTCATTGCTAACATCGAGTACTTATGTTCCAAGGACTCTTTTTAGTGCTTCACATATATTCTTTCATTTAGCTTCCCAATGACCCACTGAGAAAGGTATTGTTATCTGTATTTCACAGATCAGGAACTTAAGGTATGGCAAGGTGCAGTCACTTGTTGGAGGTTATAAAGCTATTGTCATATGGAGCTAGAATTTAAGTGCTGAACTCGTTCCCAGAGTTCCTCTTACCCTGCAGTTATTAATGCTTTATGTTCATCACTGCTTGATCAGTGCCTTTCAAATGTAAAACTTCTTACAGTGCCAGGCATTGATTAGTTTGGGTATCTTGGTCTATTTTATATTCCTCATATTTATTTTCCTCAATATTTATTGTCATATATTTACATATGACACGCAGCATAATGCTTTGCCAGGTCATGGGACAGCATTTAGTTTTGTAAGGAGTCTAGTTCACTAATTATAAAGGGTCATTAGTGAGTTTTTTTGCTTATTTGCTCCGAGGTTGATTAATTAATTATTCATCTTTGCCAGTTTCTAGTTGAATAAGATAAATTTCCTCTTTTGCCTTGATCTTTCTTTAGTATTCTTTACTTATTTCTTTCTCCATAATCTTATTTTGCAGATAATTACTTTTGTTCATATATTCAATCAAATATTGAGCAATGAATTTCCTTATAAAGGAAAATTACAATACTATAAGAGCCAAATATTCTTTCCTGTAATTTATAGGTCTCTATAGAATCTCCTGATTGTTCTTAGAGGTCGTCAGATGGAAGTGCTCTTCATTATATACATGACTCCTCTCTACCATATATAGGCAATAGTCATCCAGGCCTAATCTAACTGCTAGAGCAAAAGCTTCAAGCCCAAATGTCTGTCCTGGACAGGCTGTAAACTAAGCAAAGAGAGTAGGTTGGGTTAGTGTCATTTTGTTATGGTCTCTTTGTTTATGTACACACTTAGCATATTTAACACATTAGTTCTTCACTTGCACGAGTAAATATGCTCTCTCCTGTATTTATTTCAACAAAGTCTTTCTTGGCCTTTTAAAAAAATAGATCTTCAATGGAGCCAGATATTCCACTGTCCTAACTACTGTAAGAAATGAAATCAGCTACAGGCCAGGCAGCTGGCTCTTGGGCTGGGCGTTGAGGAAAGAGTGTGCTGGGGGCGGGGACTGCGGAAACGGAGGAGACACACCCAGCTCCAGGACTGAGGAAATGCAAGCCACATCTAGATGTGGTTTTCAAGAAGAGGTCCAAATCCAATCTCTCTGTCTTTAAAATATTGGCAGCTAATTCAGATTAAACAAAACTGTGAGACCAAGTCAGCCTGTTTTTGTGCTGGTACTGACTATAGGCTGCCAGTATATAACCAGACGGCTGTGTGGTTAGAGATAATCATTGAAATCTTTTATATTATATGCTTTACACGTTAAGTTTGGCATAGATATGAGAGCTGAAGTCAAGATGGTTTTAAATTGCAAAATTTCCTGAGGCTAATTTTGATTCAGCAGAATTACGAATATAGAACCGCTTTGTCTTTTCCAAAACCTAGCCCCTGGCTTAGCAATGAGTTTTCATGTTTAAATGCAGAAATGCATAAAAGTTATAGCAGTTAATGATTTTTATGGGTAATTATAATCCACACAAAAACAGAATTATATATTTTGTTTGACATGAGAACCACTGAAAGATTTTTAATGCTTATGTTTCTTTTTCTCATCGATTATTGAGTCACATTTTGTTGAAGTACTTTCTCTAAACTGATGCTTTAAAGCACTGTCAGCAGTATTGTGGTGTTGGAATACAATATTAATAACAAGTGCAGAAATTTGGCAATTCTTGGCACGACGGGGACTTGCTGGGCAAGTAACTTCAATTATATGTGATTCCCGTGCAATGGCTGGGCTAAGTGCCTGACAACAGGCCATGGAGTAGGAATATGGTGTGTTAGGAGGAGCTCTGCACTAGAAATCAGGCCTGTGTTGTAACCTGCTTTATTGTAGCCTTGGGGAATTTGTACATTTTAATTAAGATGAAAACTTTGAATTATATGATTTGTTTTTAACTCTGAAATTCTAGGATGTTAAGCCTTAGCTTGGGTTTTGTGATTGTTCCACTGCAAGGAATTTCTTCCTTGAAATCGTATATTTCCACATGTATTTCCATGTTGGCTGTAGCTATCTCTTGTGCATTTCTCTGTCAGGGAAACACACGTGAACACAGTCAGGAGTGGGAGAAAACAGGGAAGAAAGGAACCTGTGACTGTGTTTTGTTCCACTTAACAGACATTAAATGTCCACAACGTGCATCCCACTGCTGGCTCTTTACCTCAGTGTCAACCGTGGTCTATGGGCAGTGCTGATCTACAGTTCAAGTCATGGCCCAAAATCCCTTGGCTTTTAATTTGTGACATTTTTCATAATTCCTGGGCAGCAAGAATTTAATCTGTATATATTTTTGCAGTTTGTTCCTCAATGCAAATTTATCTAATATTTGTTTTTAGATATTTTATTGTTAAGCACCATTTATACTGTACTAGTATCTTACTCAGTACACTTTTCAAATAGAAATTGCCTTTAGAAAATAACGAGATATAACCATTTTTAAGACAGTTGAATTAATAGAGAAGTTAAATAGAAAAAGACTATCATTGTGGATTTCTGCTTCAGTCTGGTAAATTCCGATTGTTTAGAGCAAAAATGTTGGTTTCTGTGACAGTCATCAGCATTTTTTAAGTTTAATAGAGTCAATCTACTTATAATTTGTTTGAAATTAATTCCATAATCTATATATATATAAAGCCTAAGTGACCATCTGACCAGTAGCTATAATGGGCAGTGACCACCAGGGGGCAGGAGCTGCTGCGGTGACTTGGCAGCTCTGGTTCTCAGGTGAAGCGCCTGGAACCAGAGAGGAGGAAGCCCGATTCCGGGGTGCATCACCTGAGAACTGCCCTCTCGCAATCCAGGATCCCTCAGGAAATGTTGGAGAGTTGGTTTCGGTCCAATCCCCGTAGGCCAGGCCATGCACCAGGCCTCTAGTATATTTATATTGTTCATCAAATGCCAGTACTTTTTCTCAAGTCGAATAGTCCATGCACTGCCAAATTGCAATATTTCTATTTTACACTTTGAATTACTTCATATTTTACTCTAATTATAGAATTTAAGGTAGGAAAAGAATGAAATAGCTGATAGAATATGAATGATGCCTGTTGAATGTGGAGGTTCAGCACACAGCCTAATTTATAAGTTCTTTTTACTCAGGAGTGCATTAAGGTGAATAAAACAGTAATTAAGTTCTGGAAAGCCACTGGGTTTTCGAATAAATGCTATCTTTCCAAAACTCATGGAGGAAAAAACATGAGCTGTTAGATGAACGCTATATAAAGATGTTATATTTAATTTTATTTTCTGTCTTATAGCTCAACATGAACTCTGCTCCTACATTCATGCATTTCCCTCCAAAGGGCAGACCCAAGAGAGCTGATACTTTTGACCTTCAAAGAATTGGATTTGCAGCTGAACAGCTCGCAAAGTGGATTGCTGACAGAACGGATGTTCATGTATGTATTTCTCCTCCACAGTTTTAAATAATAGGCTAATTAGCTTGGTTTGTTAGGGCATGTAATAAGGCCACAGGATTTTTAACATTTCCCTATGCAGCATTTTTCCTTACTTAGAGAAAACTGTCTGATAACTATAAGCTATAAATTAGGTGAATTTAAAATGTCATTATTCTAAAAATCATTTAAGAACTATTAAACTGTATGTGAGGCAAAAAGTAATTTCAGAGGCTAAAAAAATATACTGAATATTACTCAGTGGTATTAATAATCAATTTCTAATTAAAAAGCTAGATGCATAATTTTTATCTATTATTTGGGCAGGTACAAAGGCGATAACACCTTCTTTTCATGAGCCATGTGAGAAAATGCCACACATACACTGTTCTTGGCACTGTAAGGTGGTGTAACTATTCTACATCATATCTTTATTTTATGTCATTTACCTTAAGGAAATAATCGAGGATGATTTAAACCTGCAGTCGCCAATCTTTCGGACCTCAGGGACCACCAGTGGTCGGCGGACCATGGGTTGGCTACCACTGAGAAACTACTTAGCCATAAACATTTTTTTAAAAGAGGAAATCACTGTATAAGTTGCAGGCATACAGTTTTATAATACATCACTTGTATATTGCATTGTGTGCACACCATCCAAAATCTAGTCTCCTCTGTCATCTTATGTATGACCCTTCCCTTCTGGGAACCACCATGCTATTGTCTGTGTCATGAGTTTGTTCCTTTATTTTATATCCCACATATGAATAAAATCCTTTTCCAACTGACATACTTGGCATAATATATGCAAGATCCATCTGTTTGTTGCAAATGGCATTATTTAATCCTTTCTATGACTGAATAGTGCTCCATTTATAAATGTACCACATCCAGTCATCAGTTGCAGGACACTTAGGTTATTTCCATGGCTTTGCTGTTGTGAATAATGCTGCAATGAATATGGGTATGTATATCTCTATAGATAAAGTGTTTTCAAATTTTTTCAGGTAGATACCCAGAAGAGGGATTGCTGGGTCATATGGTAACTTGATTCTTATTTTAGGAACCTCTGGACTATTTTCCATAGAGGCTGCACCAGCTTACATTCCTACCAGCCCCTTTTCTCTACATCATTTCCAACACTTACTTCTTGTCTTGAGAATAGTCATTCCAGCAGTCATTCTATGAAGTGGTATCTCATTGTGGTTTTAATTTTTCTTTCCCTTGTAGCTATTGAAGTTAAGCATCTTTTCATATATCTATATGTCTTCATGGGAAAAGTGTGTGTTCAGGTCCTCTGTGCATTGTTTAATTGGATGGGTTGTTTGGTGTTGAGCTGTATGAGTTCTTTATATATTTTAGAGATTAGACTCTTATCGGAGATATCGTTTGCAAATATCTTCTCCCTTTTGGTTTGTTACCTTATTTAGTTGATGGTTTCTGTTGCTGTACAGAGATTTTTAAATTTGATCTAGTCCCATTCATGAATTTTTGCCTCTACTTCCCTTGCTTTGAAGTTCACAAAAACCCCTTTGAGACCAAGGTGTGTAAGTTTAGTACCAATGTTTTTTTTCCTATATGTTTTATTGTTGCAGGTCTTATTTAGTTAATTTTTCAGTTTGGTGTAAGCATTCTAGTTTTATTCTTTTGCATGTGGCTTTCCTTTCTTCACTGTATGTTTTTGCCTCCATTATCAAAAAACATTTTTTTGTCCATGTATGTGTGGGTTTATCCAGTTTTGTTCCTTGTTCTGTTTTTCTGCCAAAACTATGCTGTTTTGATTATTGTAGGTTTGTAGTAAAATTTGAGGTCAGGGAGTGTGATACCTCCAGCTGATCTAATTCAGGCTCATCTTGCATCTGCCTACCTACCCTACCCAGCACTCAGTTAGCCATTTCTCCTAAGAGCCTTGTTTTCTTTTAGTGGTGAATGTTAGTAGAACCAAGACCTATACATACTGTGAAATCATGAGTTCATACCAATTATGTCTACTTATAAAATATAGTCTTGATGTTCATTAAAGCACAATCATGAAAGTGAAAAGACAGCCCACAGAATGGAAGAAAATATTTGCAAATCATTTTTCTTAGATGGGACTTACATCTATTATACAGGGCTCTTACAACTCAGTAACATAAAGATCACTTAAACAGTGGGTAAAGGATCTGAATAAACATTTCTGCAAGGAAAGTATACAAATGTCCAATAAGCACATGAAAAGATGGCTTGTCATCAGGGCACTGCAATTCAAACTCACAATGAGATACCCATTCACCCCCACAAAGGTGGCTAAATCATTGAGATAATAAATGTTGGTAAGTGGAGAATTGGAACCCTCATATACCACTAGTGGGAATGCAAAATAGCACAGCCACTTTCGAAAACAGTTTCTCAAACTATTAAACATAGTTACCACATGACCCAGCAATTCCACTCCTACATATATACCTAAGAAAAATGTAAACATATGCCCACACAAAAAATTGTACAAGAATGTTTATAGCAGCATTACCCATAATATCTGTCAACTGGTTAATGAATGAATAAAATGTGATATATGCATACAATGGAGTATTCACCCTTAAATGAAGTATGGGCACATGCTACAAGGGTGAACCTTGAAAACGTTATGCTAAGGGAAAGAAACCAATAACAAAAGACCACATACAGTGGGGCCTTGACTTAACGAGTGTCCTGACTAACGAGTTTTTCGAGATACGAGCCATCTCTCGGCCGGTTTTTTGCTTTGAGTTGCGAGCTAAAATTCGGGTTACGAGCCAGCTTCAGATACCCCACCGCTAGTTGGCGCAGCGAATGTCACAGTGAACGCCACAACATCAGCCCAGCATCACGTGTCTCACTCGTTCACTTTTTGATTTGACATACGAGTAATTTGAGTTACGAGCTCCGTCACAGAACGAATTAAACTCGTAAGTCAAGGCCCCACTGTATTATATGAAAGTCCAGAATAGGTAAATCTATAGTGATAGAAAGTATACTAGTGGTTGCTTAGGGCTAGAGGGGGTAGGGTAAAGGGAATAAATGCTAAAGGGTATGGGACTTCCTGTTGAAATTATTGTAATTTTCTGATTCTGACTTATGATTGCATATATCAATAAATATGCTAAACTGAATTGTACAGTTTGAGTAGTGAATTGTATGCTATTTGGATTATTTCTCAATAAAACCGTTTTTAAGAAGCCTTTTTAAAAGGTCCCAGTTTGAAATAATACAAATATTATGTCCCCATCTCACCTTTACTCTTTGCCAGATGATCCCATGTTCTCTGGATTAATCAGAACAGAATTAATCTGGGTTGAATATGCAAAGGTAGTTTTGCATATGTTTAACTGTAGTTACCTAAAATGAGCAAGACTTTTTACATTGTCATGATGTTTCAAGGTATATATTTTTGATTTGTAAGGAGTGAAAAGAATGTTAGTGCAAGGTCTGAAAGTGAGGTGTCCCCTTTCTAAATTGTTTGTATTGACGATTGGAAGGACTTAGAATGTGGTCAGGAGAAAAAATTGGTATTTTCCTTTCACTTAAAGTTTTCATTGCATTTTTGCAGATTCGAGTCTTCAGACCACCCAACTACTCTGGCACCATCGCTTTGGCCCTGTTAGTGTCGCTTGTTGGTGGTTTGCTCTATTTAAGAAGGAACAACTTGGAGTTCATCTATAACAAGACTGGTTGGGCCATGGTATCTCTGGTATGTTATCACATTGTACTTCCCCCCTATATTTTGTAAAATAGCATAAGTTGTATAATATGAACAGAATGAGCCAGATTGTTACATAATGGAAACACATTGCACCCTGTCTTTCAGTGTATAGTCTTTGCTATGACTTCTGGTCAGATGTGGAATCATATCCGTGGACCTCCCTATGCTCATAAGAACCCACACAATGGACAAGTGGTAGGTGCACTTCCTAAGCATCCATAGTCTGAACTGCAATTCTGTTCATATAGGAACCAGAAATTAGTGTTTAGGAAGAAAGGGTTGTATATGTGAATCTGTGTTCTTTCTCTTCTCATTTGCTACCTCTGCCATGTACATGCACATAACATACAGTATATATTGGGTTTTCCTTTTTTTAGTGTCAGGACTGCTTTAATTTTGATTAAAAAATTAGCCATGTACCTACATCAAATTTATATGCATAAACTACTTTTTCTACTTATTTTTTATTATCACCACAGCAGTATAGACGCTCACAAGAGGAAGTAGGATTACATGTAGGCAAATTGGTGAAAACCTAAAGTGAACTTCAAAGTTCATAAGCACGAAAGTGGTGCGCCAGTGTCCATTTCAATTGATCTGGATGTTAATGGAGTTCTGTGCTTTGGCATTTGGGCTTAATAGTTGTACTTTGTAATTTTGTTGCCTGTTTTGCATTTTGATGAATCCCTGTCTGCGTTTAACAAGGCATGGCATCTCTCTTTTTTCCTTTTCTTACCAGAGCCTTTTGTGTCCTGCCTCATGCCTTCGTGGCTCTATCGAGCTACTAGTAGGGAACACGGGCTGATCAGAGAGTCTTCTGTTGGGATAAAGCATGAAAAACCTGGGCTCTTTCTGTGTAACACCATTAAGTCATGTTTTAGAAACGTAAGATTCACAGCCACTGTTATTTCTTCCACACATTTAACTTTGGAACCCTGTAGCATTACGTGCAACATTTCTTCATTTGTAAAATATCAAAGTAGAAATAGTTTCTGTTCCAAGGCCACATTAAAAGTTACTGCCCTCGTAGGTTGGCTGTCTTTCAGGAAGAAGTGAAGGCATGTTTGGGCTGTAAAACTCGCGTTACGCAACCAAGGATGAACCACCCCCCTCCTTCCCAAGGTGTCACAGCTGTGGGGCAAGTACCCACTATGGGAGCTAATGGGAGGGCCAGGGGCACTGCCAAATGCTCTGCCGTGCAAAGGTCAGCCCCCAACAAAGTGTCATCAGGCACAAAGTGTCAGAGTGTTAAAGAGGAGAGACCTTGGTTCAGGGCTATAGAGAACCTTAGTATAATTTTGTCATACATGTTTTGCAGCCAAGGATATTATCTCATCTAGCATATATACCCCAGGATGACTTTATAAAAGTGTTTTTAGATGGAAGTAACCAGTGCTAGGATCACAGTGACCTATATATAGTTTAATGTTTAGAATGATTGTAGATATTGAATGTCATCAGTAAATATGACTGATATGTAAATAGTTTGGGTGTAATAGTGTTTTTTAACATACCTTAGTAAACATGATTTAATCTGTGCCATTTTACACGCTTAGAAGAGCTTTATGTGAAGAGCAAACTCTTTGCCTTTATTCTGAAGTATTCAGGCAAAGCGAAACAGGGAAAGAAAACAAGGTTGAGTTTCTCCCAAGCTCTGCCTCTTCCAGGTATATTATTTGGGGGAAGTTTGTCTGTTTTTCTATAAAATGAGTCTAATACTGCTTGTCTTACCTTGTAGTTGTCTGAGATAAAGTATGATATTACGTGTATTAGAATTTTTAAAAGTCTTAATTAGGGTTCTTCTCAAAGACAGTGATTCAAGGCACAGTAGTTTATATCAGAGGAGACAGAAACATGGGGTAGAAGAGGAAAACTGGGAAGGCAGTCAAAAAAGTGTCCGTTAGTGCTGGGGGGTCTCCGGGAACCAGTGCAGGACAAGTGGCGAGAGCAGCTGGGTTATTATATGCCACCTCTCCTCAGCCACTTGCTGAGTGCTCTTTCCCTGGAAGGCATTACTCCCCACACTGGTGGCCTTCAGCCGTGAAAGAAATCCAACAGGCAGTGCCATGCTGGTGGCGGGAGTCAGGCTGAAGGTGTAGGGGCCAGAGAACACACAGGGCACGCACAGACAGTGTACACTCCAACCCCCAGTGATGTGCCAGCTTTATTCTTTTCTAGTTGATTCCAAAGCAAGGGAAAGACATTGTGAAGAACTATACTTCTGAAGTGGTGTTTTTCAGGTATCATGCTCGGCTAGAAATAGCAACAAATAGTACTCAAAATGTCTCAGCAGTTGTGGGAAATTTTTTAAGCCAATGTCATATGTCTTGTAAACAATCCTGCAAGGGAAGTGTAAAAACGTGTATATATAGTTAAGAGTGTCTGTATCCATCAGAAATGATATTATTCTTATTACACATTGTAACAATTCTTATACAGATGAACACATTATGTATTTCCTTATAGTAGGTTTGTTATTGATGCTCCAGCAACAGGGCCTGTGTTTTGCATTGCCTTTTTGAGAAGTGGTATGTATGGCAGTCCCCTGAGCTAGTCACCCCTACTGCCCATTCGCCTCAGAACCAGCAGTATACTCTCAGGGACACGGTCAGAATGGGTAAGAGTTTTTGGTCATGCACTGAATTGATGGATAAAGAACCTGTGTCTTCTCTGGACTAGTGATTCTAGCTTGACTAGTTATGTTTTCTAACTAGACTGAACTACCTAGATGAGACAGGGTGGATAAGACTGTGGGGGATGTTGTTGGGTCTTCATTTAGCTATTTGTTTTTAAAATATCAACATATTCATATGTTAATTATGGAATAAAACATGTCTAGATGAATCTAAAAATGCTACCAGAATAAGTTTCACTGTATTGAGCTTAAAATCTAAATGAATACAGAGAAAGAAAAGGAATAGTGGAGGCAGTATGGTGCTGTGCTGATTGAAAGCTTATTTGTTTCTTCTTATTAAGATGCTACGAAATGACACAAGTACTAATGGTCCACTTAACAGCATGAAAGTCATCACAGAAGAAGCCATTACTGGGTAGCTAAAGGGAACCTATACAACTGTATAGTTCTGGGGCATAAAGACATTTTTTTTGTTGTTAAAAAACCAATCATCTTAAATGAAGTGCATTCATTGAGATAAAGCTTATACTTAGGTTATAACTCTCAACATAAATAAATGCACTTTTTAAGATTTGGCCTTTATCTGCTGCCTAAAGATTGCTGTGGGTTTACCAGATACAATTCAGAACTTTCCACTGCATTGCAGTTCAGTCATTAATAGAACTAAGAGCTGTGTTCTACGTGTACTGCAAAAGCATTTTATTGCAAAATGGCATGTAGCATACGCTAGAATTTATCATTAAGGAAGCACACTTTCTGTTTCAGGCAGCCTAACAGCCTTATACTTTCATGCCTCAGGGATTTGCATAAGCTTGCTCTTTGAGGGACATATTTTAGTAACAAGCTGAAAATTATATAGGCTTATTCAAGCTAACTATAATTATTTTTGTATAAAAATATTTACAGAGAAGTTCACTACTTTTATTGTACTCTTCATACCACCAGAAAAGAGGTCAATATATAAAGAAAAATTTTAAACAAAAAATCAGAAACACAATATACTAAAGATATGCAGAAAGCTTATGGTAGATTTCATAAATGATATTCTGCCCTTTGAGTTGTTATTTTTTCATCAAATCAGTATTTGTTGAGAGCCCATTAAATTCCAGGCAGTAGCCCGGCCAGTGTGTTCAGTGGTTCAATGTCAGACCTAAGAGCCAGGAGGTCACAGTTCGATCCCCAGTTGGGGACGTGCAGGAGGCAGCCGATCAATGATTCTCTCTCTCTCTCTCCCTCTTCCTCTCTGAAATCAATAAAAATATCTTTTAAAAAATTTCAGGCACTACGTTTTCTCTAGTAGTACAGCTACATCATGAGCTCACAGATATTGTATATGGATTTGCCCACATCTCAGCCATTAAAGCCTTCCCTGCTGCTTACTGCATTGCTGGTACTAGAAGCTGGAATTGTTTTAGAATTTTGTTCAGTACCATGATCGCTTTGTTGCTGTGACTCTGCATTTAACTTCTTTTGCCTTTTTATTCTTTGGATTTTCATAGTTTTTGTCTGCCTACTTGGCCTTTGGTAAAACTCCTTGCCTTGATGTCCACCTAGTTTGACTTCCATCTTCACAGTTAGCTCTATGCACTCTTGATTCTGGCCTCTGACTGATCGTGATTACCAATTTTTGTAGCCAATCCAAACTGCTGCTATACTTCCTTTCAACTGTTGTTACCTAGGATAGACCACAGGATTTGTATTCTACCTCCTAGCAAGCATTTCACACAGGACATATATTAAATAAATAATAGCTGAATAGATGAATATATATTTCTTTGCAAATAGGAATTCAAGTTATATTTTCAGCATTTCAAAAATGTTAAGTATATCAGGGGAAAAATTGTTTTTCCCTCCTAAGGTTTGTTTATACTTTGTAATTAAAATTTTGAAAGCACATACACAGAGGGATTATACAACTACAAAATGGGAATGTGTTTAATATGTCACACTGATTCTCTCTGAGAATCCAGAATAAATGTGATTTCAGAGGAAAAAAATGGAAAACAAAGAGAAGAAAAGAAGAATTGACTCTCCTGCAGAGAAAGGGATAAATTACTTGTTAACTGGTTCATATTGTTCAAACTTTTTCCAATTTTGGAAAGAATAATGTACTACATAGACCCCTGTGGTCCTTAAAACCAAGGAAATTATTCTCATCCTGTCAAGATTAATTTAATTATCTGAACATAATTCATAATAAGCATATTCAGTCTAGTTTTTAAAAAGCATTTTAAAGTTATATTTGCTGCAACTTCAAAATAAGACACTGAAAAGTTTGACACAGTATTTCTCATTCAATGCACTTTTTTCAAGCATCATTATATTTCAAGTCTAACAATTATGATTTAAATACAATATTCAGAAACTTGATGGAATTAGCATTAAAACTATGACATCAGTGTCCATATTATCTGTGTTTATATTAAAAGATTAGAAGCTTTGAGAAGTCTAATCTTGTATGTCACATACATTTGTCAAAACAGAATGAAAATGTATTGTGTCTTCTATTTAAAAAATGCCACAGTATAGTTTTGTCATGTTGTAGACCAAATAATGCTTTAGTATAAATGACTTCTAAAATTTCAGAATAATTAATAACCCTAAAGGAAAGAAATGATAGATATGGCTTAGAGAAATTTCTCATTATTTTGCATAAATCATGTTAAATACTTTAAAATAACAGTACATCTATATTTGTCTATTGACATCTGCCTTTCTTTATTTCTCTTTCCCCTATTTCCTCCCTCTCCCCAAATATTTTCAACTTTTGAGGTCGTTTTGGCTAATAGCCTGAAGCATATATTAGAATGGTATGCAGGTAAAATAATGATCAGATTATTTTATTCTCTGTTAATTTGGCTTTACAGTGAACACATAATACATTTTCTTTTATAATAAGTAATCTTGAAATGACATTCTTCCTTTCTCTACACTTAAAACCCCTCTTCCTAGTTCAGGTGTCACTTTTTTGATGAAGTAGTTTCTTTATGACCTTGGGTGAACATGAAGTTCTCCTACTTTGAATGGCCATGGTAGTTATTTGCCTTATTTATTCCTTTCAATTTTACATCATCTTTTTGCATAATCATGTCCATTAATAAAATGAAATGATCTTGACCACAGGATCAGAATATTCCTCAGCTTTATAGCTTCTTTATTATAGCTTTTTTTTTTCAAATATATTTTACTGATTTTCTCCAGAGAGGAAGGGAGAGGGACAGAGAGCTAGAAACATTGATGAGAAACATCGATCAGCTGCCTCCTGCACACTCCCCACTGAGAATGTGCCCGCAACCAAGGTACATGCCCTTGATGGGAATCGAACCCGGGACCCTTGAGTCCACAGGCCGACGCTCTATCCACTGAGCCAAACCGGTCAGGGCATATTATAGCTTCTTTATACTGTAAGACTATATAGACTTGGATAAGGACACATATGTAATACCTTAACCAGTGGTTCTCAACATTCTGGCCCTTTAAATACAGTTCCTCATGTTGTGACCCAACCATAAAATTATTTTCGTTGCTACTTCATAACTGTAATGTTGCTACTGTTATGATTCGTAATGTAAATATCTGACATGCAGGATGGTCTTAGGCGACCCCTATGAAAGGGTCACGACCCACAGGTTGAGAACCGCTGCCTTAATCAATAAAGAAAAATAAATAAAAAAAAAAAAAAGAAAATTTAGGGTAAAAAAAATTTACATGAAAAGACTATATAGATTTCCAAGTACATGTACTAAAGTTTTTTTTTAATGTTTTTATTGATTTTTAGAAAGAGAGGAAGGGAAAGGGATAGTGAGATAGAAACATTGATGAGAGAGGAACATCATCAATTGGCTGCCTCTTGCAGACCCCCTACTGGGTATTGAGCCCACAACCTGGGCATGCCCCCTGACTGGGAATCAAACCCGTGACCTCTTGGTTCATGGGTTGACGCTTAACTACTGAGCATCACTGGCCAGGCCTAAAGTTTAATCTATTTGAAAAGATTTGCACTTATTCAGAAGATATTTCATTTGGACTTACCCCAAACTATGTGTTGAAATACAGAGTTAATATATACCATGGAATGTTCTGAAACAATTTTTAAGTACTACATGCATCTACTAAACTTACACTCTTTTATCCCTGAGTGTAAAAATAGTTTAAAAAAACTGTTGAAATTTATAATATTCTAAAATAAGCCTCAGTCTTAAAATTAATTTTGTAATAGATGTACTAACAAAGCTGCTATTAATAATGCAAAAAAGCTGTAATTGTCTCCCAAAGAAGCAATTACTTATGAAAAGCAACCATTTATTTCTGCCAAGAAATAAAATTATTGTGTCCTACATCAGATTTTGCAGGAATCAGTCAAAAGCCCTGAAAGTTAGGTAACATTACAGTTTTCTTTCATTGAAAGGATGAAAATAATATTTTAGTAATAAAGGAAACATTATGGAATAAGTCATCACTAACTATATATTGTGTTTGAAATTTGATTTGCAGTTTATGTACTTATTAAGTCTTTAAGTTACAGGTTCAGATTCCAAATGTAAATTATAAATCTTCAGGAACGCTTTGCCCATTATATGAGGTTACATCACACCACTGTACATACCTGTCTGGGTCAGTTTAATTGGATATGCACACTAATACCTACAACTTATTCTTATACACTCAATTACATGGGATCAACAATGGTACATGCTTTAAAAAACTTCACAGTATCTGGAATGTGAAAGAGTGTGAAAGACAGAGCAATACCACTCTCTATTGTCTTCCAGGAGCCCTATGGCTATTACAGCCATACAAACTCTCGTAAGCCTTAGATGTAAAGAAGAAATATCTGTATTATTATTGTGTTTGAAAGTAATATGTCTTTAAAAAGTTTGTGCTGTTAGGTGATTATAGTATCTGACTGTATATTTTGATACTAAAGGTATTTCTCCTGTGCCATTCCTCATTTTTATGTAAAAATGAAGTGTTTTCCATACCTTTCATTGAAATGTCTTCACGGTGTTCTTGTATTGTTTAATTTTCGGTTTTGATCACTAGAAAGCATTATTTTTCTCCAGTTTTCTTATTAGTTAATATATTAAGTTCTGAAAACATGGATCATCTTCAACATATTTTAAACTACTCAGTTTATTAAAATAATAACCTGTAATTTACCTGTAATAACCTTTTAAGTTGTGATTTAGACTTCATTACTGATTAAGATATCACTGAAGGTATTCTCATTTTATAGAAAATTTTTTACTTTGCATTTTTCTCCTAGCATTTCTTTCATTCTAGAAACTTTCAAATCGTTATGCCTCTCTTTCTCTCTTTCTCTTTCTCCTATTTTATTAATGCTAGTAAATGCCAGTCAACCTGGATTTAAGTGTTCAGCTATCTGTAATTAAAATCTGGTATTAATAAGGGTAGAGTGGTCTGAGATAACTAATGTGAGTTTTAAAATTGCTATATTTGCAAAAAATGGTGACATGAGAGAACGCAGCCTTCCTGGCCCCCACAATGATCAGCGATTGGATAGATAGCTATCCACAGATATAAACAGCTCTGGGAGACCTACTGAGTCCACTTAGGAAGTTTTAGCAACACAGTGGAACAAAAAACCAAACCTGAGAGGAATTGCACAAAAAGAGAAGGAATTTGGCTTCATTTTGCCTATGTTATCCCATCGCGTTGTGGGTATTGCCCAGCCCTGGAAGAGGTCCCAGCTGGAAAGAATTCCCCTGTCCAGCTTTTCGAGGAACCTTGTGACAGGTGCTTTCATTTCCCTCCACCGAGACCAACAAAGCTGAGCTGTCCGGAGCCAGCCAGGATCAAGAAAGAGAAGCGGGGACTGTTATTAAACACAGTGGGAGTGATTGCTTTTTATAGAGACCAGCTCTGGGGAAAACACATCCGGTTTCATCACTGTGGAAGCCAGCAGCCAGCACAGGGATCCATGGACCCCTTGCACGTTTTGCCAGCTTTCACCCCGTAGGTATTTTCATGAGCTGATGCCAGCTGCCTAAGTTCCTCCCACTCCACTGAAGCCGGGGACTGCACCTGCAGCCACCCCTGGCCTCTGGTGCTGCACATGGGTCAGACACCAACCGCCTAAGTCTGTCCCACCCTCAGAGGGGCCCAGGAGCAATTCTGGCTGCCAGTTTGGGGTGCTGCAGTGCTCGGTGCAAGCCTGGACACCCTGTGGCCTGAGCTGAAGACACATCATTCCCCTCCCCCCCCACCTAGTGGTACCACATATCCCACACCTGGTGCCCTGGACCACTAGACTCCAGTGACAGCAGACTCCATGTGCCCCCGCCCACAGGTGAAAAACTTTCCTTACCAAAGCCAGCCCATGAAATTGGGAAGAGGTGACTGCTTCTTAAGTGCTGACACACCTACACATCTCTACAGCAGTCACACAGACTCAGAAACATGACACCACCAAAGGAATACAGGAAACCTGCTGTAACTGGCCCCAAGGGAATGGAGAACCAGGTATTGCCCCACAACAAAACCATTTTTTTATTGTTCTGAAAAGATTTCAGAACTGAAGAATAAGATACACTGAACTACAGAATCGAATAGAGAACTTTCACAGCAGACTTGACTATACAGAAAAATCAGTGAGCTACAAACATTAAATGAAATTACCCAATCAGAGGAACAAAATAAAAATAGAATAAAAAGGAAGGAAGAAATCCTGCAAAACCTATGGATCACCATCAAAAGAAATAATGTATAGATCATTGGAGTCTCAGAAGGAGAAGAGAGGAGTAGAGGAGGTAGAAAGTTTATGTAAGCAAATACTGAAAACTTCCTAAACATGGGAGATATATGGATATCCAGGTTCTGAAGCTAGTAGGTAACCCCAGAATTTAAATAAGAAAGATCATTTTTAAGACGTGTAATAATAAAATGTCTAAAACGAAAGACAGAGGATTTTAAAAGCAACAACAACAAAGTCTCACACAAGATCATCCCCGGCAGGCTATCAGCAAATGTGTCAGCAAAGACCCTGCAGGCCAAGAAAGATGGAGGATATATTCAAGTGCAGAAAAAAGGAATGCCCAAGAAGGCTACTTTACCACCAAAGTTGTCCTTTGAAATGGGAGTGAGAGAAAGACTCCTTAATAAATAGCTGAGTATGTAGAGTAGTACAGCCACTATGGAAAACAATATGTAGGTTCCTGAAAAGATTAAAGATAGAACCATATGATGCAAATACCATAATTCTGTGTCTATATCCAAAGGAATTGAAAACAGGATCTCACCCCCACCCCCATGTTCATTGCACTGTTATTCACAATAGCCTAGAAATAGAAACAAACTCCTGCCTCTCAATGAATAAGTGGTTTTATATATAGATATATATATCAGTATTGCTAATCCATGGAAAGAAAGAAATCCTGCCATTTTGGAAACTTAAATGAACCTTGAGGGCATTGTGCTTAGTTAAGTAAGCCAGACAGACAAAGACAAATAGATTGTGATAGTATGCTACAACATATATGTCGGATTAAAAAGGAACAAACTTACAGAAACAGAGTAGAGTGATGGTTATCAGAGGTTGTGGGTAGGGAAAATGGGAAGATATTGGTCAAAAGGTAATGACTTCCAGATATAAGATCTATAAGTTATATGCTAGAAAGTTTATAAGAGTAGATCTTAAATGTACTTACTGCAAAAAAAGAACTAGTAATTATGTGACTGGATGGTGGTAATTAACACTGGACTATAGTGTTAATCAGTTTTCAATATATGTTTATCAAATCAATAGGTTGTACATATTAAACTTATACAATGTTATATATCAATCATATCTCAATAAAGCTGGAAAAATACACAAACACTTTATTAAAAAGTGCTACTTGCTCCAGAAAACAGCCTAAATGCAGAATGAAGTTTACTGCTTTGTTAATTATGGTTGGATTTCCTAATGAATTTTAGATCTTGATAGTGCATGCCATTTTTCCTCCCATAAGAGTTTGGACAAGAGGGACAAGTCACTGAAATACTTTGTGGTTTATTAGAGTTAGTGCAGGTCACAAAGAGAACAGCCTTTCTATTAGGTCATAACGAAGGCTCTGGAAGAAGCTAATTTAATGTTAAGTAAAAAGCACTTAGAGTTGTAATAGAACTTTAAAATATTTTTGACCAAATGGCTGTCCTTACAACAAATGTCATAGAAGCAAGGGGATAATGAAAGACATGCAGCCGACGGTGGACTGATCCATAGAGCCCACATTGTGAATGCAGTCTCCCTTAGTGTCGGAGAGCATGACTCGCAAAGGCCTGGTTCTGCTACCTGACAGTAGCCCCCTTGTCCATAGTTCTCTGTGGCCCTCTGGGAGATTCTTCATTTTCTCGTGATTCCTTGTGAGCACATCTGAAAAATTGGTGTAGAAGTGTATGCTGTCTTTCAGGCCTGAGCAGCTTCCTACGTCCACTTTCTGTCTGCAGATGATTGACAGTTCAAGGACTGATTTAAGCCTAGATCAGTGGCAGTCTTTTTCAGTCCAGAGTGGTGATTATTAATGCCAATAAAATTCTCAGAAAACTCTGTACCTACTTGATTCCAGTCAGCCCATTGTGCTAACAATCCCACCCACAGTTCTTTGTAAAACATGGTATTAGGGCAGCTATATTTTTTAACTTTCCCATCCACAGATCTCTAAATTTTGACTTTCACCAAGAAGGTGAAAGACCTGTATACTAAAAATTGTAAACACTGATTAAAAAAAATGGTGAAAGATGTAAATAAATGGAAAGATATTCTGTGTTAAAAAAAAGTTAAACAACAAAAACCCATATAAAACATCTTGCTAGCTCATTCTTTATAAGCAGGATTAGGGTCAACATTAAGGATATTCTAACATTGCAATCTATTACGGCATATATTTGAACGTAAGCTATTATTAGTTGTAGAGATTGCGTATACCTGTCCTAAACAGCAGTCAGCCTCACCGATGAGATACAGTTTTCCAAATCCAAATAATCTGAGTATAGGAAACCAGAGGCACTGACTCAGAAAAAATGAAGTTCATCATGCTACACCACCAGCAGTATTTACATTTCAAATCAGTTCTGTTCAATTCAGTGAATAACGGCTGTGCACCTTTCACTCTGTGTTGCACTGGCACTGTGCCAATATTCTGGGCTTAATTCTTGCATCCATGAATTTCATACTTTAGTAGAGATATAAATATACAGTTCACTTCTTATCAGCATAACAAGAGCTGTAATCATGATAAAAAAACACAAGTATGTGAGCACAGAGTAAAGAGGATTGAAAGACTGTTTTTCTCAGGGTGAGTTTGTAGGAAAACGAATAGTCTACCACTTAAAGGACAAGTGGAAAGTATATTCAAGATAGAGAGGACAGGTTGGACAGAAAGTCATTTAACGTGACTCATGCCTGTGGGTGTTGAATTGAGGCCATGAAGAAAACTTGGTGCTGGATTATGAAGGGCCTTGAAGCCCTTTTGGAAATTTTCTCTCAATCATGTGAGTAGGAAATTGTGGGATCATATGGAAAAGAGTGACCTGAGAGAATGTTTGCCTAAAAGTGTTTTTCTTTTTGTTTGTTTTTTTGGTTTTTTCCCCTTGTAATGGTCCTTTGGCCAGAAAGAGCAGGCCTTTGTTGGAGTTTTTTAAAAATCTGTTTCCATTGATGTTTGTGGCATACTGGCTTCTCTAATATCATCCAGTCCAGGACATATGAAGTGCAAAAAAAATGCAGAGAATCATTGTTCCTTGGTTCCTAAGATGCCCAACCTGTGTGCTTTCTCTCTACCTTACAGAATCTCATGTTTGCTTTATGTGTAACATCCAGGGTTTGGGCAGTGCTTAACATCTGTTCAGAGTCAGAAGTCTTAAATTGACTTTTAACCAAGGCAGGGGGCAGGGGCTGGGTGGACATGGGAAAAGGCGGGGGGGTGATGAGAGATATCTGCAATAGTGTCAACAGTAAAAAATTTAAATTGAAAATTTTTCTGGAAGTAAAATGTACAAACAGTGTAATATTTGTATCCCCCTGGGGGTTTCTCTAGGCCCTTTTCCATTTACATTCCTCTCCATCAAGGTAGCCACTAGATTTCTGTCATCTTAGGTTAATTTTCCTGTGTTTGAAAAGGGAATGATAGTATGTGTCTGGATACCTTTCCCTAACAGTGTTTTTGAGATTGAAGATGATTTGTAAAATGTGAATATATGTTTTACTACTGAAAATTTTAAGCCAGAGAACAGTATATTACAAGTAATGTTTTAGGAAGGAAGTTAATGTTGCAGTAGGTAAGTAGGTGTTTGGGGGGTAGAGGGGGTAGACAGTGGTTCAGTGTAGACGTTGGTGCGTGGAGATGCTGAACTCTCCCGTGTCACCAGACAACCTGTTAGTCAAGCAAAGCTAAATGCACTAGAATTCACTGCAGGAGGAAAGGCTTTGCAGTTTCTCAGAAGTAGGAAAAAGAAGGAGGTGGGTATTTATAGGCTCTTGGGATCTGGACTTAAATGGTTTAAAGGTGGGCTTTTCAAGACAGGCAGTTAGATATATTTATCAGAATAGCTTAGGATTCCTGGACATGGTGAGGCAAGAATCTTAAAGTAAGCTGTTTGTTGCAGGTGTGTGGACTGTCTCTGATAAATTGATCTGTAAGAATTTCTGGAAGCAAACAGTAAGGTTATTTTATTTTTTTGCTTTACAATCTTATCTTTACCAAGCGAAGATTTCTTTGAAGAAACTATTAAGTCATGTTGACACAGATGGTCTCAGTTCTCAGAGATAAGTTAAAAGGTTGTTGATGAATTTCAAGTTATTAAGGCTGCGACCGAGGTAATAGCAATAGGGTGAGAATGAAAGAGCCATTATATAAGGAAACAACACTGTGTGTGGAGTGAAAAAAAAGAGGTTCTGTTTTCAGGTCCGGGTGGGGCTCATTTTTGAACTTTGGCATTTATTCTTTAGAGACTTTTCATAGATCTTCTAGTTGGAGGAGACTCTAGAACAGCCGTGGGCAAACTACGGCCCGCGAGCCGGATCCGGCCCGTTTGAAATGAATAAAACTAAAAAAAAAAAAAAAGACCGTACCCTTTTATGTAATGATGTTTACTTCAAATTTATATTAGTTCACACAAACACTCCATCCATGCTTTTGTTCCGGCTCTCCGGTCCAGTTTAAGGACCCATTGTGGCCCTCGAGTCAAAAAGTTTGCCCACCCCTGCTCTAGAAGTTATCAAAGCCAGAATCCTCTAGTTGAGTTAGAAACCCTTTTACAACATCTACAGTAAATAATAGTTGTTGAGCCTCTTATTAAACAGTTTAGATGAGAACTGTTTTTCCTAATGAGCCAGCTAGTTTTAGCTTTATTTATAAGGAAGGTGTTTCTTGTATTGAGTTGAAAACTGTTCCTTGGAAATGCATAATGCTAGTAATCTCCCCCCCCCCCCCCCCCCCACAGTCTCCTTCTAAGATCCACAGGTCAGCTGCACAAACATTTGAGGCAGGCTATCATTCTGGACTCTTTTCTAGGCAACCTATTTCCAGTTCCTTCACCTGCTGTCACAGGCAGATCTGTAACTCCCCCAGCCTGGTCACTGTTCTCTGTCCTGCTCTGCAGTGAGTCAGCATCCCCCGGTGTAACTGCTCTTGCTCAAGTTTGCATACTGTCCTCCAGATGTGTTCTGAACAGGGAGGGGCAGAGGTATGACCTTTATTTCTAGGTAATTTATATTGCTCAAATAAACAAATAAATAACAGTAACACAGACAAAGCTAACTTTCTCTTAGCTTTTCCAGTAGCTACATCAGACTGTTAAACCTGAGGTTCATTTGATTTCAGCATTACTAGACACACTTGAAAATGACAGACAACTGTGGTCCACAGAGGGGAGTTAAAACCACCAGAATTATGTGCAAATGTCTTGGAACTGTATTGTCCAAGAATTGTCATTCTATTGTAGCTTAGAAATGAACACCTGCTCTCTGCTTCATAGCTGTCCTGTCTGAAAGTGAATGGGGGAAGAGAGTATTTGTCATGTGTTCCCACAAGTAAAAACCACACTTCAAGTTAACACAGAAAAGCTAGTGGTATTTCTGAAGTAATCCCTCCTCAAAGAGGTAGTGGTTTCCAAAACAAGATTAGAAAAATATTGCCAGTGGAAGCTCAGATAACAGAGAGCTTTTGGATTTCCTATTTTCTGAAATAAGCCCGTGTCCTTGGGCAGTTAGCACTTAGGCAGGGAGAGGTCAGGACACTTGGCTCTACAAGGCCTTTCTAGAAGCTGAAACAGCTACGCAAAGGAGGCCGCACAGAGGCCATCTTGTTACTGTTTAATTTAGACCCTGGGCCAGGGAAGACCTGCTGAGATTCTTGCCTGTTGATTCCCCACTTTTAGAAATCCGGATGAACATAATGTTTGCTAAATAGGATTTGATTACCTAACAATAATGCCATATGTGTTAATTAACATACACACTGAATAAAATCTTTATGTAACCAAGTTTTATAATAGGATAGAGCTACCAAACTACTTTTAAAATGACTCTTGCTTACGTATTGACAGCTTGTTGTGATAAAACTTTCTCAGCAGACTGCATCTGTCCCTGAGGTGACTATGTTATGGATGAGAAGAGGGCCCTCCTGCATCTCCTTAGTACTCTCCTGCCAGTGGGGATGGCAGGTGGGGCTGTTCCGTTAGCACATTTCTTAGACACAGAATTAGTTTTATGGCTTCATCTATTGCCTCACGCTCAAAGCCTTATTTATAATCAGGTAAAATTCCGTATTCCCCTTCCTGCTCATAAAGCTTGAATCTTTGTGCTGTGACTCAACAGAGATCAAATTCAAGGCATCCATTTTCCACTACTTGTTTTCTTATATGTTGTAAATTCAGATATTTAGATGCTAGTTAAATACAGTTTTTTTAAGATACTCATATTGTACCTGGTTGAATCTCTCTCAGATTTCAACAGAGTCTAAGAGAAACAGTTTCGTTTTGTACGTAATTGAACTAGACTGTAGTCTAGAGACAGTCACTGTACCTTTTATTGTCTCAGTATTCCGATCTAGCATAGTGCTCCTTTGAATAATGAATGGCTATTAAGGCATATATTTATGCTCTCTTTCTGTATCTGGTGCTTATTTTCATTTTAGAGCCTAGAACTATTCTTTGTATTTATTTTAAAATAGTTTATTGATTTTTAAGAGAGAGAAACATTGATGTGAGAGCACAGCATAGATTGGCTGCCTCCTGCTCACCACCTACGCGGGATCCAGCCCACAACCAGGGCATGTGCTCATGACTGGGAATCGAATCAGCAACCTCCTGGTGCATGGGACAGTGTCCACCCTACTGAGCCACACTGGCCAGGGCTCTTTGTATTTATTTTTACCATTAGGAAGCAATGAAAAGAAGAAAATATTATTTCTCTTAACAATATTCTATTTGAAGTGCTTTCCCAGGAAATAGAACAAAGATTTTCTATAATGTATAATCTAACAAAGTCATTCAATTAGGTATTAAAATAGTAATTCTTAAGCTAATTAAGAAAGTACCCTTCAGTTCAAACTTTCCTTATGATTTGCACTTATCAAACAGATGTCAAAGTCATAATGTGAATACTTAAAAAGCATTTGAAATGTCAATAGAAGAAACCTTTATCCTAAAATTATGTTTGCAAGAGTAGAAAAAGATAACACTATTATCAGTGTTTTTATAGTTTAGCCAACTTATATTAAAATGAGGTCTGTAATACAAGATAGATACTAATACAAAGATAAATATTTCATAACTTGATAAATAATAATTATGCAGACTTCCAGTAAAGATAGTAGAGTAAGTAAATGCTGTGCTTGCCTCCTCCCACAACCACATCAAAATTTCAACCGAATTATGGAACAACTATCATGGAGTCTAGCTGAAGAGATATAAAAAACACCTTGAGACTGGTAGGAGGGGCATGGATGGAAAGAGGCTGGCCCCACACCCACGTGTGGCAGTTAAGAATCTGGAAAGCTATCTGGGCAATGGGGGTCTCACCTAAGGAGCCAGGAGTCCTAACCCCATCCCCAGGTACTAGTGCTGGGAAGAGGAGTCCCCATAACTACAGGCTGTGAAAACCAGCAGAAATTGCCTCCAAGTGGGACAAGAACTACTGGATTCCCAAGCATTTCTCTTGAGGAGCCGAGCCGGACTCGTTCACATACTCACTCACTCACTCTGGGCTCCAGGGAGGGAGCAGCAGCTTAAGATCACCAGGGACGCACAGCAAGGAACTGAATTTATTGGCGTCAGGGTGAAAGCTGGAGGAGCAGGGGTCGGGATGGCTCTCTCCGGGGATAGGCACCATTGCTTTTTTGTTGAGCCCTTATCTCACCCAGCCCTCAGCTGCAGATGGGCATCAAATCATTAACCCAGCTAACAGTGTTCACCCAACCCTGGTGATTCCCTGAGAATCCACCTCACCCAACAAGCAGGCCTGGCCTGAGCGTTTTCCAGGACCCCTCCTGCCTCAGCTCACGCTGTGGACTTTTCTACAATACCTTATATAGGTCCAGAAACCTCAGACTATCAGGGGTTTGCTTCAGTGGGCACTGTACATCTTGCTAAGTGGCCCTAAGCCCAGCACAAGGGGCAACCAGTCTCGGTTCACATTGTAGTTCCCATCAGGTGGCCATCTGACCTGACCTAAGCTGTGACCAGTGTTAGCCTGAACATAACTACAAATAAACAATCATAAACACAGCTCAAGAAGCAGTTGGCCTCAGTTAACGATGTGGGTCCCACTAAAGCAAGCATGTCAAACTCGCAGCTGGCGGGTATCAAGTCCGACACTAGTGGGAGCATGGTCGGTCTCTCCCGAGCACCTCCAAGGCCAGCACAAGTGGCAACCAACAGCGCATCACTTGGTAGTTCCCAGTAGGTGGCCTCCAAGCTGGGCACAATGGACAGCCTGCACTGGAACCCTTCCTCAGTCTCCAGAACCAACATACTTGGTGGCTGGCTTCAGACTAGAGCACCACTCAACCAACTCCACAAATAATACACCCGAAGGGTGAACTCCACCAGAGCCCTGCTAAAGTAACTCCAGTGGGGTTAGCCCCACTAACAGCTTTCCCCTATAGACACACCCATCCCTCACAGCCAGCCAGCCTGATGTCAGTTCCCTGAGCCCACTGACATGCCCAAAACAACCAAGGCTCAAGTACAACAGCAGGGCACTACAAAATCCATTGAAGTATCCTATTTACAAGTAACCATCTTTGGAGTCTCTTCCTTCTATTTCAACCTACAGTAACTTCACCTTTTATATTTCCCTTGAACACATAGCTAAATTCATAGCCAACATTATAGCCTTTATTAAATTTCATGCAATTTAGTACCTATTAATTATGATGTTTAATTCTATAGCTCTTCTCAGTAAAAAGGATCGTAGTAGTATTTTACAAAGGAGGCAACTCCAGCACAGACTCAAATCTTGGTCTACGGAATCTGGAGCATTCACCATAGTGGCCTCATTGTACTTGGCCTTTGTGATTAGATAGCTTTTCATGCACATAGGCTGTTTCTTATTGAGAAGAAACACCATGTTTTATATTTACCTGTTTTTCTCATTGTATGGAGTGCAGTATCTCCTATTCTTAAGTACCAAATAGATATTTGTTGGATTTATTTATTGGTTGTTGGACTGATTGATTCAAAGTCATTTGATTTATATTGCCAAGGGATTTGACTGGCCTAGAGGCAATTTTAAATTTTCAAAGGTTTGTGAGCAGCAGACTGACAAGAGCTTTTAGAAGATTTAGCTAGAATAGGCAGGGATTTCCAAGTGGAAACTTAGATCATTAGAAGAACGGTTGTGTTATTGATAGTAGCATGGAAGCCCGACAAAGATAAGTTAGTTGTTATGGAGAATATTGAAATTTAAAAGAATTTGATTTTATAGTGTTAGTGCCATTCATGTAGGATATTTCAGTAGAAATATGCAAGTAGTAGTTACCCTATAAGATGTGAAAACATGCCCCTGGTTGGGAATAGGTCTTTGCTACAGAAGATCTGTTGACTATAAAAGTATGAATCTTCCAAAGGAGAAAATGTACAGAAATAATAGAACTTTCACAGACAAATGAAGTAAGATATTTTCTTTATAATTAAAGTATATGCTACTTTATGGTGACCTCTTTTCTTTAATAAACCTAAATGTAACTGATTATGCAGATTTTACTTAAACTCATGTATCCCCAATTGAATGTAAGTGTTCTAGATTTGTAGTAGTATAAATACTGCAATATATATTTACTATGAATTTGGGCCTTACCTAAATTTTTACTACAAATTCTGTTACCTATAAAGTTAATGTCCTTTTGCATAAAACACACAGGAAACGAAAAATACTGTTCTTCCTTCACAATATATCCAGGATTCAATAACTTCTTGCCACCTGCCATGAACATACTTCAAACTACCAACACCCGTCTGTCTGGATTATTGTAGTAACCTCTTTTTGCTTCTATCCTTGCTCCACCATAACGTATTCTCAACATAGATCACGCTACTCTTCTGCTCAGAACCTTCCTATTATGGTTTCTCATGTGACTCAGTGAAATCTAAGTCTTCACCAACACATTGATGAAGACTTACTGTTTGCTGAACACATTTCTACCTTAAGGACTTTGTGTTGGTCCTTATTCCCACTGCCTTGTCTGTACTCCCCCCAAAATCAGTGTGTCTACCTAATGTCCTTAGTGTACAATTTATTTTACATTATACATATATATATATATATACATATATATTATATATATATATTATATATATTATATATCCATATATTCATTATTTCTTTTTTTTCTCTCTGCCCTCACTCCACACACACACACACACACACACACCCCCCCACACACAAAGCCAGAGATATTTGCTTTGTTCACTTTTATTTCAAGGATCTATAAAAGTAACCTCTCACATTAGATGTTCAATGAATATTTGTGGAAGAAATAAATATAAGAATACCAATAAAGCTAACACTTACTGTAGGCTTACTTCATGCATGCCTTTCTAAAAGCTTTGTATTGTTATAACAGCCTGATCTCACAGATGAGGAAACCGAGCCATCAGTTGGTTGATGTGCCCACTTCCACACAGCTAGAATTCAACTCTAGAGGCCTGGCTTGGAGCCAGAGTCCTCAACCATTAGAGCGCGGTGCTTTTGTTGAAGATGACAGCTGTGTTTGGGTTATAAAGCTGTTATAGTAGAACCAGAAGTTGTGTATCAGCCTATTACATACAAATAGTTCTCATATTACCTGGATTCACATGGGTGGTATACTGATGAAATATAATGATGAATGTTGTTCATTTGTAGCCTTGAAATAGTAAGCTGAAAGAAGTAGAAAATTACCCCAAGAACTTGATGTCATATTTGGAAGATTAGCAGGTTCAACCAGTAACATCCATCATTAGTTAAACCCATTCTCAAGGCCTGCAAAGCCATGGTACTGTCAGCTGTGCTATATGGGTCTAATATCTGAATCCTGATCAGTGTCATTTTTATTTCTGGGACAGGTTTCATTTATCGTGCCATTGCACTACATTTCACACTGGATGTCAGGATGAAGCCTCTGATCAGATGTCAGAGACTTAGAGGCAGTGATTTTCCACACTGCTCTGCAGGATGCAGTGGTCTGGACATGCGGGGAAGTGCATGATTCTGGGCTTGCAAAGCAGTGGCATTAGGTGAACTTTAGAGAAAGTGTCATTTTTAGCACAATATAAGAGAAGTGTTAAGGATGTAAACTAAAGCTGTCTGAAGAACTGGACTGGAAACACTGTTGTAGCAGACAGTCCAGTGTGGTGCAATGGGACTCAGACTCAGCAATATTGTGCTCAACTTGCAATCGATGTCAATGATTTGAAAAAGTACAAAGTACAAATAATGATCAGAAGATGATCTAGCATATGCTAAAAGGTTTATTATGAAGAATTAATGGCCTGGCCACCTAGGGTATTTTTCATCTATGTGAATATGCCTACATATACAGAATTACCAAAGCATTTACTGAGAATTGGCAATGTGAACTTCCATTTTTATAGCTATAACAAAAAAGGAAGAAAAATGTTAGAGACTAAGCTTTGAAAGAAACAGAGTGGTTCTTGTTTATTTTTAGTGTCAATGCATTTCATAGAGTTTGCTTGATAAGATCTTTTTATCACCTAATAGTCCTATAAATAACAAAAACTATCTGTACCAGGCACATGAATTACAGAGGTAAATGGCTTTCCAGGGGAAATAATTCAAATATTGGCAAAGCTGAATTAGGGCACAAAGAAATTATGTTCCTAATGTATTTCTAGACAAGTCATAGATGCAAAAATTGGGTGATATGAAATGAGTGATTTTATTTGTAACAGAATGATATAACTTTTATGCTGCATTAGTTTTTTGTTGTAATTGTTCTTGCATTTTGGATTTACATTTATAATAATGACAATATGAATCTTCCTTGATTTTTTTTTCTTTCTGGAAATTAAAAGAGGGAAAAAAAAACCCTCATACATTTTGATTATATTATCCTTTTTATATATACCTGATGTGACAGTTAGCAAAGCTTTAAAGCATTATAGATTTACATATTCAGTATCTCTCACATTAAAACCTATTCAGTTGGATGTTAAAAATGTTGTAGACAGCATGGATGGAACTGGAGAGCATTATGCTAAGTGAAATAAGCCAGTCAGAGAAAGATAAATACCACATGATCTCACTCATTTGTGGATTATAGAGAACAACATAGACTGATGAAAAGGGACAGACCCAAAGACTGAGAAACAGCGATCAGGCTATCAATCCCCAGAAGGAAAGTAGGGGAGGACGGGGGTAAGGGGAAGAGATCAACCGAAGGACTTGTATACATGTATAATAAGCCAAACCAATGGACATGGACAACAGGGGGATGGGAGCATGAGTGTGTGTGTGGGGGGGAGGTTGGGGGTTAATGGGGGGGATGAGGACACATTTGTAATACCTTAACTAATAATAATAAAAAATAATTAAAAAAAATAAAAAAAAAAGAAAGAAGGCAGTTACAAAGGACAACATATTGTATGATTCCATTTCGTGAAATGTCCAGAGTGGGCAAATCTAATGAGACAGAAAATAGATTAGTGTTGCCTAGGGCTGAGGATGTTTAATAGGGAGAGACTGCTAATGAGTACAGGATTTCTTTTTTTAAAGTTGTATTACTGGGGTGACATTGGTTAATAAAATTATATAGATTTTAACTCTCAAAAAAAATGTTGTAGAATATAACAAACAGCTTTTCATTTTGATATTATTAGTTACAAAAGAAAATTCTGTTGAGAGCAATTATACAACACGTTTCAAGTTTTCTTTTGTTACTGAATAAAACAAAATCGATAAGTCTAGAAATCTCTTGTCAACAAAATATTACTAAATTACCTCGAAGGTGAAGCATGGGGCCTTTTAAATGTTTGCTGTAGACTTGGAAGAAACTTAGTCTAATTATGTTGTCATATTTTTATTCTCTTAGCATTTTGAAGGTGCAGTTGGCACGAGAAGCTCGCTCATTCACCATATTATCACTTTTGTGCTTCTTCAAATGGTGTCTGTGACTAGTGTCTGGGCCTTGAGGTTGTTTTCTGGTACCCTACAAGTGTTCCAGCCCGCACTCTGTTCTCACTGGGCTTTTAGGTGGGGACAACTATATTGAACTATTTCAGCGAATTCTGCTTAAGATTTCTCTAGTACTGATGGGAGGTTTTGATGTTGTCTATTTTGTTACTTCTCTCCCCCCCCCCCCCCCCGCCTTAAAATACATGAACCACCAGTCTACAGCCACTGTAACTCAGGTAAAGCTCGTGGGATAGATCTCTCTCCTTTATGATCAGGACTGACAACACTTTGGGGAGAAGGGCTTGAATAAGACCAAGCATACCTACCTCGGCTGGAGCCACGCTGTCCAAACACTGCCCATGGCTCCATGTCCCTGGTCAGAGGCTACCAGCCGTTTGGGTCTCGCAAATCCGATAGCTCAGCGTCTGCCTCTGTAACTTCACCATGGGTCTTGCAGTATTCTACAGAACCGCCCCTTACTGGACAGGAGGGTTGAAATTGGAGTTCTCAAACATATGCTGTGATGCCAGCTGCTGTCCCTGCTGATAGCATCTTGTACTTTCTTCTGTTGTTTGAGCCTAATTTGTAGGCAGCGCTCCTTATAGGCCTGCAGCCATGGAGCTCTAAGCTACTACACCTGGAATAGGAAGTCGTTGGGGTTGTTTTTTTTTTTTTAAGTTTTGCTAGTAAGATGCTTTCTCTGAATATGGAACAATTCTTTTATTGTTAAAAACACTTCTTATTAGAAATATATTTTTCTCTGGATATGTAGCCTTTCTGACAACTATTAAAGAATTACACATTCCCTCTCCCCATACAGCCGCTTGTAAAATGTAGGTAGATAGAAATGGCTTTCAGCTCTAAACAGGGTAAATTTCTGGTCCTGCCACAGACCTATTGTATGAGAATCTCCAAAGATGGAGTCTAAGAATCTGTTGTTGTTTTTTAAACAAACACCCCATTTTTGAGTGGTCAACCTTTTAATGCTCAAGTGGGATAAGTCAAATTGAAGAGTATGTCTGGGGTAGGGATTTTAGTGTTCTGGGTACCTTAGTGCAGGGTCACTCCAAATTTCAGGGTCTTATTGCTGACAGCTGACAGACAAAATATCCTGAGTGGCAAGCGATCCGATCTATCAGTGTTTTCACGAAGACCTGTGTCATGTGTAATCATTTTCTTGTTAAAGCCAAATATTTAATGAAGTACTTAGGAACTTCAAGCATGAGGTACATATAGCCTCTGGGAAATCAAACATAGTGGCAGTCTTTGCCACGTAGATGTAGGTAATACCTATTCATATCTCTTCTTTCAGGCAAACCCAGAAGGCCTGGCCCAGCTGTTGTCTGATATCTTGTCACTTCTGCCACTGGTGTAGAGGCCTAGCAAGGAATAGTGCTGACTCTGAGGAGTTGATGCAGGTTGATGAATGAAAAGACCCGTAAGGAAAGGGCTGGAAATGTATGACTAACAAGAAATAGAGGAATCTTTTATTAGAATGTCAGAGTGACAAGTACCTTGGTATTTCCACTTGTTTTGTTCAGGAGCAGCGTGACCCAGGATACCTCCTTTTGCCATCAGCTCAACAGAAGCCTTCTCCACTCTTTTTTTTGGTTTGGTTTATCAGTATATATATATGTGTGTGTGTGTGTGTGTGTGTGTGTATATATATGTGTATATACATACACACACACACACACACGTATTTCATAGTTGGAGTTACAATCTATACTACTTTAGTTTTGGCTTAAATCTAATCCAGCTTTGATTCTTTGGAGCACTTTCACTTGGCTCTGAAATATGTTTATTCTAGTTTTGTTTCTTTATTATTTAAAGTATTACATATGTCTCCTTTTTCCCCCAATTGACACCCCCCCCCCCCGCCACTCCCGCTCCCCAGGACAAGCCCCCACTGCCCCAGTGTCTGTGTCCATTGGTTATGCTAATATGCATGCATAGAAGTCCTTTGGTTGATCTCTTACCACCACCCCACCTGCCTTCCCTCTGAGGTTGGATGGTCTATTCAGTGTTTCTTTGTCTCTGAATCTATTTTTGTTCATCAGTATATGTTGTTCATTATATTCCACAAATGAGTGAGATCATGTGATATTTATCTTTCTCTCACTGGCTTATTTTGCTTAGCATAATGGTCTGTAGGTCCATCCATCCTGTTCAGACGGTAAGAGTTCCTTTTTTTATAGCAGTATAGTATTCCATTGTGTAGATGTACCACAGTTTTTTAATCCACTCATCTGCTGGTGGACACTTAGGCTGTTTCCAAATCTTAGCTGTGGTAAATTGTGCTGCTATGAACATAGAGGTGCATAAACCCTTTCTGATTGGTGTTTCTGGTTTCTTGGGATATATTCCTAGAAGTGGGATTACTGGGTGGAATGGGAGGAAAAAATGGAATAATGACACTTTAGTTCCGAGTCTGCTTTCTGCACTAAGGTACCCAGAACACTAAAATAAAATCATCTCTATTCTCTCCTTTTAAGTTTCTTTCTGGGAATACTACTGCCCAGGAAAGGATTCATTTGAACTGTTGAGTTATGCTGTCTTATTTAGTGTTAAAATTAATAGAAATACTTAAAGGCATCCTAGGATCTTCCCACTGTATGATGCTTTAATACTGCTTAAGATGGAACCAATCAATTGAGTCTTTATTAAAAACACAATTCAAATGAATCCTTTCCTGGACAGTGGGTTTGATCTTGGACTAAGACAAATTGTCATTTACGTAACACCCACAATATCTAATCCTTGTTTTATTCGTTTGCCATTTTCTTGGTGTCAGAAATAATTTTAAAATATTTTACAGCTTTTAAAATGATCAAGATCACTTACATCTCTCTAGGATTGGCGTAAGCACACTTTTTATTTATTTAAGAAACTTATACCAAAGCAAATAGATGCCAATATATATTTTGTCAGTGAATAAGGAAGAAATAAGAACTAATTTGAGTCCTATAATATCATTGTCTTCAAAAGAGTTATTTCCTGGCATATATATATCTATCTCACTGAACAACATGTACTCTGCTTATGGTACTATTTGATTTTACTTGAAAGCCCCTTTAACTACAACAGTCTTTATTAAGGTTTATCAAATGGGCTGGTTGTTTATATCTTGCTTTTGCTCCATAGATGGTAATGTTAATATTAGCTTGGTATGTCAGGGATTTGAATAAGAATTTTAAAAACAATTATTCACTGGCAGGATAATTTAACCCAGGCATATAGAAGATTCTTGGTTAACGATAGTCATAAACCAGAGGACATTACGCTTATCTATGAGTCAAGTGACTAATAATAATAACATTGACTACTTGTGGGTTTTCAGCCTGATACGAAATTTTTTTTACGTGTATTATCTAAGTCACTTTTCACATTTAGTTTATTCCGTTATTCGGTTGAACAGTTTGAGGCTTAGAGTAATCTTGTTCCAGGACACACTTGCAGCAGTTCCAGAATAGGCAGGCCCACTCAGACAGTGTGATTAAAATCCATTTTAGTAACTGCTATATGACCCTGTTTTCTTGGTAAAATCAATCTCAGTGTTTTTATTTCATACATTAGGAGACTTAGGCTCCAGTGATTGAACGGACCAAGATTAACGACTAGTTTCTCAAATTGAATGCATAGCGTCAGCACTAGAAACCAGGATCCTGCCTTTCCAGCTCAGTGTGCTCTTCATCACGGCGGCCGCCTTCCCAGACAGCAACCCGTTGGGCAGCACTGGCCATTCCTATTTTAGAACATTCAGTGCATAAAAGGACTCCTCACTGATGACTCACTGCCCACACACTTAATATTGAAAAAGCAGAACATAATGGTTTTACCTTCCAAGAATTGAGGAATAAAGGGAATGAGGTTTCTTTTATCTTCTGACATGTACTACATTTTGCTTAATTTCCATTTCCTTTTCTGTTATGTAAAAGGTATTAGGACCATTGTAGTAAACAAAATATACTAATTTATTTTCAAGGAGGTCACTTGAAATTAAGTGTATTTTTCATATATATTATTTATATTATGCTCTGCAAACTTCAAGTCATCTAATATTTCTTCTGTATAAAATTGGCTTTTAAGTAAGTTGTGGTAATGAACTTTCTGATAAAGTATTTGTTAATCATTCTTTTATTTGATTCTGATCCATATGCTTTATGAAGTATTCAGTGTACACAACAAGTAAAGAACATTTATATTAATGGTTTGTCAAGCCATTTGTCTCCATGGAAAAATAGATATGTATCAAATATCAAAGGACATGCAAATTTTTTTCTTGACAAGTCATCTGATCTGCAAATGCACTGTGGTTATAAAAGCAAGTTAAATATGTATCTATTTAGGATTAAATTACCATTTTACCAATATCCCCCTTATCTGAATTAGTAAAAAATCAGAGGGAGAAAGAATATAAATAAACATCATGCTCAAGCTGTAAAGGGATTTCATTGCTTTACATATTACTTCAAACTGCATGCATCAGTTAAATACAAAATTTTAAGAGCAGCTTAAAATTGTAGACCTCAGTTAAATCTTAATTAGATTAAGCCATTGAAGTAGGTGGCCCCTGAATGAAAGGTAGCTTCCTAAGGTCAATATTTAAGGCCTCTGGAATGTTTATTGCCCTTTTATTCTTGTATTTGCTCATGGCTTTTAGTATGTGCCAATAATCTCTTTGTTTCGCTTTGATAGACAAAATGTGTTCTCACAGTTTGGATGTATATACTTGTTAGAATATAGTATTTTTGAGTTTTTTGTTTGTTTTCTGTTTTTTGTTATGCTGCATCTCCATTGTCTAAATCAGACATAATAATTGCCCGATAGAAATATATTAAATGAATTCTACTTTATTAAATCCTGAAGTCTTTTGAGTATCTGGTCTTAATGTGATTTTGATAACTGAAGAAGATGGACAATAGCCAAATGTTAGTACAGGTTCCTGAGTATCATCTTTAAAAAATACCAGTTTAACACACTATATTCACCAGTTAAAATAAAATGAATTTCTGAATGGCATTTAAGCATCCTCGTCTAATGTTTAGAAAATAGAAATAGCTTGTTTGGAATAGACTTTAAAATGATTTATCCTTGGTTATTTTTCATTACTCACTATAGAAAAACAAACAAACAGGTACTGTGCTGATTACTTAACATGACTTCATCTTACTTGATTTTTAGGATAATATTTTGAGGAACATCTTCCTATTCCTATTAAGGATGAGATCATTGATGCTAAGGAACTTGTTCTTGATTACACAGCTAGTAGGTAGTGAACTCAGGAGTCTGTGCAAGCCTTTACTCTGTACTGCCGCATGTATACAAGAAATAAGCCACAATTGTTATAGATTTGTTAGAGTGAAGTAGGCCTTTAAGGACAAAACGTGAATTCTTTTTTAACCTACTGTATTTTTAAATTAGTTACAAATATGTAAGTTCTCTAGTATTGTGTCTTGAAGCAAATATATATATATATATATTTAATGATATATTTTTCTCACACATTTGAGAAAGAATTGAAGGGTTCTAGTAGGGTAATGATAGTAATAATAGAATCTGATTAGTTCTATCAGGATTAATCTAACAATTAGACTATAGGGTAGAGGCAGGTAGAACAAAGGAGGCTACTGCAGTGATGTAGGGAAGAGATGACTGCTCGGGCCAGATGGTGAGGCTGGTCTAACCCGTGGCTCCTCTGCCAGTGCTCCCTGGAAGTGTAACAGGTGGCTGAATTTGGAATGGATTTTGAACATAGAATTAACATTTTTTTCTCAACGATTGGAAATATGT
The DNA here is from genome assembly GCF_014108235.1 of Myotis myotis. Lineage (NCBI taxonomy): Eukaryota > Metazoa > Chordata > Mammalia > Chiroptera > Vespertilionidae > Myotis > Myotis myotis. The sequence goes on along the minus strand of NW_023416335.1, from coordinate 11,724,045 downwards.
AAAGGGAGAGAGGAGAGAACAGACAAGAACAATTTCAAAGTTTGGGCCTAAATAACTAGAAAAAGCAAGTTGATATTTCTGGGATTGAAAGGGGGGTGGACATATCAAAAGTTTGTTTTGACCATTTTAGCCTTCGAAGTAGTCTATTAATGAAGACTATTAGATTACCAAGCAGAACTGGATATATATCAGCCATATGCAAGGCTGAAGGACTGGTCTAGGGGTAGAAATGGAGGAATCATCGCTGTAGAAAGGATCAGTAAAGTCATGGGGCTGGAGGAGAACACCTGGGAAGGCTGAATATAGAGAAAGGGCTTAAGTCTCTGCATCTCTGAGTTACTCCAGAATTTACTGTGAGGATGATGAACGGGAACAGCCAAAGTGCCTGGGGGAAAGGAGCCAGGAAAGTAGGAGAATCTGGAGTGGCATCTTAGAAGTCAAGGGAAGGAAGTAGTACAAAAAAGTAGAGGGACCCCATGCAGTGGACTTAACAGTTCAAGTCCAGTCAGAATTGGAAGTGGAAGTCTGTTGATGACTTTGACCAGAGAAGATTCTATTACTAAAAAAAGTTTTGAAATCACTCACCTAGAAAATATCTCAAGTTCTTGCTTCTCTAAATTTGTGATTCTAATATAGGCAAACTACCTTCTAGTCATTATATAAATCTAGGTATAATATCCAGTGTTGTTATGTTTAAATATTTAAGTCATACAAATGTTGACTTTAATGATCATTGTTTAATTATGTGATTGCCAGATAAAGCTTTTATAAAATGTTTCATTTGATTGCCTTCTTGTCTTTTGATATCATTAATTTATTGTGGAAAAGATATGAACTTTGGAAGTAGACACATGTTTCAGTCCAAATTCTACCAATTACTAGTCATGCAATCTTAAGCAAGTTAACTTTTCTAAATCCCAGTTTCTTTATTTGGACGATGACTTGATGATACTTATTTTATATGGTTATCCTATATAATAAAAGCCTAATATGCTAAGTATCTGGTTGGCCATTCAACCAATCAAAGCGTAATATGCTAATGATATGGTAAGGCTGCGCAACTGCTTTCTATGAAGTTCACTGACCACCAAGGGGCAGACAGTCAACTGGTCGACCAGTCGCCATGACATGACAACCAGGGGGCAGGCTCTCCAACTGGTAGTTTAGCTTCCTGCCAGAGTCTGGCTGATTGGGACCGAGCAAGACGGGCCGGACATGCCGTGGAGCCCTCCCATGGTCCTTCCCCAGCTGGCCAACCTCCCATGTCCCTCCCTGGCCCCAATCATGCACTGGGCCTCTAGTTATGAAGATAAAATGGGATAATATATATGAAGCATCCAGTAAACAACAAGGTAGCATAATGAATAAGAGCTCAGAATCTGAAAGCAGAGACCTACATTCAAATCCCAGCATTTACACACACTAGATATGAAAATCTGGGCAAGTTTCTCTTAAACCTCAGTTACCTTATCTATATCATGACTATAATAAAAATGCCTACCCTGTAGGATTAGTAGAATTAAATGAGATAGTGCATGAAAAACTTTTAAGTGTCTTACATAAAATGAGTGCTAGATAACTGGTAGATATTACTATTAGTAGTATTTGGTACAATTCTACTTACTATTATTCTTGCTGTTACAATTAATTAGAATAAAACCTTTGTTCCTTAGTATTGAGGGTCTTATTTTCCAACCAGACATAAATTGCTGTTAGTATTTGTTTTGGTTCATTATTGTCATTCATTACTAATGTTAAAAGTCTTAAATGATTAACTACCGAGTTTGACTTTCAAAACTGTGCTTATCTCCATATAGGGACATTTAAATGGATAGAGTCCGTAGAAAACACATATGGTAGGATTCCTCAGAAGTTATAATGTGAATGCCCAGGAACGGCTATCTTTTAGCCAGTTTGCTTGAAGCTGTGCTTATACGTCTAAATACCCCTTTGGATGAGGCAGTCGCACTATGAAATATTGAGAATTTTTAGATGGAAGCAAAGACAGTTTAGATCAGAGTATAAAGTATAAAGAACAGCCTTTACGTGAAAATACCAAGACAGAATTAAAAAAAAAGACTTTATATACTTCAAAGAGATAGTAGGAATCATCTGATTTTGTTCCTAATTTTATAAATGAGGGGCTATTGAATATCTGACACATTTGGTGATGTGTTTAGGGTTAAGGCCAAAGAGGAATAATTTCTAACTCTTTTTTGTTTTTAGCCTAAAATAGCCTGCTTTATTCACTTTTTTCTTTTTCTCTCTTTTTAAAAATAATTCTTTATTGTTGAAAGTATTACACATGTCCCCTATTGATCCTCTCCAGCTGCACCTGCCCTCCCACGCCCCAGGCCTTCAGCACCCTATTGTCTGGGTCCATGGGTTATGCATATATGCATGCATGGTCTTTGGTTGATTACCGCCCACCTACCCACACCCTTTTCCCCACCCTCCCTCTGAGATTCCACACTCTGTTCCATGCTTCCAGAAATACTGTCTCCAGTAAAGCATAATGCTTTCACCCATACGTGTTGTCAAAATAAAAACAAAGGAAATTTTTGAGAGGACTAAAGCGGTTCTTCTCGAATGATACAATTACTCTTCAAATGTGATGTAAAATTGAGGCTATCAATTTTATGCCGTAAGAGGTTTTTTTCTCGAATATTTTTTATGAACAGAAAACCTAGACAAGTATTTTTATTTAAAACAACTGCTAAGCAACTAATTTTCATGAGAGATTAACAGCTGAAATAATGGAGACATCAGATTTTTTAGAAGCAAAATATCTTAAATGATTTTTGTCAGATTTTCTGTAATATACTGGATATCAACTAATACAGTTCTTACTAAGTATGAAAAACTGTACATTTCTCAGTGAGCTAAAACAGTTTTAATATTTATATTTTAAAAATCAATTAAAATGTTCTAATGAAATGAGTGCACTAATAAAGCTACCTTATTTTGATAATGTGGAAAAGAGTGATTTAATATTTGATAGATTATTGTTGACTTATTTTAATAGACTCAGTAAACTTGGTAAACTTACTTGCTCTTATTTATAACTTTTGCTATTACATTGTGTGTATGTTTGTGCTAAACCTTTGAACAAGATATAAGTTCACATTGATATTAAGTTGCTGCCTACAGTTTACAGTAATATCAGCCCCTAACATTTACATCTATTATTTCTAGTTAACAAGTAATTATTTCATTTAAAAAACTCCAAATGGAGCTTATTTAATAGACTTTTCCATTATCTTCATGGTATAAAACTACAATGTACCAAAAAATCCCTAATTCCTCAGATTGTAATATTTGCTTCTTTGTCTTGTTTTTCTAGAGCTACATTCATGGAAGCAGCCAGGCCCAGTTCGTGGCTGAGTCCCACATTATTCTGGTACTGAGTATCCTTTAAAGGACTGATGATTGGAAAAGGAAAACTATGTTCTGTCAAATTAATTCTCTCCTGATAATAAATACCAAGACTTGTAAAATACATTATATTTTAAATTGGCTGTGTCTAATTTTCTGATTTCTATGCTAATTATTTCCTATTATACTTTTGGCTTTTATTCTGAATCATTAACAGTCTCTTAATTTTCTCTTTTTTACTGAGTAATGAAGTTAGAGCTTTTGCTCTGCCTCGGTTATCTCTGGCTAACGGTTATTTGTGAAACTTGTATGGTTTTCCCATAGGATCTTAATGGTGGGGGCCGGGGGGAAAGCATCCTATAATGTAAAAAGCAAGATGAAAAACATTATTTTAGTACTGGTCCCCTTAAATACTATGATCAGTCAGAAGAGGGAGACGTAGGACAGTTAGAAACCTCTTTCTGGAACATACCAGACCCATTGTTTTGAATCAGGTAATTCTGCCCAGTTTGGGGTCAAGAAGATAGCAGGATAGGAAGGAAGGAAGTTCAAGTATTTAAGACAAACTGAATATTCTCTGAGTGGGGAGTTACTTTTTAGGCAAACAACTGTATTTGGGGGAAACACTGAGGTTTGTGTGAGTCATGTGACGTTTTGACTTTGGAAATGAAGCTGGAGGAGAGATTATGACTCCATTTTATATTCCAGTGTCTTCTAAAGCTCACTGAGCAGCACTGACCCTCTTCTTCCTCGTACCAATTCTCAACCTTTTCATTCCTCCCACACGTGACCACACATACTTGGCGCATACATGGAATTGTGCATATCTGTAGTCCGTTTCTTGCCTGCATTTATTTAATTACCTCTATCTTTTATGGCTTCAAATTTAAGAAATGACTAAGATGAGTATTTTTGTGTGTGTGTTGTACTTTGCTTCTTAGATTGGACTTGGAAATAACCTACATTTTAGTAAACATTCTCAAATTTTGTGATTTTTCATCAGTAACTACAGGTTTCTGTGTTCTGACTTTAATATGGTAAGATATTAATCTTTTCTGCATATCAGAAGGGTTTTTAATGAGAAAAGGAAATATTTGCAAACATGTTTATAGGAACATCTCCATATCTAAAAATGTGGGTAAGGCCATATTTACTCTTACTTCATCTCTTAATTGCATGTTTATGAAGCAAAATACATTTGTGTTCAAGTATAATAGTAAGAAAAAATATTTGTTGCAGGTCACTTTTTAGCTCTTATTTATATATACACATTTTTTCTACCCTATTTCAATCCTTGATGTAGCATTTTAGCAGCATACTTTATTCAAAGCATCTAGTCTATTAAACACATCAGGAGTACCTCACAAAAGAAATGAAAGTTCCATTATATGGCAGGAATTCTCCAAGGTTCCATTTCATGGCTCATTGACATGAAGCTGAGATTTAGGATGCAAAGAAATTTCATAAGCAGTGTGAAGTCTTCCATATAGAGTTCTAACAGGAATACCTAAAAGAACTAGAAGTCCCTGTTCTCTTTCTGTTACCAGTAATTATTTATTGCTTTATTTCTGTTGTTTTATTTCATAGATATTTATGAAAAAGAAAATTTCTTTTAAAATGATAGACTCACTAAAATTATCAGTAAAAGTTAAGAAGCCATTATGTAATAATTTGTGATTTTACTTTTATTTGGCAGTCTGCTAATTTTTTAACACTATATATTTTTCTCTTGCAATTTATGTATTTTTTCCCTTATGGGAAAAAAATTCCAGATGGTTACTTTTTATCTGTAGAGACCATTTCTGCCTTTTGTTTTTCTCCTCTTAATTTAGTAAGCCAGGTGATTAGATGCAATGGCTATGTACAAACGTTTGTTGGAAAAAACCTAAGGAAGAACAGATGGAGTTGGTTGTTGTCATAGGTTATATACTTATATTTACTACAAATGTTTTTCTCCCTATTAGTAGTGTTTTATTTTCTCTGTTTCTTATTTAGGGAAGAAAAAGGAACAATCCTCAGTAGTCTATGAGAGAAAACTATCTAAAAAGTTTAAGAAATATTACGGCATTTTAATACAGATATGGGAACCAAGAAGAATTTATATAATCCTTTATGTTTTCCCAGTAAAAATTTATTTTTCTTTCATTTACTTTTCATTCAGTTATGTTTCAGTACCTGATGCAAATAAGATATTTGCTATTTACAAGAAAGTAGAAAGATAGAAAAAGAATTATCCTGCTTTGTAGCCAGTGCTAAAATCAGTGCTCGGACGCAGCAAGAAAGCAGAGAGCACCTGGATGCCCAGGTAGTTCAACTGACTGTTGGGTTCATTTTGCCACAGTAGCCAAAGAAGTTTCCCTGTTGGAGAATAAGTGAGGGAGAATATTCCAGTAGGAGGCACAACAGGTACAAAACATAACATGAGAATATTCACAAATTGTGAAGAGATTTGTTTGGGTAATGAAAATGTACACATGCCTTGCTAAGAAACTTGAACCTTATCTGAATTCACCAAGCTACAGTCGATGTGTGCCAGTGGGTACAGGACACACGAGGCATTGTATTGGCTTTACTGCCAACTATACAAACTCTGACCTGTCCCATGATTCCCCATGTCCTTTAAGTTCTGAGATCTAAAGATGGCATAGATAAGTATCAGTTGGAAGTAAAAGTGCTAATATAAAAGGCAAAGGCTATACTAGCGATATATATTCTTATAAATATCACATTTGTTTTTCATTTGAGAAAACATTTGTTTTCCATTTATCATGAAAGTTTGATTCTGCATTTATTTTCAATCTGTGATAGAGAAAAATGTTTATTTTAATGTGTTATATCGAAGAAAAAAACATTATAGGAGAAAATTAATGATGGATGCAAGTTGAAGATAATTTTAGATTTAGATCCCTTTAAGTCTTCTGTAATGTGCTCATATATTTTTCAACTTCTGTTCTCATTCATCTTTAAATTGGCAATCGTGATTCTCTTCCTGGAGCAACAGTGAACCTAACATCATGTGCAATTGAGAATGAATTATAATGCAATACAAATGCATTTGTTATTAGTTCAGTAGGATGCCCAGTGCCTTTGGTTATTATATATAATTTACACAAATAGCAGCTTCTAGTGTATGTGGGATGCCAGTGTTTTGACTTTTTAAGCAATAAGATGATGATTGGCAGGCTCAGAAAAGAAACTGTGCAGTCTGCAAGTAGTTGAAGTACTAGTATATATTGCTACAATGTTAATTCAAATGTGCAAAATAATACATGAACCAGACCGTGTGTGTGTGTGTGTGTGTGTGTGTGTGTGTGTGTGTAGGCATTAACTATCTCAGAACAATAGAACAAGTCTCAGAAACATTATAGTTTATCCACTATATACTTACATCTCATATACTCTTTTAATGTTGTGCCAAAATGGCCCAGCCATAATTTTAAAGGCAGAAAAGCATCTGTTATCCCAGAGTTAGACATAGAATCTCCCCAATATCTAGGGGCTTTCCTTAATTATTCAACCTCCCACCCAATGAAGGAAGCTCTACATATCAACTCTGACAGATGAACATCTAGCTTCTTCCTCTGTTTAAAAATTAATCCTTCGTGTACAAATGTTCGTTACAAATGTGAATTATTTTTCTCAAATGACAAGTATTATGTAGACTCTTTTTTCTTAATCCAAAACTTTTGTTTCCTTGGATACTATGGAACTTAAGCCCAATTAATTCTCAATAATCAAAGATCTTACATTTAAAAAATATTTTTAAATAAAAGAGGGAGAGTTGGTGAGTTTAAAGCCATTTTAGTTTAATTCTTATATCTTAATTTTAACCATCAAGTTTAAAGTAGGTTCACAGCTCATTTCTCAATACTTTTGCAGGAAACATTCTGAGAATGAGATCATACTTATTATCTGACCCTACTGCTTTCGAATAAGGTATTTTACTTGGGTGTTATACACAGCCTGTATCTAGACACCTCTTTGCTTTAAAATTCGTATTTTAGGGTTATATGTACAAAGGTTTACAAAGTTTTGCATTTCTTTATATACGCATTTATGAATATGAACTTTCCTTTCAGAAGGGATTCATAGAGATCAGAGCAGGAATAAATGAAATATAAACCAGAAAAACAATAAAAAAAAGATCAAGGAAACTAAGAACAAGTTATTTGAGAAGATAAAATTGCCAAACCTTTAGCTAGCCTAACAACAACAAAAAAAACACCCTAGTACAGCCTTGGGCAAACTACAGCCCTCGGGCCAGATCCTGCCCGTTTGAAATGAATAAAACTAAAAAAAAAAAAAAAAGACCGTACCCTTTTATGTAATGATGTTTACTTTGAATTTATATTAGTTCACACAAACACTCCATCCATGCTTTTGTTCCGGCCCTCTGGTCCAGTTTAAGAACCCATTGTGGCCCTTGAGTCAAAAAGTTTGCCCACCCCTTCCTAGAAGATCAACTGATACTGCAGATATAAAGAGGATTATAAGACATTCTAGGAACAATTATATGCCACATAACCTAGAAGTGGATACATTGCTAGAAACACACACTCTACCAAGACCAAATCAGGAAGAAATAGAAAAATCTGAACAGACCAATAATGAGTAAAGATACTGAATTTGTAATAAAAAATCTCCCAACACAGATTTCCAGGACCAGATAGCTTCACTGGAGAACTCTACCAAACTTTTAAAGAAGAATTAACACCAATCTTTCTTAAATTCTTCTAAAACTAAGGAGTAAGGAACACTTCCAAACTCATTCTAGGAGGCCAGCATTACCCTGCTACCAAAGCCATATAGGGTACCACAAGAAAATTATACTAATATACCAGTATCCCTGATGTATATAGATGCAAAAGTTCTCAACAAAATATTAGCAAACCAAATTCAAGAACACATACATAGGATTGTACATCATCCACCAAGTAAGATTTGTCCCTGGGATGCAAGCAGGGCTCAACATATGAAAATCAATAAATGTAATATATAATACTAGAGGCCCAGTGTGTGGATTCATGCATGAGTGAGGTCCCTCAGCCTCCCCAGCAATTGGGGCTGGCCAGGGGGAGGGACCGTGGGAGGTTGGCTGGCCATGGGATTTTGCTGTGGGAGCACACTGACCATCAGAGGGCAGCTCCTGCATCGAGCATCTGCCCCCCTGGTGATCCGTGCACGTCATAGCTACTGGCTGGTCATCAGGTCATAAAACCCTAAGCAAACGTTCAACCAGTTGACCAAACAGCCAGTCACTATGACGTGCACGGACCACCAGGGCGCAAACACTCAATGCAGAAGCTGCCTCCCGATGGTCAGTGCAATCCCACAGCCAACCTCCCACTGTCCCCCATCCCCCCTCACACCCCTCCTGGCCGGCCAGGCCAAGGGAACCCCACCTGTGCACGAAATTGTGCACTGGGCCTCTAGTATATAGATAAGTTACAAATTCAACAATGCAATGTTGTTTTCGCTTTAAATAGCTACCTTTTAAAAATATTAAGAGGCGAGAGAAAAATTATATATTTTAAATTTACCCTGATGCTTTTCATTTTTTTCTATAGATCTGTGTTCCTATCTGGTATAATTTCCTCAGACATAAATAACTTCTTAAGCACTGTTGTAGCTGAGATATTCTCTCAGCTTTTGCTTATATTAAAATGGCTTTATTTCACCCTCATTCGGAAGAATATATTAGATGTTGAATTCTGGGTTCACAATTTTGTTAGCACTTTAAATATATAATTTATTTTGTGTTGTTGTTTCATTGATTTGGATGAGAAGTTGGCCAAAACAGCACTTTCTCTATATGTAATACTTTTTATTTTTCTGCTGCTTTCAATATTATCAATATTAAATCTTTATCTTTGGCTGTGGTGTGCCTAGATGGGGCTTCTTTGAATTTATCTTACTTTGGGCTTGCTAAGCTTCCTGAATCTGTGAGTAATATATGTGTGTATGTGTGTGTGTGTGTGTGTGTGTGTTTTAAACTAAATGTGTGCTAACATAAAAACATTCAAACCTGTAAAAAAAAAAGAAGAAGAAAAGAGCAAATGGGCTTTGTGCTCAGATAGCTGCCTTGAATTCTGGCTCCAGCACTATTAACACCTTGTTCTAGTTAGTAGACCTGTCTGTGAGTTGCGTTATCACAATGTACAAACAAGAATTAAAACAGTACCCACCTCACAGCATTGTTAAGGGGCTGAATGAGAGGAATCCCTGTATGGTGTTCAGCCCAGTTGCCTGCATACAGTTGCTTCTTCCCTGTGTTTCCTTCTAGCAGTTTTATAGTATCAGATCTATGGTTAAGTCTTCGATCCATTTAATTTTGTAAATCATATTTTCCCCAGGAATAGAAATCATGCCACTTCCCCCATGAATTTCTTATTGAAATTTCAGCAACTACTTAGCAGATGAAATCATAAAATGAGTATTTTATTTATAATACCTACATAAGGTCATTTTAAAACATTTCATATATTTGCAAATATGTGTGATAGTAACTATGTATAATCATATGTGTAGATTAAAATTTATACATGAATAAAAAGGGTGTTTCCAGAGAAAGATGAAAGGAGAATCCTAACTTGACTCCTTAATAAGGACTTACATAGTCATATCCGTCTGCTCCAAAGCACCAAGCAGTAGAAATTACCCACATAGGAACAGGTTGAATGATACAAGCTTTTAATTTTTTCTCTCATTACTAGCAATGCCCTATGACTATGGACTCAAGGGAATTTACATCAGTAGACTGTCTAAAACACCTTAAGAATAATGAACCCTTAAAATCCACAGATTTATATTGGTAGCATGAAACATTCATTCTCTTACACGATTCTTTCAGGCCATCACTACATGATTGAAACCCAAGGAATTTAGTAATTATCTAAATTTCGTTGGTTTTCAAACTGTGTATAATGGACCCCTAAAAGTTTAATGGTAGTATGTAATGTATATACATGTATTGGGTGGGGAGGCCGGGGTGAGGGTGGGAGGGTGATGCTATTGCACAGGGCTGATAGCAGCTTTTTCTCTTGTTACTTTAGACTTCTGACCAAACTTGGTTGGTTTTATGCTGAATATATTTTAATCTTCTATGACTGCCAATGCAATGTATCATTGTGATTCTATATTATCTATGTATAATGTGAAATGTCATTATTGGTTTTTGAGAGTCCACATAAAGCATACGTGCTGTGAAGGTCCTGGAATTTAAGAGCATTTCAATTACTTGCAAAGTCTCACAAGGTTTAAGGTTATATATTTTAAAAATCAAGTTAGCCCTAGCTGGTTTGGCTCAGTGGGTAGAGTGTCAGCCTGCAGACTGAAGGGTCCCAGGTTCGATTCCAGCCAAGGGTAAATGCAGGCTCGATCCCCAATAGGGGGCATACAGGGCAGCCAATCAATGATTCTCTCCCATTGATGTTTCTATCTCTCCCTCTCCCTTCTTCTCTGAAATTAATATTTTTTTAAAAATCAAGGTAGATTTAAATACACAAAGAATGATAATTTTCTTTTTTCTGCATAGAATAAATTGTATTTACCTCTGTGTGCATTTGTAATTTAAGTATTCCACTACGGAAAACATTGTGTTCAGATCCAAAAAAATAATATGTTTTATTTGCATCCATTGCTACTGTTTCCTTGACAATTACTATAGATGCTGCTATCACCATGGGGATGGTTCTTCTAAATGAAGCGGCAACATCCAAAGGAGATGTTGGAAAAAGACGAAGTAATTCTCTGTTGTTGTTGGTTTTTTTTGTAATTTTGTTTTAGACTTAAGATTCATTTAAATCAAACGAGGAATATAAAAGTTCTTTGTAAACATAAACTAAAGAAATGTTCTGGTTGAGGAACGTTGCAATGTTTTTTACTCTTCTATTCTTAGATGTACTCAAATAATTAAAAATATATCCCTTCCGAATGGGTTTGGGTGACTTTCTGTGGAACTGCAGAGAAAGGAGAAATTCTCTCCACCCTCGTCAGGGTGTTCTGCCCAGCTCCATGGAGGATCTAGTCCTGGAGTACCATGCGTCCTGCAGGGAGAGGTGGGGCTGCTGGGGGGAGCCTGAGAGGTGTATTGTCAAATGGTAGGTCCTCAATGCCATGGGAATCAGGTGTGCATTTCTGAGCCCTTTTTAAACCCAGAACTTATGTATGAGGAGCACAGGTGCCTGAAAAAGGCTAACGTTTTATTAAGAACCTTTTTTTTCTTCCTTTGAAAAAATGAAAGATGAATAATTTATTTAAAATAAAAGACTTATTTCCTTTATGGGATAATAGCTAGGGTAATATGATTGTTAGTACATCATAGTGATTTCTGAACACTTAGGTATCATAAGTGTTGAAATGTATTGGGTGAAATATACAGTTGAGTTTACCTTTTCCCATGATGTTCTCAACACACCAGTTTGAGGAAATATAGAGGAAATAAACATGTTACTTTGTTTAGCTAAGCATTGTTCAGATATATCACTTCATGATATATCTTTTAAATAAACAGTGGGCTGCTCTTTGGGTTGATAAATAACATGAGGCAAATTCTTATGTGATGATATATTACCATATATCCTATCATATCAGGCTAAATAATAGTAATAAGTGTGTATTAATATTTTAATCATAATGTCTATGAAATCATTAATTTCAACTTTTCTCTTGGTCGATTTTATATATATATTTCTCCAACCCCCACTGCCAAATTATTTGTGTGTGTATGTGTGTGTGTGTGTGTGAGAGAGAGAGATTGATTATATTTTTAAATTATTTCCCTTATTCTGGTAGAATTGATATAATACAACTGTGATTATCATTGACCAGGTCATTGACCAGGTCAGAATGTTTCTGTGTCATAGCATTTGCTTCTTACAAGTATGTTATCTGGGATGGGCTACAGTGATTCATTTAGTAATTACGAACTCCTCACCAACCATTTAATTCCTCTCCCTATCCATATACAAATATTTGGTTGCATTATTTTATTCCACTGCAGGAAATCAAGTAAATATGTATTCACATATTTTGAGCCTCATTTCCCACTGAGCATACTAACCAAACAAGGCTACTAAGAGTGACAAAGGGAGTGAAAAGTTTTATTCAGCGTCTGAAAAGTTTTTTAAAATAAAAAAGGAAAAGAAGTGTTCGATAAAAGTACTAAATGTAGGAAGATATAAAGTAAAACATCATACAGTTAAGTCTGAGTTTAGTAAGGCTGTTGTAAGCTATGTTGTTACATGCTCCATCTAGTGCCTGGTGTCCAGCATACTTGGATATTCTACACTATTTTTAAAAGTGTTTTTCATTTTGTGATATTGAGTACCTTTTTTTTCTTCCTTTGAAGTTCACCTATATGGCCTTGTCTGAAATGAAATGTCACAGAGACTACAATTGAATGCTATTAAGCACTTATGACTTATTTTGTACTCAAATCAGAATGATATTCCTACAAAGTTGAATGAGAACTGACTAACAGATTTCTAGGCCATTATTTTGAGAATACCATACCATATATATACTCCCTTTTACTCTCCAAGCTTTTATTCTTAGCTTTTTATACATCATAATGAATTGTCAGTAACAGGCTTTTACTGATGCAATAATCTAAAATTATTTTCATAAATACTGCATGGCCCTGAGAATAAAATTATATTTAGTATTCCAATAATGCAGATGTCTTTGCTAATAGAGCTAATGCTTCATAATACAGGGATAGTTTCATCTGTGGTTTATCACATATTTTGTTTGTTTTTATCCCCTGGGGCATTTTAGTACTTGTAGGAACTCTGTAAGAGAGGAAAACTATCAGAAGATTTAAGTCAGTCACTTTGGTTATTTTCATACCCAAAACATACCCGCTCATTGGGAAGAATGTGTAAAACAGTGAATCCATTGTATTTTGGATTATCTGATTTGTTGTATCTGTATGTGCCATGAAATATTGATATAAGTACACTGCAATTACTGAATGCATTTTTAAATGTAGACACTTGGGTTGCATGTGTCTAGACATTAATGGTATTTTCTGTCTCTCTAGTCATTTGCCTGGTGGGATTGGGCCTGGTGGTCTTCTTCTTCAGCTTCCTTCTTTCAATATTTCGTTCCAAGTACCACGGCTATCCTTACAGGTAATATCATTATACTAACGTGACTGTTTTCATTCTTAATAGAATAAACAGAATTTCAATGGTTAATTTATATTCAAGGGTTGATGTAAATAACTAGCTCATTTTCCCAGATTTTAAACTCAGTTAAGCAAGTGTGAGCACCTCCTATGCGTTCAGCATAGATTGTACAAAGGAGATAGAAGACATGGTCCCTGCTCCCAAGCAGAGTATATTATATTATATATATATATATATATATATATATATATATATATATATACTTATATATTTATATATTTATATATTTATATATTTATATATTTATATATTTATATTATCCTATATAATAAAAGCCTAATATGCAGATTGTCCCCTTGGGCAGTCATTCAACCGAGAGTTCGACCACTCGCTATGACATGCGCTGACCAACGGGGGTGGCACAGAACATGGTGAGTGTCGGCGATTTGGCCCTGGCAGTGGGCAGCAGTGAAGGCTCTGCTGGCCCTGATGGGCCCCAATGAGAGTAGGACCACGGCAGGATAGTGGAGCAGGTGAGCAGGCGACACCAGGCCATGCTGGGTGTGAGCGGGGGCCTGATCGCCCCACTGATCACCCTGAAGACGGCAACCAGCAGTGGTGGTGGGGGCCTGGCCCTGATCAATGGTCCCACAAGCAGATGGTGGAGCAGGTGAGGGGGTGGTGCCAGGCCAAGGCGGAGTGCCAGGTGGGGCTATGGGGCTGGGGGGCACAAGCTGGGGCTGCAAGCTGGGGCCTGATCCCTGCAGGTCATAGCATTTGCTTCTTACCAGTATGTTATCTGGGATGGGCTGCAGTGATTCATTTAGTAATTATTATATGTGTGTGTGTGTGTGTGTGTGTGTATGTGTGTGTGTATACACACACATACACACACACGTGCATATCCATATAACAAAATGGGTTTTAAGCTTTGTTGAATTCATCAAAATTTCTTTTTCTTTTAGATTATCTATCTATCATGGCTTTGACTGCATTTTCAGTTTTTTTTTCTCATATAATCTACTGTTAAGTTTTTACTAAACTTTGCATCATCTTTTGAATTCTGCAAAGTTTTAGCTTTTTCAAATAAGAAAAGCCAACTTGAAAGGAAAATTAAATGATACAATAATCTCTGGTGACTAGAGTTGTCATAATGAATATCTCATACAATTTCCACCAACATATTGTCATGATTGGAGGTAGGAAGTTGTTGAAAATTAATTCTCATATCACCTCATTATAACCAAACTTTAGACTTTTACTAGAACCTAATACATTTGGTGAGCAAGATTATACTTGGTCATTTCATGAACTAGGCACAAATTTACTTCTTGAGCATATTCCTTCTTCAGCTTCTCTTAGAGAATAAATGTTTTACTTTCTCTACAGAGTCCTTCTAATAGCATAATCCATCCTTCTCTTAATTAGGGGGTAAAGGGCCTATATTTCCTTTTGCAGTTAAAACTGCTGAGTCAGTGCAACTAGTGATACATTGATAGAAAGTAAAATCTCGTCAGACCTTACATCTCTTCCACAGTGAACCGTGCAGTAATCTTAAGATGGTTTATGTGGATGATGGCAACAGTACACGGCTTTATCTGAGGGACAAAACTTACCCCGTAACGGGGAGATCTGCCTGTGGTGCTTCAGTGGAGGAGTAAGCCTCTTCAACCCCACCTGGCAGAGGCTCGGTTCAGTTCTCTTCTTCCCACACGGGAAAGATAAATGTACTCAAGGAGTGGAGAAATGTAACATACCTGAGCTGTGGGATCATCTGCCTTAAATCCTGACTGCAGTGTAAATGAGTTATCAGACACATTAGCTCCCAGGGCAGCTAGAGTAATAAAAAGGGCAAGTAAAGTCTCCGGTTTCTTCATTTTGTTCTTAACATTATTTAGCCAGCCAATTTTGGTTTTGAAAATGTGATCAGGCTAATCAAATCTAAAGTTAAGTATGTCCAAGAAAGAGAAAGCTGCGTTTTTCTCTTTCCCCTACCCTAGGATTGAGAATCATGGCTCTGTATGATTTGAGTCTCAGTTTGTAAATGAGTATTTGTATTCCCTTTAATTTCTTTTTTATCTATGATGCCAAAAACACTGAAAAAAATTAACTCATTTCAATCTACAGCACTTACAATATGCCAAAGAAAAGGCGTCTCTTTTTATTAAAGGTAAAAGACAGAAAAGGGTGGTGTTAGGAGATTTTTTAAACCCTATTTAGTTGACAGTCAGGAAATGGGGAAGGTGAGGAGCAAATTCTGGCTTTCCTTGTGTACCAGGTACCTACTTATGCTCCATCTACACTGTTCTCTGACGTAGCAGAGTAATGTGTAGGGAAAATAGAGAAAATTAAGTTTTTACTAGTTTCATTGCATAGTATTACATTTGACGGCACTGATTTTGTTAGGCTGTGAAGAATTTTCTTCAAGTCGGTACTTTTTCCCACGGAGTAGGTGTCATTTAACAGAATTCTCTCCAGTCCTCTAGATCTTCACCAGGAGAGGACATATAAATCCTCAGGAAGTTTTCAAATCCAGATTCCAGGTCTCCCCCTAGGTACAGAGTGAGCATTTCTGACCCGCAGCCCGTGCTTGCTAATGTGATGTCTCCATGAGTGTGGCATTGAGCCTCCTGACTATGTGACCATTCCCACTCCCTTGTCAAGGCCCCACCAGGTTAAGCAAGGGACAGGCCTGCCCTCAGCGGGCCTCCTGGGGCTGGAAATGGAAATGACATCTCCTGTGAGAGTCGGAGATGGAAGTCATGCCCAGGAGTGGCTGTGGATATGCAGTTGCACCTGATTCAGATGAAAACCCTAAGGAGGAGCTGGCGAGAAACAGTCAGACAGAGCCAGGCAGAGAGCTGGGGAAGGGGAGGCAGATCCTGGCACTGCAGCCGCTTCTCCAAGCCCTGGCATTGCCTGTGCAAAGAAATACCCGATTCACAGAACTACGACCATCATTTGTAAACTAATTTTCCACTTTCCTCACAATTTTGGATTCTGTTAAATCTACAATCTTTAGTTTCTTCTATATAGAGTGATCTTTTTACTTCATTTTTATTTTCTCTTAAACCTCACAAAACCTTAAACATTTATACCATTCATATTTTCTCAGTACTTCATACTGGTATTTTTTTTTGTCAGTCTATATGCTGAAGAGGATAAAAGTCTACTGTAAATTTATCCTATGTCCATAAATCTTCCCCACATTTTTAGTCTTCAAGGTTTTTTTCCTACAGTAATAATGTTTCATACCATCACTCAGTTCTCCCAGATTGTCTTTTAAGTTTTTAAACTTCCTGATTTAAATCCCTGATCTGCTTGTTACTAGCTGTGTCCTTTGACAAGTTACTTAACTTAAACCTTGGTTTCTCTTTTATAAATGGAAAAATTTTACATATTTCTTTTGCTTAGCATAAGGATTGCATGAGAGAATGCATGTAAGATCAATGGCACATTGCCATTATTAATTACTCAGTGGCACATATTAATTACTCAATAAATGTTTGAAGCTAATTATTATCATAATTAATTCTGATGTAAATATTTTAGACTCATTTATATCTAATCTACCTTTTTCTAACCAGGATTTTTCGTTACAGTGAAGGTTAAGTAACTTGTTTGCATGATTGAGTTGAGTGAAGTACAGATTTTCCATCAAAATTCCCTTTTGATGAATATAATCGGACTCCTGAGTCTCTTGAAACTACCAGTGAAACATCCATCTTAAGAATTTGATCTAATTACCATCTGAACCATAGTTCAAAAAAAAATTTATTGCAGTGGTAGCACTGAATCTGTTTTGGATATTAAATAAAGATTAACTTAAGGGTTTGTCCTATTTACTAATAAGAACAAAATGCTAATAGCAATACATGATAGTGTTCACTTATGGGTAATTACTTTCCCAATATTTTCCACTGCCGTTTTCACTCACGGTGAAGTTTTCTTCAAAATATTTCTGTAAAAATATTTATGACATATCAAGTCTCAAGTAGGAAAATAACATGAATCATCCTAATTCTGTCACGTTGCTTCCTGTTTTTAAGACTCATAGGAAATAATATTTAGAACCAGAAGATCTCAGCTCAAGTTCAATATATAATTTTGTATATTAGTTAATATACAAATGAGAGGTTGGATCTAAGAACCTCTCTTTGCTAACATTGGGACTTAGAGTTAATTGTACTGTTTCATTAGAGTCTGATGATGTTTTTATTATACATTCTTTCTGGTTCAATATAATGAAGTTATACATTTCATAAAAATCATCAATTGTTTATATTATGTAAGTAAATGAATTGTAAACTGAATGATAAAAATATTTAGGACATTGAAATTACCCACTTTAAATGTTTATTTCAGTCCATTCCTTTATTTCCCCTGTATTACCAGTTTAAGTGATTAACTATTGGTCTAGCCAAAGAGAGTGGCCCACAGAAATAGTGTGTTTTACCCAAACTTCACCACACAAGTTTAAGTTCTTATCAGCATCTTCGCCCACCACTGACCTACATTGAATCCCAGCCTGACCCCATTACTGGGAACTAATTCAGCACAGTTACCTGCATATAACTATTAAAATGAGATGAATTAATGTAATGATGACATTTTTTGTTATGTTTATAGGTACTAATTTAGAAAGGGATAAACAGCTATTGTGTTTTTCTTACTTCCACTCATCATAATTTTTCTTTTTCAGCTTTTTAATTAAATGAAGCCAAATGGGATTTCCATAAAGTGAAAGTTTACCATGAAGATGAAGTGATCCTGACACTCTACTTTGAATTCTTCAGTACATTTCCATGTTGATTGTGATAATGTAGCTTATTCTTGTGAAATTTTATAAATGTGAGATTTCCCAGTGAATTTAATTTATAGAAATGTGTGGTTAAATTTAATATTAGCACTGGAAAGAACAAAGTAAACACTGACGTGTTTTTCAAGCATATCATCATATTCAGTGTGTGCTCCAGGACTGAAATAAATGACAATGTGTCAATTCATGCTTAAATGTTCACTTATTAGTAAGGAAAACCACCGCGCTACTGAGGGGAAAACTAAGATGTGTGTGTTAATAAATTCCTAGGGCTGTGCAGAGATAAGATTTGTGCATGAAAATATGTCATGTTCTGAAAAATTATATTTATTGCAGTTTCAAGTTAAAGGATATGTATGGTTATATAGTGTTTTGTTCTAATTAGTCCTAACTAGAGGAAGGTGTGCAGGACAGGGAGCTGGGTGACTAGTACCTACAACTTGGATGCCTAACCTGGGAAAGATAGGTTCTTTCCATTTATAAATCTAAAGCAAACGTGACTAAAGCAACATGCCCCAAAGGCACCGGCAGTGGAAGCGGCACCCGGACTAAGAATTCGTTCCTCTCCCACTTCAGAGGTGTCATCTAGGAATCCAGACTTAGAGCCACAGAACTCACCCTTATTTCCCCCGCGTGGCCATCAAAACCTCATTCCCTGAATTACCCTGATATGAGTGAGTGACTCAGGGAAGCTGTTTTGAAAACCAAATATTATGTTTGCATATCCTGTTTCTGATTGTTTAGACAGCACCTTCTCATATGTTATGGAGTTTTTTCCTTCACAGCAATTCTGTATATTAGACAGGAAATGAAAATTTTGTCTGACTTATAGAAGTATTACAAGCTGAAAGCCAAAAAGAATAAAAAACAGAGCTTGTAGCTAGACTTTTAAACCTCAAACCTGAATTTTTACTTCTGTGGTGCTACCCAAAGAAGGAATTAGAAACAGTCCAATAAGCTTTTTGTGTTTCCTCATTAGGCTTTGTTATCTAATTTTCATTGAGATCCAAATAATAGACCACGAACAACTCTGTTAGCTATATTCTCAAACAGGAACCAGTGTACATCCACAGAATTTACTTATTTTGTACGTATGAAATTCAGTAAAGAATGGAAAATATAAAAGCATACAGGAGCATATTAAGTTCAATCCCAGGGCAATATCTGTGCTAGCAGTATGAAACCTCTTTTTTCAAAACATGATGATATTCAATAGTGAAAAGTTATGTAATTCAGAACTATGTTAAACTTATCGCCAAATCTATTATTAAAAACCATATTAATTCCCCTAGTTCCTGTTCAAATATTGATAAATTTAGTATTGGACAGCATTTATGGAAGGGCAATAAGGGAACACAATTATTGACTTAATGCCTATCACTAGGTAGCACTTGACCTGTGAATCTCAATCCATTGAGCATTTTCACGTTCTAAAGTTCATGCAGAACAGACATATAGTTGTAGTTTGCCAAATTTTATGAACACTTATTTATTAAGTATAATTACGTGTATTTGTCCTTTTAAAGCTCTCAATTCTTCCAGTTAGTGTGCAATGGACTAAATGATATTAACACATGTTTATTCTCTCTATAAAACTTAGTAGTGTGTAATCATGAGCAAAGTCAGTTCTCAGATACTGTGATCCAGGTGAAAAGAACCTCCCTGCCCCATATTAGCAAAAGTTTTCCAGCCTAAATTATATAATTTTCTTTGAACATTAAATACCTGCCACTATAGAAACAGTGGGGTTTTTGTTTGTTTGTTTGTTTTCAGAATTCTGTCATTTCAAAAGCTATTGATTCTCCATAGGCAATAGTTCCTTGAGGGAAGTGATTCTAAAGGGAAATAGACTGCCTCGAGATTAGTCATTATTGTTAAGTTCTACGGGCAAAAATTCCAAAAACATATTGGCTCAAATGTAGTTTGCTTTCAGAATGTAATGTGCAAAGTCACATCCATGATATACGATATCATTACCTTTGCCAAACAATTTAAATTGAAAAGTTAATTTGTGTGTGGTAGGTTATATCCTCTAAAGTCACTTTTCAACCAGATGCGCTGTATTAAAGATTCCCTTAAAAATATGTTTAACAATCACCAGATAGGGTTAAAAAATTTCTCTTCTACTAAATTTTAGAGAAAAATCCTAATATAATATTCCATCAAAGAGAGTTTCATTTTATAATAACATATGATCAATAACGTGTTGCATTTTTCTCAGCACACTGTTCCTTGCATTAGGTATTCACGTGAGTAAGCCCAATACTGTTGTGTGTTTACTGTAATTTTCTTTTGCATATAAAGTATTATTCCGTGTCAGCAAGCATGGTGATTTGGGGAGATTAGATTTTGTAACTGCAGATATTGACAAGTATTTCCTTTCTTGCTATCATGAGAACCATCCTAAGGGTACATGAAGGGAATGGTTATTCTAAGTAAGGCACGACATTGTCGAGGTCAGTGACATTAAACATTGTGTTTTAACGTCGTGATAGGGGCAAACACATTAGCTAGAGCATCTAGGGACAAAACATTTCAATGAACTCTTTGAGATTTAATGTTCCTCAGAGTCCACAGAGCTCATTACCTTTAAAATATGAAAACGAGATGTTTTTCATCTTCCAGCAAGAAGCTGTATTGGGTCAGACCAATAACATAGCTAATAATGTGTTTTTCTAGTAGTAGGAAAGGGTCAGCATAGTGGCTGGTTACATTTAAACAATACAAATATGTGCATATTAGCCCCTAAATTCTCTTATTTAATTCACGAGCACCTAACGTGAATTTTGCATATTCCTTTTGTTAATCTTAAATGCCTGAAATATATACAAATGTTCATATCATGTAACTGTAGAGTCCTTATTTACAGCTAATAAAACATCACAATTTTAGACTGTAAAAGGAAAATGTCACTTTCACCTAATTGTTGGTGTATGTATTTACTTACATTAAAAATTATGCATATGGCTTTAGCTGGTTTTGCTCAGTGGATAGAGCGTCAGCCTGCGGACTGAAGGGTCCCAGGTTTGATTCCGGTCAAGGGCACATGCCTGGGTGATGGGCTCCATCCTCAGTGGGGGGTGTGCAGGTGGCAGCCGCTCAATGATTCTCATCATTGATGTTTCTATCTCTCCCTCTCCCTTCTTCTCTGAAATCAATAAAAATATATTGGAAAAATAAAAAAATATTATGCATATGTGTCAATGAAAATGGTAGAATGAGGAACTCTGGGGACCACCCCCCTCCATATAAAACACTGGGGAGGGGGGACTAGCAAAAACGGTCAGAATCAATTTTGTTGAAAGTCCAAAAAATAGTGCAAGGTGTATACAGCAACATAGTGAATACTTAGCAATAAAAAGATGACTGAAACCCAGTGGTATAGCTTAATGGCATTTTTGTTATTTTCATCACCTCCTCCATGGTCAGCGGTGGTCTTGAAAAATGGCAGCCTGTATTACTAGCATGGGTGTCTAATTCTACAGGGAACAGAATGGACCTTCTTCCCATGGATGGTATTTGTTGTGGCCTGTTCAGAGATTCCCAGTAGTTCTGATGCAAGGGGCTTGCCTTTATTTCACCTAACTCAGGAAGTTGGAAAAGTAGCTGTGCAGAAAGAGTATTTGCCTAAAACATTAACGGTAACTGAACATGCTGCTGCCTGGGGCGAAAGATAACAGTTGGGACAAACAGGCAGCTGAGGTCAGGGAGGGAAAGCTGGGGAGGGAAATGCTTTGGGCAATAAGGGCTTTAGAAAGCGCCCACGTAGTCTAAGAGGAATCTAGAAGGACATGCCCATATCCAGGACAGGATGCATGCTCAGAAAAGACTAGAGAAGACCCTAAGCTTTCACCCCTTGCTGATCTGTACCCCCAGTCCAAGCAGAAATGAAGGATAAAGTAGACTTGTAAACACCATGGATAAGTGTAGATTGGCCCCACACAGCCAATCTAGAAAGATCAGGAGAATATTTTCTTTTGTTTTCCTTTTTTCTTCCTGTCTCCAGGCTTTTCAGGAAAGCTCTGTCAAACCACGAGGTGACCACTGAACCAACAATGTGGAATTGGAAACTTTACAGATCACACACGACTATAGTTTATACAAGCAGTTTAGGACAGTCAC
The DNA here is from genome assembly GCF_014108235.1 of Myotis myotis. Classification (NCBI taxonomy): domain Eukaryota; kingdom Metazoa; phylum Chordata; class Mammalia; order Chiroptera; family Vespertilionidae; genus Myotis; species Myotis myotis. Next base: position 11,701,599 of record NW_023416335.1, on the reverse strand, counting down.
TCCACAGCCACAACCCACAACAAGCAACAAAAGCTAACTCTGGAGAGGGAGCAGAATCCAATTTCCAGAGCTGCCATGATATTCAGAATGGCCAGTTTACAAAGAAAAGGGGGCAACATACAAAGAGGAATTCAAACAAGAAAGCATTGTTCATTCACAGGAAAGAAAGAAATGAAGGGAAACTGTTCTTGAGGAAGCAGACAGTGGACTTGCTAAATCAACACCGTAACTGCGTAATGTACTCAAAGAGCTAAACGAAACCATAGACAACTAAAGGGAAAACATGGACAATGTATCTCCAAATAAAGAACATTAATAAATAAATAACTGAGTCATACAAATTCTGGTGTTGGACAACAGCATAGAGATGAAAATTTCACTAAAGGGATTCAAGAGTAGAACAGGCAAAATAAAGAACCAGTGAACTTGAAGCTAGGTTAATTGAAATGGTACAGTCCAGCCGGGTCAGTTTGGCTCAGTTGCTATTAAACTTACCTACAATAGATGCTAAAAAAGTTAATCATGATGAGATGACAGTAGACAAGAACTCAAAGCCAAATGAAGAAATAAAAAGGAAATGATGGCAACAAAATGGTGGAATAGGCGTTTTACCATCATTCTCCAACAGAAAAAAAGGGTTCAAAAGACTGATAAAGCTAAAATTGAAAGATAAATTATTCACTAATTGAAAGAATTTATTTAAAAGACGATACTGCCCAAAGCAATCTACAAATATAATGCATTTCCTATTGAAATTCTAATGGCATTTATCACAGACATGGGAAAAACAATCTTAAAACTTGTGTGGAAGTACATAATGTCCCAAATACTCAAAACAATTTTGAAGAAAAAGCTGGAAGCATACACTTTCTGATTTTAATCTATATTATAAAACTACAGTAAACTAAGCCATATAGCATTGCCATAAAAACATTGAAAAAAAAGGAATAAACTTAGGAGACTCAAACATCCCAATTTTATAACTTACTACAATGCTACAGCAATAATCGGTAATGACAACTACAAAGCACCAAATATAGAGACTTAGCATAAGGATAAATGTATAGTTTAATGGAAGGAAACATGCATAATTCTTCATAACCTTGATTTGGTAATGGTTTCTTAGATATGACACCAAAACCACAAGCAATGTAAGAAAGTAAATTGGACTTATAAAAATTAAAAACTAGAATCAGAGGACATTATTGAGAAAATGAGAAGATATTTCTTAGAAAGAAAATATTTGCAAAGCAAATCTGATGAGGATCTAATATCCAGAATATAAAATACGTTATACAAATCAACAACAAAAGAGGCAAAGTCCCATTAAAAAAAAAAAAAAGATGTTAATGGCTTGAATTGTATTCCCCCAAGGGAGGTATGTTGAAGTTCTAATACCAGTACCTCAGAATGGCTTATTTGGAAATAGAGTTGTTGCAGATGTAATTAGTGAGATGAGGTCATACAGGAATAGGGTGGGCCCAAATCTGATATGAGCAGTCCTTATGTAAATGCAGCTGTGTGACTCAGACACAGGAAGAGCCCATATGAAAAGAGGATTGGCAGGATATGTCTACAAGCTAAGGAACACCAAAGGTTGCCAGTAAAACACCAGAACCTAGGAAAAGACCAGGAAGGATTCCCATGAAGATTTCAGAGGGAGCTTGGCCCTGCCAACACCTTGATTTTGGACTTCTAACCTCCAAAATGTGACCATGAATTTTTGTTTTATGTCATCCAGTTTGTAGTACTTTGTTATAGCATCACTAATAAACTAATACAGTGGGCACAGGACTTGAGTTGGTATGAGGCCAAAGATATACAAATGGCCATCAAAGATGCTCACTATCACTAGTTATTAGGAAAATGCTCATCAAAAATCACCAGATACCACTTCATCCCTCCAGAATGGACATAATTTAATAAAGAAAATAATAGTCATTGACCAGAATGCGGGGAAAAGGGGAGCCCTTTTTGCTGGTTGGAATATCAAGTTAATAAACTACTTTGGAAACAGTTTGTTTCTCAATAAATTAAAAATGTAAATTACCATATGACCCAGCAATTCCACTCCTAGGTGTATACCTCAAAGAACTGAAGGCAGGTGGTCAAACAAAGAGAATATACTTGAATTTACATAGCAGTACTATGTATAATCGCCAACATGTGAAACAACCCAAATGACCATCAGCTGATGAATGGAATCAACAAGGAATAAATTGCTGATAGATGCTACAATATGTCTGAACCTGGAAAATGTGCTAAGTGAAAAGAGGTAGAAAAAAAACCCAATATTGTATGATTTTGTTTATATAAAACACCTAGAATAGGACAATCCATACAGATTGAAAGCAGATTAGTGGTTGCCAGAGGCTGAGGGCAGGAGGAGGAGAAATGACTACTTAATAGGTTCAGGGTTTTCTTTGGGGTGACAAAAATATTCTGGAACTAGATAGTATTAATTGTTGCACAATATTGTGAAAATTCTTAATGCTGCTGAATTACTGTTGAGTAAAGTGGTTTAAATGATACATTTTATATGTATTTTACCACCACCAAGAAATTATGTATATAGCTATTTAAAAATATTTGGCTCCCTATAACCAATGTTATTCAAGAAAACATGGTCCTCTCATCTGGACCTCTAGAGTCTAAATTGGGTACATAATGATGAATATGTAGATTTACAGATATGTACATAAAGATGTATACATAAATATATTTAATGGTGAAAAGGCAACATTTAATTCTTTTAAAGAAGGGGGGCATGACTCCTGAATGTGCCTTTTTATGGTTGTACTAGAGGCCCGATGCATGAAATTTATGAAAAAATAGGCCTTCCATCCCCCAGCTGCCAGCACTGGCTTCCCTCTGGCACCTGGGACTTGGGCTGGCTTCCCGCTGGCCCCAGCTTTGTCTGGAAGGACATCCAGAATGACATCCGATCTAATTAGCATGTTAACCTTTTATTACTATAGATTATGCCTTTGTGTAGGAGTAAAGAAAATGATTTGTGTGGAAAGCAAGAGAAAATGGACAGAAAACAAAATAAGCCAATGCAAAGAAAGGGAGCCAAATTAAAATGATAGGAGATGAGGTTAATTAATGGTCCTTCACTTCTTAAATTTTAGAGTATAGTTTTTAGATATAGAAAAGATGTGCTTATCCAAGTCTCTTTCCAAAGCGTAGTGGTTTCTGAGTGGTGAAGCGCTTTCAGCTTATCACCATGCAAAGGGCAGTAGCCTTGAAGAACATCTTAACTGGTGATGGCTTTGCTGTCAGCAGCTTTTTTGCTGATAGTGAAGCAAGATTTACTCTCATTTTAAAGCTTTTTTCCCCTCCTTTTAAAAAATTTATGGTGCCAAATTTTTACCTCTGATCATGTAGCTACACTTCCTTTCTATGACCCCTCAGGGAAGAAGGCATTTCGATCTTTAGCATATTTTTAGTTACCATTATGAAAGAATGGATATCCTAAAAATGTGAGCACATGGCCTCCCATTCCTTTGGGAGAGACAAAAATATTCTGGAACTATATAGGTAGTATTGATTGTTGCACAACATTGTGAATGTACTTAATGCTGCTTGAAACCTAGGCAATACTATTTTTGAAGTATCTTTGCAATACTTGATTCATCAATATGCTCTTTTCAAGGTTCAATCTGATTGCATCTCAAAATGCATGATTTAGATTTCCTATTTGCCCATGCATAGTTATTTATATTTGTTTCAACCTAATTAACTTTTTTTTTAACTTTCTCTGTATTACCATTATTTATGTTTAAGAAATATTAAAATGTAGTATCACTACACTAGTCAATCAAATCAATTTTTACCATTGAGAGATTTTCAGTACTATTTTTGTCTCATCTCTATTGTCTATAATTTGTCAGTGAGCTATATTATCATTTAAATATTTCTTCATAATTTATTTTTCATTCTACCATTGCAAAACAAATGTTACAGCCTTCTTTAGATATTATAATCATAGTGGTATCTTATATAATAAAAGCTTAATATGCTAAGTGTCCAGTCATCTGTAAAACTAATCAAAGTGTAATATGCTAATAATATGCTAAGACCACTCAATCACTCACTATGACATGCACTGACCACCAAGTGGCAGATGCTCCAACCGGTAGGTTAGCTTGCTGCTGGGGTCCAGCCAATCAGGACTGAGCGAGATAGGCGAGGTCCCTAGAGCCCTCCCAAGGTCCCTCCCCAGCTGGCCAATCTCCTGCGTCCCTCCCCAGCCTCAATTATGCACCAGTGGGGTCCCTAGGCCTGGCCTGCACCCTCTCACAATCCAGGACCTCTTGGAGGATATCAGAGAGCCTGTTTTGGCCCAATCCCGCAGGCCAGGCCAAGGAACCCCACTGGTGCATGAATTTGTGCACCAGGCCTCCGGTTTCTGCATAAATCTCTATATGATTAAACCTTCTACTACTATGTGAAAAGGACAGTGTACCATGGAAAAAATTGAGGCAGAAATTTTATTTATTAGTTTTAGTTATTCTTTTACATTAATTATACAATTTAGCTTCTGGGTGTCACTATATCTGCCTTTACAATAATGTGGTGCCACTGTGTGTACCACCAGTCAGTCATGAAGTCCACAAAATATATTTTCCACGTTTGTTTAAAGTCTCACAAAGTTTTTCTAGTTCAAGTCTTAGAAGAAAGAAGGCAGCAAAGCAGAGACTTTTTCTGGCCCTGTCTTGCTTAAAATCTCCAACCTCTAGCCCTAACAGCAGAACAACTAGGAGAAAATGTACCAACAACCCCGAAAATGCAAACCATCATGATTACCTTCCCCCGCTTTTTGTGGGGTAAGAGTTGTTACCCGGTTGTTCCAAAGATGAAAAAAAAGGCTCAAGTTGCCTTTGACTCTCCTGTCGTCCACATGTCCTTGACCTCAGCCCTCATTACCCATGAAGGGGGATTTCATTTTATCACATGTTGCTGCCAGTGCACAAAGGTTAAGGGGAAGAAGATACACATCTCAACATACGTTACTTAAATATAAATTGAAAATATAATTCAGTTTTGCATTCTGCTAGTCGTTAATGGGGACAAAGGGGAAAAACAGTCCCAGAGTTCATTTCCTTTTTACATGGCACCTCTACTTTAAGTGCTGATGCATAAGTTATCTCATTTCATCCTTACAGTTTTGTGTAGTGGATATGGCAAGTGTAACTATATATTTTGTAGATGTCTAAGGCACAGAGAGGAAAAGAGAACAGCTCAAAGATTAATGCACTGTGATGCCCGTTAACTGTTACGGATTCATCCTTTTTTCTATTTGAAATACTCTTGTAAAATATCACATACACAGAAACACACACAAAAAGTATACATGCATAGTTCTTAAAAATTAAGGCTATGCCCTAGCTGGTTTTTCTCAGTGGCTAGAGCGCCGGCTGCAGATTGAAGGGTCCCAGGTTCAATTCCTGGTTGGGGCACATGCTCGGGTTGCAGGCTCGATCCCCATTGAGGGCTCTGCAGGAGGCAGCCGATCAATGATTCTCTATCATCATTGGTGTTTCTCTCTCTCCCTCTCCCTTCTTCTTTGAAACCAATAAAAATATACTTTAAAGAAATTAAGGCAATCGATAACCAGTTTTGTCAGTCTCTTGAGAGAATTAGCATAGCTTCAGTACAGATGGACCGGATGAGGAAAGAACCAATAATCTACCTCAGATCTTTGAAACAAAGAGCATTAGAGAACATCTTCTTTTCCCTCGCATGGCCCCTACCAATGCCAATGGGCTCTCCCACCAGAGGTGCGGAGCCCAGACTGCCAGGTGGAGAAACCAACTAACACCGCTCTGGCTCCCACCTATGGAATTAGGAGTTGCTTCTCCCACCTGATCTCCCCAAGGACCTGATGATTACATTTACTCTGGAAACTATAATTAGCATGAAGGCAATAACCTAAAGTGATAAAGTGTTATGAGTAGCAGAAACCATTTCCCCAACAATGGTGTCTTTTTAGGGTCCTGGGGATAATGTAGACAAGAAGACAAGGCAGGGACCTTTGGGCTCTAATATTAGATGTTATTGACTAATCAGTGTCCACTATGCCAAGGGACTAAATTCAAGCCCAACTCAAAGAAGAAAATTATTGACCAGGATTTTATAAATGCAAGCATCTTTCCTCTTTCTTTCTGTTGCACTCGTTTGTCACCAGGCAGAGCACAGTATAAAAGGTTCCTTGTGCCATTCATCTAAAAATCATCATTTGCCTAGATTTTACACCAAATACGGGAAGTGTAAATTTCCAAATATACTTTTGCCAAAATGTACCCTTCCTTATAGAACAGGGACTATAAATTGCTCACCAGTAGTCTCAGTTGATTATCTGGGAATGAAGGTTACAGGAAGAAACGTTATGCAAATCATCCTGCCTTGAGTTGTTAGACATAGAACAAGGAGTACAGAATGAGGTCATTTAAAATTTTTCTGTCTTTCTGAGTTTACATTAATTCTATTTGAACAAACTTCTATTCGACAGTTATTAAACCTCAAACATTCTTTAATTCACTATAATGTCATCTCTACTAGGTGTACCAGTTAATAATGGCAGATTTTGTAATCAAAGAAAACATGATAATTTCAAGAGAAACATCAAAAGTACTTTAATAAAATACTTCAGTGTTAGGGCTGGAGCTGAAATATTGTTTTGCTTATTTTCAAATACATCCTGGAAAAGTACTAGGAGTAGTTCACCCTTAGCATTATCTTGTTTTACAATACTTCTCACAAAAGAGAAATGGTATACAGCTTTAGGTTATGCAGAAATGCTGTGATGCATGGGATCATAGGAAACCCAACATGAGAAACCAGGACCTTGATGGTTTTAAGGATGGAGAAAAATTGGGTAACATTCCTAGCAAACCCTGACATTAGAATATGCACTGTCCATAAAGAACCCTGATTTATATTATTTAGTGAATAGTAATTTAATAAAGAGAAGAAATATCACAGAGCCTATGAATAGCTTCTGTTACACACACACACACACACACACACACAAAATTATACCAAATTTGCAAAGAAAAACCAGCCATTGTATATTTATCACGTAAAAAAGTAAAAAGACATTGGAACATTGGGAATAGTAGTTTACATAAGGTGTTATTAATTGACCTTTAGATGCCAAACACAATGCCAAAAATAACTATCATCTATTTTGAAAGATATTCAGAGGAGAGTCACTATATGCTTAAGAGTTGTAACAAAAGCCACACGTCAAAAAGTATGTTATAACATTTAAACAAAATGTTTCATTCTCTAAGCCAATTTCTTTTATCCTTGCTTTCATTGGCAAGAAAGAAAACATTATTTATTTCTAATTATTAAATTCCCTACAGTCTTTCCTTATCCACGTAGTATGTATAATCTTAAATTTCCTTAATAAAGTTTGCTTTCCAGATTTAAAAAATAATTTGTTGAATGCTCTGGCTTCTTTTATCTCCTATCCCTATACACACCTGACATGAATCCAAGTATTTAGGGAGCACCACCTTTGCTTTGAAATTCATTACCTCTATAGGTCCAAGAGTTTGTCTCAGGTGTTGCATGGGGAACTTTCTGGAAAAGTTGAATGAAATACAAGAAGTACCTTTAGCTTCCATATGTTTCCATCAGTCCCGGACTTCTGCCACTGTTTTTTCTACACCGATTAGCACCAGCGACTCCGAACCTGGAATCTCAGCCTCCCCTAGAGAGATTGTGAAACAGAGAGATCAGGGGTTTAAAGAATGGAAGTAGTGATGCTCATTCTTGGACAGGGAATCCATTATTTCAGTGACATGCTGGTGTGTCTTCTGGAAGTTAGAGTGGGAATCAAGTCCTTAGGGAGCTCTTGAGAGTGTTCTCTGACACTAGCAAGACTTGACATACTCAAGGAATGTGTCCAAAGGTCTACACAAATGTCCCCCATGTCAATCAAAAAGTCATTGATTTATTAATTGAACTGTGATTCTATGTAGTTAAGTCCTCACTTAACATCATCCATAGCTTCTTGGAAACTGCTACGTTAAGCAAAAGCAATAGATAAGAACACTGATTTTACCGTCAGCTAATAGATATAAGCAGGAGTTAAGTTCCTATGACATATTTCTGGTCACAGAAACATCAGTAAACTTCTAGTAATGACCCCAAATGCTTCTAATATTAAACATTGAAATTAATGTGAGCTATAAATACATTTAGGGAAGATTAGTAAAAACAAGAATTATTTTTAACCCCCTATTCCAGTCCTGAGCTGTGGCAGGTCAGGGTGCAATACCGGACCCCAGGATCCCATCCCCGGGCACACTCACATCCACACCCACTCAGACTGGGACAGTGAAGAGACACCGGCTCACTTCACGGGCACAGCTTGGGGATGTGGGAACTGGAGACCCAGAGAAAACCCACATGGACACGGGGAGAGCATGCAAACCCCCCACAGAGAGTGGCCATGGCCGGGAATCAACCTGTCTTTTTTTTCTCATCTGTGTTCTAACAAAATGAAATGACGTAATTTAAAGTGCTGCTCTACTGTCCGATAGGCTCACCAGTTAAGAGTAAAAATAGGAAAATTAAAGCTACTTTGTGTTTTCAATACATTTAGACCAAAACAACAACAACAACAACAAAAATCATTAGGCCTAGAGCTGTGTAAAAGAAGATGAAAGGGGACATAGGATTAAAAAGAGACAGTACTGGTGAGACAATTCAGAGAAAAGAAAAAAAAATAGCAGTCGAGGTGGAAAGCTGTGAGTATTAAGATGGTGGACTAAAGACGTGTGTTTTCCACACCTCTCAAGAAATTACTGAAACTTCATTACATACAAAAATAAATAAATAAGTCTGACACAGGCTTCATAGCCACAAATTATGTCATCCACAGCAGAGAATTTTTTAAAAATTTATTTCAACAGAAAGTCATTGGGATCTTATTAGCAGACTAACAAGAGCAGAGAGTTGGAAGGAGGGAGAGGTTACTCTGTTGATTACTTCAAGTTGACCAATCAAGAAATAAGAAATTTTAAAAACTCATTTAGAAACAAGATGGCAATCAAAAACTAAGCCACCAAGCAACGAGTGACGTTATTTGCCTATGGGAATGACCCTTGGGACACAGGGTGGAGGTTTACAGGGAAAAGAGGATAGGAGACACAACATTTTTTATAGCATTATATATTGTTTCATTGTGTGTTTTTTGCCCAATTCTAGAAATCTAGAGTAACAATTGAAATATTATACACGAATATATTTTTCAAAGGTCCGGGATGGTGTACGCCCACTAGTTGTTAATGTTTAGTGGAATCTATGTCTCTATTGGCTGAGATTTTGCCAGGAAGGGAATTTTTATTTATTTACCTAGCTATCTATCTTCCTCTTTGCAAAAGTATTACATTTTCACATAAAGTCCAGTCAAAGCTGAGGAACTGAGAGCGGGGAGTCAAGTTTCCTCTGCTTATTGCTCCACTTCACTCAGGGGCCTTTGTTGACCATTTGGTGGGTATCCTGCCGGGTTTTCTTCAATGCGAATTCATATTACTTTTATAATGCCTCTCAAAAGATATATCTCATTGAAAAAGAGAAAACCTCATAATGACAAAAAGATATAGAATGTGCTCATGTAACTGTTAGGTTAAAAATATTAAATGAAAAATTATATATGTGTTATTATTATAGCCAAGAACACAGAAAACAAACCTCTATGCAAAGAAAGTTGATAAGGAAATACTCCAAAATTCTCAGTGTATTTTACTGGACAATATCTTTAAAGTAATAAAAACAAGACATACCATCACCACCATTACTTTAGTTCTAGACTAGAACTTTAAGAACCTTAATCATATGTCTGACATAACTAGACATAGGTGATCTTGGAAAGAGTCACATTGCATCTCATTTAAATCCTGAATTAGAAAATATTTGTATCTCCTTCATACCATGTCTGAAATATTCCTTCATGCATATATTTTTGAGCCAGGTTTTAGCAAGATCCCAGTAGGCTCTATAAATGTGAACTACCTTTGGAAATAAAACTTACTCAGAATTTATGACCCTACCATAATGAAATAGTAAGTTACCTAATGTCACCCACCCCAAAATGTTTACAAGTTGAAAAATATGTATCTTAAAGGGATAACATAATCCTGTAGGGATCTTTAAGATCAAAGATAAAAGAATGTGAAACTTTTAAAAAGAATATAGAGGAAGCACTCAAAAGAAAAGGAATAAAATTGGTGATTCATGTTTCATCCCAAGTATTTATAAAAGCAATGGTTCTTCCCGTTTGTTAACCCAGAATTAATCAGGGAGGTTGAATAGAGGGAATAAAATGCATGATGTATTTCTAATATACAAAGACACGCACACAAATACACACAAAACGTACTGAAAACTAATTAGAGGTGAGACTAGGGTAGAACAAAATGATATAGGATAAGAAGAAAGTGGTAGGGGAATCATGAAACTTAATGGCTTTTAGTCAATATTGTTATTTGCTATATTCTTATTTTTTGTCTTCTTTTTATTCCTTCACCCTACCATACTGCACTTCAAGAATTGAGAACTTTGTCATTCTCCAGATGTTTCTGACATATAGTTATAAATTTATTTCATTTTTCTATCACTTTATAAATTTTTTGTGGCCATAATTTGGCTATCAATTTTTCAGAAACATATATTATCCTAGAAATTCAATAGTGTTTTAGTACAGAGAGTATTAAATTCTGAGATTGTTTTTCAACCTGGTTTCAAAAGCAAGTAAACAAGTTATCAGCACCATTTACATTCGTTATAGAATAATAAAAATAACAATGCACTGGCTAATAATGGATTAAAACCAATCATCAACAATATTATTTAAGAATTATGAAAGGCAAAGAACAAGGTGGATGGCGATTGGGTCTATGTGCAGTCCTGCCAAAAGATCATATAATTATTATTGAAGCATTTGGGTCAAATTCTTGTAAGAGCTGTCAAGAAAATGCATTATTTGAAAGGATTTTACATTGCCAATAAAAACCTTTCTTATAATAATAAGACCGATATTAGTCACTGCTGTGTATTCTCACTAAAACCATTCACTTCTTTCTCTTGTGAGAGGTATTTCTAAAGATTAGCATTTGATGCTTTCATCTCCTAAGAGCTGTTTTCTGTTTGGATCTTAATACACAGCAAAAGTCAATCTGACCAGCTGATGTCTGTTGCTAGACAGCTCGTTCTCCTTTATCCTACATTGAGGGTGTCTTTGAAAATGGAATCTACTTCCCAAGGTTAATAGTAACAGCACAGATCATATAAATCCTCCTCATTCTTCAAAGAATGAGTGCTCGCAAAAATGAATGCTCGCTCGGTTGAACTTTACTCATAAGCCCCAGTATTTAAGGAGAGTCACCATTTATTATCTGGAGAGATGAATGAAGTTATTTAGTCACAACAGGCAAGTTATTATTTCTCAGATGTTCCTTTTATTAAAAAAAAAAAAAAAAAGGATTCAGGACGGGTATGTAATTCTCAGGAGAATACTTTCAACCTCCCCTGTACTGTCAGCCAGACCCCCTCTCCAACTAGATCTCTCGCCTTCAAGGGGAGACCAGGGCTTCAACAAACCACGGCGGTATGGACCTTTGAAAACCAGCCAAGAATAATTGGGAGAAAGTTCTCATTTGAAAGAATTTGGTCTAAACTAACAAACCTAAACCCAAGTAAACTAGACCAAACTGAATCATGGTCACTTTACAGTAGAAAACGGGTACTTGTTTCTTCTTTGGGGGAGGCAGGTGCTTATCTCACAATTAAAATGTAAAGAAAATGAGGCTCCCTGTCTGGTGGAAACCTTGGTAAATCGTCCAACTGGATGAAGGCTTTGTTTGTCTCAGATGCCCACTATTTAATCAGCCTTAGTTCAGAGTGCGCCAGGATGCAGGAGGCAGGCAGGAAACAGGCCCTAGTGGCAGCGAGGATGTCCCTGAGAGAGACCAGCATCCTCCTCATCTCAGAGCAAATAGGGAAGCTGGAGGCCATGCTCCTGCTCACCGGAGCGAGGCCCTTGAACGAGCTTATGGTGCTTCTGTAATTCTCAGCCATTTTGAGATACAGGATGCGTCTCCTTGGCAGGTGTTCGATTATTAGGAAAATGAAGCAGATGGAGTTGGCAAACCATTCCGCCTCTTTCCCCGAGCTGCCAGGAATGCCTACCCTCGGGCCCCGCTTCCCATATGCTTGTGTAATGAAGCTCCTGCCATTTCACGGAAACAGAACTGGCATCGCCGCTCAAGCAGGCCCAGAACTCTGCACAGAGAGCATCACCCAGTTTGCCCGGAGTGTAAGGCGAAAGCCTCCTTGCATTCTCTGCGTCACTCAGACCTGCCAGGATGGAGGCCACTGAGGCACCTCATGTCAGCGGCTCAGGGGGAGGGAGTGTGTGCCTCTCCGTGGAGTTTGTGGGTGTTCAGTTCACTGTCAAATGGATCTGATACCCTCTGTCGCCACATGAGCAAGGACAGCCAAGCCTCAAGTATCCGCACAAAGAACTAACAGAAAACACCATTTCCAAAAGCAGCGCATCTTGTTGTCTAAACCCAGGCCACACTGTCAACATTGTTTGCCTTTTAATCGCAGGCTCTTTTGATTTATCGTGCAGTCTTAAGAGACAGCTCACAAGTGTATTGACAGAGGATCTCATACAGATGCCTAATTAAGGCCATTAACATAATGAGGCCATGCAGTTTGAGGAATTAAAACCATTCTCAAAGTTTAAATCATCCTAACAAAACCCAAAATGAAGATCACCTGTGTATGTGTCAATTATATATTGTGCAGGCAGATATACAATTAAAACACAATCAATTCCAAATCTATTATAATGAGGAAAAACGTATTTATTCAGCAAAGATGCATTGAACTTTTACCATGAGTCTAGCAGTATGACATACAAGGGGGCTACAACAGAGAACAAGACAAAACCAGTCCCTGCTCTTAATGAGCTTACATAGGACGAGAGAGAAAAGCAGATGGCAATGAGAAAGAAAGCTGTGGGCCACTGTGAGTACATGGGAAGGACACCCAACCTCCAGAGAGACAGAGCTACCAGTTACGGAACCACCTGTGATTCCTGAAGACAGAAGGCATCTCCCAGGCAAATGGACAAAGGAGAGAACTTCTGGCAGAAACCCAAACCTGAGGACAATCAAGGTCTATTTGAAGACATAAAGTTAGTTCAATGGGGCTAAGATGTCATGTGTGAGAAGAGGAGGGGACAGAGTTGTGACAGGACATTCTATGGGTTCACCTCACGAAAGAGCTGGAGAACCTTCTGAGGACTTGGCCCTGAGTCCATTAAAGCCCCTGGAGGGAGTGCAGCAGGGGAGTGGTTCACATGAATGTACATTTACAGAAACAGCACTGTGACCACCATGTAGAGAATGGGTTGAATTGGGCATGTGTAGAGGAAGTTGCAATACTCAAGGCACACAAATGGTGGTGGGAAATGGAACCGAGGGTGGAAAGAATAGAGATTTTATTTTAGAGAAAAAAATCCACCTTTTCTCAATGAAATGTTTTATTAAGAATTACCTTCACCATATGGCTTTCTCCTTAAGTTTTTGTATTGACATTTTTTTTATCTGGCCTAAAGCATTAATCCAAGTACAACAGGATGGATTAGCATTTGCATACTGCTTTGGCTTGCAAACTCAAGTAGAGGGCAAGTCTCATTTACAACACTCTGGCCGGTGAGCTGAAAGTGAGCTGACAGTCTTCCAGGGACACACTGGCATCACTCATCACTTTAGCTAAAATCTAGGACAAAGTCTACCTTTTCTCACTGGAGGATTCTCAATGTATAGACAACTGCCTGTAGTTTGCAAGTAAATAATGTATTTGTTATTCCTCCAGGGAGCTCCTTGATTAACCCACAACAGCCTCATTTCAGAGAGAGCTGAGGTCCTGTGAGAGCTGGCATGTCTACCTCTAGGACACCAGTCTCCATGTCTTCAGGAGGGAGGTGAGAAATGCTCATCTTCACACAGACGCACAGAGTAGGGAGAACATGGTGCCTCTGGAAGGAGAGTGTGGTTTGCATTGCTCAGATGCCCCAAGTGTTGATGCAAAGGGTGCTGGGTCTCCACCATGGCTTCCCAGCTGGCTGGTGAAAGCTGTATTCAGTTCAGTTTGAAGAATGTGATCAGTCCCTGTGTTGGAGAATTGCTTGAAGCCAGTGGGCCCAGCCCACTGTTCTCTAGGTTCATACCACCAGACCAATGGCTATTTGTCTACCCCACAGAATGCCCCAGAGTCAGAGGAACAGACTGTAACAGCAACAATGCAACCTTCAAATGGGTCAACAGTACTGAAGCACCACCAATACAGTGGGGCCTTGACTAACGAGTGTCCCGACTAACGAGTTTTTTGAGATACCAGCTGTCTCTCGGCGATTTTTTGCATTGAGTTGATAGAGTAATTTGAGTTAAAGAGCTCCTTAACGAGCTCGGTCTTGGAACGAATTAAACTCGTAAGTCAAGGCCCCACTGTAGTCCTGAGAGGGGATCAAAAGTTCAATGCCATCAGTCTGCCAAGAGTGGATTGGACCAACACTTCAAACAGTGTGACTTCCCTCACCTTGACACAAACTATTTGCCTTTTAGAGGAGTCATAATCATGCTGTATGCCTTGCCTCTGCAGTCCTTTTCCCGGTACCCTGTCTATATTGGTAGATGTGTTACCATGCCCGGCACCATGAGGGATCCAGGAACAGCGGTAAGAATCTGGTGCTTAACTGCAGTTTGGTCTCAGAGAGCAGGCTCTCCTGTGTATCTGCATGAGTGACCCAGACAATTTTGTGAGCAGCCATGAATTATTTCCCCACTAGATAGTTTTCCAAGTGGCATACCAAAAACAGTGATGCTATTGGGAACAGCCTAAGAGTCAGTAAAAAGATAACAAAGCTCTCCCCCAGTTCTTGTGGCCAGAACTATAAGAATGGCCTTGAGTTATGGCCACTGACTGGAGGGAACCACACTATTTTCTGAAAGCTGCAGCTGAGATAAAACAGCCCCAGCAGCGCAGTGATGCTAGTGGGTTTCAGCTTAGCCAAAGCATCAGTGAACCAGGCTGAGACATTGAGGGGGCAAGACACACAACGGCAATCAATTTGGAGGATGGATTCAGCTCCTCTGACGATGTCGGCCACAGCTCAGCTGAGACTATGGCAGGAACAACTGAATTCAATTGGCAATGATCCGCTGCAAACCTCCAGCTCCTGTTAGCTTTTTCTGCTGATCCCGCAAGGCTGTTGTGTTGAGCGATTGCATCTCTCACCACCCTTAATCAAGCCAAAAACGTTCCTTTCTCTTTCTGAGATGCTGTACTATTTCTGTTAGACCAACAAGGGATGCATGGTGGGGGTGGGGAGCGATCTTCAGGTCCCACTAGCCGTTCTCAATATGTGGCCCTTCCCAACCAAGAGAATTGCCCCTGCACATGTGACAGGGAAGGACAATGGTCACACATCACTTTCCACTAAACACTCAGATGGAGAATCATCCACAGGACACAGACTAGGCACATAGGTCACATTAGCCCCCCTCCCACTGTGAACTCCTTCCAAACCCAATGAGCTGAATCCAGCACCTTTTCTTTCAGGGTTTTGTGTAGGTTATCGCCTGTGGCCCCCTATATCCAAAAAGCCATAAAACTTTTAATTCCTCCCCTTTCGAAGTCCCCAAGCACACTAGTACTCATAGTCTTTGATTCCCCTTTGGGGACAGGGAAACCTGTCCCCAAAATTTTAGCTCTCACCATTTTTTCTACTTAAAGTAGCTGAGGCTGGGGGCGGGGGTGGAAGGAGAGAAAGGCAGAGACCCAGAGAGAGACACAGACAAGAGAGACAGAGAGACAGACAGACAGACAGAGACAGAGACACAGAAAGAGAAAGTGAGAGACACACACACATAGTGAGAGACAGAGAGATACGGAGAGACACAGAGAAACAGGAAGAGAAAGAGAGACACAGAGACAGAAAGACAGAGACACAGAAAGAGAGATACACAGAAAGAGACACAGAGAGACAGAGATGTGAAGAGAAACACAAAGAAAGAGACACATAGGAAGAGAGACAGAAAGACACACAGAGAGAGACAGGGAGGAACTCTATGCCATTAAACAAGTCTTCACTTACCTTCCCGTTGGAGCAGCGTGGCAACAGTTCTGCTTCAGGAAAATGAATTTCGAATGTTTTCACCCACCCAGCACTCTGTATTGGTGATAAGACCCTCTTCCTTGTCTGCGGGGCCCCTTGACTCAACGGCACAGTCACACTGCTTTCCTGCGGGGACCGCTAGGTTTGCACCCTCCCACCGACTCACACTCCGACTGACTCAGGTGTGGCTCCAACAGCAGCAACTCTTTAAAGGAATCCACTTTGACCTGGGACACCTGTGGCCCTGTTGCTCCGCTAACTTCTCTTGACCCCTTGCCTCATTTCAGCATAAGGACTAGGGAACGTCCCCCTGCTGGTGGGGCTGACCACAGGAATTTTTCTCAATCGCTTCAGGTCAGTTTCTCATTCTCCAGGGAGGTCTCCTTTATCCACATTGTACATCCAATCTGGGGCAGGAAGGCTGAGAATACTAGTCCATGTCTCACCTATGGTTTCCCCAAGAATCTTACTGTCGCAGAGAAATCTGGCTGAGAGGGCTAACACGTTCTTACCACAGCCAGGCTCCACGGAAAACTAAAACTAAAAACAACCAAGTAAACCGTGAGTCCTTATGCAATTGTCTTCAAATGCATCTACAGCTGTCTTCATGGGCTGCAGGGGATTAAGCTGCAAGAGGGCCACTGAGGACAGTCTTCCTTCACCAGCCCTACCCCCACCATCCCAAGGAACCAGCCACATGTTGACAATTAGCTTAGTTTCTCCAAGGAGTAGTCCCAGATTTCCCTCCTTTCACACTCACTGTGTATACACACACACACACACACACACACACACGCCCGCCCCTTGTAACTGCTGTCTGAAAGGGCCAGGAGACGTTTGCCTGCCGTGGATGCATCTCAGCGCTCATTGCTACAATGCAGTTCCTCTGCCCCCAGGAGAGTTCACAACAAGCTCATACCACTTAGGCAGCTGTTTTTCATCCTGCTTCCTGGTACTACCAGCTTGTGGCCACATTCCTTCATGAATGGACAATGCTAAAGGACCATTTGGTCTACATGTTCACTACCAATCCCCACGGACTCCCATCCAATCGGGTTAATCAGCCCATGAGGTCCTCATTCCAGAGAGGCATGTCTTGGTCAGCATCCCACCCTCACGGCCAGAGCTGTCAAACATTGTGAAGGGTCTGAAATTTTACCCTACCTGCAAGCTAATAAGTTCGCGTGCCATAGTTTCGCAGATGGTGGGAGATGACATGGAAATCCAGGTAGAGATGAAAGACAGTGTATTACTTAAAGCGATGGCAGTAGCAAGAGTGCCTGCATTTTTGTGACTTTCCTGCGCTCCTTTTCTGGGAGAGCCAAAACTGTAGTTCAGTCTCGGTTTGGCGATGTGGGGCTTAGCATAAACAACTCTACTTTGGGCCTAATGTCTTGTTTTTAATAAGTATGTTTTTCCAAAATACTAATGTCAGTAACAAGTTAGACTTAGGCCATGGCTCACTTTTAGGAGCATCTAACTCTAGCATTTCTCATTCTTCTAATATACAGCTAATTTGGTTTCAATACAACTTCACAGTCCCGTTGTCCTGATAGTAAACACAGGGTTGTATTTACATGTTGCAGAAAAGACATAGTTTGCTTCTGCTCTATGGGGAAATAACTCCCCCCCCCCCCCCCGCCCACCAACATTTACTCGCATTCCCACTTGAGGCTTGGGTGTCTTTTAAAAATTCCAGTGCTTGAGAGATGTGTAAGATACGCCATTCACATGTTTGGAATCCCACCAGGAGAGGCCCAGAATGAAGGTGGAAAACTCACCGGTGAGAAGAAAAGAACAGGCAGGAGAAGTTAACAGCGATAAAGATATACTTGCCCAAATCACGAATCTGAAATGCACAGTTATGCAAGCGTTCATTTTAAGTAAGAACATTTCTGTCTTTCCAGGTTATGTTTCCTGGGTGAGGGCAATAAAAAAGTAACGAACTGTAAATATTTGCATTGAAGGGTATGGCACACAAAGGCCTGTTAGGTCTTTGACTAGAAGCATGGAGGGCATATGAAGGGTGTTTTGTAAATAACACCAGGAAGACAGGTATGCCCTCCTAGGTGTAGAATGGCAAGGGTGTGCTCTAAGTTCATGTCCTAATTCAGATGCAGACAAGTCCACAGGAAAGTTGCCTGAAAATGAAAATGGGAGGAAATATAAATATATCCCCCAGCTACTAATAAAATTATAACTACAATTATTCCTGATGGGCCACAAAACAGTCATAGACTCCCAGATTGCTGCAAAGAGAGGCATTTAGTGAGGATAGCAAATCAATCTCTCTGTCCATTAAACCCTTTAATGAGACTGATGCTTGTTGTGTTTCTAAACTTCTCAGGGATAAAGTTCTACTATGCTGTTTAGTGCTCTAAAGCCAGGCAGTACAGAGTTGTGGGGAGTGAGAGGGACAGTTTAAAGAAGAGTTCAATCATGCATATGCTCGTCCATAGCATGTTTACTGAAGAAATCATACTTGTGTGTTCAAGGAGCGTCACAGACTTTATTGTAGGAATAAGCAAACTCGGCTATTATCCCTTATTAAACCTAGAATTCATGAGGCGATCAAACAAATTAACCTACCCATTTTGTCGCCTTGTAGGTTTTAGTAAATGTGATGGCTCAGGGTCTGCAAATGGCAGGATGACTTGGCAAATTGGCGGCAGGGAACTTGATACAAACCAAGAGAGCGACAGGAGTTAAAATGACAATGAGGTTATAAGCGTTGTGGAAGGCAGGGTGGCTGGTCCATGAAGGGGGAACCCTCTCTGTGACTGAGACAGTTTGAGAGCTACAAGAGGAGCCCCTGATAAAAAGTGGGATGATATTCACCACAAGGAACCTCCAGACACTGGGGGAACAGTTTCCTCTCTGTGGGAGGCACCGGAGCAAGCCTCTGATAGATAGTGCTGCTCTGTCCAGGAACTGAATAAACAACGCCTCTGAGAAAGGTGACGGCTGGGGTGAGATGGGAGAGAGGATGCAGCGGACGTGGGAAAAGACATTGCCAACTGAAATTAGATTTGCTTTTAGTCTCTCAGCAACTCTCTTCTGTCCCCTAAGCATTCAGCTCAGATTAGCTATTCTCCTTAGAAAAGAATCTTGAATAAATTCCATGGTATTAGAGCCTCAAAACAGCAGTGCTGTTAAACACAGACACTTGCCTGTCCATACCATTTTAAAAAATACGTTTTACTTGATTTTTAGAGAGAAAGAGGGATAGAGAGATAGCAACATCGATGAGAGAGGAACATCATGGATTGGCTGCCTCCTGCACGGCCCCTACTGGGGATTGAGCCTGAAACCTGGGTATGTGCCCTGACCTGGAATTGAACAGGTGCCCTCTTGGTTCCTGGGCTGATGGTCAACCACTGAGCCAGGTCAGCTGGGCCATCCTGTTTTTTGAAGATTCATCACCCAGGAATAGAACGAAGAATGCCTGAGACCTCAGTTAAAGCACAACATCCACTAAGCATATGTTAACCCACAATAGAGAGAAGCAGGCTGCTATGGGAGACACTGTCTGAAATCCCACATTGCAGTCATGGAAAGCCACAGAAATCACCAGGTATTTAACACGTTCCTTCTTTCTTGCCAAAATACATGGGATTAATAAATTGTGTTGGTTGTCTGTGGTCCTCAAATAAATTTCATTAAAATACAGGTGCCTCCTTTCAAATATTTTAAGATATATTGTAATATGGAAAGAAATATAAATTGCAAAATTCCTATAAAAGATGTTTTCTTTGCCTAGAAATGGATTGTTTATTTGACATTTAATATCTCTGTTAGGTTATAGAGAGGAACTGATCCTTCATGCTTCAGATGAAACTAAAAAATTTGTTTTGGATTGGACATCTTCACTGAACTTCAAAAGAAAATGTTTGGGTTTGGACATCTTCACTGAACTTCAAATTTGTTAAGAGAGTTTAGACTAGACAGTGTCTTAGTCAACTCAGGCTGCCATAACAAAATACAACACACTGGGAGGTATAAACAGGGGTGATTTTCCTTCAGTTCTGAAGGCTGAAGTCGGAGACCAGGTACCCAGCTGGCTGGGTTCTGTGAGAGCTCACGTTCTCTCTTGTAGGCGGCTGCCTTCTTGCTGTGTCCTCACATGCCCTTTCCTTTGTGGGTGCTTGGACTGTTCAAAGGAACAGTGAAGTCTGACAGAGCAGAAGCCGAAAGACTAAGAGTGGGCCATCCAGTGAGGATGAGGAGGAGAAAGGAAGATCATGAGGCTGGGGCAGGAAAAATGCTGGTTTCTATGCAGCTGTGTAGACTGACATCTGTGTGATTTCCTGGTGAGAAGAATGTTAGGACATCCTTGGAAATGGTGTTTTCTTTATTTGTAGATCTACATGGAAAATCCAATTTTCCCGCACATGAAGTATGGCTATAATTGTATCTATTGAATAGACAGAGGTTAATCACTTTATTAGAAACCAGAAATATATCCCTACTAGTCATAGAATCCACACTGGGGTCTGCCTGAGAAACATTAATCAGCAGACAGAACTCTTAGGTAGTTCAAATGAAGCATAGCTTCTCAAAAGAAAAGTTATTTGTGTAACCATATACCCAGTCTTTGGCTAAATGTAGCAGAAAATTGCTAATTGTAGTCAGGCTCAGTGGTCATTCAAGCATTAACGTAAAAAAAAAAAAAGAAGAATCATATGCAATTATTTTATGTGTATTATGTTACCTGCCAATGATTGCTGGATAAAAACAGTATTCATTTTATCTTTAGGCAAATGTGTGATCCTTTTGAAGAAATCATAGAAATATTGGCTGTGAGAGGACAGAAAAAAACTAA
This sequence comes from Myotis myotis, assembly GCF_014108235.1. NCBI lineage: Eukaryota > Metazoa > Chordata > Mammalia > Chiroptera > Vespertilionidae > Myotis > Myotis myotis. The sequence goes on along the minus strand of NW_023416335.1, from coordinate 11,680,570 downwards.
ATAAAAGAACCAGGTCAATGTTAATGTTCACTTCGTTCTTCTGTAAGCTTGCCCTCCTTAGTTCATCATAATCATGGCAGCAAGTGAACAATGAGGGGTGAGTCATTTTCAAATTGTTCAAAATGTGCTTCATTTCTGAACATTGGATTTCTCTTTTAGGCAATGCATTTTTGTGCTATTTTTTATTCTTTTCCAGGAAAAAGTAGTAAAGTCTAATAAGAAATACTGCATTGAGATGCTTACATGATTAGTAAATTTAGTAAATTATTATCTGAATTAGACCCATAAAAGGCAGTTTAAATCACTATAAAATCTGTTATAGTTATTAGGTTATAAAATAACTTTAGATGTCTCTATAGAACTATAAAAAGCTATAACTTCTTTCAATCTGCATTACAATTTCTAAAATCAAATATGACATTTCTAATTAAAGATAAGAAAGGTCACATTTAGCAATGTGAACTGGAGAATTGAATATGACAACAAAATATATTTCCTTATGCAAGATTGAAATAAAAATGGACAGGAAATTTCAGCAGCATAAAAGGTTAAATAGATGTTTAAGAAATGTTTATACTACTATCCTTTTAAAGCCTCCTACATAAACTAGATTATCAATATATTGTTAAAGTTCTAGCCCATATCATTTTATGGATGCTCTATTTTCTGACCGGTGTTAGAAAAGATTTGACTGCCTAGTAATTACCCACCATCTTTGGTACGTACTTCTTTGTTCTGGTAAAACATATTCCCTAAGGAACATTGCAAAGACTTGTCACAGATTGCATTCCATTATCATTTTAATACTGAATTTTATTTTTAAGTATTAAACATGAAACAACATAATTTTGAAAACACATAGTATCATGATCAGTAGGGGATAAAATAGATATATTTACTTTATAGATAATTAAGCCTTTCTTGATATTCCTTTTATAAATGAGGTTTTGACAGTGAACAAAGAAAAATTAAGGGGATAGAAATTTTCTGCTTATATTTACCTTTTATGGGCCATTTCTGCACCCTAGCCCGAGTTCCGATTTTTCAGAATTACTTATTAACTTATCACAGTCAGGCCTGCCATTATTCTTTAAGTTAAGAACATGGAACATGGACACATCCATGCAAAAGTCATTCTATCCCCCAAGGGCAAAAGCGCCTGAGATGGTAGGTGGACACTTGCCTGAAGGCATCTTCTTTTTTAACAATTTCTGGGCTCTAGTATGTGGGTGTTGCTTTGGCCCGCTACTGCCCTGCAAACGCTGCCTTGTTTCTGTGTTGCTTGTCACCTGGGTTGCGAGGTGTGTAGTCACCGAATCTGAAGCTCCTCAACCTGCAACCAACGATCTTTTTTAAAGGATATTTTCATAGACCACAAACATATATATTTTTACATAATGTGAGGCTTCTCACCATTTGGATTTCTCTACACCTGGCAATGTGGTGCTTTATCCAGCCTTAGGGAAATCATTCAACCTTGCTCCATCCTACTTTTTGGAACCTTGATTTTTGAAAACTCCAATAAGCATATGAATCATTGGGAGAATGCACCTGTTAAATCATCTAGTTAAAATGCACATTCTAATGACATAGCACTGGGAGGAAGGCTGCTGAGATTCTGAATTTCTAACATGCCCCAGGTAACACCTATGCTTCTGGTCCATGGGTCCAGGAGTAGAACGCTGTTCTCAAGGTGTGGTCCTTGGAGCAGGAGCGGCATCACCTGAGTACTTGTTAGCAATGTAAATTACCAGCTCGCATCCCAGACCCACTGGGTCAGACCCAGGAACCTGCGGGGAGATATATAGATTATATATATATTTTTTATTGATTTTTTACAGAGAGGAAGGGAGAGGGATAGAGAATTAGAAACATCGACCAGCTGCCTCCTGCACACCTCGTACTGGGGATGTGCCCACAACCAAGGTAGATGCCCTTGACCAGAACTGAACCTGGGACCCTTCAGTCCACAGGCCAATGCTCTAGCCATTGAGCCAAACCAGTCAGGGCCAGGAACCTGTGTTTTAATAGGTCGTCCGGGTGATTCAGATGTGAAGTGTGAGAGATGACATGCGTGGAGCCAGGTGATAGCAGAACGGTGGTAGCCGCTTCAGAGAAGCTGCCCTGAATGCCCTGTTTTATTTTCGCCTTCTGACTGGACCAGATGGCCAATGTTTCAAAACCTCAGTAGGAACAAGAATATCCTATGTGTAAGAATGTTGAACTTTGCCAGTGACCACATTGCTAACCAATCAATGAAGCGCAAATCTAGCCTTTTGCCTGATGACCGAATCTCAAGTGAATCCCTGAAGAACAATTTAACCTTACTTCATCCAGCACCAGTGAGATTTTCTTTAATACGAATCATCTTCCTCCCTTTTCCCCATAAAAACTCTTAGCCCCTATTGTGTAGAAAGGGGGAGAAACACTATTTGGGCTTCTGCTTGAAATTGTTCTCCCCAAATTACAATTTTTCATCCCAAATATATACTGTTGCCTCTCATTTCAGCTTTTTAAAATTTGGGTTAACATAGATAACTGGCTTTTCTTTTTTTTAAAGTTTCATTTTATTGTTTAAAGTGTTCCATATAGCATTACATATGTCTCCTTTTCCCCCATGGACCTCCCCAACAGGTCAACCACCACCACCACCCAACACCCCAGCACATGCCCTCACCCTCCTAGAGTCCGTACCCTTTCAAGTTTGAAAAGAAGGCAAGTGAGGAGGAGGAGGAGTGGAGGAAATGAACAAGTGGACGGTCAATGGAATTTTTTTAAACATGTAGCTCTTTGATGATGTATTGAAGGTTAAAAAAACTACCTGGGGTATTCTGTTCTCAGATTTCTTTGAGGACTGTCACATTTGTCTGAATAGCAAAAGCCTGCAAAAGATGGCCATACCAGTTCTCCAGTTACTGATTTTGGCAAGACTGCAAATATAAAGAAATGAGGGGGGGGGGCGGGCAGTAATAGGTATTTGAAGAACAGAGGATTTTATATTCTCTTTGATGATGACATATTAAAATATTTTGCCCATGGTTTCTCATTGACTTATTTTGCATTTCTTTTATTCTCCAAAGAAATAGTACACAGGATGCAAGGCTACTTTTATTGATTTTGTTGTCAAGGTTTTAGGGACATCCAACCTCGATGAGAAGTTTTAACTGTATTGTCAGCAGGCATTAAAGTGCATTGTAAGTTGAAATGTACTTGCTGCCATGAATGTAAAGCTTATAAACAAATAAGTACTCAATGTGAAATAATCTTAGTTTCTCAGCTAGAGGACTGTGGACTAAAAGTTTCAAAAGAATCACAAACAGCAAACATTTAGAGAGTGTTGTGGGAAGTAGCAATATTTAAAATAGGAGACTATTTTGTATGTTTTATCTATCTCTATGATAATCAAAATCTGAAGGAAATGGTAGTCTACACATTGATATAACTACTAGTGACACAATTTTGAAAATTTGTTTTTATTCTAATATATTAACTTTTTTGTTAAAGACACAGTCTCAGAGATAACAACAGGTGGATCTGTGACTGCTGTAAAAATATGACTACCGTGGCACATGGTTGCAACTAGTTGGGTCATAGGCTTCATCGGCCTCCATCTTCTTATTGAGAAAATACATGTATTAATGCCCATCTGCACAGCAACAGCAGCCATTGAAACCAAGAAGGGCAGTTTATTGGGCACAGAAAAACAGTGGGTGTTCAAATCACTCCCGACAGTAGAAAAATCAAACTTGGCATTGTTTCCAGGGAACATTCCAGAATAAATTGTCTTATAGAACACTTAATAAGGAAAAAGTGCTCTTTGGGTACTAACATGGGCCCATAAATAGCAAATCATGGGACAAACCTCGTTTCATCCTCTGCAAAGTTGTCAGAAGGAGGAGGAAGAGGTATTAGATACACTGATTCCACATTTGAGTGAAGGTTTACCCCGTGTATTTGGGGAGCTTTCAACATGCAGGGCAGTTGAGATGAGTGACTGCATTTCCCATTAGAAGTGTCTCAGACAAATATAACCCAGAGGGAGCTTCTAAAAGACCCAACCTTTGTCTGTGCCCTAGAGCAGGAGTCAGATTTCTGAATTACCTCAATAGATTTGGATAGTGAAGAGAACTGAAGATGCGTTTAAAGAGACACAATGGAAAGTCTCATGCTCTGGTTTAGGCTGCCCATGACACAAGTGCAGGCTGGGAATACTTGAAAAATGAGGATGGAATGGAACAGATAGCAGTGCATGTGTTCTAGCTGTTCTCCTGAGAATAAATGTCCAATTGGTACCTCTAATACATTAATAATCATCCCAGTGAAAATTCAGGTAACAAATGAAGAAGGGAGATATTTTAGGGAAAGATAGATCCCACAGCACCCTGGCATTGTAGCTACCAGCAGTCAGACCCCAAGGACTGACCCTTGAATCCCTAGGGTTGATTCCTACATCCCAAGTGTTTGTGGAGTTTGCTGGTGCAACCTATTTAGAGACTTAATTCTTATGGTGATTCCCCCCAGTTCATTCAGGACATCACTTTAGATCAAGGCTTTTATCCACATTTAATCTCTAGTGCCTGTAACACGACATACTTATTCCCGCACTTGCAATTTCCAGCTTTCCCAATAACTAAAAGCCCTCACGGCGTAGTTGCCTATTGTGACACTCGGCATGTAATTCAGTGTCATTCAAATGAAATCCCAGTAACTTACAGTCATAGTTTAGACTGGGCTTTATGTTTACAGTAGAACTAAAGAGTTACAGTGCCCAGCAGCACCATCCCTCTGACGTTACACGCGAAAGGCAAAAATTAAATTTTATTTTTGCTGCTCTAAATGTTCTTCTCTTTTATTTTGTTGGAGAATGAAATCAAACATGTGAAAGCCAGAAACAGAAATTACTTATTAGTAAGTAGAGACCCGGTGCACAAAATTCATGCACTCAGGGGGGGAGGGGCTGAAGTAAGTTAAATGCATGTAGAACACATACCCCCAGAGAAAAATATTGCTATTTTAAAATATGAACAGAGGCCTAGTAAATAATATTTGTTTTCTTTTAGCATTCTATATATCAAATGTGCAAAGTTGAAAAAATATTTAACCCAAAGCATAATTATTTGAAAATATTATAATAAAAAGTCATTCATTGATTTATTTTAGAATGTGGTCTATAAAAATGTATACACTTAGTGCCTTCCTTCACAGAGCACAATATGCAAGGAGAACAGCAAACTTTTAACTGGTTTTAGGTGGATAGGCTGCGAAAAGGTCCTAAAATTCATAGTTGTAGACCTTCAATACAGGAGAGCAATGTTCTTTTTTGAAAATATATTCTGCTTGTGGCATTTTGTGTTGGCATTTTTCCAAAATTCCTTTTTGACACCCTTCAGTGATAAAAAAAAAAAAAAAAAAATTGGTCCTCTATCTGGATTTCTCATTTCTTAGATCACTGGTTCTTAAAGTGTGGTCCTAGCAGTAGCAGCTACAGCGTCATTTGTGAACCTGTTAGACTTGTGAATTCTCAAGCCCCATCCCAGACGTGCTGAATCAGAAACTCTCAGGTGGGCCCAGCATTCTGTGTTTTATCAGCCTTTCAGGTGATTCTAAATACATGCTAATGTTTGAGAACCACTGTCTCATATAAACAGCTAAGGCAAGAATACAAGGATCCTATCAAACAGGAAATTTTACACTAATTCTCAACAGCACAAACTGTTTAGATGATGCTCATTCATATACATTTATTGTCAGAGAATTTATAAAATAAAGTGTGTCCCCTCATATCATGATTAGAGGTCTAGTGTACGTGGCATCATATAACTGATTGTACAGAAAATGCTCATGAATACCTTAGGATGTACTAAAACCCCACAGACTGAGGTTCAAGTATTTAAGTGCCTGCTGTGAATTCAATGCTAATGATAATGTTATATCTGTACTAAGTACTTCTTAGCACAAGAGAAAGGTGAGAAATATTGGTTATTCATAAGATGCTTAGAAGCTAGTTGATGATAAAATGGATATATGAAACAAATAATATATTCTACATAAGATGACTGATGTAGACCACTTGATAATAATGACATGTAAAAAGATATTAATTGTATGACAAATTGCGGTAAATGCTCAACAGATGATGCAGGCTGAGCGATGAGTTAAGTACTCCATTAGACAGGAGGGAAAACTGAAAGTCGGTTCTTGGGCTTGAGAGGAAGTTGATAAATGGACAGAAGGTGAAAGGGCATTTTAATAGGGTAGACAGAGAGCAAATCCTTGGACATGATCATGGAGGATTTAAGGGGAGAGCTGGGAGAGACTATAAGAAACAAGCAGCCTGAAGAAGAGGATTTTATGAGGGGGATATAACAAACAAAAAATAAAAAACAATATTAAATGGTTAGAACAGAGACAGATTTTAGAGACCCTTAAAATACAGTGGGGCCTTGACTTACGAGTTTAATTCATTCCGTGACAGAGCTTGTAACTCAAATTACTCGTATGTCAAATCAAGAAGTGAACGAGTGAGACACGTGATGCTGGGCTGATGTTGTGGCGTTCATTGTGACGTTCGCCGCGCCAACTAGCGGTGGGGTATCTGAAGCTGGCTCGTAACCCGAACTTTAGCTTGCAACTCAAAGCAAAAAATCGGCCAAGAGACGGCTCATATCTCGAAAAACTCGTTAGTCGGGACACTCATAAGTCAAGGCCCCACTGTAGTAGAAGTATTGTTACTAGATGCAATAGACTGATAGGAACTACTGTGAACTCTTGAGTAGCACTATTATCATAAATATTCTGTTCTTGAAGTTCAAACCAACAGCAATGTGTAAGAGAGATTCAAGTTGGGAAAAAACGGCATATAAAACATCAAAGAAAAGGCAACTGCTAGAATCCTTAAATTAGAGTTACATCTGTGATTTTCCTGATTTGGATGATTCTAGACAGGATGGATTTTGAAGGACAAAACCAAAAACCCAGAGAGATCCTTAGTGTTAAACATAGATACAAAGAGTTGTTGGTCTGGATATGGGTAAAAAAGAATGTGAGTTCAGTCATAATGAATCTGAGAAACCAATTTAAATCATCTATGGATATGACCATCAGGGTGTGATTATGTGGAACTGAGAGGAAAATGGAATCTGGAATCCAGGATGGCAAATGGGTTCTTTTAGAGTAGTTGATTGACATAGCCTAAGAATGTAGCCAATTGGTTGCTATCCAATAGAGAGAAAATTTTGAAAAGACATGTCTAGATAAAATGCATAAAGATCACCATATTCATATACAAGATGTTCACTAGAGATGGGCTGTACAGAGTCATTAACCAAGAAACGTATTTATAAGTGTTATTTGCAGCCTGGAAAAATACCTAATATTTTAAAAAGTCATACATGGCAATTGATGATCTGATTTAGCTATCATAATGCAGCTTATCTTGCAGATCAAGAGACTGGAGTAGAAATTAATGCATAAAGAAGACCTACTTGAGTTTGACTCTAGATAAGAGCATATTGTAATTTTCTGAAGCAACACTTGTTTAATGTTCTGTGTTCTTTTCTTTGTTTCCTTGATTAGTTCATATCTTAAATACACTTTTTGAAATTTTCTGCTTTGCTGTCATTTCAGAAGTTCCTCTGTCATTAATTTTCAAATGATTTTATCATAAGAGTCAAGTTTTTTCAATATTAAATTACTGTCACTGAACTAGTAAAAATTTAAGATGTTGGGCTTGAGGACTGAGACTTTTACATCAGCAGGTAAATTGAAATATACACTTAAACACAGAAGTGAACAATTAATAAGTGAAAAGTAGGTAATTATTTTATAATATATAAATGTATTGAATCATGTTGTAGGCCTTACATTTTCACAATGTTTATGTCAATGATAGCTCAATAAAGCTGGGGGTCAAGAAGGTAATTGATCAGAATTTACTGGAGTTGTAGGAGAAACAAGAAAGTCAATTTCATGAAAGGGATGAGATTATAATATTTTGAGAAATAGAGGCCAGACAACAATATTTAATGAGTTAAGACAGCCAAGCATTGATTTAAGCACTATTCTCAGAAATCTGAATTCCTGGTCTCATTAAATACTCATAACCACCAAATAAGTGTGTGCAATCATTTTTTGACAGATGACTAGAAGGAGACTTGGATCAATTCTATAATTCATCCAAAATAAATCATCTAGCAATTGGAAGATTTAGGAACTCAAATACTTGTCTTTCTGCCTACAAAATCCATGTTCTTGAAACTGACAACATTTTTAGGAAACTAATATGGCTAATGTGTCAGGCACGGATGTTGCCCCAGTGTGGAGACTGTAGTCTTCACAGTTTTAAGCTGTCAGCTTCTTCGAGTTAGAAAAAACAGCTGCCTCCGTGACTTCTGACATCATCAGCTTTTCCACTGATCTAGATGGAGTGGGAGGTGTGGATCGTGGAATAAAAACCCATCGAAAGCACTCTTAGAGCCAGCGCTGTGGAAAGCGACGTGTGGTTGGGTGAGGCTCTGTCAGGCTGTATCAGAGTTTCCCTTCTTTTCCAAACCTGCTTCCCTCGCCGCTTCCTTTCACAGGTGTTGATTCCTCCTGAAGATCTGGTCCATGCACTCTATCTCTCCTTCCAGAGAACTTGACCTTCGGTGCTCAAGTAAACTGGGTAAAGATAAGAGGCCTAGAAACTCGGTAGACTTACAGTAGTTGTTAGAATCAAGTCAAAAGCTGCGACACACTGGTGACTCTAGGAACAGAAAGGAGAAGGCAGCTGAAGAAACGTATGAGGGTGGCAAAAGAGAGACAGGGAGGGCTCACAGTGACCATGCAATGTCAGGTTTAAGTTCTAGAACCTTGGAGAAGCTGAGAAACCAGATTCAGTTGATTCAGTAGAACTGGGATCATTATGAGATCCTGTCACAGGATGCTGTCAAGACAAACTTTTACAAAGTTTTCTTTCCCCAGTTAATATGCTAAGCAAGAATTCAACACGTGCTGTTCATTGTTCTTTTCAACGATTGAGAGAACATGCATTCAGAACAAACAGCATGTAAAGATTTCACATATCATTGTACTACTTCAATAGAAGCCCTTTCAAAGAGCTTTTTAGGCTTTTCTTTAGAACTCTCTTCCTGTTTAAGTTATCATTGTACTTTCATTCCCCTCTTTAAAATACCTTCAAATGTACTCTATTTTTAATTTTCACAAAATTGACAAAATTGAATGTTCTTAGATTCCTTGATTATGCAGCTTGAATTTAATCTAGTCCTCTTTCTCATTCTTACCGTTCAGGCTTTGCATTTGACAGGTGATTAAAAATGAGTGTCTAGAATATAGAAATCTTTCATTTCCCAAATCCTCTGTGATTGACACTGAGGATCACAAGAGGAAATTTAAGCTTAATGGTACAAATAAGACTATCTCACATTTTAAGTTTATAGATGTGAAGGGCAACTATAATTATGACCTACAACTGGGAGATATGTATTAAACTACTTATCCTTTTTAAAAAATTTTTTTATTGATTAAGGTATTACAAATGTGTCTTTATCCCCCCATTGTCCCCTCATCCCCCCAGTCTTGCCCTCACCCTCACCCCCTGTTGTCATTGTCCATCGCTTATGCTTATATGCATGCGTACAAGTCCTTTGGTTGATCTCTCCTCCTCACCCCCACCCTCCCCTACCTTCCCTCTGAGGTTTGAGCATCTGATTGATGCTTCTCTGTCTCTAGGTCTGTTTTTGTTCATCGGTTTATGTTGTTCAGTACAGTCCACAAATGAGTGAGATCATGTGATATTTATCTTTCTCTGAGTTATTTCACTTAGCATAATGCTCTCCAGCTCCATCCCTGCTGTTGCAAATTGTAGGAGTTCCTTCCTTTTTACTGCGGCATAGTATTCCATTGTATAGAGGTACCAAAGTTTTTTAATCCACTCATCTGCTGATGGGCACTTAGGCTGATTCCAAATCTTAGCTATTGTAAATTGTGCTGCTATGAACATAGGGGTGCATATATCCTTTCTGATTGGTGTTTCTGGTTTCTTAGGATATATTCCTAGAAGTGGGATCACTGGGTCAAATGGAAGTTCCATTTTTAGTTTTTTGAGGAAACTCCAAACTGTTCTCCACAGTGGCTGCACCAGTCTGCATTCCCACCAGCAGCGCATGAGATACCCCAACTCATTACAATCATGTGCTTACCATGTGGTTCTTGCATCATTGCTAACTTAATGGTAAGGGCTTTCTTTAAATATGTCATACCCTTCACCTTGTCTTTCTTAATAAAACAATTCAATATGGGCAAAATTACTTATATTATCTGGTTAAAATTTAGAGCATTCCTGACTCTATTTCATCCCCCATTACCAAAATTCATTGATGATTTCCTAAAAGTATGCTTAAATGTAATTTAGCATTCTCCCAGATGTAATGTCAGTAGACTGAACATAAACCATTATCTTTAATTCATTGCTTACCCCATCTTCATTCTGCACCATTTAACATGCTTTTAATTTTTCTTCTTATGTTTTAATTTCATAAAATTAAAACAAACTACTCATTATTTCATTTTGCTTCCTCTTCCAATCTTCCTGGCTCTATTGAGTTCTCCATAACTAATTTATCTCCACAATCTCATCCTTCTCCAGTATTACCTCTGGGTAGACCATTTCTAGTTTATATTTACATCTTGAAATTTTCCTGAATGTGAGTCCTCATTTAACTGTCGCAGGCATATCTACTTGACTGTCTCATCAACTTCTCATAAGAATGATGGCTCTACTAACTCTTTTATTTCCATACTAGCTAATAATCTCTTTGAGGATGGTAATCAGATTTTTCTCATATTTGTATGTCTTTCAATACTTTGCACAGTTGGTATATAGAATTAAAAGCTAATAAAAGTTTGGCTCACTAAATTCAACTGAATTTAGTATTGTTGCCTCTGGCAAAACACTAAAGGAATATCTACTGTATAAAGATTATGCCAAGTGACTAGAGTAGCTATTGGCATGTTCTTTCCATTCAAAAGGCACAATGTGAGCATTTTAGAGAGGTTGAATTTTTCTAGATTCTGGACTTATTTATGATAAAAGAGAATGGGAAATAGCCTTCCTGTCCTATTATCTTCATTTATTCCCTTTTCTAGACATCCTTGTTAGTCAACTGACCTGACCTCAAGCATAGCTCCTGATTGAAGGCAGAGGTCAGAATTCCTTTTATTTACTGCAAGCCCATTCTAGTTCTCTAAAATGCAAATATTAAGATATACTTATATTCAATTAGCCTTCTAGTAGGATAGATGCTTGCATAACATTTCAGATTTAAATCTGACTTGTTACATTATTCCACTTTTTCTCAAGGTGCTTATTAGGAATTTGAATGGTTTTGTTTGTTTTTTTTCTACTTTTACTACACTTGATTCCTGGGAATAACTGAGAATTACTCAGAAGTCTTTTGCCAAAGGAAGTCAAGTAATCACCTGGAAAATAGTCACAAACATATAATTTGCTAGATAAATTATGGCTTATGCCAACTGTGATATCATGGAAAAGGAAATAAAAGATGTCCCTAGGATCATAGACACTCTCCTGGCTCAGTCATCAGCTAGCTGAGTGACCAAGTGGCTTTATGTACTTCTCAGGGAATTTAGTCCTACAGAAGAATATAATAATGGCCTTCAATATGCCTCCCCTCCATGAACTTAGAACTTGATTACTTTTTGAAAGTTAAGTAGGTAAAAACAATATCTAATTGATATGATTGTTTGTAAGTAGTAATAGGGTCAGTAATTAGTTGAAGAATATGGGCCTGAGTTCATAGTTTAGACATAGCCACTATCTGTTTGATATTGCATAAGTTCTTTAGCCCCCGTCCCTCGATTTTCTCACCTGTGGTGTGTGGAGAAGACTAACACTTATCTTAGAGTAGTTAGAAGGGTTAAAAGAGAAAATGCATATAAAGCATTAATATTGTTTCATGTAGCGTAAGCCTTTAACAAGTGTTACCTATATGAATGATACTACCACCTTATCATCTCAAAAGCAATAAATATGACTAACAGGTTATCTAAAAGAATCATGACTAGAAAGAAAAAGAGAAAAAAGAATTTTAACTGGAGTAGGATTATTACAAAGAAAACTAGAATCTGATCAATTGTGTTGCACATAACAGTTTAATAAAAAAATACAGAATCCAGAAATGGGGAGCCTAAAGAGCAATAAATTATGTTTGCTGCTACCGGGTTCAGGGTACATGGCTTCTTGGATACTTTTTTTTTTTTTTAATCCCCACCTGAGGAAATTTTTCATTGATTTTTAGAGAGAGGGAAAGGAGTGGGAGAGACAGAGAGAAAGAAACATCGGTGTGAGAGAGACACATCGATTGGTTGCCTCCCGCACATGCCCTGACTGTGGCCTGCAACTGAGGTACATGCCCTTGACCAGAATTGAACTCAAAACCCTTCAGTTCATGGGCCAACACTCTATCCAATGAGCTATACTGGCTATGGCTTGGATACTTCTTGGCAGACATTTATTCATTCAACAGGTATCAGCATTTATGCCAGATACTATTCTAGGTTCTGGAGACACACGAATAAATAAAACAGAAAGGAATCCCTGAACTCATAAAGTTTATATTCTAGTAAAGCTAGACAGATAACACATAAAAAATGTTATAAGGAGATCATTTCTGGGAAAAATAAAGTAGGATGAACGCAGTAGACAGAGACTACACAACGAGGGGATTGTAGTTAGGGTAGGTTTTACTGAGATGAGTTAAAAGTTTAAGTCTTGTGTGGGCATATGCTTTCTGTTTATGAGGCGTGGAAAGGCTGAGAACACATAGAAGTTGTATGTTAAACTTCTCAAGAAACTGCCAAACTCTTTTCTCAAATGTCTGTACCATGTTACATTCCTACTAGCAGTGTAGGAGAAATTCTAGTTGTTTCATACCCTTACAGGCAGTAGGTGTCACCTTGCAATTTTCACTTTTCTAATGGGTGTGTAATGGTTCCTCATCATGGTTATATCTACACTTTTCTTATAATTAAGGACATGGAACCTTTTATGTGCAATTGGCCATTTGTGTATCTTCTTTTATGAAGAATTAGGTCATGCTTATGCTGCCTGTCTGAAGACCGCACTTAGGGAACCACTGCCCTAGGGTATGAATGTAGATACTGAGGAGAAGAGATTCAAGGACCAAAGTCCAGAGATCAGAGTATTGAGATCAGAGGAGACAAGATGAGGAAACAGCAAAGGAGACATAGGAGAAGCAACTGAGTTTGGAAAATGTTGTTGGAAAATAATATTTTAAGAAGAAGGAGTAATCAGCTGCCATTTGCTACAGAGATACCAAGTACAATAAGACCTGAGAATTGACTATTACTTTTACCAATGAGGAGATTATTGGTGACCTCTACAGCATCCATTCTGTTGGAGAGTTAGAGCAGAACCTGTAGTGGATTTAAGTTATAATCCTTTAGTATATTCAGATTTGTTGTTCCTGTAGCTCAATGGTACCAGCCACTGAAATCCTTTGCTCTGCTGTTATTTTCAATGAATATTGTTTATTGAGATTTTTTAAATGATATGCAGATCAACCAGTGTTATTTTTCTATTTCTTTTATAGATAAAAAAAAATTAGGTCAAATTCGCCCAGCTGGGGTGGCTCATTGTTTGAACATTGACCTCTGAACCAGGAGGTCATGGCTCGAATCCCTGTCAGGGCACAAGCCTGCCTTTCAGGCATGATCCCAGTTAATTGGTGATTCTCTCCTATCATTGATGCTTCTATCTCTCTCCCCCTCTCCCTTCCTCTCTGAAGTCAATAAAAACACATTGAAATAACAGTGCAGAAATCAGGTTTCTAATCTTACAGTCAAATAACGTTGAGGCCTCATCTAAGCAGTAAATTACAAGAATCTTTCTATTACAAATATTTTTGTACCATGTTATTATTGTGGCTTCTATTAAGGGATAATATAACCTAGAACTAAATATGGTGCCCTTCCTATATTGACACAGTGTTAAAATAAAGTATATGCAAGGAACAATGTTTTCTATTATTTTATAAAATTATTATTTTTTTAAAATATATTTTATTGTTTTTTACAGAGAGGAAGGGAGAGGGATAGAGAGTCAGAAACATCCATGAGAGAGAAACATTGATCAGCTGCCTCCTGCACACCCCCCACTGGGGATATGCCTGCAACCAAGGTACATGCCCTTGACTGGGATCGAATCTGGGACCCTTCAGTCCACAGGCTGACGCTCCATCCACTGAGCCAAACTGGTCAGGGCATAATTCTCAAAGCATTTAAAATTTCAGAGCCAGAATATTTTTTAGAAATAAGCTAGTTCTATCCTTTATTTTAGAAGAGAAGGAAGATGAGGTTCAATAGGTGCAGGGTGGCCCGAACTCATGACAGAGCCTAATTGAGAATTGCTCTGTTGTCTCGTAGAACGAAACAATCACAGGAGGAGAGGCATCTTGTTATTACGAGTGCACAACTATTATTTGATGCATGAATCGCCCCACAGTGTTCTCACTAAGGTGCTTTTAAACATCTTTCAATACACAGAGTACAAGCAAATGTCCTTAAACACCCAACAATGTCTTCCTAAAGAACTTAAGTCCATTAGCAAGGGATGAGTATCAACCACTAGGTTTATATGTACAATCTTTGTACTGGAAACCTTTAAAATATTTGGAGATGTTCAATGTTATTACATCCTTTCAGGCACTCCTGATACCTACTGCCATAAGTTACTGTCAGTGCCAAGAGAGGGAAGTAAAGACAACGACAATTTCATTCATTCATTTACTTATTATTCCACACTTATTAAGCACGTACTATGTTTTATTCTGGTAACAAGGTGCTGGAATTCTTAAGCACTGATAAAGCATTGCCTTTATTCTTAGGGAAATTAAGGCCTATTAAAAGAAGGCAGACATGTATACATAATGTACCTTGAAGTATTACATATGGTGTAAGAGATATGCCCCTTGAGGTCACGAAGCAGAGAGTACCTCTTATATATAGTTTTTATCCAACTGTTTTGTTGGTATGGCCTTTGTTATTTTACCTTAAGTTCATTCTCTTTAGTGTATATTGATTTTAATGAAATGAGTCATGGTGATCAATTACTGAGTCACTAATATATTATTTTAACTGTTTAAAAAAGTTTCAGCACACTTAAAATAATGAATTTCTTTACCTGGGAAAATTCATGTACAAAGTTGAACACAATACAATAAGAATTTGCTGATGTGTCCCAGTTTTTAGCTCCTAATAAAATGCCATCAGCATGACATTTTCCACCCCACAGTGTATATCTAGGCATTGGATGTTTGCTGGGAATTGAGTTCAGAGTCTACAGTGCACTAACATGCTACATGTCTCTGATTAGTTTAAATAGAGCTCATACACTTTAAAAAAAATTAGGGATCACTTAAGAATGTAATTCTGGAAGATGGCATTGTGGCGGTAGTGGGCATTTTGAAATGTATGGAATTACATTGGAATATTGGGATTTTGAGCATTAACAGGACATGACCTGCCACACCTCAATCGTAATCATTCTTCATCTTCCAAACAGCAAATTGACAATCAAATACCAATTAGCACTCTCCATACCTTTAAAATGCTTCTAACAGCCTTTTTCAGTATGTTCTTCCTTGAAAATACAGGAAAATCTTATATAGTAAGATCTTATATAATAAATCTTATATAATAATTATAACTTCTAGGAATAGAAAGGAGCTGTTTAGAGAGCACCGCTCCCTCTACGGTGCGGCCGGCTCTGAGCTGCTGCACTCTGGAGTAAATGATCCTAGGCCTTTATCCAATGTGCCTACTGTCTTTATCAAAAGGGGGAAATTTGAATACAGAGGCAGACAAGCCCAGAGGGAGGATGAGGTGGAGAGACACAGGGAGAAGTAGACTGTCTATAAGTCGAGAAGCACCTGAGGCTGCTGGAAACCAGGCCGGAGGCCTGGCGCAGACTCGGCCTTCGGGCATTCGGAGGGAGCACCATCCTGCCGGCTGTCCATTTGACTCCTGGCCTCGGAACTGTGAGACAAGGTCTTTGTCCTGAGCCACCTAGTTTGTAGTACTTTGTTATGGCAGCCCAAGGAAACACACAGGCTTCCATACCATTACTGAATCTGCAATCTGTGCCATTGGGTTTTATCTGAACAGCTGTAGGTTCCAATAACGTCCTGGTTCCCTTTACAACTGACTGCTGTTTGACTCTGAGATGCTGACTGAATTCCTGCCCCTTCCCCGCCACCAAGTTGCTCTTGCAAATTTTCTAATGCCTGAAACGTGCTACCAAGCTTCCATTTTATTAACTAGCAAACAAATGAGAGCTGTTTTTGTTGTTGTTGTTTTTTGTTTTATCCTTACTAGGGAAACTGAATTCCAAAGGCATGCATTTACTATTGCTTTTGGGTCAAAAAATAATGAGATGTTAGAACACAAGAAATATTATTTCTTTATAAAAATATAAGAAGACGTAGTGTAAGGTTATTATTTAATATTTGACTTTTCAGTTAACCTATGATCCAACAGACAGAAGCTGGAATAACTGCTTGCCACTTATATCTTCATAGCAACCATGCTAGAGGCTGAATGCCTACAAAACCCATTTAAGCTGAAAACAATTTCTTTTGTTTTTCTTTCTTTGGGTGTTAAATCTTTTCAGTCCATTTGTATTATCACAAATGGGAAACCAGGCAAACAAAAGTTTGCAGTAAAACACCACTCATACATGTGAATCCCCTACATATCTAAATGGTGTTTCCCATGTTGATAAAAAACAAGATACAGCCAATTCTAGGATTCATGTCAACCTCCTAACTCATGCCCTTTTTATAAATTATCCCTAAATTTTCATTTATGTAATGAAAGTTTCCCCTAACATTTTCTGCTTTTAGATTTTATTATTCTATAGTGTTCTGTTGTGTGTACTACAATTCCACTGTGAATGTACTACAGTTTGTGTAGCCAGTTCCCTGTCAAAGAACATTTGTTTCTAATCATTTTCTGTTAGGAATGCTGGTGCAAAGAATCAACTTTGCCCTGGATGGTGTGGCTCAGTTGGTTGGGTATCATCCTGTGACCAGGAGGTCGCTGGTTTGATTCCCAGTCAGGGCACATGCTTTGGTTGCAGGCTCGATCCGGGGTCAGGGGGACTCAGGAGGCAGCCTATCGCTGTTACACTCTCACATGGATGTTTCTCGCTCCCTCTTCCTCTCCATTCCTCTCTCTCTAAAAATCAATACACGATTCTTTAAAAAAAAAAATCAACTTTATTCGTGTCACTTCATGTATGTTTGAGCACATATGTGTGATAGATCCTTAAAGTGGAATTGCCGGATTAAGGTCATGTGTACTTGGAGTTTAAAAACATACTGTTAAAGGCCCTCCACAGAGGCTGAGAGGGACTGGTTCTCACCCTCGCCTGAACATGTATTATCAGTTTTCAACCTTTGTCAATATGATAAGTGGGAGCTATCTCAGTTTTATTCCATTTCTGTCATCTTTTTATATTTGACTTTTGTGATATGGGTTGCAAATATATTTCTGAGTTCTTCATTCCCCTTATCTTTGATTATAGGGAACTTTGCTATGCAAAATTTTAATCTTTTGTTAATTTATCAATGCTTTCTTTCATACTCTTGGGTTTTGTATCATATTTAGAATGCCCTTAACTTTGAGATTATAAAAATATTTTCTAATTATATTTAAATTTTTCTCTGTTTTTTGGTTGTGTTTTTAAAAATGTTTAAGTTTGTAATTCATTGGGAAGTAATCTTAAAAAGTGAGGCATAAATCCAGTATATATTTCTAGATTTCTACCATAAATCTTAATAATATTTATTGTTTTGGAACAATTTTAACCTTCTAGTCAAATTCATATTTATCAAATAAATACCTACTTGTATTGGAACTATTTCTGAATTTTTCTTTTCATTTTAATTTGTCTATCACACTATATATGGCAGTCCTATACTGAGTTGACTTTTATAGTTTTACAATTTATTTTCTTATAGTACTCTTCTCAACCTTCTTGGTACTTTCTTTATTAGGTTGTCTAATACCATTAACTTTTCTATGATATTGAGATTTCTTATCTCAGGATATAATATAGATTTCTGCCTTTTAAATCTTCCTTTTTTAATAATAGAATTTTTTTCTTCATATTGACCTTGTACATTTTGCATTGAATTTATTCCTAGGTTTTTTAGGTATAAAAAAATAAGGATAAGTTTAACTCTTTCCTTGTAGTTCATATTTCTTCAATTTCTTTTTCTTATCTTCTGTTGCATAGTTCTTCCAGAACAAACATAACAATGGCTATAATACATACTTTTGCCATGTTATTGCTTTGAGGGGTAATGTTTCTGTCTTTCTAACTCATGGCCTTTTTATAAATTACCCCTATATAATATATATATATATATATATATATATATATATATATATATATATATATATATATATATACAATTATTATGCTAGGCAAGTGCTTATTCATTCTCTTCAACAATTTTATCAGGACTAATGGTAAATTTTATTACATACCATTTTAGCTACTAGAAAACTACCACTTAAATTTTCCCTTTTTCTCTATATATTCCTATATTTGCTAACATTGAATAAACTTTCCATTTCTGGTATAGTATTCTTTTAGCACATTACTGGCTTTTTTTTTTCTAAAAATTTATCTATAAAACTTGCTTCAATGATTCATGGTAGTTTTTGTTTTGTGTATGCTATCATTTTATAGTAAACACATTATGTATTATTTATGGCATTGTTATCTTCCTTTTATAAACAATTTTTGAATACTATTCCTTTTCTATGCTGCTCTTTAGTAACTTTAAATTTTTATTTAATGATAATTTATCTGTTTAGACTTGCCCTTTTTGAAATAACATTTGTAAATCATATTTCCCTAGAAAACTGTTCTTTTTATTCAGGTTTTTAAGCTTATTTATACAGACTTGACAAAATCATTTTCTATGATTCTTAGAATATTTCCATACTTTCATTATGTTTCCTGCAGCATTTGTTATTTTAGAATTTATGTTCTCTTTCCCTGCTTTTATTAATTTCAATAATGGTTCTACTGTTTCATTGATTTTTAAAAAATTAAAAGTCACAATTTATTTTTCCTATTTCATGAATTCCTGAATTTATACTTATTTATTTTGTTCTCTTTTTATACTATTTTTGGGTTAGTTTCCTAATTATTTTTATTTCTTCATTAACATTTAGGATTATGAATGTTTCTCTGAGCACTGTTTAGTCATGGTCCTGATACTTTGCCATTAATTTCAAGTTTTATCTTACTGTAACCAGATAACATTCTTTTAGTAGTTGTAATTTATGGAAGTTTTCTTTGTACCTAGTTTATGGTAAAGTAGTTTTGGAATACTCCATGGAACTAGAGAAGACATTATTTATGTTCGTTGTGTTGATGGGAATTGTATCAATATATCCTACTTTATCAATTGTGCTGTTTTGGTTGAATATATGCGTTACTTCTTCCCCAGTAGAAAGGGTTAGTCAGCTTTACAGTTGGTCAGAATGTGAATGAAGTCCTAGCCTCTGCCCCTTGCCTCATCTACAGATCAACCCTTGCAAATGTGATTTGCCCAAGAGCCATTGTTTGTGCTTTGAAAACATCTCACCAGCCTTTGCGATCATTTTCTATTACTGTAAACTGAGGATTGTGGGTTAGAATGTCAGGCGCCATCACTTGCCTTTGACACTTACACTTTCTTTTTTTTTTTTCTTGTTTAAAGTATTACACATAGTAGTACGTATGTCTCCTCTTTATTTCCCCATTGACCTTCCCCCGGCCTCCCCTAACCCCCAGCACATGCCCTTACTCCACCACCCCCAGTGTCTTGTGTCCATTGGTTATGCTTATCTGCATGCATATAAGTCCTTCAATTGATCTCTTACCCCGCCCCCCAGCACTCCCCAGCCTTCCTGCTGTAATTTGACAGTCTGTTCAATGCTTCTCTGCCTCTGTATCTATCTTTTTGTTCATTATGTTATAATGTTCTTTATTATCCATAAATGAGTGAGATCATGTGGTGTTTTTCTTTCACTGCCTGGCTTATTTCACTTATACTTTCATATATTATAGGGGCACAGAACCGTGTCTCTCTGATTAATTTTGCACCCCGGTTAGATTTTCATAGATTATCAGTCCTTGGAAGCCACTCCAGATAACTGGTGGTTCAACATTTTAGATTATTTAAATTTTAATCAAAACCACAATGATGCCATAATAGTCCAATTTCCAGACTCAGCTATGTATCATAACTATGAACAACCTTTTCCATCACCTCTCTCCATGTTTGTGAATGATAAAGTCTCCTTCCATATTCACACCCCAATTTTGACCCATTTTTAGCTGCAGGAAGTTGACATGTTATTCAATAGGAACCTTTGCTTCAAAACAAAATTCAGTAGAGCAGAATCAAAAGCTGAAAAGTCCTAGAGATTTGATAAGCAATAAACTCTAAGACCAGAAAGAGCCTAGAAATTCCATAGATGAAATTATTTAAAAATGTAAATAGAGTGAAAGCAAGAGATGGTAATAGGGCCTGGAAGAGAGAAGAGGAGGAGGAGGTTTCCAATTTTGAAGTCTCTTAAGATAAATTTTGAGTTATAAATTTCAATAGCTTTTTTACAATATGAAATAAAATACAGCCCCAGCTCAACAAGAGTCACAATAAATGTGATAATAATTTGAGCACATTTACCCGGAGAAAACCCCATCATGCTCATGATTTCACTAGTTGAAATAATGGCTTTGTCTTTTAAAATTAATTACATGTCCAATTTAATTACAATACTAAAGTGATAATTAAAAATATATGTAGGTCCCTGAGCTTAATGATATAATAAACATGAAGTAAAAAGTCGTTAATTTAATGGCAAATGCAGTCTGCATGTATGGATTAGCTTGAAGCAAAAAATTATTTTTTGGTACACTGTTTTATTAAGAGTGGTGGCTAGAGGACATGTATTTTGTGTGTTTCAAAATCCATTACTAATAGCACTGGGAGTCCCTTTAGTCCAATTAAAACCTCTGTTTATATTCTCCATTAGTTGCAGTTGTTCTCTAGTTTGGCATTGATTATCACAGTCATGTAGCAAGTATCCAAATTTATTGTTCATCTGCTCTACAGCTATTATAAATCTTAAAATTGCAGAGAGCTATATCTTATTTTTTTAAAAATTTAAATCAGTTTGCTTCAGTTTCCGTATGTCCAGACATATGGCTCCAAACTCACTACAACAGGGATCAGATTACATATTTAACACAATTCAGTGTTGTAATTAATGTATTACATCAAAATATACAGTAAATAAACTTACCACCTAAGGTCAAAATCCTTCTTTCTATTTGCATGTAAATTTTGCTCATGTAAGTTTTATTCTAATAAAATCAGCCAATCTGAACTAAATTTTATTAATTTCTTAGGAAACTGTTGTCCTGATTATGATGCACAGAAATTAATCTATGCTGTTATGAGACAACATTGTTCTATGTTCAGTGTGTAATGGTAAATGCTTTTCATTTATTCCATTTGGAATGAATTCAGTTTACACACAAGTCATATATACCAAATCTAAGTGTTTTCTGCTTGTGGCTCATTTTCAGGTCCCGAATATTTCCCTGATCTGCTCATTGAAACTGTAAAATATTTGCACAGTCAAATTAAATAATTACTCCATAGACAGCTCTGTGAGTGACTCGCCACCCGAAATTTCACATTCAAGAATATTACCCATATTCCTAACTGCTGACGACAGTAGAGCGATTCTGCAAGTGTTTATTGAGTGCCAAACACGCTCAGAGGCATTAAGGATCCACTGATCAACAGAAACAGATACAATTCCTGCTCTCAAGAAAGTGCATCGTAACACAGGGACTGCCAGTGACTCTGACTGAGGTCAGAAGTTCATCCCGACAGTTATGGGCAGAGTGATGTTAGGTTGATAGTTGTGACCCGCAGTCTTTTAATCTGTATATCAATTTTTATATATGGTTATTGTGAAGAATAAAGCACTATACATAGACCACTTACTATAGTGCTGGGACATGAGAAAAGCTTGATAAATTTTTATTATCTATATTTATTTTTTTCACCCTGATGCTCACCACGGGCTCTCAAGGTCAGAGGCAGACTGATTATGTACTTACTGGTGATCTCAGCCTTGGTTTCCATGTCCGTATCCCCCACGAGGATATTGTGTGTGCAAATGCGGGCTCTGCACACAGGAGAGCAGTCCTGAAGTTATGAGTCTCAGAGTTTATATTGGAGCTAGACAGCGGCCCCTCTAACAAGGGAGAAAAACTGCTCTGGAATGTAAACAAATCCTCTCGCAGAAGAAATGAAAAAGACCTGAAGTGTGTACAACCCATCGGAATGTAAATGAACGGCTCCCAGAGAGAGGAACCTGTACATCTCCCCGAACTGTCTCCAACTTTCAGGGCTCTTGCCATAAAGGTATTCTCTCAGCCAGGTTGCCAGTAATTTTTGATCGGAGAGCCCTGACCACGCAGAAACATGAAACTGTTCATACGGTTTTCTGACAATGTTCATCACCACTAATGAGGCTTGTTGTTCATAATAGCAGCAGCTGGGACATGGGTGAAAATCCCTTTCACTACTTGAAGCGTCTCATCATGGGTTTTCTACACACAGTAGGGCCCTCTCAGATGTTATCTATGGCAGTAAAACCATAATACAATAGTGCGAAGCAGTTCACAGTGTCTCTTACCAGTGGATGTTCTGTGCAACACGGATGAAAAAACTAGTTTCTTGAAAACAGATTATGAGTAAAATAAATTTGGGAGAGGCTGTGGCATATATCACCCCTCTTGAGCAGTCACAAGATAAAGTGTTACTGAAATGTTGTTTAATTAACTTTAAAAACTCCAAGCATAAGAAGCAAAACTTTAAGGAATGAAGCTATAGCAGTGGAATCTCAGGTTCTGAGGCAGCTGCATAGAAGAGATAAATTTGACTGCAAGGCCTCCTAAGCACCCCTCAAAAATCACACGACATGGGAAAACACCAGTGCAACACAAATCTATGTCTATATCTATACACATAAAGATATATATATCAAAAGATAAATAACAGTTTTTTATATATATGTATACGGTATATATAAATACATCACCTACTATTTGTCAGACTTTATAGTTAATATTGAGAATACAAAAATGTCTTATGAGATGTGGCTTTGCCCTTGAATATCTGATATAGCCAAGAAGATCTGTTCTGAACTGTTTATCGACTCTCCTATCAATACTGCATAAAGTCTCAGGATAACTATCTTAAGCCCTACTTATAGCATTTATTTTTAGTTAATCAATCTCTTTGGTTTATTGGGAGATAGAAGGGACATCTAATTTCTGGCAAATCCATTAGATATACTTTCTCAAATGTTCTAATCAATTTCAGCACATCTGTAAGTTTATCACCTTCGTGATTTATTCTATCACTAAAAAAGCAATGACACCCCCCCTCTTTTTTTTTCTAATGTAGCAGAATCCATTATGACAGGGACAAACAGGGAAAGGTTTCATGAACTCAACTGCTGTCTGAGAAGTCAGGCAAAGACCACAAGCCCAGAATTCAAGAATTATGTACCTTTTGTTCCTGCCTATGAATGTTGCCAAAGTCAAGAATAATGGTCCCATATTATTATTTTTATCGTCTCCATTATTACAATGATATATAACTTCATACCCTCTACTTGTCTGTTAGTCCTAGAAAAGTCATTCTTTAAATCTGTGTGTTAAGATAAGCATGCCTACCTGGTCAGAAAACCTGGCACCTACTTTCGATTACCATCCTATGAATTTCAATAGAAATGATACCGACTTGGATCTTTGAAAGCCTGTTTATTCTAGAATCTGATTTTACCTTAAAGCAACAATGGAGCAGTATGAATACCTGATACTCAGAAGTATCCCAGGGATGGTGATCATGAGTGGTCTCAACATTTTTTTTCCTACCACTCTTGAAAGAGATATATTATCTTGACATTTCAAAGGAACAAGAAAGAAATTGAAAATACAAGGGAAACAGCAGGTCAGAAAATGCAACTTATAACATGAAAACAGTACAACCTAATTAAAAATTTATTTTAAGTGGAACTTACCTAGAAATTTATTAGTGGTGCCAGTAGGGCATGGTCTTGAATTACAACAGCAAGAAATAAACCTGATGTTTAACTTTGTTAGGTAATTTTAAGTCCCTCCATCATGGCTGCCTGTAATTTGGATGATAACTCTCATCAAATATGAGCTAATTATTTGACTATCTGGTCCTTGTCCTATTCCAACACCAGTTAGCCATGTGACTCTAGGAAAGTCACTGTGTTCTGAAAAATGAGTAGTTCTGACTTAATTGAGGAATTGAGGCTTCCACTAGTTCAGGAGTTCTTACTCTGGTAACCAGGGCTAAAGAAATCCCTGAATTCCCTAGAATCCTATGCAAACTGCACTGTTATGCATATGTACTTTTTTTTTTCTCCAGAGAACAAGTCCACAAATTATATCAGATTCTCTTCTCCTCCTAAAAGGTTAATAACCACTGAACCAGATGGTCTCTAACATTGCCTTTCAGTTGAAAATATTTTAAGGTTCTGTGATTTTTACAATTTGTATTTTAGTCACATTTTCTCAGGGCACAGCGTGTGTTTGGAGTAAATTGGATCTCTGGAAACAACTGATCCATTTGAAGTCCTGAGTTGTCATATTTTGAGGGGGAGCAGTATTTTCTTCTGCTCTAGGAGTCTAGAAGAATGAACACAATAGCCAGAAGACCTTTACTTTTTTTTCATTTCACTTATTTCACTACAGATATATGTAGATTCAAACATTATAGGCCAGTCTTGCAGTCCTGTGTAAGAGGTATCTGATTTCAGGACAATTCTACTTTTTCATGATAGGTCTCTTAATACTATTTTTTTTATTGTTTTATTGCTTAAAGTATTACAAAGGGTATTACATATGTGTCCTTTTCTTTCCCCTGCCCTTGACAATACTATTTTTAAAGATATGTTTTTATTGATTTCAGAGAAAGGAAGAGAGAGGGAGAGATAGAAACATCAATGATGAGAGAGAACCTTTGATAGGCTGCCTCCTAATGCCCCTACCGAGAGTTGAGCCCACAACCCGGGCATGTGCCCCTGCCAGGAATTGAAACATGACCTCCTGGCTCATGGGTGGATACTCAACCACTGAGCCACATCGGCTGGGCATCATGGTATGCCTTTTGGACATAAAGATTGAGATTCTTGCATTTACATACCCAACACAAATTCACATGCCTCAGTTTTTAAAGAGTGCTTCACGTAAGCATGGTAAACTCCAGAAGGCAGGCTGAAAACCCCCGGAGTTAAACCTGAGAAAAAATATTCCACAATATGTGTGTCTTGCTCACCACACTGCACACGCACGCCCAACTTTCAGACTCACAAGAGGAGGTCCTGACCCCTAAGAGGAATCTCTGAGATACCTCAGTCTAAGCCTGAGTCTACACCTAGCACAGAATAAGGCCCATGATTTTTGAAATTAGATGTGTCCTCACACCTCCATCCTGTCCCAAGGATTTCAAAGAGATCTCTGGACAGGTTTGCATGGATTGCTGGGGTTTGGGAGTAGGAGGGACAGCAGAGGAAGAATTGTGAGCCACTGGGTTCTGCCTTGCATGTGAGGGTATATATGAGACAGGGGAGAGGGGGTATGTTTTTATATGAATTTTGCAGGAAAACTTGTTTTCAGCACACTTGGTTCATTTTTCTTTAACTCCTTTTGATCTGCTAGAAAGACTACCCATTCCTCTTTTAGCTCCTTTTAATTTTCCAACCTTGTCTCTCTGGCTGCTGATTTCACCTCCAAGGTTCCTGTGTCTGAATCCATGCCATTGTCCTGAACACGGGTGCATCAGGGTACTCCCTTCCTCCGTGCTCTCTGCTCCTATCCCCATTGACTTCTTTCCAGCGGCGTTTTCTGACCAAGATTGATTTTGCTCCGGTGACACCATCTTCTCTGCTACCCTCTCACATGATAGACTGTTTTTTTCTTCAAAGTTTTTTCTTTAAAAGTTCTGACATGGCATGGTAACTTTTATATTTTTTTTCTCTTTCTTTAAAACTTTTATATTTTAAGCCCTGTGATCTTAAAAATGCTACATGACTTTTCTGAATTCGTAGGAATAAAGCTCAGAGACAGAATGTGCATAGTTCATTATCCGATATGCCTATTTTCTAATCAGGTATGGAACGGGGGGCAGGGGGTGCTCTCTGTATGGCTGTGTCTAACACAGACCTGGTCCTCAACAATGAACACTTGCTGACTGACTGAATAGCCTCAATGCCCTGGAAGCTAGGAATAACCATGCCTTGCAGGATTGTGGCAAGAAAAAAAGGAGAGCATTGCTTTTCTTCATTCAGCAAATATTCATTGCTGCATACAAATTACCAATCAGTACGGGGGGACACAGTGGACAGACCACACGTATCAACGTGCTTTTCCCTTCCTTACCCCTTTCCACGACTCACTGTGGGCGAGTGCTCCTAGCTTCCTCTTCCTTCTCAGTGCCAATCCTGGCTTTGTGCTTCTCCACAAGCAAAGGACGTCCATGTTTTCTGTCTGTGGTCACCACAGGAAACCAGCTTGTCTGACACCTCGCTGTCATAGATCAAGGACCTGTTTTAACCCTCAGCAGTGCAACAGTGAGGTTGCAATAGAGATCCTTCAACTTGGAGTTAGGATAGTGCATTGGTTTGAGTAGGTCTTTATGTTCATACGGAGATAGCTTCTATGGACTAAATTATATCCCATAAACAAGAAGGTTGAATTATTTGATCTCCAAGGTATTTCCTGTTTTTTAAAACCTAGAACCTGCCTAACACTTAACCTCACAGGGTAGCTTATAATATTTTCTTTTATTTCAAGTCTTACGTCTTTGCAATAGAAAAGTTTTTATGACAGGTATTTCTATATCCTTTGCATGCTCTTTAATGAAGTAAGAGATCAACTTCTTACACTTTGATTAGCAAGAGTAATAACGAATATTTTAGATTTATATAGCAGCCTCTGAGCTTAAAAATCAAAGATATTCCATTTGGTCAAGGTTCAGACATTGTTTTGGGGGCATTTTGAAACTGATAACTTATTCCACATCTATGGAAATATCTGGGGTGAATATATTCAATATATTACTTTACACTTAAAATCATACATTAAGAATAAACTTTATTTCACAGAGGGGCCTTGCATTAGCATCAGCTTTATCATCCTGGAATTCATTTTATGAAAGACATGTGCCTTTCTTATAAAGTTCCACCCGTTTCTAAACAAGAACCATTCCACATGGTGAGTCTAAAAATTAAGCAAACTTGGCCCTGGGAAAGGTATTGTGTTAAATCCATAGCAGATAACATAAAGTACAATAAATAACATATATAAAACCTAAAACAAAGACATCCACAAAGAAGTACGATCTCCCCTACAACAGTGACTTCAGACGGGCATCCCTGCTCACAGCCCCCGAAATCTTTCAGCCTCACTCTCAACCTTGCAAATCCTGCTGGGGAGGCTACAGGAGAACAAGATGTCTGGGGTGGAGCTGGGCTTCTCAGAGCCCAGCACCGGGCCTGTCAGCTGGGTGGTTGCTCTCTGCCCCATCACCATCTACTGTTCTGGTTCCATGGCCTTCTCCTGGGTAAAGACTACAAAAGGCATAGCCGGCAGCTTGGAAAACAAACTCTGTGTGTCTCACCCCAGTGCTGAGCTCCTGAGAGGCCAGTGCATCCCTTTCAACACAGGGAAGGAAAGTGAGACAAGGGTTTCTAGGAAGCCGCACTGAAGTAACCGAGTGCTCAGAGCATTCTGCCCAAGTTGTTTTCCATTAAAGGTAACTTCTGATACCATCCATCTTGACCTTCCTCTGCCTCCTGGGGCCCTCCATTTCTCCATCTGTGATCTTGTCCTATTGTAGCTCTGACAGTGATTTATCAAGAGGTTAGATCTTTTTTATCCTTTTTTTGCCATAGCTTGTTTTTCAAAGCTTACATCTCTGAAATGTCCAATCTACCCTGACTCTCTCAATAAGGTTTGTGGTACTCTGAAATTCTAAAAGTAAATATTAAATGAGTTATTATTATGCGATGGTAGAACTCATACAAAAACAGTTATTTCATTCAGAAATGTTGAGGCAGTGTTTTTCATCTCAAAGTGAATACTTGTCCTCAGTAAATCATTCCATTTTGAGTTTGTTCTCCCATAGTTTGTTTTTTTTTTTGTTGTTTGTTTGTTTTATAAAATGGATATTCCAATTTAGTTATTTGTTATATAATAAATTTTACTTGCTGACATTTATATAATTATTTATTGCTTACTTAACTCACTAGTGATATTTTCTACTAACACTCATTGTTCAAATATTATTTTGATGTGCTCATTTCTCCTTTATTATTTTCAGCCTTATTCCCTACTGCAGTGGTCGGCAAACTGCAGGTCACAAGCCACATGAAGCTCTTTGCCCCCTTGAGTGTGGCTCTTCCACAAAATACCGGACTTCTGTGCATGGGCCACGAAGTTTCAATCGCACTGTATGTGCGTGCCTACACGTGGTATTTTGTGGAAGGGCCACACTCAAGGGGCCAAAGAGCCACGTGTGGCTCGCGAGCCGCAGTTTGCCGACCACTGCCCTACTGCATGAAAAATTTCTTGCTTATCAAGTCTTTTCCAATATTTTTATTCTATAGCAATAGATTATTATTGGCTCTGTAAAAATTCTATTTGCCTGTCCTAAATTGTTAGCCAATATTAATTAAAATTAAACAATTTAGAAAAAATGGGAGAGCGAATGATAACCAACTAACTTTAAAAAATACTGTGCATTTTATAAAGAAGTCTTGAGGGAATACTTAGACAAAAGGAAGGAAGGAAGGAAGGAAGGAAGGAAGGAAGGAAGGAAGGAAGGAAGGGAGGGAGGGAGGGAGGGAGGGAGGGAGGGAGGGAGGGAGGGAGGGAGGGAGGAAGGAAGAAAGGAAGAAAGGAGGAAAGAAAGAAAGGGAAAGAAAGAAGGGAAGAAAGTTCTTCGTATACTGTGAACAACAGAATGGACCAGGTAATCTTCAAAAACAGGTCAGTTTCATTTCTAGTTTCTGTAAATTGAAACCCTTTGGGAATTCCTGTTGTCTGTGTCCTCTTGTTATCAAACAGTCTTCCCAGATGTCCAGAAAGCTCTTTTCTTTCTAAGTCCTGAGAGCGGATAAGCATATTCTTCCCTACGTTTTAGATCTTCACTTAAGTGATGAT
Source organism: Myotis myotis (assembly GCF_014108235.1). NCBI lineage: Eukaryota > Metazoa > Chordata > Mammalia > Chiroptera > Vespertilionidae > Myotis > Myotis myotis. The sequence continues at coordinate 11,651,187 of NW_023416335.1, read as the reverse complement.
TTTACATTCACTGACTGTTTCTGGTTAACAGGAGTAATGGTTAGTGCTTGGGGGATGATTAATACTTTAATGACAACTCACAATTATCTAAAAATATAATCCTTTGTTTTTTAAATGTATTTTTATTGATTTCAGAGAGGAAGGGAGAGGGAGAGAGAGATGGAAACATCAATGATGAGATCCAGCTCGCAACCTGGGCATGTGCCCTGACCAGGAATCATACTGTGACCTCCTGGTTCATAGGTCCACGCTCAACCACTGAGGCATACCAGCCGGGTGAAAACACCCTTTATTGCTGCAGCTTCAATCATGTCAACGCATTCCCACTAACTTTCCTTTAGTGCTACCATGTCCAAGACTGCCCGAGTTGGCAGGAAGAAAAAGAGAAACAAGTAAAACACCTTCTTTTCAGCACAATTATAATTGTTTACTTCTTTGTTTTAGGATATAAAAATATAAATTTATTTAAAATATTTTCATGTTGTTTTTTCCTCAAGTAGCTAACAAGCAATTGACTTGTCATCAAACAACAGATGTTTTAGTGTGAAAATAAAAATGTGACAAAGGACCTTAAAATAAAAAATAGTGTAGCTACTCCTATTTCTCAGAGAGGGATAATTTTATTCATACATATTTATAGCTGAATAAAATTATTACTTTTTCATAAATATAACTGTACAATTAGAAAACACCAAATTACTTTTGTTAGAATATGCATACCCAAACAAACGATATATAATATAGTTCTACTCCTGCATAAAATGTGCCTCTTTAATAGGCTAGTAGATCATATTAATGTTACCTTTATAAAGAGAAATGTACATGCTCAAATTTAGAACAAACTTTCCCATTGAACAAAAAGAACAAAAGAATAGTTTATGTAATCATTTTTTTCATTAGTTGCTGTCTATGATCTTCATTTAAAGCAATCACATGGTTATAATAGTGAAAGGATTGTTTCGTGTGTTTTTTTCCAAATCTTATTGATTTTTTTACAGAGAGGAAGGGAGAGAGATAGAGAGTCAGAAACATCGATGAGAGAGAAACATCTATCAGCCGCCTCCTGCACATCCCCCACCGGGGATGTGCCCGCAACCCAGGTACATGCCCTTGACCGGAATCGATCCTGGGACCTTTCAGTCCACAGGCCAACGCTCTATCCACTGAGCCAAACCGGTTTCGGCTAGTGAAAGGATTGTTGAAAGCATCACTTTACTACAAATCTGATAGACTTTACGCCTTCATATGTGAACTGCTTGTGCACGTCCCTAGTTTGTTTTACACCGTCTAATACAAATTTATGCAGCACTTCTAAATAGATCAGGAGAAAAATTGATCTGGGATTTACCTCAACATTATATTCCTCCCTTGATAGTCTGACTTAATAGGGTGAATTTGTGAGCTACAAGTCCCTACCTGCGCCACCTGCTTTGGTCTAGGAGAAAAGATGTACCTGGCACTCACATCTTCCCTTCTTAGACCTCACTCAATTAAATTGGCTCAAGGAAATCCTCAAAAACAGCTTAAAACATAAAAAAAAAATTAAAAGAAATGAAGTTATTGAACTGTTTCAGCTTCCCTAATGCTATACGAGAACCCAAATGCAAAAATTGTTTCACAGGATCTATAGATTGATTTATGTGAAGAAGTATTTTCCTACATTGATTTGAAGAGGATGTCCAAGCAGGCTGAACTCTGAAGACCAAACAGGTGCTAGGGAAACTCACAGCCTTTAGTTTCACAGCCTACATTACCAGAAACACAAGAAACCGCCCTTCTACCGCGTTGTTGAATGTGGATGACCTGCCCTAAGGATCAAAATTTCCCTTTCACCTACCTCTCTGAGCCCCACATTTTACAGGTGCCCCATGAGCTCGGAATCTGTGGCCCCCACCCAGGTTGGTGATTAGCACAGAACAAAATAAGCTTTCCCTTTATGTATAAACTACAAATCATTACTAAAGGAGGAAAATTCAAGGATTATTCAAAACTATATACATGTTTATTTTCCATTAGTGGTTCTATTATTTATGATAACTTGCTTAAACTGCAGAGTTTTTGCTCTAGTGAATGAGGGAGTGTAATATAGTGGAAACAATATAGGCTATGAAAATCTAATATTTCATGGGTTCTGTCACTTCATGGCTATGTAATCTTGAACAACCTTTAATCTTCCCAACCTTTATCTAAATCACCAAAAGGAGTTTAGGAACAATTTTAAAAAACATGTAACCAAACTTTACTATATATTTTATTGATTCCAGAGAGAGAGGAGTGAGAGAGAAACACCAACCTGCTGCCTCCCACATACTCCTGACAGGGGATCAAGCCCTCCACCTGTGCGTGTGCCCTGACTGAGAATCCAACCAGAGACCCCTTGGTGCCTGGGACAACACTCAACCAACTGAGCCTCACCGGGAGGGCAGCAACACATTACTCTTCACCAGACTGCGAAGGTGGATTGGCATGAAACACTGAAGATGGCATTGCTTTTTAGACATTCTTGAGTAGGTGGTTGGCTTTACTATGAAAAACGTATGTCATTGGAATAAAGTCTATTGAGCAGCTTTTCTCTAGACAAATACATGGGAATGCTGAAGGCTGGCAAGGACATGACAAAAGACGGTTTATTGTTCATCAGATTTATAGACTCACTGAATTGTTCTCTTCACATGGATTTACTGCTGCTTCAGAGGCAACGTGGTGCCAAGGTCCTGGGAAGAGGTTGTCCCTCAGACGCCCCTGCTTTCAATTGCAATGTTCCTCTGCTCCTGATTTAATCCGTGTCACTTTCAAATTACTTCATTGCTTAAATGATGCTTTCCTCTCTGTAGTATTTGTGAAAATAATACCAAACTGTGTGCACATGTGGAGTTCAAAAGCAATGATGGATGTGCAGTGCCTACTACTGTCCCAATCTCCCTTCCCGCTCCTGTTTCTGGATGGCCAGGAGGAAGCTGTATCTGGGGTGAAAGTCAGTGCATAAAAACCTCACTTCTGGCCACACCTGAACCCTGGGTGTGCACTTATCTGACATCCTGAGTCCTTAGAACTGAGCGGCTTCCTGCAAAACTACTTCCTTATAAGTAGGGTAGCTAATAAAATCCGCAGGGCCAGCCTGAAAACGGCCATCAGCCCCTCACCCAGGCTGGCCAGGTACCCCGGCGGGACCCCCACACACACACCCTGAAGGGGCTGTGGCCAGCCTGAAAACATCCCTCAGCCCCTCACCCAGGCTGGCCACACCCCCATTGGGTGAGGGTCCCCGCTGGGGGACTTGACCAGCCTGCAAACAGCCATGAGCCCCTCACCCAGTGCACATCATTTCGACTGGCCGACCAGTCATTCCAGTCATAATGGTTGCTTAGGCTTTTATATATATAGCTACCTGCCAGTAGACAGGCACTTGATGTCAGGGTCTCATTCACTTCTAAACTCCCAAAACCTAGCATCTAAACAGTTTCTAACGCAGAATGAATGGATGGATAGTCAGGTACTGCTGGCTCTCACCTTCTTGTTCAATTGGTAGGCTATGCTGACTGATCAAGTAGTGTCACTGTCTCCATCACCTGGCCCTTCTCTGATGTCTCTTGCATCTTTCTCTCCTTCCTCACTCAACATAAAAACTTGCCCATTAACAAAATCTTCTTCAAGCCTCTTTGTCAATAACTACACCCTTTTTGTGGGTAAACCTCATACCATTCCACAAGAGTAGACTTTGTCCCTAAGGTTTCTTTTGTGTGAGTAGCAGCTCAGGCATACTAGTTTACTGGTGAAGTAAACATATCTTACAAAACAAGTGAGTTTTTCTTTGTTTGAGACCAACTACCTAAAGCCAGAATGAATAAATATGAATAAATAATATATCCTGGTCAGCCCAGTTTGGACCTAGTTTTTCAAGTAAAAAAAAAAAAAATACTACCATTTTCCTCCACAGGAGTTTAATTCCAGGAGGGAAAAGAAACAAATATATTTTATTTATGTAAAAATAAAGAAATGTTGATATCAGCTATGTGGACGTTGGTTTACAATAATGTAAATAAGTCATGACATATGTCTAGTTGATGAATTTTATCAGCTATAAAAGGAAGAGAATATTAAAAATGAAATTGGCATTCACTCATGCATTCACTCATTACATGACTAGTTACTGAATACCATCTGGTGCCAAGAACTGTTTTAGGCACTGGGGATATGTCAACATTTTTCCAATTACTTATATACCTGGGGTATATCATTATTAATGCAAATTGCCTTTCATAGAAGGAAAACATCATAGTGTATTAATTTTGCAATTTCCCCCATGCTCTCCATTTTGGAATCCTCTCTGCTGCATATGTCCAAGGACTAACTGACTATATGTTCACAACACATATCACTTTTTAAAAAATATATAATTTTATTGATTTCAGGGAGGAAGGGAGAGGGAGAGAGAGATAGAAACATCAATGATGAGAGAGAATCATTGATCGGTTGTCTCCTGCATTACCCAAGCTGGGGATTGTGTTGGTAACCCGGCATGTGCCCTGACTGTGAATCCAACCATGACCTCCTGGTTCATAGGTCGATGCTTAACCACTGAGCCATGCCAGCCAGGCCCTGCCACTTAGTTTTTATTCCAATGGCTACAACTCTAGTTCAAGTTCAGAAAAAATTATAAACTTCTTCCACCGGTTCCCTTGTATTCAGATTCTTTGCCAACTATTATGAAACCAGCAGTCTTGTTGTTCTGCAATAAACCAGACAGAGTTTGTGCTAAGTTCCATGGCATGCAAGATTAATGGGACGATTTTTGTTCACCGAGTTTACAACTGAGATCAAGAAGACAGCTCTCTGCACCCAAGTAACTAGAATTAAAGATATGGTTTTTAAGAACCATAAAAGAAATAGAAAAAAGTGTATCATAGTACTAAAAAAACAGAATGTTTTATAATGTTGGTTCTATTCAAAAACTTCAATGGCTTTCTCTGAAAAGAAGTTACAGCTGCTCGACTGACATTACATTCCTTTCCTGCATTTTCCTTTACTATTCCAATCTTATCTCTCGTCAATCTCCTAGATTAAATATATGAACTGGCAAAACCAAGCCTTAGTGATTGCCAAGTACATTTTGTGCTTTTCTGCCTTCACATTTTGGACCTCTTCTATTTCCCTTAAAGACCCTGCAAAACCTCACTTCCCTCACTAATTATCTGTGCTTATCTCAGAAAAACCCTAAGAAAGCAAATTTCTTTTACATTTATAATAGAATAATTACATTCTGGCTTCTATAAGTTACATGGTGTCTCTCTCTCTAACACACACACACACACACACACACACACACACACACACACACACACACGGCATCTCCCTTCATCCATTAGTATTTAGCAAAGTGCTTTGCAGAAAGTAGGTACTTAATAAATATTTAATTTCTTGACTGACATGTTTTCTTGACCAGTTTTCCTGGATTTGCCTTAAAAACTCCTTTAAAAAATAATATCTTATCGCCACGTTCTCCCTCCTTGCTTTCACTGTCGCCCGCAGGTTACAATTTCAACCTGGATGTGACCGACATCTTCGGGCACGCTCCATCACCTTTAACGTTTCCATTTCCTTTGAACGTCTTCAATGACTTATTCCCTTTCCTTTCCTTTCCCCTAGATGACAGCGGCTTATGCTTCACTTTTCATTTGCATTCAGGAGCCATCCTTTCTGACTCAGTTGGCACTTACTTAAAGGATTTGCCCTCGTTGAAGGAAGCCTGCACAGAATCTATTCTCTGAGTTAAAATGCTAACTGTTCCTTTCTCTTATGCCTGCTCTCATTGTAACATTAATGCCTTACACATATAAAACCAATACATGTAGCATCAGCTTAAACTAGAACGTGTGCTCTGTTCATACTTGAACAAGTCTTAATTACAGTCTATACGGCAAAGGTTTGCTTGTTTTCATTGAACTTTCAGCTAATTGATTATACACTTTTCTACAAATGGTGGTGTTATTTTCACTTCATTATTTCCACTCAATTTACCACTGCTAAATTCTCCATCAAAATAAAAGGACTCTTTCAACTATGTAGTTTTCTGTTAATCATTTGTGTGTGTGTGTGTGTGTGTGTGTGTGTGTGTGTGTGTGTGTGTTTAATATAGCTCACATACAGAAAAGTTCCCAAAACAAAATGCAGAGCTCAACAGGTGACCACAAAGCAAACACTGTGTTACAACTGGTCCAAAAATATTTCAGCATCAAAGAAACTCCCTTCATTTCCTTTCTAATCACTACTCACTGCTTTCCAACAAAGGTAACCACAATATTTACTATTCTTGTTTTTCTTGGTAGTTTTAGCTCTCAAACATGTTCACTAAATACAACAGTTTAAATATATAATATGAGATCCTGAACTTTTGTAGCAGGCTTCTTTTCCTCCCAACATTATAATTGTGACAGCCATTCATTTTCTTGAGTATAATGGTTGCTCATCCATATGCAATTTTATTCTACAATATTCTATTGATAAACAGAACACAACATATCCATCCAATCATACAGCCTAAACATCTTGGGACATTTTGGCTGTTTTCTGTTTTTTAGCTTACAAATAATACCATTATGAAAATTTTTATCATTCTCTTTCAGACGTGCAGTTTGCTGAATATATACTTGGAAATAGAATTGCTGGACTATAAACTATACATATGTTCAGCTTTGGTAGATACTGCCAAACAATTTAGCAAGATGTGCATACCAATTTAAATAGTCCCACCAACAGTGTAGGAAGCTAACACTTGTTGCAGATCCTTGTCAACATTTGTTGTTGCCATTCTTTTCATTTTCACTAATTCTGGATGTCGGGATGCGTGTGTATGTGATGGTATCTAGTTGAACTTTTCATATGCATTTTCTTGGTGACTAATAAAATTGAGGATCTATTCATGCATTTATTGACTGGATATCCACTGCTAAATGACTACGTTTTTGCCTCTTTGAGTTGGTTTTCTGTCTTTCCCTGGACATAGGTCACTTGTCAGTTATATGTAGCTTGCCTTTTAAATCTTACCCTGTCTTTTGATGAAGAAAAGCTCATAATTTTAATGTCAAAGTTAACATATTTTACCTTCTTATTTATTTTTTTTTGTTTCTTTTAAGAAGGGACATGCTGATTTCATAAAGATCTTCTCTTTATGATTTGTTTCTTATTTAGATCAAAAATCCACCTGGAACTGATTTTAGTATATGGTGTATGATAGGCATTGATTTGCAAAATTTCTCTCTTATGAGTATTCAATTATCTCTGGATCATTTGTTTAACAGTCCTCCCTTACCTTACTGCTCGGCAGGGCCTTTATCACACATGAATTGTTAATACCTGTGTGGTTTTGTTTCTGTCTAGCCGTCTATTCTTCCATCAATACAATGCAACATTAATTTATGTAACTTTATTGTATTTTGATATCCAGTAGAACAAACCTTCACACCCTGTTATTCACTTGAGAAAGTGTTAGTTTCTCCTGCCACTTGCTTTTTCATATAATTTTTGGAATTAGCTTGTCAATTTCACAAATATTTTGTTGGAAATTTGGGATTATAATAAATATATTTGGAGGGGAACTGATATCTTTAAATATTATGACTTGTAATGGCATAAATATGGACTATCCCTCGATTTACTTGAGGTTTCAGTTTCTTTCAGTCTTATCGGCTGTGTGTTTTTGCAGAGATCTGATACATTTCTTTAAATTTAAGGATAGGTATATGATATACTTGATAATATTTCAAATGCTCACTTTTTCCAACATTTATTTTCTATAAGTTTCTAGTACTTAAAAATCCAATTAATTTTTGTATATCAACTTTATATCCAGCAACCTATTAAACTCTTCTAACTGTTATTTTACAAAATAGATTCTATACACAGTAATATCATCTACAATACAGTTTCCATTCCTTTCTTTCTAAACTTTATGCTTTGATTACACTTTCTTTCTTTGCCTCATTAAGTCAGACAACCAGTATATAATATTAGACAAATTGACCACCTTGTGTTTCACTCCCAATCCCAAAGGCAATGTTTTAGAATTTCACCATTAAATCTATATATTTTTGTCACCTGTATCAGATTAAGGAATTTTTTTGAAAAATATATTTTATTGATTTTTTTACAGAGAAGAAGGGAGAGGGATAGAGAGTTAGAAACATCGATGAGAGAGATCGATCAGCTGCCTCCTGCACGCCCCCCTACTGGGGATGTGCCCACAACCAAGGTACATGCCCTTGACCGGAATCGAACCTGGGATCCTTCAGTCCGCAGGCCAACGCTCTATCCACTGAGCCAAACCGGTTCGGCTCAGATTAAGGAAATTTAAACTCAGTGCTGAATGACTGGGCTGTGGCCTGGAGAACTAGAATGGATTCAGAATATGAATTAAGGGCATGAATGCAATGAAAACACTGCCTGGGTGAGGGGAGGGGCTTTAAGAGAGAAATCGAGCCCAGAGTTGCGGGCTCCATCCCCAGTGTGTGTGTGGGGGGGGGCATATAGGAGGCAGCTGATCAATGATTCTCTCTCATCATTGATGTGTCTCTCTCTTCCTCTCCCTTACTCTCTGAAGTCAATAAAAGATATTTTTTTAAAAAGAGAGAGAGAAACATAAGAGAGTGACTGAAAGGATTTTGTTCCTGCCTCCTGCCAGAGTTGAATTACAGGTGGAGATGCCCAAGTAATGAAGTGCTCTGTCTGCGGACCAGAGGATAAAAAGAATTCCGCCTGACTTCTCTGGGAATTTCCACGGTCCTCTAAAGCCATGGCATCACCTCACATGAGCAAGCAGGGTGTCAGGAGAGCTCCCACAGAGGGAGGCCAGGGCAGCTCTCTTTGCAACTGGGGACCCCTAGGTTTAGAGTGTGAAAAGATGTACTAAAGCTGCTGGGCTCTTTGAATGGGGTAAGAATAGTGGCTGACATGTGAGCCAGTGTTTTTCCCAGATGATGATAGCAGCAAGGAACTAGAGATCTAAAACAGTCCAAGGATCAGACCGCTAAGTGCCAGAGCCAGACATAGGACAGTGCTAGGCTTGGGGTTAAAGGGCCAGCAAGAGAGATAAAGGAGCTGAGCTGCGTGAAAGTGGTCATCACAACTGCCTGAGAAAAGCTAATGAACCACATTAGGAGTGGAAGACAAGAAGAAAAAGACATCCCCACGGCAGCCCCAGGAGAGCAGGAGGCCCACATGTCCTGTTTCTCCTCATGATCTTACATGGGTTTTCCATGTTGAGCCCGGTGCTGTCCCATGTGAGGCGGAGCAGAGGACTGGAGGAATACTTAAGCACTCAGCTAGGAGCTCAGTCTAGAGAAAAGCACCATTCAGGGAGGATACTTTGAAGGAAAGAAACTGTGTGTGTCTTCCCAGATAATTTGGATGAGTGGAACCAATATACAAGGCACCTGTTAAAATTCTCTTTGCTGACTTATACTTCTGTGGGATGTCATCTATCTTTATTGGAAAATGCTGTAATAAAAGCTCTGAGAAATTCATCATTGTTTCTGTTGAGAGAGGGTTGGTATGGACATTTTTTGTTATTAAATTACCCATCGTTCCCTTTATGAGCACCCTCAGGAAAGACTCCTGTCTGGACTTAAAACAAAGAATAACTTCTGAAAAATCTCTCTTCCCCCCACCCATTTCTATATTGACATTTTGAATTTTGTAATTGACTAGTTTTTTTGTTGTTGTTTGTATTCACCACTGGAAAACTTAGAGATAATTTTGTGACCCACCAGTAGCAAGGTATTAACTTTTTACAGTATCCATTTTAAAAAGCTATTTATTATGAAAACTATATTCAACCATATAAAAAGGAGAGAGGATAGTATCTTGAACCTCCATTTACCTAACAGTCAAGTCAACAAGGGTACCAGTAACAGCCACACATGTTTCATTTACATTCCACCCACCTCCCATGTCACTGGACTATTTGGAAGTAATTCCCAGACATCATGTCACTTTAACTACATTTATTTCAGTATCTATCTCTAAAGAATTCAACCAGGGAAGTTCCACTTGTACTGGCGATATAGCAAGTTGTAATGCAACGTGGCTCTCATTCTAATGTGAAGAACAAACTACATTCTCTGTAAAACCACAGACGATAGTGCCGTGAAGGCCTGGGGAATAGATAGGAGTGGATAGGAGGGGGCCAATAGGGGAATGGGACATCTTTCATACTTTCAACAATAAAATAATAATTTAAACAATAATTTAAAAATTATATCTCAGCATGCAAAGTAGCCTAAATAAAATGAAATCCAGAGAATGGTAAATGACATTAAAATCTAAAATGGTCCCTTTAGGGGCATAGACACCCAAGTTTGTTTTCATTTTTGGCAGAGCAGTGGGAACAAAAAGGAAGGAGGAGGAGGAGGAGGAGAAGAGGAGGAGGAGGAGGAGGAGAAGAGGAGGAGGAGGAGGAGGAGGAGGAGGAGGAGGAGGAGGAGGAGGAGGAGGAGGGAGAGGAGGAGGAGAAGGAGAAGGAGAAGGAGAAGGAGAAGGAGAAGGAGAAGGAGAAGGAGAAGGAGAAGGAGAAGGAGAAGGAGAAGGAGAAGGAGAAGGAGAAGGAGAAAGCACACTATATACTTGGTGGAAATATATCAGCTTATGATGTACTAAATTGTTAGAATATGATCTGGCTTGGTGGTTTAGAATTCCTGAAGCCCTAGCCCACAAGAGTTAGGCTCACCTGTTAGTTCTGCCCATGGTTCCTCATCAGGTGCTCACGTGGAGAACTGAGGTGGCAGGAGAACTGAGACAGCATCTGAGGCGTAAGTGACAGGTCACCACAGCACTGGGATGAGTGGCAGTGCTGGGCTGCTGGGCGGGTTCCCTCTGAACCACCCTGGCCCTGCTGAAGGCTGAGGGCAAGAGAAAGAACTGAGAAAAACTCCCCAGACATTAGATTTCAAGTCCTACTAAGAGGAAGGTCCTGATCCTGCCCACCAGCACCTGAACTCTTAGCAGAGTAACAAAAGTCCCAGACCCCCTTCAACAACAGACGAGATCAACAGCTACCACTACACCCTCTTCACTAACCCTGGGGCTGAACAGAAGGCGAGCACCTTGACTTCAGGTTTGACTGATATTTTATACATAATGTCTGACATACAATAAAACATCATGAAGCACCATGAAGAAGCAGTAAAAAGAGACCATCACCAAGAGAGGGCATATAGCAGACTTAAAATGGCCCAGATGCTGGAAATATCTGAGTGTCTTTAAAAATGATAAATATGGCTGGTGTGGCTCAGTGGTTGAGCATTGTCCCATGCACCAAGAGGTTGCAGGTTTGATTCTTGGTCAGGGCACGTGCCCAGGTTGTGGGCTCCATCCCCAGTAGGGGGTGGGCAGGAGACAGCAGATGGATGCCTCAATCTCACTGATGTTTCTATCTTTCCATCTCCCTTTCTCTCTGAACTCAATAAAAACACATTTTTAAAAAGTGATAAACATGGTAAAAGGAGAGAGTGGAAAATGTGTGAACAGATGGTCAGTTTCAGCAAAGATCAAAACTATGAGAGTTTTAGAAAGCCAAATGGAAGTGCTCCAAATGAACAATGCAGTCAGTAAAACATAACCAAGGAAACCATTATCATGCTAAAATGTTAATAATTCCTTAGTAGCATCAAATATCCAGTCAACAATCGCATAGTCCCAATGTGTTATCAGATTTTTTACAGGTTGTTCAAATTAAGTTGTATACATTGACATTGTTTCGTTTGGCTTTTAAGGATCTTTAATAGTTTCTCTTTGCAAAGTCTGAGGTGAAAAAGCTGGATTTTGCTAATTCATCTCTACACTATCATTTAACATGTACATGTTCCCCTGTCCCGTGCAGCTCCTGTAAACTGGCAGTCAGACTGAGGTACTTAATCAATTTCAACCTTTTGAAGATAAGACTTTATAGGCAGTGATGTATATTTCCACTGTGATCCTTTTCATTCTTTTTCGGGGGGAATATTTTGTGTTTCTTTGTTACTAACTCACATTTATATGTCCTCAGCAAAACTAATTTAAAAAGTTACCTATTTAAGTCAGTCTCAGTTTGTGGGTGTTTAACTCTTTTTTAATTTATGCCAGATAATTTTTGGACTTTTTCTTGATACTATTTTCAGTGGATTAGTAAGTCTGGCTAATTTGAATCAATAAACTTGTGGCTTTTTCATTGTGTCGGTTCCTGTTTAGATTTTTTCTTTTGAGGCTGCAGCTCTGCTCCCTTGTAAATTTCCCATCGCATTTCTACAGAGAAATGATCAGCCGCCCTCACAAGCTACACATCCCTCTGAGTGAATGGTCCCCTGGGGCTCGCAGAGTCTGTGCTAAAAAGACATCTGATGACTTTCAGGGGGGAGTGCCCCAGGACCTGCGCCCTTCGGGGACCCCCCTCCATCTGTGCAGTCACTGCTCCCGCTGCCAGTCCCAGGGCCAGACCTCACTGTCAACACGCCAGAACCAGGGTGTGGTCCTGCGCCTGGCCTTGGAGCCACTCACAGAAGGGGCACGTTCTAAGACAGCAGTGGCACCAGTAAAATACATTCCTCCTCCTTAGTCTCAGACGAAAGAGTCAGGAAGTTATTTCGGCTGTAAAAAGTTTGATTTGTTCATTAGTGTTCCCATTGCATTCAGCAGGAGAACGCATGCTTCACGTAAATCTGTGCTTCTAAATTTGGGCAAATAAAGATGCTTTGTTTCCTCTTTCTGTGCACTGGAACACTAGAAACGATCCATCCAGTGGGAGAGAGGGCAACCTTCCCTAGCAGACTGGCATTTAGAGGAGAGCACAAATGGCTAGTCTTGTAAGATTAGCAGCGGAGAAAGAAGGGAGATAAAATAGCTACCTGCACGCAGTGATATCTGTTGTTGATAAAGCCTCAGAATAATTTATTTGAGGCAGTGATATGAAATGTTGAATAAATTCAAACTTGCTGATCACCCGGGCTTCCGCCTTCAGGGCATCAGCGCATATATGGCTGAGGCGCACGTCCTCCCGTTCTGTGGGCCGATGACCTTTCACAATCGCTTCAGAAGCCTCAGCTCCCTCAGAGCTTTCTGGTTGTTATTTCGACTTGGAATAAAAATGTCAGAACTGGAGAATGAGAATAAAAATGGTGCCCACAAGGAAGGCTACTGGGGAGATTGAAGTAGCAGAAACATTAAAAAAGGTGCTTTTTAAAAATACTCTTTACCTGAGGATACAGTTTTATTGATTTTAGAGAGAGGAAGGGGGTAGAGAGAAAGCTATCTATGTGAGAGAAACATTGATTGGTTGCCTCCATATGCTGCCTGACAGGGTTTGAATCTGCCACCTAGGTATGTGCCCAGTTCAGGAATCGAACCCACAACCTTTTGGTATATGGGACGATGCTCCAACCAACTGAGCCACCCGGCCAGGGCAAGAAAGTTGCATTTTTTATTACAATTGTATTATCAGTTTAACACTAAAAGTCTTATAATATGCCTATATGTATGCAATCTACACATAGGTGACATAATAAGGTGAATACAATGTAAGCATCTCTTTAGAAGTGCTTTGTGCACACGGCCTAGTTTCGTGAGCAGCTTCTTTTGTTTCTATCCCTGTGCACCCATTCGGGGTCAGGGAGGCAGCATACTAGGGTGGTGCTCAGCAGGTTGTCAGGTCAAATTTTCAACATCAAAACCTGGTCCCACCGCATTAGCGGTGCTAACTCCGGCAGCTTTTAACTCTTTTGTGTAGGTTATTCTTATCCTAAAAAATGACAATACTTATACACACTTCATGAGGTTGCAAAAATCAATGAAGTGTATATAAATGGGCATATTATCATTCCTATTTTAGGAAAAGAAAACTCACACACAAGAGTTTAATAGCTGTCCAAGTCCACAATTTCTATAGTCAAAAATTACACATAATTATATATGATTTGAATTGATCAGGTATCTAAAGTGGACTAGACCATGCCTCCAGCTGTTTGGACTCCCATTGTGATGGATAAAATGCAATTAATTGGAATCTCATACATTATGACCTCACTGAAAACTCAATCCTGGAGTCTAATGTGGCCTCAGTTTCCCCATTTGTAAAGTGAGGGCAATATTTCCCATTAGAGAGTTGCTGTGAATATTAAAGGTGATCATTTATAAAGTTCCTACCATACAGTAGGTACTTAACAAATATTACCAGCTTCTTTCTCCTCTCCTTCTTTTAACTGTCAATGATTTGGTAATACAAAAATTGTCCTGCCACAAAAATGTTCACCATGACATAACTACAGGACTCAGACACAAAACCTTAAAAACTTGAAGTTCACATCTTTGGCTATGATCCTAAAATCCCTATTTTTGCCTTCAATACATCCCAAGTGCATTTAGTTTTCATAAAGGGACACCCGCGTACTGCTTTGACAGAGAATCAGAAGTGTCATTGCCCTCAGAAAACCAGTGTGCTGTTCTTCAATCCTCCGTGATGCATGGCTAAAAACATGGCTTTTCTACTGGACTCTTGAAATGCTTTTTTGTTTACTGGAATTGTTCTTAAATTGTTCACAATTCCCTCCCATACAGGGGTCCGTGTCCTCATCCATTTGTCTTGCCTGTGGGATCCGAATAGAAAGGCAAGCCCCGTGACCACTTTGGAGTTCTGCACATGCACATGTAAGTATGCATATGAGCTTTGACAATGATGTTATTTTTTTAAACTATAAAGACTTAAATGTCCAAAGCCTCTATTGCCGTATTAAAACGAACCATTTTTAAAGAAAACTGAATGCATATTATAATGTGTTTTTAAATACTTCAAACAACGATCATATCTTAAAGTAAGCTTACCACGTCTCCTCCACTAAACTTTTAGTTGATAGTTTTATTCTTTCTTTAAAGGTGTGATTCTGTGAAACTACTGATATAAATGTAAGCTTTGCAGTGGTCAGTATAAAATGCTGAATAATATTTTGTTTAGTATTCCTATTGAAAATTTCAGCAGCAGGTTTCTTTTACTCAATTGTAAGAGAATTAAATTTCATAAACATTTGTTTTAATGCATTAATGCACATAGACCATCACCCCCATTTTAAAACTCAGTTTTAAACACGCCTGCTTGGTGCCTAGCCTGAAGTCTTTTATTCTTGCTTGACAAATAAGAAACAGATAATACAATCTTTGAGTACTTGGTGAAAACTATTTTCCTCTCTGAAAAAAACTGCATCTTTTTATTGGCTTCAGAAAAAAAAAATGAGTGCTCCCCTTTCATAGCATTTATCAACAATACTAGTTTCTTGACATTTTATTCATTAGTTTTTGATCAATATTTTTCTAGTATATTTATATGATAGCACTCTAGCATAAAACTATTATTATTTAAAGTCTAGTTTTGTATTAAAATATACTTATCTTTGAAATGAGGAAAATAGAATATAGATTTTTACAAAAAAATGTGCACTATGCTTTACGATATAAACTAAGAAAAATACATGCTATAATTTTAATTTTTATAATAATAATGTAAATTACACTTAAAAGAAGACTTACAAAATTTAGCTCTAACCGGTTTGTCTCAGTGGATAGAGCATCGGCCTGCGGACTCAAGGGTCCCGAGTTCGATTCCGGTCAAGGGCATGTACCTTGGTTGCAGGCACATCCCCAGTGGGGAGTCTGCAGGAGGCAGCTGATCGATGTTTCTCTCTCATCAATGTTTCTAACTCTCTATCCCTCTCCCTTCCTCTCTGTAAAAAATCAATAAAATATGTTTGTTTGTTTGTTTGTTTTAAAAAAAGACTTACAAAATTTAAAGAGCGCTCCAATTTTATTATAATTGCTTCGTATTAAATATTACTTTTCATAGTTATATTTCAACTTTGGTCAGAATATATATAGATATATTACACAGTACTATAATTGGAAATGCTTGGTATTGTGATGCTATATACATATTTCAAAATGCTTGGAATTCAATATAAGTTTGTCAATGATAAACTGGTAATAATGGGAATAACACTGAAGAAATGCCTTACAATACCAGACTTTGGGACAACTGAGTCAGTCAGATAATGTATCTACCTTTAGTCAGACAATAAGGAATGATTTCCCAGATTTATATCTCTGAGACCACTTTTCCACTTCAGTACAAATGGTGTTCACCAAACTCATTATTTTGACCAATTCTGGTTGTGTTTCTTTTGCAAATCTGTGTCCAGAAGTAATGAGAGAAGTCAGAGTTTTAGAGGTAGAAGCTGCTAAAAATATACCCTGCTCATTCCAACATCTTCTCCAATGGTTCTACCTGTCCATCTTATCAACCCCCTTTCCTTTCCAGGGTGAGTCCAATCCTCCTGCCGGCATTAGTAGACAGTTCATGCGTAAGTGAACAAAGCATGTCAACAGCATTCACTATACTTTACTTGGTCACAGAATCTTTGGTGAATAATGATGCTGTGAATAAAAGGCATTGTACCCACAGCTCTATCTGTTTAAAGGTAATATGTGCCTTCAGTCTCTTGCACTTTGTGCCCAATCTCAGAACCACGGCATTAAGAATAATGAGAACTTTTGCTTCTTGGAAGTTAAATGAAAACAACTGTAGTTGTGTTATTTTTCTGTGGTTTCATTTTAGCATAAAGATGCTTGCATTTAGTTTATCCTAAGCTATGTCTGATAATGAAAGCAGATGGGAATGTATACTGTTTTTAGGGCAAAATGCATGAAATAATTTCACTGGTAGAAATACTTTCAAGGCTTATGACTAAAGAAAATTATAAACCTAAGAGTCTTAGGAAATTTGGGGTAAACAGAATAGCTGAGGAAAGTACAGCTTTGAAGTTAATGAAACCCTTATTTGAGAGACTCCCAAAGATTTTCACAGAATGTAGAAGAAGGATAGCAGTGCGGTGGTCAGGTTCTCACTGGGAATCCAACTGCCTAGGTTTGTTTCTCTGCTCCTCATTTGAGGAGCTGTCAAACTTAGTCTACTCTTAGTCTTCCTTCTGGCTCAATTTCCTCATGAACAATTAGGCTAAAATCTGTGGTGAAGATTAAATGTGATACCATATTTAGAGTGTAGTGTAGTGGTTGGCATCTGATAATCACTAAGGAACTGTTGGCTGTTGTTATGAAACAGGTTCTCAAACTTTGGGTCATGAGCCCCAATGAAGATTATAGGGTCTCTGAGGGAGTCACACAGGCAAGAGTGAGTATAAAAGGTAGAATGAGTGGGTATGAAAAATAAACTCAGATTAGTTCTTTGGTACATTGATCAACTTTACTTGTCCATCATTTTACCCAGGTGTCACATCCTTCTCATTCTCCCTGGCATTATGTTCTTGGTCCACTCCTTCTGCTTCCTCGAAACTTAGATATACACATCACAGTCTAGGTTCGTACTCAGTTTGATTTAAAATCAATGAAGCAATAAAAGGGAAAAGATGTTACCATCAATCTATCCTGCATCCTTCACTCAATTCCATAGCTATTCCAGCTACCGCTATGGTTGTGTAATGTGATTCAGGACAGGGAGGTTATTAGATGAAAAAAATATTAAGTCCTCTGGAAGTCGGCAAGTTAGCAATACGGTTGGGATGTTCTGGTTGCTCTTCTGAAACACTCACCCACACACTTCCATGTTCTGTCCAGAGTCGGTTGTTGAGCAACAAAGTTTGAGGGAGCTGAGCCTGACATGAGTTAAAGTGCCCAGGTGGCCAGCGGAACATTTCTGCTTGTGCCACATCACCTAGAGCAGTGGTTCTCAACCATCTGGCCCTTTAAATACAGTTCCTCATGTTGTGACCCAAACATAAAATTATTTTCATTGCTACTTCATAACTGTAATGTTGCTACTGTTATAAATTGTAATGTAAATATCTGATATGCAAGATGGTCTTAGGCGACCCCTGTAAAAGGGTCGTTCGACCGCCAAAGGGGTCGCGACCCACAGGTTGAGAGCCGCTGACCTAGAGGAAACAGAGCAAGATGGTGGGGAGGTGGAGGGAAGACAATGTGGACAAGACGTGTCTATTTCCCATACCAAGGCTATGACATTTTCTGTCCCCGAGGCAATAGGATAGAATATCTTATAGTCCAAACCTCACCAAATTCCTAACAACCACCACAAAAACCTATTCGACTAACACTCATCTCACTTCTCTTCCACAGACTGTAGAACCTGAAGACATCTGGATATTATTTGGAATATCAGATTTTTTTATTGATTTCAGAGAGGAAGGGAGAGGGAGAGAGAGAGAGAGAAACATCAATGATGAGAGAGCATCATTGATTGGCTGCCTCATGCACGCCACCCACTGGGGATTGAGCCCACAACCCGGGCATATGCCCTTGACCAGATTTGAACCTGGGACCTTTCAGTCCACAGGCTGATGTCCATCCACTGAGCCAAACCAGCCAGGGCTGGAATAACAGATTTTAAGTACTTTCTCATAGATGTCCTAATGCCTATAACTAATAGATGACATTGTATTAGTCGTCTACTGCTGTGTAATAAGTAACTATAAATTGAGTGGCTTAATGCAACACATATGAATTATCTCACAGTCTATGTGGGTCTGAAGTCCACACTCAGCTCAGCTGGGTCTTCTGCTTTGGATCTGACAAGGTTACAGTCAAGGTTCCCATCCAGGGCTGGGTTGTCATCTGAGGCTCATCCAGGGAGCCATCTGCTTCCCTGCTGGTCTGGTTGTTGGTAACATCCAGTTCCTTGCAGCTGTAGGATTCAGTGCAGCTTGTGGTTTCAAAGTAAACAGGAGCAGAGAGAGACCAGGATAGCGTGCTGGCAAGAGGGTGCAGCATAATCCCGGAGTGATATCACATGACCTTGCCATCTTCCATTGGTTAGAGGCAAGTCACAGCTTCCACCCACACTCAAGGTCAGGGATTAGGAAAGGTGTGAAAAGCCAGAGGTGGTGGATGGGGACCACCATTAGGGTCTATCGGCCACATCCAAGTACCTGAGCCAATACACACCCTTCCTTGGAAGTGACATCCTGTCAGACATGTTCCAGTCAAGATTCCTATTCAGGATCTTCAGGGTAAATTAAAACCCTTGTCTCTTTATTAGTATCCATCCTGATCAGGTTCAATGTTTTTATAGATATTGTTGTTTCACCGAGTAGTGTTCTCTAGTGTGAAATTTCTTAAGCTTAGAAGTTCTTCTGTTGCTAGTTTATAAAAACTCAAAAAAACTAATACTTTTTGTATATTTTCTATGTTTTACTTTTATTGATACTTCTTTTCATAGTTTCTATCTTGTTTCTTGATATTTTAATATTGTAAGGTGGAACAGAATAAATCCATATAGATATTTTTAAAACTCTCAACATTTTCATAATTATTTAAGAGGACATATTTCCTTTCTCATTTTCATCATCCTTTTTTTCCTTCAGAATGGGCTAGTGGCCTCATCTCCCATGTTATTTCTTGCACAAGAATTCTTAGTCAATATACTCCTTTTGGTTTGAAAGATAAATGTTGCTTTCTTGGATTTTTGAGGCAGGGCCTGGTAAAATGTTTATTGATTGATTTATCTTGCCTGGACTACCAATATTACTACACATTTTATGTTTCACTTCAGTTCTGGCAACCTAAATTAGAAGATATGCTTTCAGGTATTTTTTCTTTCACCTACAAAATCAGTCCCTGGGGCAGCACAGAACCGTGGCTCTCTGGAAGTCTTGGAAGTAAGTTTAGCTGCATTTGGTTTCATCAGTTCACAGAAAAGGCCAAAATCTTGCCTAAATTCAGAGAAAGAATGAGATCCAAAAAGCTCAGGTAAAATTTAAAGGAAACTTAAGCTTATATAACTATATAAACCCTTTGAAAGTTTATACATAACTTTTGAAAGTAATTGCCATTAAATATACATTTATTGTTTCTATTCCAGCCATGCCAGTGTTCCTGATTATGTACAACCAAAGGTGATGCTGTGTTTCCGTGACATAAGAATGCAGCAAGTCTTTTACCCTGAGATAACTGAGAATATACTTATATTTCATGTGATTCCAGAAACTTTCACACAGGAATATGGAGGGGACCCAATAGTGTTTACTGAGAACATTAATGACAGCTTTAATAAATGGATAAGTATTCTGATTCACAACTTTAATATTTATAGGTATCAGAATACAGATTTTTAATATGTAAACATAAAGGTATTTCTTATCATTTAGCCTGGTGTGAATAATGTTAGTTTTGGTTTTCAGTGACTGTAATTAGACAGTGATGGGTAAGACATCTTTAGAAAGATATTGGAAATAATTATACATTGCCTTAGGCATACTCATGGCTTTTCCCAGAATAAGAATTTTAATGAAGTAATCTTAACAAGAAGTGAGCTTACAAAATGAGACCTTTTGTACAGAAAATTAATTGCTTTGCATTTTATAATTATGCTTTTGGGTTTGTATCAAATAAGCTATGTGTTACCGGAACCGAGAGCACTGGGTAGCAGAAAACATTGTAGGTATGGAGTGCAAAGGATGAGCTTTCAATTCTAACTCTGCCCCTAGGATGGAGGTTTCTCTTCTACTCACCTCCATCAACTGTAAAAGGGGGTAATAATAGCTTTCTTCCCTATTTCCCTCCATCTACTCTAAAATGGGGTAATGACAGCTTTCTCCCCTATTTCCCAGGGCTGTGATGCATGTCAAAAACACATGGACAGTGCTCCGATAACCTCTAAAGCAACTACACAAGTGCAAGTCCTTATTAGGGGTCATTTCTTGAATCATGCATTGCCCTGGAATATGACCACATGCAAAAGCTGCAGCATTAACACTCAGGATGAGCGATTTCACACACCCAGAGGAAGGCTCAAAAGTTCATGAGAACAGTGAGTTCCTAGGGGAAATAATTGTCTTCCACTTGCTCTACATACATTGCAGTAAAGTCAATAATAGGTCCAGCATCCAAGGAAAGGGTGGTCTCTGCTCATGTTGGTATCTGTGACCCCCTGGATAGGGAGGCAGGAAGGAGCTGTGAGTGGGAGGAGGCAGAGACGCTGTCAGAAATGTCCTTTGGGTTATAAATGAAAGTATTAGGAAACTTCATCGGCGAGGGCTGAGTTGTAAGAAACTGAAAATGGGAAATATTTGCCCTGGAGATAAATTCTTCACATAGTATTTCGTTTGCTTCCTCAGAGACTATTTCTTTCAATTTTAGAACAATACTGCTCACTGAGATTGTGAATTTTCACTTGATCTTAGCCAAAAAGCCGAGAAGCAATTGTGAGACTGTGAATTTAAATAACTTTTCTCCAGCTAATTGTAGACTCCATTCCAAAAAAGAGCAGAAGCAGCAAAAATGTTTGTAGAGAGAGAGGAAAATACTATCTGGGTTGAGGTACTTTCCTTGGCTCCTATGTTCTAGGCATCAAGGATGCTTAATGTAGAGTGTACTTATTTTTAAAACATGCTCTAAACCCTACATAAATGTACTGAATTGCTGAAATAGCACCATTCATATTTCTGGAATGTTACCAGGAAATCTCTGTAAATGTCGTTAGACACTATAAAGAAAGCAAACATTGATTGTCAGGAATACCTATAGTTTTAAAAGACAAACAGGCTATTTCAGAAGAATTAACCAAGCCCATCCAGAAAAAAGCAGGCCACCTTTAAGTATATACACACTAAAATGTTATTTTTTATTGGGGCCCTCCCTCACCACCCTATTAAAAATTCTAATGATAGAAGCCTAAAACCTTCACGACATGGTATAATGGGAACAGATTCCTCAAGAAATAGTCTTTAGCTTTCACACAAGCTGTGAACTCACAGCAGTCTAAATTCTATTCCATAGCCAGAAGCTACGCAACTTAGTCATAGAGTAAGACGTAGTAAGTCACCAGAATGATACGTAGGAACCTGCTTCCACAAACCAGGTGGAAAAAACTTCAAAAGGCAGAAAAATCTGCCTCTAATCTGGATCATTTGACTGATTCCCAATAGCTCCGAAATCCCAGTAATCAGTAAATGAGATTTAAATTCACCTTATTAGATGTCACACCAGTGAGTGAAAAGAATCACAAAGGATTGAAGAAACCAAAGCTGAAGTAACCCAACTTTGGCTGGTTGGATGAATAGGAAGCTTCTTTTTATCTCATCCCTATGTTTTTACAGATTTCAGTGTTTTAATAGCTGTCATTGTTTTGTTGTATGACCAAAGACTCTTCCTTTTATGAAGGAGAAAATCTATTCAGAGAAGCTCACGAGTTCTGTAGTTAATGTTCCAAACACAGATATGTGTTTAAACGGCACTTCCAAGTGTATTTTTAAAAAGTGGCGTGCTGGTTCTAACAAATGAGGCTGTTAGCATTAAGAATTGAAACAAGGGAGCTACCCATAGACTGTTTATAGCTGAATTCAATAACTCATCCAAAACAGCATGGGTTTCTAGAAATGTATTTGCTAATGGGTTCACTTGACCTAACCATTTCCAGCAACTTATTTTATTTTCCTGACAATTGAATACATGTACTAAAAAATAATAGAATTTGTAAGCAAATATGAATGAATTTTTAATTGGGAAAAAAACTAGAAGAACTGAAAGATTTCAGAGGAAACTTCTTGAAGGTGATAGTTTCCATCTTTGAATCTGGTTGGTTTGAGATGAAGGTGCTAATTCTATCTCATTAAATATACAGAAAAGGAGCTTCCAGTGATAGGCAGATAGACCAAAAATGAAAACAAATTCTGCTTATGTTCTTCGAACATGTGTGTTTACCAAAGGAGTTAGTTCTCAAATACACAAGAGGAACCAACATATTAACTTTTCTCTTAGTAATTTTCCCGGAAAATAAGTGTTGTGACTAACTCTGGTCAATTGGGATTGTCTGTTGAGAGGTAAAAGTGTGCCTGGTATCGTGGTATCCTGTAACAGTATATTACAAAATCAGGCCTGCCCTGGCTGGGTGGCTCAGTTGGTAGGAGCATTGCCCCATACACCAAAAAGGTTGCAGGTTCAATCCTGGTCAGGACATATACAGGAGGCAACGGACTAATGTTTCTCTCTCACATCAATGTTTCTCTCTCTTCCTTCTCTCTCTGAAATCAATAAGCATGTCCTTGGATGAGGATTAAAAACAAAAATCAGGGCTATGCTCACAAAATACTAAATGTTCATAATGTAGCTTTACCCAGCTAATTGACCAGGTAGATTTGTTTGCTTGCAGGTATTTACCATACCTTATAATTGGCCTTCTTTGATGAATTATAATTGAAAAGATGTCTTTGCTCAAATGCCATATGAGTCCTTCCATCGCCATGATGGTTAAAATTGTAACCATCCTACCCTAAAGTCTGCATTCCCCTTAGTTGGATTTTCTTTTTCTTTTTTGCAATAGCACTTTTTACCTTTTAAAATGTTAGATAATTTGCCCTAGCTGGTTTGGCTCAGTGGATAGAGCATTGGCCTGCAGACTGAAGGATCCCGGGTTTGATTCTGGTCAGGGGCAAATGCTTGGGTTGTGGGCTCAATCCCCAGTAGGGGGCGTGCAGGAGGCAACCGGTCAATGATTCTCTCTCATCATTGATGTTTCTATCTCTCACTCTCTCCCTCTCCCTTCCTCTCTGAAATCAATAAAAATATATTTTAAAAAATAAAATGTTAGATAATTTACTTATCATAATTATTATTTATTATTTACCTCCCTTGCTAAAACATATGGGTGTAACAGATATTGCTTGTGAACTGTATAAAAGAGAAGATTGAAGTAAATGTCACTATCAATACAAAACAAAATAATTATCTTCCTTTTTTTTTTTGTTACTCCTTACCCGAGGATATTTTTCCATTGTTTTTTTAAGGAGTGGTAGGGAGGTAGAGAGACAGAGAGAGAGAAACATCTATGTGAGAGAGACACATTGATTGGTTGCCTCCTGCATGCGCCCTGACCAGGGCTAGAGATGGAGCCTGCAACCTAGGAACGTGCCCTTGAAAAAAATCAAACTCAGGACCTTTCAGTTCACAGGCTGACACTCTACCTACTGAGCCAAACTGGCTAGGGCATTAATTCTCTTCTTATCTGACTATGTTAGATGCAATAGGGAGAATGAAGGTGAATGCCATTGGCATACACTGATTGCATATGATACAGGTATTCTGAAGAAAGGGTGGCCACCTAAATTTTGCTGAATAAATACACCTGAACCGGTCTAGGGAGAGCTTGAAAAATAACTATGTCATGACAGCGTGTAGACATGTGTCCTTTGATGCTCACAGTCAATAGCCATGAACGACTGAAGGTGTGTTGAACACATCAGGGAGATGATGATGCAACAGGCCCTGTTACCTTCCCAACATTGTTTTCTGTATCATATAATAGCTTTCAGACGACCAGGTGTGGCCACACATTGTCAGGCTTAATATTTATGTAAGTTTAAAACTTGGAATAAAAATACCCTTAGGAAAATGAGCCTATTTTACTTAATATATATACTGAGCAGAGAAGCGTGGGTGAAGAGAAAAGTTTGCAGAAAAGGGAGCAAGCTCATATGTATCATGAGAAAGCAGAATTTTAAGCAGCCTGAAAAGTTTAAGAACTTGACTTCAAATACTACCCACTCCATTCTACAGTTAGACAGAATGATGTTTCAAATGCAAAAGGTAGATCACGCCTGACATATCTGGGCCAGGAGTGAAGTTAGAATATTTACATTCTCAGGGGCTCTTCCCAATTGTAAAAAGTCATCCTAGCTTCTGGTGGAACAAGAACTTCCTATCCATTTAATTTGCCTGGTAGAGTTTAAGCAAGCAGTTAATAATTTTCTTTTCTGGAAAGTAATGAAGATTTATTCATTTTACCTGCCTCCTAATTTGCTCACTTAAGAGCAAAAATAAAAAGGATCTGGCTTTGAGGTGGAGAAAAAGAACCACCCATGTGGCCAGGGCAGCTGCAAATACCATTTCTGTACTGACAGCTTGAAACAAGTCATTACATATCAACAGGGATGGGAACATTCAGTGAGAGAGAAAGTTCCCCAGTTCTCTCATTAAAACACTAGGTAATTCAAAAGACAAATGCAGTCTATTATTTTTTTTTAATTTCTTTATTGATTAAGTTATTACATATGTGTCCTTGTCCCCACATTACCCCCACCCCCACTCATGCCCTCACCCCCCTGTTGTCTGTGTCCATTGGTTAGGCCTATATGCATGCATATAAGTCCTTTGGTTGATCTCTCCCCCTTACCCCCACCCTCCCCTACCTAACCTCTCAGGTTTGACAGTCTGATCAATGCTTTTCTGTCTCTGGATCTGTTTTTGTTTATCAGTTTATGTTGTTCATTATATTCCATAAATGAGTGAGATCATGTGATCTTTCTCTGACTGGCCTATTTCAGTTAGCATAATGCTCTCCAGTCCCATCCATGCTGTTGCAAATGGTTAGAATTCCTTTTTTACCGCAGCGTAGTATTCAATTGTGTAGATGTACCACAGTTTTTTAATCCACTCATCTACTGACGGGCACTTAGGCTGTTTCCAAATCTTAGCTATCTATCATTTTTATTGTTATTTTTCTAATCATCATCTTAGGATGTTTTTCATTGATTCGAGAGAGAGAGGAAGGGAGAGAGGGAGAGAGAGAGAGAAGAGAGAAACATCAGTTGAAACATCATTTGCCTCTCACAGATCCAACCCAAAACCTGGGTATGTACCCTGACCTGGAATGGAAGCTAGGACCCTTTGGTGTGTGGAATGATACTCCAACCACTGCACAACACTGGCCAGGGCCAGTCTATTATTTTCTTAAGGGAAAAAAACCACTCAGCTTAGAGAAAGACAATAAGAACCTCATACTTCCTGTTTGTATGCAGCTGAATATATTATAAAGGCATTAACAAGCCCAGCAGTTAGAGGGGGGAGTGGCCGGGGAGGGGTTGATGGGGGAAAAAGGAGACACGTAACACTTTAAACAAAAAAAAAAAAAAAAAAGCCCAGCAGTGTCATTTCAGGTCAGTCACTTTAGACGACTTCTATGCGGTCACTGTGTCAAAGAAGACTAATTCTGTGTCTTTGAAAAATGGAGACTTCGGCGCTTTTGAAGGGTTCATACACACCTGGGTACCCTTAAGGGCTTCTGTAGGTAGGGATTTGGTTCATGGCATCCATTTTTTTCTAGACTTCTCCTAAATGGTGAACAAGCTGCCAGGATTCTGGATGTACTTTTTTTTTTTTTTTTTTTTTTAACAATTTCTGAACTACTCTTTTTTTAAAAAAAATATTTTTATTGACTTTTTACAGAGAGTAAAGGAGAGAGATAGAGAGTTAGAAACATCAATGAGAGAGAAACATAGATCAGCTGCCTCCCGCACACACACCTCCTATTGGGGATGTGCCCGCAACCCAGGTACATGCCCTTGACCGGAATCGAACCTGGGACCCTTCAGTCCGTAGGCCGACGCTCTATCCACTGAGCCAAACCGGTTAGGGCTGGATGTACTTTTGAATCCATGATTTAAAGAGCATGCTGCTTATACTTCTGTGGCGAGCTGTCACTCAGTGACTGCCGATGGTCGCCCCAGCATCAGGACTCACTGTGCTGGGCCCGACCAGCAGTCGCAACTTAGGAGGGTACCAGATTCTTGGCTCAAACAGCTCGATGTCTAATTCTATCCCTTCCACATGTATTTAGGAACAAAGTGACTGAACATAGAGTGTGGTAGACCCCTATGTGCTTTCTGCACCATAATGCTTTCTTCTCTGTCAGTTCTTTTTCTTTATTGAGCACAGAAAGTGGCCTGCTTCCCGGGGCTGGCTGGTGCGGATTCCTGGGGGCAGAGTGAGCACAGTGGCTGCCCTGCGCCTGCTTTGATTTCCCTCCTGCTGCATTTGCTGCTTCCATGTGCTTCACTGCACAGAGGTTGATGAACATCACTGGCTAAGTATTTGTATGTCACGTGGGCTTTGTTGCTTTTATTTATTCAGAACTTAATGACATGATGCTGTCCTACTCTGAGCAGCAGTGTAGGATCTTCATGTGGTTAAAAAAAAGAGAGAGAAGAAAATATTTCCTTTAAAAATATTTTAGTAAGATAAATTTCACACAAAAAGGACAAAATGGGAAACACAGCATTTTTTTTTTTTTTTTTGAGAAAAGAGCTAATCTGAAGAAGGTTACCTACATTTAAGAAGATCAAACCCAGCCCTCACCAGTTTGGCTCAGTGGATAGAGCGTCGGCCTGCCGACTGAGGGGTCCCGGGTTAGATTCCGGTCAAGGGCATGTACTTTGGTTGCAAGCACATCCTCACGAGGGGGTGTGTAGGAGGCAGCTGATCTATGTTTCTCTCTCATTGATCTTTCTAACTCTCTATCCCTCTCCCTTCCTCTCTGTAAAAAATTAATAAAATATATTTTTTAAAAAAGAAGAAGAAGATCAAACCCTGCTTCCCCACACTCTCTCCTCCAGGAGAGGTGCCTCACTCTCTTTTTTGCCCTGGGGAATAGCTGGGTCCTAAAGGATCAAAGGAATTTTTTGGATAAATA
Organism: Myotis myotis; assembly: GCF_014108235.1. Taxonomy (NCBI): domain Eukaryota; kingdom Metazoa; phylum Chordata; class Mammalia; order Chiroptera; family Vespertilionidae; genus Myotis; species Myotis myotis. Next base: position 11,623,688 of record NW_023416335.1, on the reverse strand, counting down.
TGATCTAAGCTCAGTGAGACAGTTCCTCAGGTGTAGGTAGAGAGAAATAAATACTAATTATTTTTGTTCATGAGAAGGGGAGGTAAAAAGTACTCTTTTATTTTTATTTTTGTAAGTTTAAATTTTTGTCAATTACAGTTTAGGTTCACTATTATTTTGTACTAGAGGCCCGGTGCATGAAATTCATGCAAGTGTAGGCCTTCCTTCTCCCAGCTGCCAGCTGCCAGCACTGGCTTCCCTCCAGCACCGGGACCCAGGACCCAGGCTTCCCTTGCAGAGGGAGGCCCTTCCCACCTGCCACAGCCTGACAGTCAGTGGCCTGAGCCTCCCTCTGTGGGGTGATCACGGGGTGATGGCCGCCCCAATTGCATCTCACCCACCTTGGCTGGCCTGGCATGAGTGGGTGATATAGCATGGTTCTGGGTGGTCGTTCCACTGTTCGGCTGTTTGGTCAATTTGCATATTACGCTTTTATTATATAGAATTAGTTTCAGATATATTTTAATAAGAATTGAGTCACTAGAAAAAAAAAAAGAATTGAGTCACCTACCTTTTGCTTATTGTTAAGGCTATTTGATGAGCAGAGTGAGCCTGGCAGAATGAGGGCAGTGATTTCCTCTTCTCCTCCCCAAGTCCTCCTCCCACTGCAATCAGCAAGCCTGTGAGGTGGACAAAAATGTGAGAACGTTTATCAAAATAATGCTAAAAAGTGTGAGAAAAAAGTGTTGAACAGAGTGAGCCTTTTGCCATGAGTTAATATGCAGCAATTGCTTGGCACAGTTCCAATTGGAGACAAAAACAAAAATAGTAGCATTTATTTTCAGTATCACCCACCATTCCAGATGGAAAAAAAAAAAAAATATATATATATATATATATATATATATATATATACACACACACACACACACACACACACACACACACACACACACACATATATTTAACTCTGTCTTATTACAAAAGTAAACTTAGCAGAATGACCTGCTGGGACCCGTAGTGCCCGTGAGAAGAAAGGGCATGTTGGTTGGGAAACAAGCTCAGGAGAGGCAGGTTGGATTCTGGAACGAGGGAAGGCATTCATATTTCAGGGCACTGCCGTGAGCCAGCCACTGGGCTGCATCTCATGTTCTTTTCTCCCTTAACAGGAAATAGAAAAGGGAAAAAATCCCCAAGCGTTTGTTTCTAAGGTGATGTCTGTGCAGCAAAATAACACGGTGCCCAGAACCCATGTCTCAGAGACAGGCCTCCTCAGTCTGAAGACTGAGCTCCCTTTTCTAAGCAGGTTCCCTGGGTGAGTGACTCACGCCCTGGTCGCCTGTTTGCTCACACGTGTGATGAGGATGAGAGTCATACCTATCACATGTGGCTTCGATGGGGTTAACAGGAGTAGATGAGTGTGAACACCTAGAGAAGGGCCTAGAACGTATAAAGGGCCCAATGAATATCCATCCACTGTTACTATTCAGTGAGAATAATTTACTTTGTCAAATAATTTGCCAGGTGTCAAAACACTTTCCTGTGTTGTATCTTATGTGATTTTCCTTTTCCCTCTTTTAAACACACACACAAACAGACACACACACACACACACACACATTCATAATCTGTAATGGGTCAAATAATTACAATTTTCCTGCTTTTCTCTGTGAGGCCTAGTTTGCATGGCCTACCAAAGTAATGCGTGGGCCAGAGTCAGTGTGGTGATTCCCAGGCCTATTCACTCACCACTAAAAATTCTGTGTTAGGAATCACTTGACTGGTTGACAATTTGGGTCCTGTAGACAGCCAGTCTGGATAAGACTGGCCTCATTATTTAGTCCAGTAAGAAACTAGATTCAGCCTTCAGGAAACCTGGGCTGGATGTCACTGAGACCTGGAAATCCACCCCTTTCTGAGAGACGAAAATGTAGTGAGGGAAACGCTCTGGAGGGTTTACACAGTGCCGGTGAGCATGTTTTATCGAAGAACTTGTCAAACCACTGAAGCCCACAGGTCTCCAGGAGATGAGGAAAGACTGAATAATGGTGGTGTTTCATTTTGCAATTTTCTTATGCAGGTTGATGTAAAACTATTTGCATTCTGTATGATGTACATATGCTTCAGATGAAAACTGTCTTTCATTTGTTATATTTAGCTGAATGCTCATGAACTAATTCTATAATTATATTATCAAAGCAGCGTGCTACACAATTCAACTCCACTAAATGAATATTTATTTTATTTTTAAAAAATATATTTTTATTGATTTCAGAGAGGAAGGGAGAGGAAAGAGAGATAAAAACATCAATGATGAGAGAGAATCATTGATTGGCTGCTTACTGCGCGGCCACCACTGGGGATCGAGCCTGCAACCCAGGCATGTGCCCCGACCAGAAATTGAACCGTGACTTTCTGGTTCATAGGTCAATGCTCAACCACTGAACCATGCCAGCCAGGCTAAATGAATATGTATTGAGCCATCACTATGCACCAATTACTTCCTAGGCATTGAGAATAAATGGAAAATAAAACAGGCATCTTTCCGGCCTTTGCAAACCTTCCTTTTCAGGTGGGAAGATAGAAAACACAGATCATTAAATGACATAACTTTAGAATATATCAAGTATCATGAAAAAGTGGACTAAAGAGTGAATGTCAGTGGCAGGGGAGAATGAGAATGAATGGGTAAATTAGGGCACCCTCTGTGAGGAGTCAAGCTGGAGGCTGGGCATTCAAGGAAGAGTAGATGTTAGAATCAGTGTCCCCAGTTTCTTCTCTCCTTCATCCTCTTCTGCCAAATGGGTCACAATTTTCTCATATGCTACATATATAATGAATATGTAAAATTATCAGTTATATCCAATCTATAATAGATATCATTAGTAGCAATAAAAAAAATTATACTGAAAATGGCTAAAATTGCAAGTTTTAAAGTTTTTTTTTGATAAAAAAAATAGGTAGAGGAAGCAAATAATCTAGCAATATTTATTGAATAATATGAACTAGAGGATTTAAGACTGGGTGGGAAAACATAACTGCAAAATATGTATAATAGCAGGAATGCTAATATTAAAAATTTTATATGAACAAAAAATTGAATAAAAATCAAATATTGATTAAGTTGAAAGCCTTGAGTGGAGAAAAATTTTAAACTGCTGGAAATGATTAAATGATTTTAGTAAGATAATAAAAATAATCTGAGAAATTTGTATCAATTGATAAAAAAATTAAATTCACTAAATGCTTATTTCCAGAAACTGACTTCTGAATAAAATTTCTCAACATCAATATAATTATCTTTAAAATATTTGTATTAAAAATGGTTTGAGAATCCAAATGGTGGAACCAAAATATCTCATTGCAATAAACAATGCTTAAGACAGAGTAGAATTGCAATACACATCTTTATCTTTTCCAGTTTTCTTCATACTGAGAATATAATGGTGGTTAAAAAACAAAACAAAAAGCCAACATATGAAAAATAAAACCCTCTTAGTCCCTAACCCTGAACATTAAAGTCTTAGAAGATAAACATATAAACCCTCATAAAAATTTTTAAAATTTAAAGAACCATGAATGAAACACATGTTGGAGTGAGGTTCTACAGAATAACTGAGTGGTTGTGGTGGGGCTAGTTAGGAAGGATAATTTTAAAAATGCCTCACCTTGGCATCAAAGATGAAGAAGGTGGTCCTGCCCTTGAGTTTCGCATTAACCAAAGAGTATCTGTGGGAGGGAAAATGCAGAGTACAGTGGGGCCTTGACTTACGAGTGTCCCGACTAACAAGTTTTTTGAGATACGAGCTGTCTCTCAGCCGATTTTTTGCTTTGAGTTGCGAGCTAAAATGTGGGTTACGAGCCAGCTTCAGATACCCCACCGCTAGTTGGCGCAGCGAATGTCACAGTGAACGCCACAACATCAGCCCAGCATCACGTGTCTCAATCGTTCACTTTTTGATTTGACATACGAGTAATTTGAGTTATGAGCTCCATCATGGAATGAATTAAACTCGTAGTCAAGGCCCCACTGTATATCCTAGGAATATCTCCAGAGCTCAAGCCTAGATTGTGTAAGGACCTACACAACCTAGTGGTAAGTACCAGTAAAACACACTAAGGAAGTGTTAGATATAAATAATATGGGAAGTGGAAGCAGACTTTGATCTATAGGCTACAGGGAATCAGTCATTGGAAGAAATGTAATTTAGGGAGACTGTTTGGGTAGAAAGAATTAAAGGAGGGAAGATATTAAAATGAGGAAGTCATTTAGACAACAATGACTTCAAGTAGGATACAAGGAAGGCCTGAGCTAGAGGACTGGTAGAGGAAATGAGAGGAGGAATAATTCAGTCATGGGTAGGATGTAGGAGAGTGGGAGGGTATGGGACCACCCTGGTCTGAGTCTGTTAAGGATGTTGATGTCGTTTATGGAAACAGAAAAAGACAAGAAGCAGATTTTAGAAAATAACTTGTGAATGTATTTCTTTTTTGACATATTCAACTTGAGGCATTCCTGAGAATGTCAGTCCAGCAGAGAAATGGATATTAAGCTTGTAGCTTAAGAACCCAATGGAATGGTTGCTAGCAGACAAGGAAATAAAAGTAGATGAGGTTTACTAAAGGGGAGATAAAGTAAAGAGAGTAGAACCCAGATTTTTAAAGGCTTGCCTAAAATTTTATTTAGAAGTAGATGTAGGTAGATATAATACATTTAGGAATTGGGAATATAAATTAGTGAGAGAGCCTTAAAGAGATTGTCAGACAAGAAGTCATGGTGGCCAAAGTGAAGTTCAAGGAAATCAGTAAGTGTGGCGCTAGAGTGGATACAGGTGGGCTGGCTGAGTAGTTTTCCACGGCACCATCCTGTCAGCATCGTTAGAGCATTGTGGACGTAGTACAACCCCATTGGAAACTTGAGATAGGAAATGGTGCGTTCACCAGGGCTTTGGTTAGAGCATCTATATAGTGGGAAGGAATACTCTGAAAATCTGAGTACAAAAGCAGATCTAGAGTCTGGGGTAATACTCAAATAATAGTAGATGCTTGCTCAACTTCATAAGGAGTGGGTCTGGTTCATTCTCCTTGTTTTGCTAAGTTGTGTATTCAAGTTTGGGGACAAACTCAGAGTGGTCAGGATTCTAGAGATGTGAGTCTGGTTATCATTAACAACCCACCACCATCACTGCCTGTTCTCCATGAGGACTCAGGCTCTCCTTCACAGAAATGCTGACGAAATACTTACTGAATGCTGTTTTGAAGAGGAACTGGTTCTGAAGAACTGTATGTTTATACTCATCAAATGAAGGTTATAACCCTGATCATAACTAATCACTGTTAATAAATAGAGTTTGGCAATTTGGAAATAAAATATTTGGAAATTCTTTTGTAAAGACTTAAGAATAGATAATGTCATTTTCCCTTTAATAATAATAATTCAAATACTCATGGACCTAACTGTATTCTCTCTGAAAAGTAAAGATTTAATTGAATTAAATTATTTTTATTAAAGTTAAATGCTTACTTTTTATCCCACTTAACTAATTTAAAAATTAGGTAATAGAGGTAAAATTACTTATAAGAAATAAGAAGATATTGACAAAACTATTTTTTTTTTCTCTTCAATAGATGAAAATTTTCTTAGCTTCTGAATAGACTTTGATCCTAAGAGACAAATACGACTTTGTTATATAAAAGTCTGAATGACCTATAAGAAGTTATACTTCAGTCTAGGTATAAAATGATCTAGTTATAAGAGATCTCTAAAGATATCTTATACTAGTAGGCCAAACCTTTAAGTAAAGTTATAAAAATATTTTTTAAAGTTTAAAAATATAAAAAGAAACTATAATCTTTAAGAACTTAAAAGGTTATTTCCCCAGAGAAAACATATAAGGGAGAGGTTAGATGTTCTTATTTTAACCCCAGAAAGATTAATCGGAACCAGGATCTCTGTCCAAGGCTATAAATCCATACCTCATTTCTAATGAGCTCTCTAAAGAGCCACAAAGCTGAGATTTATTCTTACACACAAAGCGATTTTAAAAAGAAATTAAAATTGATTTTCTGTATTTCCCCTTACTAATAAAATGTTATAACCCATAAAGGTGTTATTACTATAAACACTCTAAAATGATAGAGCTGTTCTGATGGTGTCTATTTTTTCGGTCTGATTGTATCAAATGCTGTCTTATCAGATCAGCGTAGAAGATTCCTTCACAGGTTGTTAAATGACAAGATATACATCAGATTCCACTTTCATTAGAAGAGAAATTTGTAAAGTGAACAAAACATTCCCCACAGTTCACTTACCCCAGGTAAAAGTGGTTTCTCCTGTAAAGTTGTGTAATCCTGTATTTAAGTTGTTTTGAAATCTCCCTAAGAAAACACAAAATGAACAGTACTGAACTGCATTTCTACTCTGATAGACGGAAAAGGTGGAAGGACAGACTGACCAGAGCAAACTGCATAAACAAGATATGTGGACAAAGGACAGCCTGATGTCTTAGGAGGCGGGTACAAAGTTTTGGTGTGCTTTGCCATGTATTTTTTGGAGGACGGGGGTCCAGTTAAAGAGCGAGGAATGGGGCAGTGTGGAGGAACATGAGGGTTGACGTGTAGTCAGACCAGGTCAGGAGCCTCTCATGCCAGCTCTTATCTCTGACACGCTATAGTGCACCTGAAAGAACATGACCTTATCAGATGTCTGGTCTAGAAAAGCTGCAGTGACAGAGGAGTGAAGACGATTAGAAGAAGTGACACTGGAAGCAATATTTCTCAAAAATGAAGAGGGCATGGAGAAAATGAGAATGCAGAAGGATATTAGAGGAATTTTGGAAAAGCAGATGAGATTTGGAAAGAAACTTAAGGGGATCATGAAAGAGGGATAAAGCCAAAATTCATGTCAGGACATTTATTTTTCTTTCTTTTAGCATCTGAGCATGAAAAACTGACTGAGATAGAGAATTTAGGGGAAATGGTGTGGGGTTACAAGAGATGATAATGAACTAAGTTTTAGAGAAGTTGAATTAAAGATGTGGTTCATCAAAGAGTTTATGACTTCTAGATAAAAAATGAATGCATGTTCTGGAATTCAAGAAAGAAGTGATGGCTACAGAAGTCATAAGCAGGGAGAGACAGGGTAGATCATACTGGGGGAGAGAATGGAATGAGGAGAGGGCCAAGAGCGGGACATTTGGGGACACTGATGCTTAAAGGTCGATCAGAAGAGAAGCCTGAAAAATTAGATTGTACAGAAGTGAGCAGAGATGCAGGAAGAAAATCAGGGTATTGTGATGCTACAATTCCAAAGGAGGAGACAGTATAATGTGGGAAGGATCAAGCGTGCCAAATAAGACAGATAGTTTGAGGGGAAACTCTGAGTGACAGAGCTGGAAACATAGAGGCTGCAAGTCCATTCTGGTTGTCTTAGGGTGTCTTGGATGGAGTCAAGTACTCTTAGAATGAAGGAAAGCAAGAAACTATTAAGTTATTAGAAACATGCTTTTCATTACTTTAAAAAAAATTTGTATCTTAGAGAATGGTACACTATTTATATATTTTTTATGTGCTTTTATACAAATACTGCTCTGTTTAAAAATGTTCATTAATATTAGAAATAAACACTGCCCAGAAACCTATTTAAAACTTATTTTTAAATAACTGGATTTTATTTCTCATTAAATTAACCAGATCCCTTTATACACCTTTGTCAATATAAAAATTAACATTAACCAATAGTCTTTGTCAGTGACATGTGCCCTGACTCCATATTCTTTCCCTGGGTTGAGCTTCTGTGATATATTATTTCATCTCAGCTCTCTGACTTCTCCCATGAGAAAGTTCTTTGGAGGATCACTTCATGACCCAGGGCTACATACCTTTGACTGTAACACAAGTCAGTCCTGGAGGGCGGGAGGCATCTGCCTAAATCCATATTTATCTATGTCTATCTATGCTCTTATATTTGTCCAATCATTGTGTTTTCTCTGATCATATGGCCTATATTGAGAGGGTGAAATAAAGGTATCAATTTGTGGTTAATATCACCTAACTTTGGAAACAGTTATCTTAGCAACTCTTTGCTTCTTTAAATCACCTCATTGATTTTATTACCACATAAACAATTTGAAATCAATTACTGAATATCGGTGATTATTATAAATGGTCCTACAGACTGATTATGACATTAACCGCAGGCACAGCTAGAAAGAGCTCTGTATAAGCAATAAAGTTGCATTTTGTCTCTGTGGTACAAAACACAATGAGTCAATTACTGTAAACTTAGCTTTCAAACCAGGAATTCTTATGAAAACAGCACAGCATGGGAAAAGAAGCACCATTTATAAAATATATGGAGCCTATATTTTAAAGTTATTTAAATGAGATGAAAACACCCATGACTAGAATATACTGAGGTTTTAACATGCTGTATATTTCATCAGTGATTATCCTAAAAAAATCCCTAGATGTAAAATAATATATCTATGAAAAGCAGTTGCAATTTACTGTAGTTGACATGATAATTTATGGAAAGGGAGCTACTTTAAGTGCATTTGCTAAAGGCTCTAATTTCTCAAGCACCAATATCTTGATTGTATTCTCCGTCATGTGAACACCCAGGAGTATTCCTTTCCCATTCCCATGTCCCAAGAATGGGACAAAGTCCAGTGATCACAGCACATCTGAAGATAAGGCCAACACCAAACCCTTGGTTCTGTAAACTGAGCACTAGATGTTGGGTGTATTGTTGCCTTATAATAAAATTCATTCTATTATGTTACTTTGTGAGAGACATACCTCTCTTAATAACACAACTCTGGGTGCCCCATCTAGGACCTGGAAGGACTTGAGAAAGATTGTTCTGGTTTGCAAACAATCACAGTAGGGGGTTTTATTATTGGCATAATGCCTTGCTAGTCACCATTGAAAGAGGCTTCTGTTAAGCTTAGGAGGATATCATATCATCAAAGAAAAGGGGAAAATAACTTTATGCTTTGTAATATTTTATGTTCACTGCTCAGAATTAGTCCCTTTCTATTATGTAAAACTCATTCATAAAACTGATAAAGATTGCACATAAAAGGAACACAAATTCATTTCACTTGTGAATGTTGATGCAAAAATCCTAAATCAATTGTTAATAAACAGAATTCAATGGCACATAAAAATATAACATGGATATATAGAATATATTCCAGGAATCTGAGGATGTTTGAGATGTAGAAAATCTATTATAGAATTCATTATATTAACGGATCTAAGAACAATAAGTGAATTGATCTTCTCCATTAATACTAAAATGGGATTTCATATAATTCAACCACCCTTCATGAAAAAAGAGAAGTTAACAGCACAAATGAATAATACCTTAAAGTAAATGACTCTATCTATACCAGTAAGTCCATCTATCTTTCTTCTATCTATCTATATTATTCTGAAGCCAAAATCATCTTTAATGGGAAAACCCAGAGACATTTTCTGTATCATCACCCCACTATTTAACTCATTTGGAGGTATCAAACAATGTACTCAAATAAAAAATTGGGAGATAAGCCGAAACCGGTTTGGCTCAGTGGATAGAGCGTCGGCCTGCGGACTGAAAGGTCCCAGGTTCGATTCCGGTCAAGGGCACGTACCTGGGTTGCGGGCATGTCCCCAGTGGGAGATGTGCAGGAGGCAGCTGATCGATGTTTCTCTCTCATCGATGTTTCTAACTCTCTATCTCTCTCCCTTCCTCTCTGTAAAAAATCAATAAAATATATTTAAAAAAAAATTGGGAGATAAGAATTGAAATAAAGAAGTAAAACTAGCTCTATCTGAAAATAATATAAAGCTATACCTAGAAATAGCAAGAGAATCATTAAGAATAAACTACTGTAAACATTCAAATATTTCAGTAAGGTAGCAGGATCTTAAATCAATGCATAAAAATCATTAGTTTCTTGATACATAAACTCTAAACAGAAGATATAATAAAAACAAAACTTCCATCTATAAGGAAAAATAGTTAAAATTCTAGAAATATAGTTAATAAGAAATACTAGGATGTAAAAACCTACATCAGGAAAACTTCAAAACAGTATTATACAGCACAAAAGTACACTTGAAGAAATGGAAACATTTCCTAAGTTTTTAACAGAATGGCTTTCTTAGTTAATATATCATTTCAGCATGGCCCAAAGGAAAACACCAATAATTTATTTCTGAAATTAGAAAACTTAATTTTAGAGTTCACATGAAAATAATAGGTAAGCAAAAATACCCGGAGGAATCCTGAAAAAGACGAGCAAAGGGGATCAGCCCTGCCAGATTGCCGGAAGCCGGTCCATCCTTGCTGCTTGACACAGTCGCTGCAGGAAAGAAACATCTGCACAGCATATGTTTCAAGGGACCTGGCATATATGGCATACTGTTCTTAATATGTTTGCTCACCTTCTTGGCACTATGTTTTTTAACCAAGGTCTCTGAGAAAGGTTGTTTCCCCAGGTAGGGATTTTCCCCTGAAGTTAGGGAAGGAATAAAACCTCTTAACTAAGTGCCAGGCGGGTAATTAATCACTTTAACTACGAACAATCATGCTTAAGCTACATAATCTTTACTCCCTGGAATGAAGATAAGAAACGCCCTAACCTTTGTAATAGAGATTGATAGGATTGAATCAACTGGTATAAATACAGATGCAACAAGACAGCAAGACACAGAACTTAGAATACAGAGCTTAGAACACAGAACTAAGAAGACTGAACCTACACAGAACTAGAGACAGAAGAACTTCGCTGGAGAGAACATGGCAAAAGATCCTGGACTGAACCTGACTACAGAAATGGGCAAGAGAACCTGACTAGAACCTAGTGACAGAACCTGGCTGGAGATCCTGGCTAGGCTGCTGATCAACTGAACGCTGTCTCTGTGTCATTCCTTCTTCGCTGACTCCATCCACACCTTTGGGGACCCCTGGACCTGCTGGGGTTGGACTCCGGCACCAGATATTAAATCATCACATAAAGCCGTGACAAGCACAACAATCTGGCATTGGCATAGGGATACACAGGCCAATGAAACAGAAAAGGAAGTTCTGAATTGACCCAAGTACATATGACAGATTATTTCATTATACAGGTGGCATCTCAAAGCAATAGGGAAAAAGATGTGTTTTTAAGAAAATTTTATTTTAAAACTCAATAAATACTTGGAAAACTTAAAATTGGTTATGTCACAGAGTAAATAGAATATGATCCAATGAATCAAAGACATGTGTGACAAAAACCAAATCATATAAGTTCTAGAAAAAAAATAGAAGTGAATTGCTTAACAATGTGAGAGTGGGGGCGTATTTCTAATAATAAATAAAATGGAGGAGTAAGAAAAATTGATAAATTTAACACATTGAATAAACAATTTTTTTTTGCATGGGAACAACATAAAGTTAAAAGACAAATGATAAAAAAGGACAAAATATTTGTAATTTCTAAGACAAAGAACCCTAACACAAATGACCTTTAAGATAGGTAAATGAGCCTTAGATGGTAGATATGATCGTAGTAAGATAAGAACCCCCTGTTTAGAATAGTTTTTACATTTTTAAATGATTGAACAAAATCCAAAAAGTAATGTTTCGACAGATGAAATTCAAATTTATATGTTCAAATTTCATTCCATAAATGAAGTGGATTTTTTCCTTTGATTATAGTACACTCATTTATTTACATATTAGGGGCCCAGTGCATGAATTTGTGCACCTTGAAAGGAACTATGGGCCGTGAGGCTGCTGTGGGCACAGGGGCAGGTCTCGGCCCATCTACTGTGCCCCCACCTGGCCCCTCCTGCCGTGACCCCTGGTCCCATCTGCTGGCAGCCCCGCTCCCACTGCTTCCACGGGCTGATGGAGCTGGCCCTGCTCGCACCTGCTGCTGGCACTAAGCAGCGATCGAGGCCGGTGCCAGACGCCAGCAACAGGTGTGAGCAGGGCCAGTGCCAGCAGCAGGTGCAAGAGCTGGGCAGGACCATGGTGTGCGGGAGCAAAGAATTTTCAGTAACTACCAAAGGCTCACCCTGATGACAGTGACCTGCGCCGCACCTTGGTCTGGTGCCCCTCCTCACCTGCTCCACCATCCCACCACAGCTGACACCCACCATGTTCCGAGCTCTGCCGCCTGCTGCTTATGCCTGCCATGTTCCGTGCATGCCCCCTGGTGGTCAGCACACGTCATAGTGACTGGTTGTTCAGTTGCTCTGCCGTTTGGTCTATTTGCATATTCGCCTTTTATTGTATAGGATTCTTTCTGGCTGCTTTCATGGTACAACATAACTGAGTAGCTGTGATAGAGACAGCATGGCTGCCAAGCCTAAAATATTTGCTAGATAGCCCTTAAAAAAAAAGGTGGCCCACCTCAGGTCTAGAACCATGTTTGTTTGACTAAGAATTCTAACTTGAATACTGAGAGAAAAATGGACCAAAGTTAGTCATCATATAGCTGTCCAGGTATCTAAAGACATCTTATATTAAATATATGGACATAATCTAATTATATAAAAGCCTAAGCAATTGGAACAACTGGAACAACCAGTCACTGTGACACACACTAATCACCAGTGGGCAGACACTCAACACAGGAGCTGCGTTCTGGTGGTCAGTGCGCTCCCACAGCCAACCTCCCCTGGCCGGCCAACCTTCCGCAGTTTCTACCCCCGGCACATCCCAGAAGCAGAGGGGCCTAGGAGACTAGAGTCGCACGTTTGTGAGCCCAGCTGAACCGAACAGAAAGACCAGTCAACTGAGCTCCCTCAGCCTACATTGCCAACTCACAGAATCATAAAGAAAACACCGGTTATTGTTTTCAGTTTCTAAGTTTGGGTGCGGTTTTGAACATCAATACCTAGCTGAGGAGAGCACTGTCATTAGAGATTGGCAAATGGGGCCCTAGAGTCAGGTGACTCAGGGGACCTTGCACTTTGTAATCCTTCCTCAAGCTATCTTAAGCCCCGCTCAGCGGCTGAGACCAGGGGCACTACAGTCTGGTGTTTTTTTTTTATTTTGGGGTGCGCCTCCCCCTGACTAAGAAAACAAAACAAAACTGTATCGTGACCAAAAATAGATAAGCTAGGAATGATAAATGAATGTATATGTATATGTACATGTATATGTACATGTATATGTATATGTATATGTATATGTATGTATGCATATGTATATGTGTATGTATATAAAATATTGAAGGAAACACAAATTCTGAAAGAACTAGAAAGATACATATGTTTTCAGAGCATAAGATTTTACCTTATAGTATGCTATTTCTCCCAAAATTAAACTATGAGCTTAATGCAAATTTAATTAGAATTTCTCCAAAATGATTCTAAGAACTGGACAAAACTATTTTAAATTTTATACAGAAGGATAAATCCTCAACCATAGTGAAGAAAATTATGTAAAGAAACAGCAGTAAAAAAGGACTTTCATTACTTGATATTTGAAAGAACTATGAATCTGCTTTAGAGAAATCGATATATTATTAACCTAGGAACAGACACTAGAACAACAGACTAGAATAGACAATTCAACCTATCTCCCATATGTGAACGTAACTTATGAAAATAGCATTACATTGATTCAGAGAGAATCAAACAGGCTCTGTAATGATGATACTGACATAATTCTGATTCCATATGGAAGAAAATAAACCCAGTTCTCTGTCACACTTAAAGGTTTACATGCAAAATTTGTATAGAGACAGATATAATATTCCTATAAACAAATGCAATGTTCCTACATATAAATAAAATTAAAGTTTGGAGAAGAAAATAACAAAAAACAAACTTGGAAATATATTTTCAAAAAAAATAAATAAATACTCTGTAGCACATCTGACACGCCAAGCAGTGTTCTAAGCTTTTTATATGTTTTAAGTCATTTTTTTGCTCACAGCAACCCCTTTAGGAAGTTATGAATCTTCTTGAACACACAATATCTCTTTCCAGTCACAAAACTTCAGTGGCTGGGGTTGCTCCTCATTGTGCCACAAGGAAGCACAAAGTTCCTCTGAAATTCGAAGTCCTTTACAATGACCCAGGTTCCCTTCATAGTCCCCCCCATAAACTGACACTGGGCTTTCCTTTATGCCCTTACTTCAGTAACAAATCCTGCGGGTCTACTTTCTTTACTCCACCCATTTCAGACTTGACCTGGTGATCCTCTCACACCCCATTTCCTCCATACAATCTTTCCTGATCTCATAAATAATCTCACCTATAATCAACCCCTTACACCTTTGTTTTCTTAAAGCTAGGGCATTTAATTTTTTTAATTTATTGATTTTAGAGAGGGAGCAGAAGGGGTAGAGAGAGGAGAGAGAGAGAGCTTTTTTGTTCCACTTACTTATGTATTCACTGGTTGACTCTTTTATGTGCCCTGAGAGGGGATAGAGCCTGAAGCCTGGCTTATTGAGAGGACTCTCCAATCAACGGACCCACTCGGCCGGGACTCTTCCAACTTCCTTGATATTTTTCAGTGTAGTGAATTCCCCACTGAAGGATACACGCTGATAATGGAGAATATGTTTTACTTATCTCTAAGTGTTTAGGACAGAATAACTGCTTGAGCTATATATATATCGAACGCAGTACATTAATGGAGGAAAAGGGAGCTTTCTGCTAGGTTTACCAGTATTTTCTACTCAGAAATGTTTAGTGGCTTTTCAGAGCCTATATTCTAAACTTTCTAGCATGACATGAAGTCTGGCACAACTTACTATTTCAGCCTTTTATAGCTATACTCTTATTTGAATTCTTTCCAGTGTAATTATTTACATGCCCTTAAATACATTTCTCAATCTCTATTTGTGGTGCTGGCTCTTCTGATCTACAAATTCTCTGAAGTCAGAGACTGAGTCTTATACAGTTCAGTATTTTAATGGCTAAACAGATGAGGGAAACAGTAGGTACTCAAAAAATTTAATAGATGAACAAACGCTGCCCCACCAATCTGTAATGACTTCCTATCTGCTCTTCAGTTACCACAACGCAGGGAGTGCCTTGAAGCTCAGTTCAAATACTACTCCATTGACCTGTAAGGCTTCCTCTGTCCCCTCCACTGGGAAGTAACCTCATATTTCCTTCAACTATAAATGCATCATATGGGCCACTTTCATTCAGAGATTTTTAAGCAACCTCTGTAGGTATCTTCACTTCCCAGGATTTAGATGTCTTCTTCCAAATAGTAAAAAATCAACTTGAAAATCAAGCCACAGTCTATTTTTCTTCATTTCTGAAGTCTGGCCAATGGTGATGGCTTGCCTAAATTCAACTTTCCATCTATTCTTATGATTGAACTGCGGTGCCACCATTTCCAGAACCACAGAGCACACTTTTTCCACTTATGGTTCATTGTAACACCTTAGTTTTTCATGTTTTTTTATCATTTACATACACAGATCATCTTTCCTATAAATCCAAAAGGTTCAAGAAGCCAGGAGAGTCCAGGACCAGTCTATCTTTATAACCCTTCAACACAGTGTAGTGAGGAATGAAAGCATTACATAGTCTTTTATTCAGTAAATAATCATCACTTAATGGACATTTGCTGATAAAAGATAAATTATTTTTCTACTTTTCACAAGTGTACTTTTAATTTGTATTCTTTCTAGTTTAATTACTTATATTCCCCTCAGATACATGTGTATTTCTCAATTTCTCTCTATGTATGGTTTAAACACTTGCCTTATATAATTTTATTATTTTATAATTATGTACCACAAAGTATTTAAAAAGTTCATTTGTATATCTTGGGGTTCTATTTTAATTTCTGTATTAAAAAGTTCCAACACGTTCAAACCTTTTAGTCTTACAGCATTTAGTCTTTTAATCTTAAAACACATGATTTTGGACATATTAAAATTTATTAAAGAGAAATTAAAATAGAATCTTAAGACAGACAAAGGAGCTTTCTAATACTCTATCTTGCAGAATTACAAAGTAACAATGAAAATTACATAAGGCACGCGTTGAAGACATGTGGCCATGTTAAGAGCACTAGGAGTCAGGAGGCTGCATTCTATTGCCCGTACTTGCTTGTGTAGATTTTGTCAGGTGGTTAAGCTCCTGAGGTGGGTTTCTCCAGGTGTGAATGGGATGGAAGCGTGAGCACCCTGTGCTCTGAGGCTGCTGCTGGGCTCTGGGGCTGTGCTTTGTGCACGAACGTGATTTGAAAAGACCAACATTGTGCAATAGACAAGGTTAGCTGTTTCCTGGACCTGATACTCTGCAAGATGTTAATGTGTATTTTTAAAAATAAAATCAACTTGGCCGTCTATGTTTGAGAAACGTACAGAACACATTTCATTTCTGGAAGAGCACAGTTCAATGCATCCTATTAAACAACACAAACTTATTCATTTTTTTAAAAACGACCCGCTTAACTGGTTGCAGCATTGCGTTTACCAAATGCCTTTGACCAACAAAGGCCTTTCAATTTTTTTTTAATAACATATATTAATGCCTAGAGGAATTAATGTTTTTCTACATCCAGTTTAAATAAGTTTGGACTAGACACTATAAACTTAACCTTTTATTTAAATTAAATAAATAAAAAACATCCAGTAAGCACGTATTGCCTAATGGAATATTTTAAAATGCAAATGAGCAACGTTCTGCATAAATCACTATGAGGGACTTCGTCTCCTAAGTTGGGGAAATATTCTATTCCCGTTTGGCCCCGGCGGTGCTGTTTACTTCGCCGGAACAGTCATTTCCTCAATGACACCCTCGTGGCCAGAGGAGTGAGTGCTTTCTCAAGGTACTTCCTCCACTTCCAGGAGGTAATTTACACACTGGAGTAATCCAGATGGTATTTCTGGCTTTTCTGAAATCTATAAAACTTTGAATGATTCACAGAGGACAAATGATCAAGCTGTACAGACTAACAAGCCGCCATTTAGTGCAGACGCTTTTCCTTTGGATTTTGAGGGTAAATAGTAATATGACTTTGTAAAACGGAGCATAGGAGAATCTTATCTTACGGGATTAAATCAGATTTTGGGATGATTGGAGGAGAGCCCGTTGTTTTGATTCAGTACGTTTGGGCCTGGAGGAAAAGCCAGAGTTCCCCGTGCTGTCCTAATGCTGTTTGCGCTTCAGGATTAGATTGGCTTCTCCCAGCCCACCCGTTAGAAACCTGTTTGTTTGTGTGAAGTCAGATAGATGGAAAGTTTAATTCCTCCTCCGTACCCAAGGCTATAGGAAAGAGGTAAACATGGAATAAAATTCTATTTATGTGGAAAAATAATAGAATAAAGCTTTTGGTTTTATCTTATCCCTCTCGGCTATGCCAAAATATAAACTTTGAGTATTTGCTCCTTCCTGTGCTGTTAGAGGGGATAATTCCGGCTTCGTTCACATCCAGGAACAGTCTCCTGGAAGTGAGGCTCTGCCCGGTCTCTGGGGAGGAGGCACGCTGTGGAGTCCCAGCAATAAAAGCTGTTCATTACTGCAGGGGTTTCGAACCCACAGCTGAGCCCTTTCTACTGGGGGCCAGAAAAAAGGGGGGAAGCCTTTAGGGTTTGGAAAAGCCTCTCTGGTGATTCTAACTTGCCTGCTGGAAGTTGGGGGCCATCGTCATGCCGTCTTATCACTGCGGTGTGGAAAGGCACAGCCTTAGAGAGAAGTGTCTCTCTGTGGGCACGGGGCTGACTCAATGTCCACTCAGAGCATAAATGACGATTTGCTTAAAAAGCTATCACAATGCTATCTTTGTGTCCTCTTTCTCTCTCTCAAAAAAAGAATGATCTCTTACTCTTTGAGATAGCATGGAGGGACCTAGAGAGTCTTACGCTAAGCACAATAAGCCAGTTGGAGAAAGACAAGTATCACATGATCTCACTCATATGTGGAATCTAATGAACAAAATAGATCCAGAGACAGAAGCATGGAACAGACTGTGGAGTCTCCAAGGGAAAGCAGGGGAGGGTGGGTGGGTGGGAAGAGATAAACTAAAGAACTTGTATGCATATATGCATCACCCATGGACACAGGCAATAGGCTGGTGAAGGCCTGGGGGGGCAGGCAGGGGACAGGGACGGACCAGAAGGAGTTAATGGGGGTGAAAAAGAGGACATATGTAATACTTTCAACACTAAAGATAAAAAAATAAAATAACAACAAACACTTTCGATGTCTCTCACTAGGTCTTAGGTCAAGTTGGATCTCTTTAGATCAGTGGTTCTCAACCTTCTGGCCCTTTACATACAGTTAGTTCCTCATGTTGTGACCCAACCATAAAATTATTTTTGTCGCTACTTCATAACTGTAATGTTGCTACTGTTATGAATCGTAATGTAAATATCTGATATGCAGGATGGTCTTAGGCCACCCCTGTGAAAGGGTCGTTCGACTGCCAAAGGGGTCGCAACCCCCAGGTTGAGAACCGCTGCTTTAGATGATCACAAAGGGTCTATCTGAATTTGGACTTTGCTACTCTGGCCCTGTGGTAGAGGGAGAGCAAGGAGAGTGTGGTACATAAGCAGAGTTATCTGACAGGGACTGTGGGAGTTCATACAGTGTTACCTGGACAACAAGCTGGCGAGGGCCTGGCCTGTCCTTTTTCCGAGAGCTAAATGCAATCCACTTGATTTCCTGCAAGAATGGGAGCTCCCTCCATCTGCACCCTTGCCCCCAGCAGAGCAGACTGACATGCCATAGAATCCATGCTCCCAGGAGCAGGGCCCCTGGGGATCCCAGGCAACTCTTGTAAATAGCTTGCCTGGTGCCAAGTGGCTTGCTGATTTCCTCATTGACATGACTCCTTTCTTAAGAAAGGAGACCCGGGAGAGAATCAAGATGGCGGCATAGGTTAACGCCGGAGTTTGCTGCTTTGAACAGCTGCTTCAAAAGTGAAACTAAAAGACAGAGCGGACGTCACCCAGAACCACAGGGGCGCTGGCTGGGTGGAAGTCCTACAACTGGGAGGAAAGAGAAACGCATACGGACACTCAGAGGAGGCGCAGTGCTGAGGTCAAGTTCTGAGGTGCGGAGCGGGCTGGCGGCGGAGGGCGTGGTTGGCGTTTTCAATCGGGAGGGAGTCGCAGACTCTGAGCTCCAGATACGGGCGAGTCTTTAGGGACCCAGACTCAAATGGGAGAGGCGGGACTGTCTGGCTTCGGTCAGAGTGAGTGCAGCTTTCTCTCCGAGCTTTGCAGCGGGTGCTGGGACTCAGAGAGGCAGAGCCCCTGGGGACAGGACTGAGAGCCGCCATAACTGCTCTCTCCGGCCCACCCTGTTGATCCTGTGGGACCCGCCCCGCCCAAGCCCAGCACACAGGCATTTGCCGGATAGCCTCAGGCAAATGCCAGATTAGCACCTCCCTAGAGGACAGAAGTTCTCTCACTGCTGACACAGCTGATTCTCATAGCCACTTGGCCTGGAGGTCAAACCCTCCCTGCTATTAGCTACAACAATCAAGGTTTAACTATAAGACTGAGAACAAAGACCACTAGGGGGTGCACCAAGGAAGCATAACAAAATGCCGAGACAAAGAAACAGGACAAAATTGTCAATGGAAGATATAGAGTTCAGAACCACACTTTTAAGGTCTCTCAAGAACTGTTTAGAAGCCGCCGATAAACTTAATGAGATCTACAAGAAAACTAATGAGACCCTCGATGTTATATTGGGGAACCAACTAGAAATTAAGCATACACGGACTGAAATAACGAATATTATACAGACTCCCGACAGCAGACCAGAGGAGCGCAAGAATCAAGTCAATGATTTGAAATGCGAGGAAGCAAAAAACACCCAACCGGAAAAGCAAAATGAAAAAAGAATCCAAAAATGCGAGGATAGTATAAGGAGCCTCTGGGACAGCTTCAAGCGTACCAACATCAGAATTATGGGGGTGCCAGAAGATGAGAGAGAGCAAGATATTGAAAACCTATTTGAAGAAATAATGACAGAAAACTTCCCCCACCTGGTGAAAGAAATGGACTTACAGGTGCAAGAAGCGTGGAGAACCCCAAACAAAAGGAATCCAAAGAGGACCACACCAAGACACATCATAATTAAAATGCCAAGAGCAAAAGATAAAGAGAGAATCTTAAAAACAGCAAGAGAAAGAAACTCAGTTACCTACAAGGGAATACCCATACGACTGTCAGCTGATTTCTCAACAGAAACTTTGCAGGCCAGAAGGGAGTGGCAAGAAATAGTCAAAGTGATGAATACCAAGAACCTACAACCAAGATTACTTTATCCAGCAAAGCTATCATTCAGAATTGAAGGTCAGATAAAGAGCTTCACAGATAAGGAAAAGCTAAAGGAGTTCATCACCACCAAACCAGGATTATATGAAATGCTGAAAGGTATCCTTTAAGAAGAGGAAGAGGAAGAAAAAGGTAAAGATACAAATTATGAACAACAAATATGCATCTATCAACAAGTGAATCTAAGAATCAAGTGAATAAATAATCTGATGAACAGAATGAACTGGTGATTATAATAGAATCAGGGACATAGAAAGGGAATGGACTGACTATTCTTGGGGGGGAAAGGGGTGTGGGAGATGCGGGAAGAGACTGGACAAAAATCGTGCATCTATGGATGAGGACAGTGGGTGGGGAGTGAGGGTGGAGGGTGGGGCGGGAACTGGGAGGAGGGGAGTTATGGGGAGGAAAAAAAGAAGAACAAATGTAATAATCTGAACAATAAAGATTTAATTAAAAAAAAAAGAAAGAAAGAAAGGAGACCCATGTAAGTGAGGGAGAGTTTTCTTAAGGAAAAAAAATAAAAGAGTAGAAAGTAGCTGACCAAAATCTTCAAAAGAGGCAACTGAGTGGGTAGGAAGTATGGTAGGTATGAAGACTGTCTCTCCAAACACTCATTTCCAGTGCCTTCTGACATGCTTTCTTATAGTTTCAGGATACCCTCATTGCTAAGGTCCTGGAAGTAACGTAACCCCTGTCAATTTCATGAACTAAGTTATGTGGGGTAGGAGAAGAGCTGTGAGGCATCAATTAAGGGAGAGAGAAATGATGCTGGAGCCAGTAGTCGTGGCAACTTGATGCAGTGGCCGACCACCGCCTGCTTTGGCTGCATCCTGGTATTGGGCAGTGGCGTTGCGCTGGACCTAGCACCTGGACAGAGCTTTCTGACCAGTGGAAGAGGTAGCATCTATCTCAGTGGTCCAGTTCTGTGGGAAATCACTGTTGGAATCTCAGTGTACAGTCTTTTCCTTCAGCTTTTGTAATAATTCTGCGGCATATTTATACTTTTTAAGTAACTCTATTAAACTAGTCAGAGTTGCTGTTGCCCTTAGATGGAGCATTGGCCTGCGGATTAAAGGGTCCCAGCTTTGATTCCAGTCAAGGGCACATGCCCGGGTTGCAGGCTCGATCCCCAGTCCGGGGTGTGCAGGAGACAGCCAATCAATGATTATCCTTCAACATTGATGTTTCCATCTCTCCCTCTCCCTTTCTCTCTGAAATCAATAAAAATATATTTTAAAGATAATAAGTAATAAACTAGTCAGAATAATTGAATGTGTTTGAAATTATGAACTTGGAAGAAGATATTTTTCTAAGCCTTACCTTCCTACTGCCACGACCCTTTAATACAGTTCCTCATGTTGTGGTGACTCCCAACCATAATATTATTTTCGTTGCTACTTCATAACTGTAATGTTGCTACTGTTATGAATCGTAATGTGAATATCTGATATGCTATATGTGTTTTCCGATGGTTGGGACCCGCAGGTTGAGAACCACTGTAGGTCTCTCACATTTCTGTTCATCTGGCTGCCTTTGTTCTTTAGTATCGTTGGAAAGATGTTCGCACAGTGAGTGGCCTGGGGAGGCAGTGATGGTCTGCCCCTCCTGCGCAAGAAGTAGGATGCTTACTGACTGATATAATAAAGCTGTTGTGTCTGTGAACTGGTCTATAGAGAGGCCCACATCACGAGAAACCAAAAGTGACCACTGTGGGAAACTGTTTATTGCCTTCACTATCTGATAAGCATAGATAGAGCACTCCCCGAAACCCCCCGAAGGCTGGGTGCCTTTGAAGGCCTAGCAAAGCCCGGAGCTAGGCGCCACCTCTGTTTGTCCAGACAGTGGTAGCTGAAACTACTCCCCCATTTATTATTATGTAAATCCTTGCTGATGGGCTAGTCTGCCTGTTGCAGGGGGTCACCTGCCTAGGGCTATGCTATGGGGGCATCCCAGATCAATAAAAGCTTGGTGAGGCCTGAGCACGAAGAGAAGAAGTCCTTAGGGACTTGCCGCCTGGTCCCCCAATATTGCAAAATTATCTCGTGTCTTTTTCTCTCATTTGCTGTGCGGCTCCTCTTTCAGATACCGAACCCTACTCCACGCGAGTCGTGGAAGGAAACACACTCAACAGACCACTAGTCAACACTCAACAAAAATCTAGGTCCCATCGTCTGAGAACCTGCAGGGGATCATGTCCTGTCAACACTACATGATGAGCCTGAAGCGGGTCCTGTCCCAATTGGGCTTTGAGACAAAAGCAACCCTGGGAGAAACCTTGACTCCGCCTCCTGAGAGGCCCTGAGCTGGAGGGCCCACTGAGCAGTGGATTCCTGACCTACAGATACTCTAAGGCGGTCAATGTTGCTAATTTAAGCTTCCAAATCCAGGGGTCATTTGTTATGCAGTAATAGATCATGAAAATATTCCCTACCTGAACTTCTGACCTTGGATGACGGATTGCAAGCAAAAGGTAGAGGAAACCTGGATCTCTGAGACATTGTTTAGAAAAAAGCTGCCTGACCAGAAATATCTGGTTTGGGCTTTTACATGACTGAGAATTTATTTGCTAAGTCACTGACATTTTTGGGTGGATAAATAGAGCAGCTAAAATTACTTGCCTTAATAAGACCATCTACTTTCCTTTAAGGTGTTTTGTTATTTACTTGGCATATTCCTGACCCAACAGTGTGCTGTGCAGATTTCCCTCATTTTTCAAAATGATTAATTTTAATTGTTTCAATTTTTCTCTTCTAATGACTTAAAAGTTATATACTCTACCTCTATTTTTTTTTTCTAGTGCTTGCCATAGCATTTAAATGTGTGACTGTAATGTGTCATTGGATAAGCAGGACTCATAAGTTGTAATCAGAAAGCAACTTCTATTTGTTTCCTACTACTCATTGAATGTGATTTAATGAGGAAAGTTCACTCCTGCCCCTAGATAAAAATACAGGCAATGCATGGCTTATCTGATAATTCGTAGGGAACACAATGTCTTATAATAACTTTATGCTAAAAGGAAACACATTTTTCAAAAAATAAGAAAATCTTGGCATGTGTACTTTTACCAAATTCCTCAAGTATTTCTAGTCCACCCAGAGTAAGAGAACCACATAAAACATAATCTTGATTTAGAAATTAGAATGTCCAATCCAACATGCTAGTTTCCATATTAGTCAACCTTTAAGGAGAAGGCTCCTCCCCCTCACCTCTGAGATGGGCTGCCCTCTGCTGGAGGAGTCTGGTACTTACTTTCTCTTCAGGAGCCTTGTGTCCATCCCTGCCTCTTCTTGACAAGTTTCTAACCCACCTAGTGTCAAAGCAAGAGAAGGGAAGATGAAAAGGAGAGCAGGACAGTTCTTGTTTGACTGCCAAGCTTAAAATTTTATATGTAGATTTTGCCAACAAAATATTTATCAGTATAGTTCTCTTCTACCCGAAGAATATAAAATCTTTAGAATATTTTAGTTTTATTATACAGTAACTAGAAGCCGGTGCATGAAATTTGTGCACTGGGGGGGGGGAAGGCGGGGGTCTCTCAGCACGGCCTGCGTCCTTCCGCAGTCCGGGGCTCTCACTGTCTGGGACCCCTCACTCCTTACCACTCCCCTGCAGCGGAGGTGAAAGAGTCTCCCATCCTTGCCACTGCACTCGCCAGCCATGAGACTGGCTTCTGGATGAGCGGCGCTCCCCCTGTGGGAGCGCACTGACCACCAGGGGGCAGCTCCTGCATTAAGCATCTGTCCCCTGGTGGTCAGTGCACATCATAGCGACTGGTCATTCCACCAGTCATTCCACCGTTTGCTCAATTTGCATATTAGGGTTTAATTATATAGGATAAACCATACATGTTATTATTGTCTACAGCTTTAGCTTATCTTTATTTCTAATCTTACCAAATTGGTGATGGTCATTATCATTGTACACAGTCAAGGTTCACTCACGTTTCCCAACTGTTTTGTTCAGTATTACTATTAGCTTACTGAGGTTTTACTCACATGTTTCCCAGTTGTTTTTATTTAATGATACTAGTTGCACTTTATTGCCCTTAAGAAGTCTTGTGTTCCTTTCCAACATTACTACCTCCCTCTTCCCTCCATGTAACCACTATCCTATATCCCAATAGGAGAGATCACCTTTGCCTATTTCTCCCTCACTCTTGAAAGAGCTTTCCACTGGCTGTAGACTTAGACTGTAATTATTTTCTCCCTGTCTCTGGAATATATAGTAGACCCTGTACTGTGTACCTACCTAGGATCCACTTTTGCATTCTCTTGGTGAGAGAATAGTAAAGTCAAATAGGCCACCTAAGTATCTCCGTTCTCAGACTTCATTGCTACAAGGGTTGGTCATTAACACAATTCTTGCTAAACAGATGTAAGTGAAACTCTACTGGCCATTTCTGCAAAAGGTTTTACTTTCATGACAAAAGAAGACAGACATTGCTACCCAAAATCCCACATTTCTTCTCACCTTGGATGTGTATGTGACTTTTTCAGCTACAGCAGCCATCTTGTGACTTTGAAATTACAAGCATGAGGAAGCAACAGAATTTCAGAGATGCCAGCTCTGACATTGTTGAGCCATATAATTAGTGACAGCAACCACTAATCTGATTTTATATTTAAAAATGTTGTATTTTAAACAATGTTATATATGACACAACATGTATGTTCATTTCTTTTCACCTTTGGACTCACTCTTCTCTTTCTGCTCTTCTCTGCCTAGCATGCTCCATGTCAGCCATTCTTTAAGTCCCAGTTCAACTTTACTTCTTTTGTGAATACTGCCTGATTCTCAGGCAAAACAACTCATTCTAGCAACAATTTATTCATGTTTTATTAGCATTTATCACATTATATTATAACATTGTGTCTGTCACTCTCAACAGACCGTTTGCTCTTCAAGAACAGGTGTCCTAGTTTCTTTACCTACAGGACTCCCCTGTTATCCACAGTTTCACTTCCTGTGGTTTCAGTTTCCTGTGGTCAGCTGCAGTCTGAAAGTATTAGATGGAAAATTCCAGAAACAAACAAATTGTAAGTTCAATCTGCACCCCATTCTGAGTAGAATGATGAAATCTCATGTGGTCACACCACGGACGTGACTCATCCCTTTGTCGTGTCTCCACACTGTAGGCTCTCCCCGCCTGTTAGATCCCCAGGAGCCATTGTCGTTACCAGATTGACCACTGCGGTATGACAGTGCTTATGTTTAAGTCACCCTTACTTTACTTAATAATGGCCCCAAATCGCTAGTAATCCCGGCAATTTGGACATGCCAAAGAGAATATATAAATTGCTTCCTTTAAGCTAAAGGTGAGTACAGCACAATAAAATACTTTAAGAGAGAAAGAACCACATTCCCAAAATTTTTATTGCAGTGCATTGTTATGTTTATTCCACTTTATTATGCTATCAGTATTACTCTCTTACTCTGCCGAACTTATAAATTAAACTTTATCATAAGTTTGTATGTGTAAGAAAAAGAGTATATATAGGGTTCAGTACTATCCACAGTTCCAGGCACCTACTGGGGGTCACCTTGGAACATATCCCCTGTGGAAAAGAGGGGAACCACTGTATATTCTAATATCAATAATTACTTATAATTGCTTGTTTGATGAATCAATCTATGCCTGATGGGGCTGGCTGCAATGTTTTAATACAAACTGTATAACTAAGATTTTCCCCTCTTTCTTCTTTTGCTGAGTATGTTTCATTCAGTGGCTCTTACTGACAAATGAACACAGAGCTCCTGCAAGTATTTTGCAGTTCAAATAATTCCTCCAGAAACCTCCCCAGGGGTGATGGGAGGAATGGTTGAGTATGTTCTTAATGAGCTTTCTGTTCCTAGAATATTGCACAGAATGTTATTGTTAATAACACTTATTTTAATTCTCTTCTGTCCTTAAAATGCTGATAGCGTAAATATCAAGTTTCCTACTAGAGAAGAAATACTATTTTAACATCTGTGAGTCTAGAAGAACGATTCCCATTATGCAGAGCAGAGTTGGAGAACTAACACAAAGACGATGTTAAAGAAGATTGTCTTGGAGCAAATTTTACCCCTTCAAAATGATTTCACTATTTTGCCATTGAGGTTGATCAAGCTGCAGAATATTTTTCTTTCTATTCTTTTTATGACTATGAGCTTTTTTAACTAGATATACTTTAACATTTGTTGATTTTACTTTCTTTTCTGGGACATTGTTTATGGTTTAAAAACATCTCTGTATTTAAAACAGAAAGCTTACTGTTAAAACCCAAAGACATCTTACTATATGGGATTCATAATTAAAGGATGAAGGTAAAACAGATGGAGAAGCAATTTAGTTAGACTAAAATAATTTAAACCTTGGCAGGTAAAACTGTATTTGGAAAATGATACCTCAATACTTCCTCACTAGAGTAAATTAAACCTATCATGATTTTAGATCGGACATAAACTATTTCAGTCCTTGCTAGGGAAATATTTTAGAGATGGCTAAATTCTCCTTGAGTTGTCATTCCTTGGGCTTTTATATATGTCTAAGCTATAAATCCTTTTTGCAGGGTATGTTTGGTTTACTAGTTATTCATGTGTATTCCTTTTTATTTTCTACCATCAAAAGTTATTTCCATTCTTCCATACAAATATCTCATTTCTTTCTTGTTCTACTCTAATTGTTCTTTGTTTATTGGATTTACTTTAAAAAAAAAAAAAAAGCTTCAAGTTTCTATTTTGTTTGCATTAAAATGGAAAGTTCCACATGAGATGTGCAAACTTAAGTTTCTAGAGAAATTTGGAGGCGACATAAATGAAAGAGTGGGCTGGTATAGACCCCTGGGGCATGAATTTGTGGGGACAGTTGGGTCAAAGAACACATACCCCATCAAAAGTGGGTAGCTGCTATTTAGCTCCTGCTAATTTTTAATAGATATTTTTCCAAGAAGGTTATACATCCAGATATTTCTGTGATACTTTTATTTTTAAAAATGTTGCCCTACGTGTAGGCACTGTCCATCAGTGTTAACACCACAAAGAGAGAGGTGATGGAAGAATATATCACTGCCTGTGAAGCAGTGCTGTAGATTTTAAAAAAGAAAAAAAATACATACATTGAATGTGAACACAATGTAACTTCCAGCTCCAACTCCCAATTTACAAGGAAACAGAGAACATAGGAACTTGCTAAACTACACCACAGGGATGCAATCAGCACAGTCCAGCCTGTAGGGAACTATAGGACCAACAACACAGTTTCTTCACACAAATAATTGCAAGGGAACAAAAGAGGTGGAGGGGGAATTTATAGACTAAACCATTTAAAAGATACATTAGCCAATTACAAGGTGTGAACCTACACAGATCCTGATTTTTTTTATTATAACTTATTTTTTAGCTACTCTTTGGATACTTGATATCAAGGAAATATTGTTGATTTTTAAAAATATGATAAGGCGAGGGGGAGAGATCAACCAAAGGACTTGTATGCATGCATATAAGCATAAGCGATGGATGTGGACAACAGGGGGTGAGGGTGAGGGCAGGATTGGAGGGATGAGAGGACATTGGGGGGGATAAGGACACATCTGTAATATCTTAATCAATAAAGGGGGGAAAACAAATAAATAAATATTAATTATTATTTGATCTATGTCAAACACAATCTTTAAGAATACATGCCCATTTTTAACAACAACAACAAATATGATAAGGTTATCTGGCCAGTGTGGCTCATGGGTTGAGCTTTAACCTATGAACAAGGAGATCACAGTACAATGGTTCAATTCCCAGTCAGGGCACATGTCCAGGTTGCAGGCTCAATCCCTAGTAGGAGGGGTACAGGAGGCAGCTGATTAATGATTCTCTCTCATCATTGATGTTTCTCTCTCTCCTTCTCCCTTCCTCTCTGAAATCAATAAAATATATTTTAAAAGTAAAATATTTTTAAATAAAAATATATTTTAAAAATATGATAAGGTTAATGTGGTTATATTAGAAAAGTGCCCTTATCTTTAGTGATACAAATAAAAATATTTATGGATGGAACTTCAGAAAAACATTCATATTTTAAAGAGCAAAATTCTGGGCAAACATCCTGTGTCGGTGAGCCACGCATGGAGGTGTGCTGACAGCATGAAATTTCTGCTCTGTAAAAATATATTCAAGTAATTTACAATTCCTCTTGTTTTTCATCATCAAAACCTAGAATATGTTAATCTTACTTAAGAGATATAAAGATATATAGGCCACAATTTTTACTTGGAGAATCTGATATATGTAAAAATTTAAACCTTAAAGAATAACACAACTTCGCCACCCTCTCACTTACTGTTTTAATGTTACACTCCACAAATGTATCTCTAATTGCTGGAGTGTTGGAATGTTTCCCCGGATTTTTAGTCTCATAACAGTTCATCTAATGCTTCCGAGTAATAACACATTTCAGTTTGTAAGCAGCTTAGGGATCACGTCCGCTGTGAAGTGTTATTTCTCAGCAAAGCATCCCCCCAGGTCTGCCAGCCAGCGCATGCGCCGTATTCACAGCACGCAATGCCATTAGCACATTGCACAAGGAGAACATTTGGGGACTGCTCATGCCCTCCTCCAGTCTCCCCGGGGATAGCTTATCATTGATGTGTTAGAAACACTGCATTCGGTCTGATTCCCGAACTCCTACTTGACGGAATTACACTGGAGAGATTCCGGAGATGCCGCTGCTGCAGACCCTCCTGAGCCCCATTGGACGAGAAGTGGCCACAGGACAGCAACTGGCACTTCCATCCCACGTGCTCAGTGAAGGCTGGTTCCCTCCCCGCCCCGCCCACGGCTTCCTGAAGCCCCTCCAGGGATAAGCAGAATGATCTAGTAGAGTGTGTCCCAGTCTGGGGATAGGGGTGAGGGCTGACATATGAAACTTACTGGGGGATCTTTCAGGATTTATGTAGATGAACCAGAATTCTGAGAGGTGGGAAGCCACATGAACTCTAGCAAAAACTCCCCAACTAATTCTAACATGTCATCTTGCTGGTGAGGCCCCTGCTCATGGCCTCCTGGGCCCCCCGTGGCCTTGCGGAGAACCATGCTCTAACAAAAGGCATCTCAGGATCTTAAATGAGAGAATGTGCAAAGGATGCTGCTATTCTGGTCTACCTTAGGAAATCTAGCAATCTGTAAGTTTCTTCAGCATGTCAAACTTAAAACTAAATCTTAAAATCCCAAGAATTATACTCCATTGGCCTCTACTAAGCAGGACTCCTATTTTATGCCACAAATGTTAAAACAATCTTATTGTTGTTGTTTTCGCAAAAGAATTATGTTTATGTCTAACATGGTTGTGATTATTAGCAAAATAAATGAAAATAAAATACTTCCAGTCAGTTCAAGGAATACTTTCCTAAAAAAACATTGTAGTTACAGTTCAGGAGTGAAATCCCTCACCCAGAAACAGAGCAAAAGGGAAGAAAAGATTATTTATCTATTACTAACTAGAAAGATAAGTCATAGAATAAGGAATAAGAAACTAGAAATTGGTGTAAGCAAAGAAATGGGCTTTACATGTAGCTGGTAAGAGGCCACAATCCTATATAATAAAGAGCTAACGTGCTAATTAGGCCGAACAGCAGAACGACCATCCGGACAGCCTTCCAGACAAAGCTGGGACTGCCAGGGCTGAGGCAACTGGGACTGCAATGGCAGAGACAGCCAGGGCTGTGAGGGTTGGGCCCCTTGCACAAGTTTTGTGCATCGGGCCTCTAGTTTGATATATGGAAATACCTTGGAAATGAGGTGGAAGGAAGCAAATGACCGCTCATGGACAATCAATCAAATTCAAATGTCCCGGCTTAATCCTGCCTTCTATCTGACACTTCTAAGGTCCCTGGATATCTGCTTACACACAGTTCTTGTACTTGCGACACCTTTTGTTGGAAATATCCTGAGGGAGTTACATAACTTCCTCCGCACTTTTTTCCTGTAAGATTGGGCTTTTGTGAGTGTGATGTGGGACATATATTAACATATTTTGGCTTTCTTCTTGGAGGCTGATGGTCAAGATATGAAAACATAGATTCTTCTCCGAATTCCTGTAAAACCTGTGGGAAACTGTTTATTGCCTTCACTATCTGATAAGCGTAGACAAAGAACCCCCAGAAGGCTGGGTGCCTTTGAAGCCCTAGCAAAGGTCGAGCTAGGCACCACCTCTGTTTGTCC
Source organism: Myotis myotis (assembly GCF_014108235.1). Classification (NCBI taxonomy): domain Eukaryota; kingdom Metazoa; phylum Chordata; class Mammalia; order Chiroptera; family Vespertilionidae; genus Myotis; species Myotis myotis. The sequence goes on along the minus strand of NW_023416335.1, from coordinate 11,593,260 downwards.
AGACAGTGGTAGCTGAAACTACTCCCCCATTTATTATTATGTAAATCCTTGCTGATGGGCTAGTCTGCCTGTTGCCAGGGGTCACCTGCCTAAGGGCTATGCTATGGGTGCATCCCAGATCAATAAAAGCTTGGTGAGGCCTGAGCACAGAGGAAGTCCTTCAGGACTTGCCGCCTGGTCCCCCAATATTGCAAAATTATCTCGTGTCTCTTTCTCTCATTTGTTGTGCAGCTCCTCTTTCAGATACCGAACCCTACTCCACACAGAACGTGGAGGGAGTCTTACTCGACAAAAACCTATTTTTGGGTTTCCCTGCACACTCCACCCATCCCTTCTCTACAAGCTGTCCCTTTTGTTGGTCAAGGGGCCTCAGTGACCACAGGCTGGCGGCGCTTCACCCTGGCTGTGCGTGAGGGGCATGAGGGCTTCCAGGGAAGCCTGAGTTCGCCCAGTTTGCTGGCAGAAGGCCGACCGCGCTGTGTAATTTGTTACAGGTGTGCACCCACGTTGGAGCTGAGGAATGAACAGGGACCAAGCAATTCCTTATTGCTATAACAATACATTTTAACATCCTAGCCTAGTTTATTCATTGTATGGATTGTTTCTAAAGCAACGAGTGTTAAACTAAGGGGATTACTTTTTAAATATCAGCAACTGCTATTGTGCTCTGTAGTAAAAGAAAAAGGAAAACCCTCTCTACAAATAAACATTCCACTGAGGATCATAGACCCACACAGAGCATAAATCTCTGGTTAAACCTCCAAGGTGAGAGAGATGCAATCTCTTTATATTTCTCTACCTTCTCAATTTCTAGTATGTGCCTCTGCCCACTGTGTAAGGTGGCAATTTGGGGTCCCCACTTCCTTTGCCTGGATTTCTGTCTGAGGTCCCGTTTCCAAGTCTTTGGCACTGAGAGGACTTGATCCCAGTTACCCATCCTCTGGACATGTGGGCAGCCACTTGTACCACAGGCATCACAACTGGTCCCCAGCTGTCACTGTGTCACCTCTCCTTCCTGTCAGAAAGCTCCTTATTGTCCTCTACTCAGCAAGGGACTAATCTGCTATTTCTGCACCATACTGAGTTACATAATTGTCTAAGTAGCATCCTTAGTAGCTTCTTCTATTCCCTCATCACCCTCCATGCAGGGGGCAATTCTGGAGCTCCCAAGCCAGGTTGCACCACATGAACTTCTGTGACTATCTCTGGTTCATCTGACTAAATATAATCCACAAACCTTTCCTTGGGAACCTTGTCTCTCTAGGGCTCTACCAAGGAGGCGGGCACAGCTTACTCTTCTGAGTAGACTAGAAACATAGCTTCCCTCTACATGCACTTCTTCTTTTTTCAGCTTTTCTTCTTCCTCCACCTTCTTTTCATCAACGTTATTGTGATATATTTGTGAACAATAAAATGCACTGTAAGGAATCAGTCCAATGAGTTTTGACAAATGGCCATCCCCAGGTAATTGTCACCACATTCAAGCTACAGGACATTTCCATCACCCTCCCTCATGCCCTGGGCAATTGCAACTTCTCTGATTCCCTAAACCAGGCAACCACAGGTCTGCTTTCATTACTATAGATTCATTGCACCTATTCCAGAATTTCTTATAAACAGAATCTTTTACTTCTTTCATTTTCACAAGGATTTTGAAATTTCCCCATATTGGTTAGGGTAACCGTATTTCATTCCTTTTTATGGCTAGTAATGTTCTATTGTATGAATATATCAGTTCGCTTATCCATTCATCTGATAATGAACAAATGCATTGTTTTCAGTTTAGGAGGATTACTACTAACGCATTCATGTACAAATATTGTTTGGATATAAGTTTTCATGTTCCTATGTTAATTACCTAGGCATGAATGTGCAAGGTTGAGTGATCAGACTTTGATTAACTTTATAGGAAAACGTCAAATTGTTTCTCAAAGTGGTTGTATCATTTCACATTCCCGCCAGCAAGGTCTGAGAATTCTAGTTCCTCCACATCCTTGTCAACACTTGGTATTGCTAGGCTTTTTAGTTTTAGCCATTCCAATGGCATAATAGTTTACTATTTCCCTGATGAAAAACAAAAATGAGCATCCCTATATATGGTTATTAACCATTTATATGTTTTCCTTGGTTCAATGTCTGTTCATTTTTGCCAATTTTGTAAATAGATTTTGGTTTTCTTATTCAGTTATAAGAGTTCTTTACATATAATAGATACAAATATGAAATACATGTTAGATACATATATTTTAAATATTTTTCCATCCATAATTTGCTTTTTTATGTATTAATGGTATATCTCAAAGAACAAAAATTTTTAATATTGATAAAGTCAAAACAGTAAAATATATATTAGTGTGCTAAATGCTCTGAGAAACCTTATGGTAAAGGTATCTCTTTCATTTTGTTTAGGTGTTTCCCAAAAGAATTTGACTATGGAGACTTTTTGCTTACCCATTAATATCTTATTTAATTCAGGTTCTGTGGAACACATAATTTATGAAATAGTGACATGTCAAGATGATATTGAGGTCCACCCTAGCCTGACTCCTCCTTGGATGGGAGGGTGTAGATCACATGATGGACAATGTCCGCATTGGAAGATGTCTCAGAACCCTGGGTTCTCTTGGTCAGCAGGGGAAGTGAGGTGGTAGAACTTGTTCTGAGGGTTATTTAACGATTGATTGATTGATTGAGGTATTACATATGTGTCCTTATCCTCTTGTTGCACCCCCCCCATCCCACTCACGTTCATGCCCTCACCCCCCAGGTGTCTGTGTCCATTGGTTAGGCTAATATGCATGCATACAAGTCCTTTGGTTGATCTCTTACCATCGTCCTCCCATCCTCCCCTGCCTTCCCTCTGAGGTTTGACGGTCTGTTTGATACTTCTGTGTCTCTGGATCTACTTTTGTTCATCAGTTTGTGTTGTTCATTATACTCCACAAATGAGTGAGATCATGTGATATTTATCTTTCTCTGACTGGCTTATTTCGCTTAGCATAATGCTCTCCAGTTTACAATTTATTTTTGCCTGGAATCTGGTTTGGCTCTTCCAGTCACTCCATCCTTGAGAGGGGTGGGTCAATTACCCTACTGTCGGTAAAAATAAATGCTAATGACTTCCACGGTGGAACTGCTAATGCCTGATAACACAGAGTTAAGGGGAGTCTCCTAAGGGCATTAGAAACAACCCAAAGCCTTTCCTCCTGATCCTTTAATGCACAGAGGAACAAGAGCCTGGAAACCTACTGTTGAGATAAATGAATAGATGGACATGCTTATCTTGTCAAAGTGAGGTCTTAACATTGGGACACGTATTCCATGAAATAAAAATAGTTTTTAAAGATTTGAAAAATATGCTAGAACTGTCAGCATTTAATAAGCCCAAGGTGACAGCAAGATTTATGTAGAAATCATTTTGACTTCTGCTTATAAGAAGCTTGTCTGTGGCGTGACAAGGCTATTTTTGGCAAAAAATCAATGCAGAAAGATAAATAGATGAGTTAGGTCTCTAAAGGACTACCTTTTTTTTTTTTTTTTTTTTTTTTTTAATGAGGGTTAACTTTTGCTGCATCCACTGGCAGGACATTATTAGCAGAGCAAGGAAAGCGCTTACTACCAGGAGAAATGATCTGCAAAGGGTCTGGGTCCAGGGGAGAGGAGGAGATGGAGAGAATACGAATGGCTAGTGTCAATGTCATAAAAAAGGAATCACACACCTCCACTGTCTTCTTTCATGTTCGAGTGTTATCCTGCATATACCACGTATACCGCATATTCAGTTTTTACACAGCTAGACCTCCACATGTCACCTTGTCTGCACGCCAAGACTATGCTTCTTGTCTTCTCCACTAGAATTGAGTTTGGGCGTAATCAACATGTATTTTTTGTCTTATTGTCTTTATTATTTGTTAATATCTTGTCATTCTGTGTAACTTCATCTCCCTTGTAATCCCACTAAAGCAGCGGTTCTCAACCTGTGGGTCGTGACCCCTTTGGCGGTCGAACGACCCTTTCACAGGGGTCACCTAAGACCATCCTGCATATCAGATATTTACATTACGATTCATAACAGTAGCAACATTACAGTTATGAAGTAGCAACGAAAATAATTTTATGGTTGGGTCACAACATGAGGGACTGTATTTAAAGGGCCAGAAGGTTGGGAACCACTGCACTAAAGCCATGCACGGCATTGTGTTGGAGGGATGGTAAATGTCTTCAACTCTAGACATTTCCCCAGAGGGAGAGCACACATGCTTACTTAAGCTCCACACCAATGCAGAAAGGTAAACATTAGAATATCACTTTTACCACTGAGCAAATGTAGGATTAGAGGGGTTAAATGTTTTTCCAAAGATCACAGCGTTAGTGGTAGAATTGGGATTTGACTCCACCTCTGACTGCCAACTTATGTCCCTGCTTTGTATCTATTTCCCTGCATAAAGGTGATTTTTATTTTTGGTCGAGGTTAGGAGCTTTTATGAAAAATAAAGGTTACAACACATATATTCCTGACCTCATTTTCTTTCTATGTGTAGCAACCAGAAGCATATTGATGGAGCCTTAAGAATGTGTCGTAGGCTGCCTCTCCTCTGGGAAAAATACTTATGGGGCATTTTCTGGTAAAAACCAGAGGCAACGTGCAGAACAGAAATGCAGCCTTTCCAAAGCCCGTGGCAAAGCCCAGATCCCCTGATACCTCAGGGGGTTAACAGAGGTCTTATTGTACAGCAGATCTAAAATATTCATGACATTCTGAGAGACTGTCCTTAATGAAGGGGTGGCACAGGTTTACCCCAAGTTTCTTCACTTACAACTCAGAGAGCATAAAAGAGAGAAGCAAACATTTTCAGGTTTTGTCAGCATGCATACTTTAAAAGGGAAACGTATCTTGATTATTTTTTTTCTGTTTTGGAGACACTTATTTGGTTCCCTAAGCAGCAAATTAAAAATCTCACATAAAATGCACACAGACCTAAGGCTAAGATGCATCAAAACCGTTCCCGCAAAAATCCCTCCTCCATTCAGCAGCTGCACAAGGTGTCTCCTGCAACTTTTATATTTTGAAAATTTCCTCATATATCATACATACATCTGCAACCCCAGCTCCCAAGGAAGCAATGTTGAAATTCTTCTGAAAATACTCTCAAAGGAAGCTTTTGAAGATGAAAATGAAAAAGTTGTTTTGATATTACAGCTGAGAGTCAGCAGTATATCAACTTATGACTGTAGGTCATTCAAGAGACACGGGGACAAACGGGTAGATACCATTTACACACACGATCTGGGAGGGGCTGTGTGACCTGGAATAGGAACAGCTCAGAAAATGTCTGGGAACACCACATGGGCACACCTTATCTGTGATAAAAGGGCCCTTTAACATAGTGCAAACCTCTTATTTTTCAGAGAGGGGGCAGTGGCTCACAGGGATTACATTTATTTGACCTTGGCTCATACAACGAATTAATGACTCTATGTCACTTCATTCCAGTTTCTCACTGAGTGACTATCCAGCATCTTAAAGAATTACAGAGCGCAACTCATTTTCCTCCCCTGGTTGAGCAGCAGCGGACAGTGTTTATAGATGAATAATTTCTAACATTGAATGAAATGCATTTGCATTCCTTTCTCTCCTCATGTGAACATACAGTGAAAAGGTGGCCACCGGCAAGCCAGAAGAGAATCTTCCCCAGGAGCCAAATCTGCCTGCACCTTGATCTTGGACTCCCCTGCCTCCAGAACTGTGAGAAATAAATGCCTGCTGTTTAAGGCATATAGCCTATGGTATTTTTTATGCCAACCAGAGCTGACTAATACACTGCCCAAAAAAAAACTACCACACTCTTAGCAGCTTAGACAAATTATTACCTTACAGTTCCGTAGATCAGAAATACAGTATAGGTCTTTTCAAGCTAAAATCAAATGTGTCAGCAGGATGTGTGCCTATTTGGAGGTTCTAGGGGAAGGTTCATTTCCTTGCTCATTTGGGTGATTGGCAGAATTCAGTTCCTTATGGTTGTAGGACTGAGGGCACCCTTTCTCAGCTGGCTATGAGCAGAGGCCTGTTTTCAGCTTCTGAAGGCCTCCCACATTTTTTGTTCCCATCTTCCACAAAAATAGGTTGAGTCCCTCTCATGCTTGAAATCTTTCCTCCTTCCTTTTCTGCCACACTTCCCAGTTGCATTCAAGAGTCTCTGCTTTTAAGGGTTCATTAGTTGGGCTCACCCAGATAATCCAGGATAATCCCCACTGTTTCAAAGTCCATACTTGTAACCACATCTGCAAAATCTCTTTGCCATGTAAAATAACGTGTTCACAGGTTCTGAGAATTAGAGCATGGGTATCTTTGAAGACATTATTGTGCCTATTATAGTGTCCCAACAGGTTGCTTTTGAGAATGACAGAGAGTGCTGTTGATAATTATGCCATGATAACAGGAATAACCTAGGACACAGGGCACCAAGTTTATCACACTAAGAATTAAAAGAAGGATCCAAAATAAGGTGTGTGTATATGTGTACGCACATGTGTATATGTGTACGCGCGTGTGTGTACTTGTGTGTGTGTGTATGTGTGTAGGGGGGTACTTGTAACTTCAGTTACAAGTGAATTGAGCTGTATTATCAGAATATTATCTAATGAAGTGAGTTAAATGAATATTTGACTTCTGTGGGCCAGAGTATGGGGTGTGGGGTGTTAAAAAGATGAGTAGGGACATAGTTATGCCTTCAAGAAGCTTCCAGGTAATTTTCCATAGATATATTTATGAATGTTCACTCTGACTCCCAAACATGGTCTAGGTCAGCCGTGGGCAAACTATGGCCCGCGGGCCGGATCCGGCCCGTTTGAAATGAATAAAACTAAAAAAAAAAAAAGACCGTACCCTTTTATGTATTGATGTTTACTTTGAATTTATATTAGTTCACACAAACAGTCCATCCATGCTTTTGTTCCGGCCCTCTGGTCCAGTTTAAGAACCCATTGTGGCCCTCGAGTCAAAAAGTTTGCCCACCCCTGGTAGGTCCATATGAGTTACTGGGGACAAATGAGCATTTGGTTGCAATAAAAGAACATTGATCTTAGACAAAGAATAAGTTCTCCTTTGACCATGAAGGGCCACGAAGTACAGGATGAGGAGAAACTCTTCTTTAACCCTACAGGCTGGCAAGCCAGGACCACTGGGTACAACTAAAGAGAAGATAAAATGAATGTCCTATTTAGAACATTCCTTTAATTAAGAAGTAGACTACTGGGGACTCAGCTTTAATTAACCACAGAGTATCACATTAACCTTTTCTTATGTTGTTATAAAGTTGAAGCTCTACTCCCCTAGGTGGAATTTCTTCAAATGCATTCTGCTATCTTTAGGCATATGCAGATTGAAAAAGAAATTAAATACAAAGATACTGTTTCCATTAAAAGGTAATTATGAAACTCAAATTATGCATGTATTCATACATGATTGCATAATGATTTAAAATGAAGCAATTACTTTGAGGCATTCACCAGCCCTAATTAGTAATGCTTGCATATTTTATAAGAATTAATGTTTTATATTTATTTACATTTGAATCATCATACTGTAAGATGAGACTTTTTGGCTTGGGAATCTAAATGTTATTATTTATCATAATCTTACTTGTATAAGAATGTCTATGAATCTGAGTTGCATATGTACTATTTTAATATGCATTATTTGAAATATTATTTTTATAAACTTACAAAGTTTATATTAAACTTTGGTGTTATTTTAGACAAACATGTTTAGAAATGTTTATGGTTAAGAGGTGTATATAAAATACTTCAATACATGACAATGCACTTTCACACTCATCACTAAACAGAAAACTGAACATTGTGAATACTTTGAAATATTTGTATTCTAAGAAAATAAAATAGTGCTGACTTATATTTTGAAATACCATTTTGAATATACATTATTTTGGGTAGAGACGTAAAATTTAATTTCCTTAATTGTGACATAGAAGTCACACGAAAGTGGCTAATTCTAAATTTTAAACAGAACAATGAAATGAACCAATTTCATTACAGGAAAAATATGATTCACAGAAAGAAAAGTTGATCCTTGGAGAATGTAAAAACAAAGGCATTGAGCATAAATGTATAGATCCACCTGACAATGATGTTATTGATATCCATGAACATAACTTTTTAGAATAAGCTTATAATCAAGAGAAGGAACACTATGTCAAACAATTTTCACTATCATGGAAAGTCCCTCTATTAATTCATGCAATATGATAGTGGAATTCTAGACCTAAATATATCTATTATAAATAAATTCATCATATAATAAAAAGACAGCATTCACTTTACAGAGAAAATACAAACGTTGCATTCTATCACCATTTTCTAACATAAGCACATAAATCAATATTCTCATGATTTTTTTTAGATTGTTAAAAAAGTTTCAATAAACACATTTACCACAAATTACATATTTACCAAAGAATCTGTTTATGTATGATGCACTCGTGGGTGGAGGGGGGTCCCTCAGCCTGGTCTGTGCCCTCTTGCAGTCTGGGACTCCTCAGGGGATGACCACCTGCTGGCTTAGGCCTGCTCCCTGGGGTATGGGGCTTAAGCTGGCAGTTAGACATCCCTCTGGCAGCCCAGGAGCCCTCGGAGGATGTCCACTTGCCAGTGGGGAGCATGCCTAAGCTGTAGTCGGACATCCATAGCGCTGCTGAGGAGGCAGGAGAGGCTCCCACCACCACCGCTGTACTGGCAGCTGTCAGCCTGACTTGTGGCTGAGCAGAGCTCCCCCTGTAGGAGCACGCTGACCACCAGGGGGCAGCTCCTACATTGAGCGTCTTCCCCCTGGTGGTCAGTGTGGGTCATAGTGACCAGTCATTCCTAGTCGTTCTGCGTTCTGCTGTTAGGGTCAATTTGCATATTACCCTTTTATTATATAGAATAGAGGCCTGGTGCATGGGTGGGGGCCAGCTGGTTTGCCCTGAAGGGTGTCCCAGATCAGGGTGTGGTTCCCGCTGGGGTGCCTGGCCAGCCTGGGTGAGTGGCTGATGGCTGTTTTCAGGCTGGCCACACCCCCTTCAGGGTGGGGGGTTCTGCTGGGGTGCCTGGCCAGTCTGGGTGAGGGGCTGATGGTTGTTTTCAGGCTGGCCAAGCCCCCCAAGTGGGGACCCTCACCCCATGAGGGTGTGGCCATCCTGAGTGAGGGGCTGATGGCTGTTTGCAGGCTGGCCACGGCCCACAGCCACCCAAGCTCCCAGTCGAGGCTGGCTGGAAGCAGGTATCTGGGATTTATTTATCTTCTATAATTGAAACTTTGTTGCCTTGAGCGGAGGCCACAGCCGGCCAGGGCAGGCGAAGCTTGGCTTCCTCCATCACTGGGGCAACCAAGCCTCCTGCTTGCTCCAGCTCTGTGGCTGCCAGCCGCCATCTTGGTTGGGTTAATTTGCATATAGTTGCTCTGATTGGGTGGTGGGCGTGGCTTGTGGCATGGCAGAGGTGAGGTCAATTTGCATGTTTCTCTTTTATTAGATTAGATGCAATTGTGAAGAAGTTAGTTTTGTTCATGTGGCATATTAAGCAACACAAATAAAGTGTATTTGGAAGGAATTTGAATGTGGCATGTAACAGGATGGGAACTAAATATGATGCCGGGCAGCAGTGGAGGGAGCATGGATGCTGGGAACAGCATGGAGAGAGAAGATAAATGACATTGGCTGATACTACTACATTGGGAAAGTCTGGATCAACCATGAGTTTTCAGAGCAAGGTTCTGATAGAAAAAAATATTCAAGGTATAGTTTCAATTTTAAAAATTGAGAAGACAGCCTTTTAGTGTTGTTGAGCAGAGACAAATATGGATAAGACATAATCTGTCCCAATTATGGGGTAAGAAAGAGCTTTCTAAACATGATTATACTACAACACAAGTGATACACAACACAAGGTCATACCCATTATGGTATGGAACGAATGGATAACTGAGCATGCATAGAAGCATGACTTCAGAGAGATGGCAACTCAAGGTTTAAACAGTAATTGAAAGAGTTCATCAAGTGTAGAAGAAGGACAAAAATACTACAGGCAGAGAGAAAACACTGACTATAAGCACAGAAGCCCATAGGTGTGTTCCGGAGCTTGGAAAAGGACAGTCAGATGCACAGCGGGACCCAGTCATAAAGGGCCTGGCCAGTCAAGCTCATGCTTTGGACTTTCTTATGTGGTGATGTAAAAGCATAAAGGGTGTTTTTGCAGGACATGTGCACATCAGCAGGTTCAGGATGGACTATAGAGAGAAGGGGTTTAAAAAAGGGCTGGCCTGTTAGAAGGATTCTGCAATGGTCAACAGAGAGCTAATGTAGCTGGAAGAGTAAGAAGAAAAAGGCTGGAGAAAAAGGTTCAAGATATAATTGGAGGTATGATGTTGCAAACAGAAATAGGCATATGTGAACAGCAGCAAGTCTGAAGATGAGTTGGAAAAGAGATCAGTCCTGAGTTTGACTTCAGTCAAGTTGCATTTGAATTGCCCATGGGACTTTCCATTCAGTGTACTCAGCAGGCAATTGAATAGCTGAATCTCGTGCTCGGAAGAGAGGTCAGGTAAGAGATACAGGTTTGGACATGTGGTCATTGAATCTATGAGATGGGATATGACTACCCAGAGAAAGCCTATACAACAAGAGGTGACCTCTGATGTTTAAAGAGTGAATATAGTATATATTCCCTATCCAAGGACATGCTTATTGATTTTAGAGAAAGGAGGGGGGGAGAGAGAGAAACAGAGAGAGAGAGAGAGAGAGAGAGAGAGAGAGAGAGAGAGAGAGAGAGAGAGAGAGAGAGGCAGAGAGAGGCAACCTTTCAGTGTACAGGACAATGCTCCAACCAGCTGAGCCTCACCAGCCAGGGTGACCTCCAATATTTAAAGGATGAGTCAGTGACGAGCTGTAAAAGTTAGAAATAGGTTACCAGAAAAGGAAGGAGAGTCAGGGTTGGGTAATGCATCTTGTCTGTGATAATTCTTGCAATCTGTGAGCCACAGGTGTAGCCCATTTCAGCATCAAAGCACAGTCAGGAATAACATCAGCATGTTAATGCAGTCTTTCCTTCATAATTGCGCATGATTTCATTAGTTATTGTTTGGGGCTCAGCTGTCATTTTCCTTTTAAGAATGGAGTTGTTGATTCACATTAAAAAGCATGAAGACGTGGGTCTCTCATCTGTTGTGACATCTCTGCTCCAGTATTCAGGTTGTACTGCAGCAATTTTATGAAGTCATCCCACAGTGCTTTTGCTCAGAACTGCAGTCACAACCCTACCTATCTATTGGGTTATTTTGATGTAACAGAGACAATGAGATGGGTCAGATACTTCACAATTCCTTTGTTTCCAAGCACATATTTTCTTCTGGTCCTTGTCAGTACTAGCAGGAATGGTTTAAAAAAGACATTGATGAAAGCTGTGGTGTTAGTTCTCTGCTGTTTATAATGACTGAACTTACATTATTACACAAGCAGGCACTGTGTGTGCTGTACTCAGACTCCCTCCTTTATCTTCCTGTTTTCCTCATACCCGAGGCATCCCACATTTATACTTTGCTTTCTTGGAACACTGTCATCCAAAAACACTATCTTTCAACAAGTAAACATTTTTGTCCAGTCATATTTAGTTTGCTAAACTAACATTTTAATTATTCCTTTATTACTTTCCTTTTTTTCTTATGCCATTTCCAAATATATCTTTTTCACCCTCAGTCCTGCTTTGTAAAAAAGCTCCACTTTCCTATTATGTTTACTACACAAGAACAAAGGGACAGAAATAAAAAGGAACATAAAGCAAACACCCATCACTCTGCTGGCACAGTCTTCAACAAACTTGGTAGAACTGGCAACTCTTTGCAGAACTCAGCATAAGTAATCTTAGAGAAATCTACAACCTTGGTCAATATTCATGCACACATCCAATGATGTCCATGCTTTAAGTAGAAATCTTCACTGAAGAATATCAGAGACATATGGAAAAGGCATGATGAGGTCACACATTTGCCAGGGTGATTTTGACCTCAAGGTTTGTTGGAGAACCTCCTCGGAGAATTCAGGGAACTTTTTGACTCTCCTAGCCAATATGTATGAAATAATCAAATGTGTTTTTGTAACTCTCTTTGGTCCCTTAATATGAAGGGTAATTAAAGCTTAGTTAATGGAACAAAGATAGAAACTAATTAGAATATTTAGCCTACATGCACAAGCAGACTGCCAATGGTTGGTTTTCTTTCGGGGAGAAGGAGTGAGAATGAGGGGGTGTGAGTGATGCTGATGCTAATGCATGGGGATGTGAGCTGTGTATAGAATTTTTGTCAGCCTGAACTTCTGGGTTTCCATTCACACTGAGTCTTTCTTGGAGAAGACTCAGGGAGGAAGTGTTTATGGACCTGGGACAGTCGGACGTCAGTGATAAAGGGCAGAGTCGCATTCTGATCTCTGAGAAGCATTCTGATCTCTGAGAAGCAGGCTCTGAGAGATTACATGCAGGATTTTATTAGAAGCTGCCCTTGCAGTTTTGATCAATATTCACTCACCAGCCCAATGATTTTATACTTTAAACAGAAAACCCCCAGTGAAGATGAATACGAGAGATGTAGAAAAGGCACAGTGGGACCACACATGTGCTGGGTGATTTGGGAAGGGAAGGAAGCAGGAGTGGGTAGAGGAGCAGCTGGGCTGTGATGCAGTCTCAGTGACCCCCTCACCCAACCCCATGGGGAGAACTGAACCAATTATTGAATGCAGACTGACCACAGGCTCCGAGGCATTTCCTGCGGAGGGATGAAAGCTGAGGGCTGGGTGCCGGCAGCACCCTCAGTAGCTGAGGAAATAAGTCCTTCCGTCCTGAAGGGGGATCTATGTCATATCACAGCATCCACTAGTCTATTCCTTTTACCCCTCAGATTCATTTCTTCATATCAGTTCTGGGAGCAGCTCCCCTAAGGGCCTCTTTTTGTGGGAAAGTTAGAAGAGAAAGGCTAGAAGGACAAAATACCAACCCAATGCTGCAGATGGGCTTAGAGAAGCAATGATCCCCACCATCTCTTTCCTACCAACTGCCCTAGATTCCTCACCTTCAGTGACCTCTACTTGTTGGCATCAGCCCTGGGCCTGTTTGGCCACTTTTTCTTCCTTCTGCTATAGGAGATGAGGGCTTCTTTATACACTACCAGAGAGGCCTTTTGGTTTTCACACTTGTTTTCTTTTCTTTTTTTAGTTTTTTTTTTTTTTTTAAAAAATAATAGGATAAAGTTTATTTAGAAAGTTGCAGAGGTAGTAATGGTGAGCCAGATGGGCTGTGTAGGCTCAGGAAACAAGTTACAGAAGCCAAAGAAAGGCCCTTGGAGCTTATGAGAGAGAAGGGCAAAAGTAACCCTCCTGGGGGTTGGGGAGGGAGAGCTGGGGGGAAGAGAAAGGTGGGGGTGTGCTCCTGAGAGGGAGAGCATGCCCACACTATTTTAATATTTCTTCCAAAGTATCAATTATGCTTAGCAATAGCCACCCTATTCTACTATACTTATAACTACTATACCCTGTATAGTCTCAAATGTATCTTACCTTCTAGTACATTCTCTTCCATTGCAATTCCACCCCAGCTCACCTCCTGTCAGAGTTATAATAACTGCCCTGTATCCCTGGTAGGAACTATCCGTGCTCTGTCTATCAACAGTGATGGGGTTCTCTCTGGCATTGCCACCTGGGTGGGATGATCCAACTCTCAAATTCTATCTTAGGGTGTTCTTTCTCAGACCAGCCCTGGCACCACCTACCTCAGGTGAGCGTCACTGTGAAGGAAATTATGGCTTGCAGTTGACTTTCTCAGTAGGTTATTGGGGAATGCTTTCTTGGCCAATACTCACAGCAGGGAAGGAGAGGAAGCTGAGTTGGGAAGAGGGAGATGTTGGCCTACAATGCAGTCTGGATAAAGGCTTCAGCAAAGCCCCGGGGAAGCTCTCAGTCTGGAATGGCCCCCATATCAACCAGTTATTGGATGGAGGCTGCCACAACATGGTTGTTCTCCTCGGATGTCATATAAACACATCAGATTGGGTGGCTTAAAGAAGAGAAATTTATTCTTTCACTGTTCTGGAGGCTAGAAGTCTAAAATCAAGATGTTGGCAGGTCTGATTTCTTATGAGGCCCCCCTGCTTGACACACAGATGGCTACCTTCTCACGATGACCTCACATGGTTCTTTCCTTTGTGCATTTGAATCCCTGGTCTCTCTACCTGTGTCCAAATTTCCTTTTTGTATAAGGACACCAGTCATATTGGAGTAGGGCCCAACCATATAACCTCACTTAATCTTAATTACCTTTTTAAAGGCCCTATCTCCTAATAAAGTCACACTGAGGTACTAGGGTAAGAGCGTCAACATATGAAGTTGGGGGAGGGAGGCGCAATTCAGCTCAGAACAGGCAATCTTTACCTGAATACTGTCTGTAAGTAGTACCCCCAGCACTTGAGCAATGCATTCTTTATTCCTGAAGGGGAATCTGGGAAGCACATCACAGCACCCACTGACTATGTTTAAATAATGATTTCCCCCACAAAATCATAGGTTGAAATTCCCAGCTGGATAATGTTAGGAGCCCAGGCCTTTGGGAGGAATTAGGTCATGAGGGTGGAGCTTTCAAGAATGAGATTTGGTCCTTATCAGAAGAGACAGGACAGAGCTTGCTTCTTTTCTGCCATGTGAGGATACAAGAAGATGGACATCTGCAAACAAGGAAGAGGGCCTTAGCCAGAACCAGACCATGCTGACACCAAGACCTTGGCCTTCCAGCCTCAGAGAAATAGATGTATGCTGTTAACATATTGTTTATTATAGGAGTCCAGGCAGTCTAAGACACTGACTCCTTCAAATTGCTCCATTTTACTTTCTCTTGTAGCCATCTACATAATCCAAATAATAATAATTTTACCCTGCCTAGAGTTCGCCTCCTATACTTCAATACCATGATGTTCCTTTCTCGCTCTATACGCTTTAGCATGATTCATTGCATTTGCTCAGTTTGGCTCCTGACCTCTCCTTAGACTGTGAATTTCATGAAGAGAGGAACCTTTTTTAGTCTGGTATTTGCTTTTTGATGTCCTCAATTAAAAAACTTTAATAGGGTTTCTGACACAGAATGGTACTCAAAATATGTATGAATTAATTTAATATAATGCAGGGCCATCTTTCTGCATATACATGTAATATGTCAACATTCCCAAAGTCAAGCCAAGCTATAACCAATTGTAGGTCCAATTAATAAGAAATAATAATTTAGTTCTTACTCAGGCACCTTTAGATAGGCCTGAGAGTGATATAACTTGAGACATCAACAACAAAATAATGTTTTCTGGCCCACATACAGGAGCCCTTAGGTGTGGATAAGATGACATCATTGGTGTTTAATTTATTTGGGTTCAGGCTTACTTTTTCCAAGATAAATTTGTAAAAGTCAAATATCATGGGAGAACTAAGGTATTATTAGTCCTTAATATTTTGAGAAAATTTTGAAAGATGATTTTTTCCAGATTACTCTCCAAAAGACAGCCATCTAAGAAGTAATGGCATGTAGAAAAGAGATGTTTTCATGTTAATGAAAAGGAAAAAATTCAGAATAGGATACTTTGGAGGTGTGTGTGTGCTAGATATGAATCTCACTCAACTATGGGAAAAGAATTTTGGGTGATCAAATCTGGGGCACAAGAAACCAAAAGGTATGAAAGAGGTATTAAAAAAAGGAGGGGGGGCTTTTAAAATAAACTTCAGCTGCTTCAGAATTTTGCCCTGGGCACTCATCATTATTTCTGAATTTTCAATCCTCATCCAATACCTTCATAAAATACCATCTTTTCTCCTTAAGAGGCAATGATACAGTATTTTAATTCAGGTCAGAAATGAAATATCAGTGTAAGCAAACGGGCATGTAATCAGAGAACACAGATGGTAAAGGTGGTGTGGATGATCCTTTTCAGTAGCCTCTGAACAATGTATCAGAGAATGTTATCCAGCGCTTAGGACTCAAGTTCATGGCAATGAATTGGGGTTGGGAGACTCTCAAAAATAAGCCAGCAAACAAATAGAACAAAGCCCAGTGCCCTTAGTTCACAGCACATGATTTATATTCTTGTTCTTTCATGATATCTTCCAAAAGGATGACTATTTTGGTCCATGATAGGATATATTTTACTGCCTACAGGCTCTATGAGTAAAAGAGAACTAGTTTCTAAAGCAAATAATCCAACATTTTTAAAAAATTTAATATACTAGTAGGTACACATTGCTTGCTACTAATTCTTAGAGGTGGTACAGTTTATTTTTGAAATTAATGGCTATGTAGTTTGATAGGATCATAAAGTAACATATTTTCTTACCCCATTACTACGTTTTCTATTAGGTCAGCTGAAACAGTTGTTTAAAGATAACAAAATGGTTTTTGACTATGCCCTAGCCTCCAAATTATATGTATTTCTTCATAGATGATACCCTCCTTCATTGTTTTCTATCAACTGTAAAATCAGCAATAGATTGAAATTTGTAGGCAAAATATATAAACCAATAATGCAAAGTGTGAATGCTATATTGAACCATGAATCATGATCTCATTTTTAAATGTTATGAAAAGTAAAATTCTTTTTTCTCTAAAAACTAAAGGTAGAGAGAGTCTGAAAAGTTCCGGTGATTCAACAGCCCAAATTCAGCAGGAAAAAAAAAAAAGTACTTTATTCTACCAGCCTTCCCCAGAGAAAGTAATAGAACTAGTAAGGAACAAGCCTAAGGCACCTTAACATACATTTCCTTCCCTTATGTCGTAAAATCACAGTCGGCCTCAATTACCTAGGAGCTGGTAGTTTCAGATTTTAAAAAACCCTGCGATGATTTCAGTATCTAAAACATATATGGACTTAGTGCTCTCATTAGAATCTTTGTTTTCTGTGAGAGCAAACTATTTTGGAATATTCTCAGCCTGAGTGATAATTATTACTTATGCTCATGACAGCTTTGGTTGGGGCATGGCTGGAGAATGAAGAGGTTAGAGAATAAACCTGAAACATGCATAAAGCAACACATGATGCATAAAGCAACACATCCCGCAGCGGCGATTGTTGTTTTTGTTTTTAAACCCATTACGTTTTTAAAGACACTACAACAATTAAATGAATGAGATGATCATAATTTTTGAGGGAGGGTTAGAAGTGCTGAAATGCAACTCTTCAGGTTTTCTTGTCTAAATAAATATAAATATTATAGAAAAGTAATTTAAAATCCTAATATTAACCCATCACATAATTTGCACCATGGTTTGTATTTTATTAGAGCATGCAAGCGAGCAAAGAGGACTGATTATCTCCCACATTTTCTTTATTTACTGAATTGAAAATCTTTTCTTAGTCCTTGCTTATTAGTTTGTTTATTTATTATTATTAAACACATTGGGGTGACATTGGTTAATATGATCATATAGGCTTCAGGTGTGGGTTTCCATGTTATAAGATCTGTATACTGCACTGTGAATTAAGTATATTTTGATATACCACATACTACTGTCTGTTGTCATTAGTACTGATTACTTGTTCTCAAAAAATTAAGTCAAAGATGGTATGTTTTTAAAGTTTACTTGTCATGGAGTCTGTGCTTTTCCTGCTCTCACACTAATTCTCAGAGAAAATAAAGCCACTCACAACTGTTGTTTCGGCTTAATGTGGGCACAGTCAACGTCATGCTGTAAGTCAGATGTTATTGCCTCTGCCAGGCTACTCTGAAAAATATGTCTTTGGCAGTAAATTCAAAGAATCATAAGAAAAATATGAGGACACCTAGGTTATGACTTCGCATTCAGATTGTACAATAAAATACCTGTCCCTTCATTTTTGAACATGTTATGAAAAGAGGGCATTTCATTATAGGCTCTTGACAGGGATAACTTAAATAGCACTTGATTCCATGGGACTGATGTCTATAGGACATTGCATGGTGACTAGAACGTTTTGTGTGTGTGTGTGTGTGTGTGTGTGTGTGTGTGTGTGTGTGTGTGTGTTGCAAAAGTAAGGTGTTAATACTTGCAACCATGTGCCAGGGCCTGCTGGCTGCGTGTGACTCCGTCATGTATTCGCAAAAGCTTCCCCTCCTGTCAAGTAGCCATGCAGATCATGGATGCTTAAGAAGGAGCTGATCATTTGAAAAATAATAAATGTATTACTTGAGGTTACTAGCTCACAAAGGACCTTGGCCTCTTTGTGGAGTAGCCTTTGAGAATTATAACACACCACAGACATGAAAGAGCCTTCCGTGGACACAAGCAAACATTAGCAATGCCTGTTAAACGCCTTGTGCTGTCAGTGTGACCTTTGACCGATCTTCCAAAAAGTTGTCAATTTCTCATTTTAGCGCAGAGATGCCCATTCTATTCCACACCATTTTCTTTTGTTTCTCTCAGTGTCTTTTTTTATGTTAGCTCTTTTCAAACCATTAAGATACATTAATGTATTGTTGAATAGCATCAATTTTCAAACCCTACAAAGTCAAAGAAAATAAAAACATGCCTGACTGTGCCTCCTTTCAAAAGAGCATCAAGTATAAATGTTAGGGTTCATAAAACTCAGTGAGCGGATCTCATTTCATCTTTTTGTTAGTTGGAACACTTTTCATGTGGATGAATTTTCTGACAACGCGTTTCATGAACTCACTTTTTGACAGTTTCGATAGACTGCACAGACACTGTTCACCTGAAATGCACTCATTTCTATACTCCCTTGGCCCATTACAGCTTAAAATAGCTCTTTTTCATTCCCCTCAGAATCATGTCTGCATTTGCTCGAGTGGTACCCCGATTATAGTACATTGGTCCCTTTTGGATTTAAATAATAATTAAACATGGAGATTTAGCTTTGGAAAGAAAATGTTGTGTTTTAGTTTCCAGAGTCATTTTTTGTAACTTTTTATAATTTGAAACTTTCAAAAAAGTTGCAGTCATAGTATATGAAACTCTCATATATCCCTTATACAGATTCACCTACTATTCACATTTTGACAGATTTACTTTATCACTTTGGGTATCTATACATCTATGCACCTATCTATCATAATATATCTATAATACTAGAGGCCCAGTGCATGAAAATTCATGCATTGAAGGGGGGGCCCTCAGCCAGGCCTGCCCCCTCTCACAGTCCTGGAGCCCTCAGGGGTGGGAGGCAACCCGGCGATCAGGGGAAAGCGATGCACCCATCACACCTCTGCCGCTAACACTGCTGGCAGCACAAGCCTCAGCCGGCCCTGGGTACCTAAGCCTTGGGATGGGCGGCCGAAGGGCTGAGGGGACTGGGCTTCTCCATCTTGTGGCTGTGGGCGCTGCCATCTTTGAGGGCATGGCAGTCAATTAGCATATCCCCTCCTTATTGCCTGTGGGCACTGCCATCTTTGTGATGATGTGAGAGTCAATTAGCATATTCCCTGCTTATTAGATAGGATTTTTCTGAATCAATGGAGAGTAAATTTTTTAATTAAATCTTTATTGTCTAGATTATTACAGTTGTTCCTCTTTTATCCCCCATAGCTCTCCTCCACCCAGTTCCCACCCTACCCTCTGCCCTTACCCCTCCCACTGTCCTCATCCATAGGTGCACGATTTTTGTCCAGTCTCTTCCTGCACCCCCCACCCCTTTCCCTCCAAGAATTGTCAGTCCACTCCCTTTCTATGCCCCTGGTTCTATTATATTCACCAGTTTATTCTGTTCATCAGATTTTTTATTCACTTGATTTTTAGATTCACTTGTTGATAGATATGTATTTGCTGTTCATAATTTTTATCTTTACCTTTTCTTCTTCCTCTTCTTAAAGAATACCTTTCAGCATTTCATATAATACTGGTTTGGTGGTGATGAACTCCTTTAGCTTTTTCTTATCTGTGAAGCTCTTTATCTGACCTTCAATTCTGAATGATAGCTGGGTAAAGTAATATTGGTTGTAGGTTCTTGCTATTCATCACTTTGAATATTTCTTGCCACTCCCTTCTGGCCTGCATAGCTTCTGTTGAGAAATCAGCTGACAGTCTATGGGTACTCCCTTGTAGGTAACTGACTGTTTTTCTCTTGCTGCTTTTAAGATTATCTCTTTGTCTTTTGCTCTTGGCATTTTAATTATGATGTGTTTTGGTGTGGTCCTCTTTGGATTCCTTTTGTTTGGGGTTCTCTGTGCATCCTGGACTTGTGAGTCTATTTCTTTCACCAGGTAGGGGAAGTTTTCTGTCATTATTTCTTCAAATAGGTTTTCAATATCTTGCTCTCTCTCTTCCTCTGGCACCCCTATAATTCGGATGTTGGTATGCTTGAAGCTGTCCCAGAGGCTCCTTACACTATCTTGATATTTTTGGATTCTTTTTTCTTTTTGCTTTTCCGGTTGGGTATTTTTTGCTTCTTCGTATTTCAAATCTTTGACTTGGTTCTTGGGATCCTCTTGTCTGCTGTTGGATCTCTGTATATTATTATTTATTTCAGTCAGTGTATGCTTAATTTCTACTTGGTCCTTTTTGAAGATGTTGTGCCTATTTACCCTGAAATAATTATGTATTTCTTAAGAACAAAGACTTTCTTTTACATCAACTCATTATAATTCTCAAAATTGGAAATTTGAACATTGGTACAACACTATTGAGTTCACAATCTGTATTAAACTATCATCAGTAGCCTCATAAATGTTTTTTGTGGCTATTTTTCCCAACAAAGAATCCAATGCAGCACTATGTATTGTGTATTCTTGTCATGTTGCTTAACTTTCTTGAATCTGTAACAATTTCCTCAGCCTTTACTTTTCTTGACATGTTTGAAGTGTACAGGCCAGTTGCTTTGTAGAATGTCCTTCAATTTAGGTTAGTCTGGTGTTTCCTCATAATCATATTCAGGTGATGCAGGAATATTATAGAAGTAATACTACAGATATGTCCCTCTCAATGCGTCATATCATAAAAATAATACTACTTTGCTCTGACAGATTTTTTTTAAATGGTGTTTTTCTACCTTGCCACTTGAATAGTAAGTGAATAGCCCAGATAGCCCAAAATGAAATATAATAAAATATAGTCTAGATCCAAAGCCTCCTAAAAGAAAAAATAAAGTATGGATCACAGAAAACTAAAGGGAATATCATTTATTCTAATTCCAGAGAGAAATTCCCTTTTTTGTTTTATATTTGTTTTTTTATGCCTATATACTGTTATTTTCTTCAACAAATACTCATTGCCTATCTGCTATGTGCAGACATTTTTTTACGTCAGAAATTATTTTTTCAATTTTCTTGAAATTAAATATTTGCTACCCTGTGGCTTCATTTTATATCCCAAACAATCTTAATTTCACTCACTATGGTAGTATCAAAATGTCTTCAATGAGGTCACCAATTTTATTTTACATTTCCAGTTGAAATGAACATGTTTCCATCCTAGTTCTCTTTACCAGATTGCAACATTTTGCTCCATTTACCACTCCTGTTATAGAACTTCCCTAGATGCCTGCAGCCTCTTTCTACCCCGAGTCTCCTAGTCCATTTCTTTCTTTCTTTTTAAATACATTTTTATTGATTTCAGAGAGGAATGGAGAGGGAGAGAGATAGAAACATCAATGATGAGAAAGAATCATTGATAGGCTGCCTTCTGCACGCCTCACACTGGGGATCAAGCCCACAACCCAGGCATGTGCCCTTGACCGGAATTGAACCCAGGACCCTTTAGGCCACAGGTCCACGCTCTATCCACTGAGCCAAACAAGCCAGGGTCTGGTTTATTTCTGATGACTCTTCTTCATTCTCTTCCATTGGCTGTTAGTACTAAGCTACCTCTTGACTCCATTTTTCCTTGAGCCTTCCCGGAATAATCCCTTTACCTTCTCTTAAATTAGGACTTCAGTTCTGACTTTTTCCTGGGATGCCTGACCTATATTTACAGGTACTTTCTGGAAATTTGTACTTTCATGTCTCACCTCTAACCCTACTTCACTTGCTGTATTTTCCATTTTGGTTAGTGGTATCCCCTTGCTTCAATTTAGAGAATAGTTGAGACCTTCCTAAGGCTCTGGATGTGGCCTCTGCTACAGCTGCACCACAGTTCACTTTCTCTCTCTCTCTCTTTCTCTCTCTCTCCCGAATCCTGCTGCCCTCACCACTCACAGGTATTTCTGAGCACATTCTCCAATAAATGCCCTACATGGAAATCTCTCTGAGAATGTGTCCGAGGGAATCTGACATATGAGACAACCTCTAATCTGCTGGACTTGGAAGAAATAGAATTTAATGATTTGGCAGAAAATTCTACTGAAGTTGGTGCTTTAGCGAAAGGGAGGATATTGGCCTCTTAGGGATTGACTGGTGAGAAACCATTGAGTTACATCCCCACCTAAAAGCACAGAACAGAGTCAAGCCCCACCTATGCCAGCCTGCCTCACTGCCTCACCCACTCCAAGCTAGCTGGATTTACACGGGTCCCAGGAACCCGGTTCTCCCAGTGATGACGCACTGGGACCTGTGCTCCAGGCTCTATGGCTGCCTTATTTCTTCTCCTGCTTACCTGTCTGTGGCCGTTCTGCTCCACCAGGTGCTTAGATTATGTAATGTTTTAAGCTTTATTTTGAAACATCTAAAAATAAGAGTATCTCCCCATGTATTTTTGAAATAATATAATGGTTGGTAACATCTACATTAAAATGCTATAATATCACATGTTATAGATTTATGAGGCTAAGAATAAACAACAAATGACTTCAAGAAATGAAGAAATATGCCAGATGGGTA
Source organism: Myotis myotis (assembly GCF_014108235.1). Lineage (NCBI taxonomy): Eukaryota > Metazoa > Chordata > Mammalia > Chiroptera > Vespertilionidae > Myotis > Myotis myotis. The sequence goes on along the minus strand of NW_023416335.1, from coordinate 11,570,452 downwards.
CTAGACTTATCCGGTGATCAGTTCATAATGTGTATAAATGTCTAATCACTATGCTGTACACCTGAAACTAATATAATACTGTATGCCAACTATAATTGAAAAATACATTTAAAAAGAAATGAAGAAATCAGTGGATTAATAATTATTGAAACAGTTATGAAAGGTAAGATAATTATGTCTATTTGCAGTGCTAAATGGATTTTGTACTCAAATATATATATATATATATGTATATATATATATATATATATATGTGTGTGTGTGTGTATATATATGTGTGTATATATATATATATATATATATATATATATTACATTTAGGCATGACAAACTGGTAGAAAGCTTACTATTTAAAAATATCTGTATATAAAAACTATTATCCTTTTATGTACTTGTCTCTACGAAAGCAAGTTTCTTTGTTTTCACTGAATAAAGTCAATATTCAATCTACATTAGGTATGGTCTTTGTCATCGCTATGAATACCACTAATAATTTTATCCTTTCCTCTTCTGCAATATTTACAGTTTGCATTAAAAATGGAAATATTTTTTATTAATATATTTTATTGATTTTTTACAGAGAGGAAGGGAGAGGGATAGAGAGTCAGAAACATTGATGAGAGAGAAACATCAATCAGCTGCCTCCTGCACAACGCCCTACTGGGGATATGCCCACAACCAAGGTACATGCCCTTGACTGGAATCGAACCTGGGACCCTTCATTCCGCAGGCTGATGCTCTGAGGCAAACTGGTCAGGGCTGGAAATATTTTTAAATATTTTATATATGTCAGCATTGTACCAAGCACACACCATGAGGCTAGAATTCAAGATCAAGCATCTGACCCTTTAGTTACCACAGAATTACTTTTCTGAAATATATGACATTATGGATTGAATGTTTGTATCCCCACAAAGTTCATAGGTTGAAGCCCAATGTAATGGTATTTGGAGAGCAGAGCCTTTGAGGATGCGTAGGGTGAGATAAGGTCATGAGGGTGCATTCCTGGGGATGGCATTAGTGCCATTCCAGTAAGACACCAGACAGCCTGCCTCTTCTCTGTCTCTCCCCTAACACATGCCCCGAGGGAGAGCCGTGTGAGGACACAGTGAGAGGTGGCTATCTGCAAGCCAGGAAAGAGCCCTTACCGGATGGTGGTCTACACCTTGATCTTGGACTTCCCAACCTTGAGAACTGTGAGAAATGCGTTTCTGTTGGTTAAGCCAGTTTGTGGTATTTTGTTATGGCAGCCTAAGCTAAGACTTTTGGATCTTAGTGGAACTCCAAATGGATTCAAAGTGGGAAAATATTCAATTATTCAACAAAGATTGAGTAGGATATCTGCCATTCACATTTTTGTGTGTGGGGGTATTCTATTCAACATGTAAGCAACCAGCTATTACTTTTGAACAAGCTGCCAATTTTTGACAAGGCTTGAAATCTTATTTCTATTTTTTTTCCTTTGCCTAATAAATATGTCATCTCCGGTTATATAATATTTGAGAGGGGCAATAACTTAGGCTACATTTTTTTAGACACTACATGCCATATTTGCTTAGTCTCACTTGGTACATGTTTCTGATTTCTATTACATGTATGTTTAGAAAAAGTTTTTTTCTCTTTAAACTAAATTCAGAGCTGTGCTGTTATGAAGTTAGAATTTGAGAGGCATCTCTACATTTTCTATTAAAAGTAATATTCGCTGTCAATTTCCCAAGCATCGAACAATATCTCAGCACCACAGATAGAAAATGAAATACACGAAACATCCAGAAACATCTGCCAGTCTCCAGCGAATACGCCGCGATCAATCTGTGCTATCGTAAAATAAGAACAGAGGTCTTTGCTCAGAATTACTTGTGCACACTACCTCGTTAACTAACCCAGCCAATCAATTAAAGTCACTGAAAGGGGCATAACAGGACGTTGGGGGAAGATAACCATTTTCCTCATTAAGAACTAACAAGCGTGGTTGGGAATGTGAGTGGCTGTGACATGACCTGCATGGAAACTGGAACAGTGACGAGGTGCATTACTGATGTCAGGACGTGCCCCACATATGGCAGCATTCCTGGTGTGCGGTGGCTAACCAAATAATGGGCCCTGTGAACCAGCGGAGGGCGTTGTGTTTACACACGGACTCTAATGATGTCTATGCCAGTGCCGAGAACTGGTCTCCGTTTTGACAATGGCACAGAAAAAAGCTGTGGCAGAGATGGCTTCCCCAGTGGAAGTAGGAATACACAGCAATTAAAGGGCTTGCTATCGAGAACGTTTTTCTTAGATTTGTGTTATTTTTAAAGCAATTTATTGACAGAGGAAGGGTATTTGTGTTGAGTCTGTGGCTGAAGCATATAGCACTGTATGTGAACATGCATCTTTTAAGACAGATTTGCTTCCCCTTCCCTAACCTTCTGCTCCTCTAACACACCTGCCTCTCCCAATTTAAGGATTTGTGGTGAGGTTTCGCAGGTAGTTAGGAACACTGTAGATTGTCTTCAGGGTGCCGGAATTCCTATATGCGAATTCCTCAGAATTACAAAAAATTTGCCCAACTTGTTTTACAAAGAGGAAGTGCAACCTGGAACTGGGTCATTTTTGTTTGCTTTTCTTTCACCAGTCTTCTAACTTACATAAAATTAGCTTTTTGCTTACTATCTCTCTCCCATGAAAAGTACAAAAAAAGTGTTAGGGAAGTTAACTATCAGTTGATCTCTCACATCATGTTACTCTCAGTGCCCTTGGTTGGGCATCTGGATGAGTCCATTTGTTTCCCTTTATCATTTTGAAAGTCGCAGCCAAGTATCCTTACAGCTCACAGAAGGGCCGTCCAGTGTCCAGGCAACATGGAAAGTGGCCGTTTGGTCAGAATTATCTAAATAGTTTCCATCACTTCCTGGAATTATTATAGACATCTTCTCCATACAAACCCAGTAAGTGATGGCCACTGATACTAAATAATACATAGTAAGTGACTAATAATATCCCATGAGTGTTTTGCATGAATTTTAAATAGCTAGTACATTATCACTTAACAAAATTTACTATTTACCATGTTTACAAAGTATAGTTATCACACACAAAACAGAAAGAATATACATCTCACTGAAAACTTAAAAGCTTTATCATAGAGCTAAAAAATGTTTAACAGGAGCCATCTGTTTCCAAATAACAGAATTTTTAAAATAGTGGTTACATTGTATAGTGACAACAATATGTATAAGTGACTTATATATTCAAGTCACATAGTGACAAAGTTAATATTTAATATAATTGAAAGCTTTCCATATAACTGGGGTGTTAAACATAAAAGATGATTAGTGAAAATCATGAAATACAAATAAAAGTAGAATATTATGGATTGAAAGGATGTGAGAAATGGGGAGATCCTTAATTATTATTTGAATTGTATATTTTAATATTAAATTGCATTCAAAGTAAAAAATTTGGAAAAGAAAAAAAAATACTTTTGATTCTACTACGCCAAAATAGATATTGGTACTATTTTGATGGATAGCTTTCTAATTTTTTCCATGCATATATGTTCTATTGAATTACTTACATAATAGTATTTAGGCATTTTACATACTTCCTCACTTAACATGTTCCTTGAGTCTATACAAAAATTGTAAGTGTATATTTTACAGCTGCATGTTCTTTCATTATGTGGAATTGTCAATATGTATGTAACTGCTAGTTATTGGTCACTTAACTTTCCTACCTTTCCCTATTATAACACTGTGATTGGCCTCTTTGTACAGTTAGCATTTTTATATTTTGGTTTTGCTCAGAATAAGTTCCCACGAGTGAAATTGCTGTATAAAAATTTTCAAATACTTTGTCACCATAGAAAAACACACTTGAACTGATATGAAAAAGCCAGGAACTAAAATGTTTGTCATTTTATGATGACTTTTTCCACCAGCATGGATGAGACCAATATCGACTCTCCTCTTCATTCTCATAGAAGCTCTGGTGTTTAGTTGGCACAGGGCCACTTGGAAGAAAAACATTTCTTGGGTTTTTTTCAATGAGTGCAGCCACGTGACTCAGCTCTGCTTAATGAGATGAAATGAGAGGCAAATGTGCTGTGGGCAGCTTCTAAGAAAGATACCTTCCGGATGCCCTTTGCCTCCACCACTTTATTCCTCTCTCCTTGCACTCGCTGGAACTTGGTGTGATGGCTGGTGCTCGGCCACCCTATGGCAGGAGCTTAAGGGCTGTGACCTGGAGAGATAGGACTGGGTTTGCTTCCTCTAGATTTTACATGAGAGAGAAATCAACTTCTCTTTTATTTATACCTCTGTTATTTGGACTCTCTGCTACATATAGATCAGTCTGACACAGACACTTTAAATTTATTGTAATTTTTAGAAAGTTGTTTTTGGCTGGATGCATATTTGAAAGAAACACTTCAGTGCATACAATAAACAGAATTCAAAAACCCAGGACCAGTTTCAGGAAAAGAGGGATTGTTCTAGATCGTTCTGAAATTAATGCTCATTAAGCAGATACATGTGTGCAATTTAATTTTATCTTCATGAAATCTACTAGTTATATCAGTGCTTGTAAATGCCGATGCTCAGGCCCACAAATACATGATTTGGTTCATTTTTCTATTTTAGCCAATAATGTAAATCTCATAAAAAGTTAACAAGTCATTCGGCAAGGTCCTCTTCTTTGGAAGTAAGTTTTATTATGGTCAGCTAAAAAGACCAGATTTGTTAACTCAAGAGTTGTTGACTCAGTAGTCAACTGATTATGGACTCCTGGTCAATATTGTTTGGAGTTCAAGATTTACTTATGGCTGAATAGGACCTTACCATGTAAGGTCAAGTCTTCTATACCACATTGCTTTTATTTTCTTAAAACTTAGACTGAGGGTCTGATTTAGCTCTGTACACTTAGCCACTATTTTATCGCATTAGATGAGATTTCTTCTTCTCTTGACTTTTTAAGTTGATTTTTTAAAGTTGTACTTTTTCTTTTTTTGATTAGAGTATTACATATGTATCCTTATCCCTCCATTGCGCCCCCACCCCTGCTTGTGCCCTCACCCACCACCCCTAGTGTCTGTGTCCATTGGTTAGGCTTATATGCATGAAACAAGTCCTTTGGTTGATCTCTCCGCCTTACCCCCACCCTCCCCTATCTTCCCTGTGAGGTTTGATGGTCTGATCGATGCTTCTCTGTCTCTGGATCTGTTTTTGTTCAGTTTATGTTGTTCATCATATTCCCCAAATGAGTGAGATCATGTGATATTTATCTTTCTCTGACTGACTTCTGTCGCTTAGCATAATGCTCTCCAGGTCCACCCATGCTGTTGCAAATGGTAGGAGTTCCTTTTAACAGCAACATAGTATTCCATTGTGTAGATGTGCCACAGTTTTCTAATCCACTCATCTGCTGATGGGCATTTAAGCTGTTTTGTTTCCAAATCTTAGCTATTGTAAATTGTGCTGCTGTGAACATAGGGGTGCATATATCCTTTCTGGTTGGTGCTCTGTTTTCTGGGGATACATGACTTTTGAAGGCAGGGTGCATATGTACCTTATGCAGTTATCTGTATTCACACAGCAGCTTTTTCTCCTTCTTTCCTTTTCACCAATCTCTAGCCCATATCCTTCCCCACTTAGTAGATTGTAGACTTTGGAATGGAGAGAGGCCTGCTTTGCCTTTTCCATGGTAGGGACTCAATAAATATTTGGTTAATTGAATTACAATTTTTTAAAATATATTTTTTATTGATTTTTCACAGAGAGGAAGGGAGAGGGACAGAGAGTTAGAAACATTGATGAGAGAGAAACATCAATCAGCTGCCTCCTGCACACCCCCCACTGGGGATGTGCCCGCAACCAAGGTACATGCCCCTGACCGGAATCGAACCCGGGACCATTCAGTCCGCAGGCAGACGCTCTGTCCACTGAGCCAAACCGGTCAGGGCTGAATTACATTTTAAAAGTTATTTATCTAAGATACGAGTGAGATGCCTGTGTTTTTAATTATTTTCTAGCCTTCAGCACTCATGCCAACTGTTGCCTTAAATCATACTGAGAGCTGAGCACGGTAGTGGTTTTGTTTACTGTGAAGCTCTCCTTTTTGATTGTTATAGGTGAGGGGGGAAGTAATTTACATTGGATGTATGGCTTCCTTATCTTAACTGGAGTGACAGCTGCCGGAGAGAGAACTTGTTAATATAAACTGTGTAGTTACCTGTTGCTTGCACAATATGCCTTGTTTAATACACACGGATGTAAATATAGGCCTGTAATTACTTTTATGCTTCTCTGAATTTATGATACTGAACATATACAGGTGTTAGAACAAACAAATTACTGCATAGTTATTTTACCTCCAATTTGGTGACACAAAAACTTTTTTTAGGGATTCGGGGTTTAAGAAGATGCTTCCACAAGTCAGATGACTTCAGAAATCTTTTAGCTAGTACATTCCCATCATTAGCTTACGGCAAATGAACTTTCATCATTAAATGTCTGACAAGCCATGAGAATCCAGCTCAATGATGATTCTATAGCTATGAAGATATTTAATTATTCTAAAATTATTTGAGACATGGGCCACAAGAATTTTTTTGCAAGTCCAGAAACGTGAAAGTCTATTTAAAAAGCAAAGTGAATTTTTGCATATTTCAATTATGAAAATTTTTATTAGTATTCCTCAATATATTACTCTTCTTGAGGTTTTTAAATGCCTGTGGTATTAGGATTAGATATATTATACTTAAACAAACTGGATTGAATTACTTTCAACTAGAGATTTAGTAGGTTAGGAGGCATATCCTATTATACAGAGAAGTTAGGATTCCCAATATTCCCTAAATGAAGTATTTATGAAGCACAGAAGCAAAGGTCTCTCAAGTGGCAAAGGTATCACTGTTTAATATATGCAAAAATCTAAATACCCTCTCCATCTGACTTATCTCTGACTGTATACCAGTGTCAGCAGCCTCAGGCCTTTTGACCACAAAAGATATACTACTTGAGATTTAAGTGACAAAGGATGCATGGTTAATAGGAGATAACACTTTGAGAACTTCATTTAAATCTTCCAGGTTTTTTAAAAATATTTTTATTGACTTCAGAGAAGAAAGGAGGGGCATAGAGAGAGAGAAACGTCAATGATGGGAGAGGACATCATTGATGGTCTGCCTCCTGCATGCCTCTCACTGGGGATCGAGCCCACAACCTGGGCATGTGCCCTGACTGGGAATGGAACCGTGACCTCCTGGTTCATAGTAGATGCTCAACCACTGAGCCACACTGGCCGGGCCCAGGTATTGTTTGTGTTACCTTATTTGGAATCACAGAAATTTAATATAGTGACAACCTGGTATGTCCTTTCAGTCCTTGCTTTACAAAGAAGTTAGTTAATCTTTTGTAGGAAAATCTCTTGTAATTGTGTTTTTAAAAAATATTTGTATTTTTTACATTTTAGTAATGAAAAGCTTTTTTTCTGGACAGGCTTTTGGATGTTTAGTATAGAGACGTTGACTGTAACGGATGACTGGGTAAGAGACACAACTCAGGTGAAGGAGGAAAATCGAGGAAAGAGACTTAGCATTTTGTCTTTTTCAAATAATGACTCTGGGCTTAAAGTAGTTATCAAATCTGAGTTTGAAAGGCAACCAGCCATGCTCAAAAATCTGAACACACAGAAAGAAAAGCTTACTCTTGCGTTCAGCTACACTTTAGCCTGCAGTTGGGCCAACTTTGAGAGCCAGACTTGCCTTGAAAAAAATTGGTTTGCCTTTTTACACTGATTTATCAGCTCAGTGTAACTTTGTCTTGGATAGTCATAATTTTTTTTCTATGTGAATGCTGTTTAGAAAGCTTGATGACAAACAAAGCATTCTTCTACATATCGACTTCACTATTATTATATAAAAATTATATGCAATATCTTTGTGCCAGAATTAGAATGGTTCAAGATTTATCTATGTAACCCAAAGCCAGCAATAATATTTCATGTTGCAAAGAGAAGCCTAACCTATTTCAGTTTCCATGGTCATAAAGCACTTTATTTTTAGCTTTCTGCTTATATTTTCATGATTTCTGCATTATAGGTAAAAGAAACCCATTTTGTTGCTATGTACACTTAAGTATATTATAGTCTACATGCCAGCACTTAGATTTTGTATTTATACTGAGTAAAATTTGCAGGTTTGTCCCTGTACTAATTTCAAGGATACTCTCCATAAAGTCCTCATAAAGGTAGGCCCTATGTCTTTTTATTATGACCTTTCTCACAGAGCTTAGTGTTGTGCTAGCTTATTAATCTATAGATGATGAATGAATAATATCAAACTCTTTAAACATTAAAAATGCAAACTATCATGAAAGGAATCAGCTCCTTAAGATTTTGGTGATGTGAATAATTAGTTAATTTTTGGACTGTGTTAACAATGAGTACTATGGCATATAATCCTATATAATAAAAGCCTAATATGCTAAGTGTCTGACTGTTTGTTCCACCATTTGACCAGTCGCTATGACATGCACTGACCACCAGGGGGCAGATGCTCCAAATGATAGGATAGCTTGCTGCTGGGGTCTGGCCAATCAGGTTGCCCTCCTGCAGTTCTTCCCCAGTAGGCCAACCTACCGCGGTCCCTCCCTGGCCAGCTGGCCCCAATTGGCCCCGATTGGAACTGGGTAAGATGGGCCCAACATGCCCTGGAGCACTCCCACAGTCTCTCCCCGGCCCTGATCATGCACCGGTGGGGTCCCTCATCCTGGCCTGCACCCTCTTGCAATCCGGAACCCCTTGGGGGATGTTGGAGAGCCAGTTTTGGCCCTATCCCTGCAGGCCAGTCCGAGGGACCCCACTGGTGCACAAATCCATGCACCGGGCCTCTAGTTAATAATATTACTAGGAAACACATTACATAGAATGGTCTGACCACTGTAATGCTCTTTATGCGTATTAATACTTTCATTATCATGGGGACACAATAATAATGTTTTTATTCTCATTTACAGGTGAAGAAACTGAGGCTCAGAGAGGTTGAGACACTGGACAAGTAACACAGCTAGTTACTGACAGAACTGGGATTCAAACTCCAAGTGGTTGGCACAGGAATCCACGTTCTTAAGCAGTACTCTATTCTACCTCCAAAAAGCTATCTTGCTTTAATAACAGGAATAATAGTAATACATTGTATTTAAAAATATTGTCCTTTTCAGTTCATAAACTATATTAAATTAGAAATATAAGTTGTCTGTTTACATAATTTTAATGAAATACACTCAGTAGCTCAGAGATTCATTTACTTGGTGATCTTAACTTGGTTGAGAAGTTTATATGTTGGCAACTTCAGTTATTATTGAGGAACTTTTATACTTTTTAGATTGAAGCAATTTATATTCTTCTATTCTCCATAATGCAAATGTGTGACACTTAGAACAGGGGTTGGTCAGCAAGCTTTTTCTGTAAAGACACAGATCTATTTTTGTCTCTGTGGCCTACATATATAGCCTCTGTCCCATAATCCTCTGTGTTTGTCAGTTGATAAATATACCATAAGTTTTCTTTTCAGAGCCTGACTTTCATGATAAACTTCAAGAATGTATACAATAAACATACATACATACAATATTTCTCCCATTGCTTAATGGTTTAATATTAAAAAATAACCTAAAATTAAACCATATATTTTTTTCTCTCATGAGATTCTTGAAGATCCTTTTAGAAAATCCCTTCTCCAGTTATCAGTTATGTCATGGACATATTCAAGCAGCATATTATCAGTCTTGCAAGTGATGTCTCATCAGGATGCCTTACCTGGGTGACACTCCACAGTGATCTATTAGTGGGATGTCAGATGCCCACAGCAAGCATTCTAAAGGTAGTACATAGACTAGTGCATTTAAAAAAAAAATCACAAACATGTTGATCTTCAAATTTCAGGTTGATTTAAGAAGTGAAAAGATGCTTTTGATATAGAATTTTCAAAGACTTTCAGAGTCTTATCATCAGATGAACCAGTAAACAGGAGGAATAACTCAGCAATGAATCAAAAACATATTTTCTGCTAAGACTCTAGTTTCAGTATTATTTAGAAAGTTCAATTTCCTCTGAGATCTAATCTTGAAATGACTACACATTTTAAAAATTTCCCTGAACTGCCAATTCTTCTAAAGCTAAATGATGTCCAGATTAGTTTATCTTTTATAACTTGTTTTCTGATTAAAAAGGGAATGTACACATAGTAATAAATACATATGAGGTCAAAGAAAGAGGAGACAAAATTTCTCTTTACATAAGAAATCAACATTAATATTTTCATGTATTTTTTCAAATATTCATCTCAGAATATTTTTCATACTGCTAAAATTATAAAGTATATAACATTTTATGTGAATTTTTTATTAATATTATAATACTGGCATATTTCTGTTATAAAATTGCATAAACATTTTATTGACTGCATAATTTCCCATATTATAAATAAAACTGATTTTGTATGACTATTTCTCTACTACTGGCCACGTATGTTCTTTCCAATATTTTTAGAAATCTAAATAGCTCTCAGATAAATATTTTGGCATAAAGATACTTTCTCTATTGTAGATTATTTCCTTTGTGTAGATGTTTAGAAGTATATTTATTATATCAATGAATATGATTACTTTTAATGCTCATGATCATGCTGCCAATTTGCTTTCAATATTGCTCAAAGAGCTGAAAGGGCAGTTGATTTCAGTATAATGAGGGTTCAACGTTAATCAGTGGGTATAAGTAACCAGGATAATATAGTAAAGAAGAATGGACCTCACATTCCATATTATTTTAGAGTCATCACAAGGGACTCCTCTCACCTTCCATTTTATTACATTTATGAAGCTCCAGTAAAAACATACAAATTAAGTATTAGTGTTAGAGATAAAGCCCACCCCCCAGTACTGATTCTACATAACATAATTTTCACCAACTCAGCATTTCTCAAAAACATTTTGATAGCGCTGTTCTATGCCACCATCTCTCTTGGTCTAAGCCAATAAACCATCTCATACAATCACCATGGAAGCTCATACACTGACTGCAAACACACTTGCTGAACCAGGTCAAATGGGAGAGAAAAGAATGGTTTGTTCCTTTGAGCAGAGCAAAATTAGAGCTCAAAATTAGAGGCTAGCAAAGGATTATTGATCATTTGATTAAATGGGTCACAATAGCTACTAAAGCCAACTTTTCCTATCTCGTATTTATCTATTACCTACTGCCCTAGAGTTATCTTACTAATTAATGTCATACACTATCTGATAACACAAATTTTCCTTTAAAAATTTAACCAAGATGTCATAACCACTGCAGATCCTTTGAACAGGGGTGATAGGTGGTGCTTTGAAGGACTGAAGGGACACAACTGTCCCCTAATTTTTTGATCAGTCTTTCTACTCCCATTCTTCTTGTTTTGATGTAGTCCAACTAAAAGTCATGATTTGATTGGGATACAAAGATTTAACTCATTAGCATTAGTATATGCTATCCACAAAATAATTCAATTAGATTGTACAGCAAATTGTTAACATTTTTAAGCCACTCTATTGGATGACTACACTTTCTGTAGCAATTATCTTATTTTTCAACAACCTATATTATTTTATTTTCATTTCTATCTGGGGAAGGAGATGTTCATAGAAGCGCTATACTTCCTCCAAAGTCATTTATTCAGGATGAGTAGAGTTAGTCTAGCAAACTCATGTCTTACTGATTTCAGATTATGGTCTTTTCAATACACTGTACCCATGATAGTTTCTGAACTCTCCATTATTGGTCTCTTAAAAATTTTAATAAGTTGACATCTTGAGAAGTGTTAGACAGGTCTGGGTCAAAGAGGAGTTGACAAAAATGAATAAAATGAGAGCCCATGGGGGGAAAGTCAGAGAGTGTTACAAATATGCAGACTGTCATATTGGTTGTTTACAATCAGAACCTTTTCAGATTGATTATGGTGTCTATGGGTTCTGATCGTTTGGTGATTATTATGTTTTCCTAATATTTTGAGTTTCTAAAAAATATATATGCCTATGGTAGTCAGGAACATGGAGAGGAAAGAATATACATGGAGAAAGTCCAACTATTGACTTAACCAAGATAATAAAGTACTTATTATTCTATTTTCTTTCTTGAACTTGCTTTTTCTCTACCAGTACTGGAATGAACATTCAAGATTTTTAAAAAAAAGGTCAATGTGACACACAGTGTCTGCTATTACAATATGACCTGAGCAATGGAATTATCTCCTATTTGTTCCTCAATTTTGATTTATGTTCCTGAGGTCATATTCATTCACACACATTAAACAGAAAGTCAGTTATTTTCTTAGATTTTGTTGTATTAACCTCTTTCTGCCTGACATCCATTGTCATCCTTGGTAACTACTACACTGACAAACCCACAGCTCACCGAGTGCACAGACTGCACCCATCTCCTGGGCGAACTGTATGCTGCCAGTTACCAATCAGTACCTGTGGGTTCATAAAGAGCTACCACCTCCTGAGCAGTCATGAACACTAAACGTTCATGAACACTACAATATGTTCAATTTAAAAAGAGATGTACCCCAGCTGACGTGGCTCAATGGTTGAGCTTCGACCTATGAATCAGGAGGTCACAGTTCGTTTCCCTATCAGGGCACATGCCCCAGTTGTGGGCTCGATCCCTAGTATAGGGCATGCAGGAGGCAGCAGGTCAATGATTCTCTCTCATTGCTGATGCTTCTTTCGATCTCTCCCTCTTCCTTCCTCTCTTTGAAATCAATAAAAATAAAAATAACTAAAAATGAGTTGTAGGAGCAAAAGAGGAAGAAAGTGTGAAAAGGTCAGTTAACCAATTTGCCAGTTTAATCATGTGATCAAGCAAGTTCAGAAAAAATTCCACAGGCGAAGAATGCCTGCCAGATTAGTAAGAAGTGGTTTCAGATGAAAGTGTTATTACTTTTGTAAACAAAAATGTCCTTTCCTTTTTATGCCAATGCCACTTAGCATTCTATTACCTTCTGGTACATTACTTTGTGAGATTATTATAGCCAAATGGGTAGTTAAAAAGCATTTTACTTTAAAGCAGTAACACAGTCATGTCAATTACTTCAGAATAAGGTGTTGATGGCTTTATTGAGCTAATAATCATGTAATGAAGGCTCAGTAATATTATTTTGTGTCTCTGTAGAATTGTTCCCCTTCATCCACTGATATGATAGGCTGTGTTGTACAGTCGGACAACCACAGAACATTAATAGATCTTTAAAAAGAGCACTTCGTGAGACTTTCTTGATTGTGTTTCATAACAATCTCTTGTTGATTGCCTAACAGTCCCTGAGATAGCTGAACTTTGAACTAATTAAAAAAATTGCATCATGCTTTCCTGGTTGCTGATCTCTAGCACTCCATAGATTAATGTAGATATTGTTTTAATGTTCTTCGAGCATTAATCACACAAGAAGGATGTCTTCAAGGGAGAAGAAAGCAGCTATTTAAATTGAGGTAGTTCATTAAATCACTGCAAAACATATTATAGTGGAAATATCTAAATAATAAAGCTACGCACAACAAAGAATTTTATGTTTTATTTCCCTACAAAGCCCTAGTGTGAAATTGGTTATGCAAAAATAAATTTTCCACCTTCCCCCTGCTTTTTAAATAGCATTTAAATTTCTATTTTAAATATCAAATCGCTTTCTTTTTCAAGTGTTTTTTATCATAATGTCCGGAATATAAATGATGCAAATTTTTTTCCCATTTGAGGACATTTTCATGCATTTCTTAATCCTTAACCAGATATTTTATCATGATATTTTCTTAGATCTTTTACCCTTGTTTGGTAGAACTCAAAAATGGCTGCCATTTCAGAATTCCCAACAGTCACCAGGTTGACAATGGTCTCACCTTTCTGTATCCAAGCACTTCATCCCTGGTGCTCTACTTTGGGGATCCTTATAGAGTTGGGGGTCTCTTCCTTTGCAAATTGATGCATTCAGCAGTAAATCACTTTAAATCATGATCACATTATTAATATTTAGAACCTATACTTGAAGTTAAAATACTATGCATCTTGACCAGAGGAATAAAGCATAGGTACAAAGAACTAGCTTTTTCATCATAGAACCAGTTTGTTCTTATTTTAGGGGATGGAGAGGTGATGCATTCAGGCAAAAAAAAAAAAAAAGCAAAACCAGATAAATGATATTAGTTTGAGAATCCTAAATGTCATGAATACAGTATAGGATCATGGGTAAGAACAAGCAGTTACTGGGGCAGTGGTAGCAATGGGCAACCATTCTAGATAGGAGGGCCAAGGTGACTTGAGACACAATGGCTGAGATTTTTAATAATCTTACTGAACTATAAAAGTCAACTACTAAATTGAACTATTTTTAAATTAAATTACATCTATTTTTCACTGTTTAGAGGAAATTGAAAGGGTGTTCAGAACCTGGAATTTTCAATTGACTTTTGAGGCTCAAGTGAATCTTGTTCTTATACATATGTGAGCAATGACTTTTCATTAAACTGCTACATATTGGGTGGAAGAAAGTTCTAGACAGAGAGAATAGTAACTGCAGAGGACCCAATGTAAGAAACAGCTTTGAGTGTTCTGTGGGGAAATGATACTGGTCAGGACAGTATTGTTAAGTTCCACTTGATAGGTGCCTCCTATGATCATGGCAGTATTTCTTACAGAGAGAAAATAGCCTTCATACTGAATAAGAGACACAGCCAAACTGTTCTAATCCACCTATGAAATGATAAAAAAAAATTCTTACATATACATTAGGACATTTATTTGTATAATTACCACAGAGCAAAATTTTGCTTTTAAAAAAAGTCACAAATTATTTATACTGATTCTGAAAAAATGTCTTGGAATCTGAACATTTGATTGTGATTTTTGGCTTAAGATCTTGTTCCTAAATTAGTAAAATATTCTAATTTGTTGCAAAATATTTTAAAAGAAAATATCTCTTTTCTTGGCGATTAAATATTACCTACTCAATTTCTTGATGAACTGAGTCTAAAAATGTTTAGTAATGCTATGATTATTTCAAAATTGAGGCAAGAAACAAAGTTTTAAAAAACGTGATGTTTGTGGCAAAATAACTAAAATAGCATGAATATTAAATGCCAAGACATTGAACAATTAAAGAAATATTTAAGATATTTAATTTACTTTTAGAAACATCAAAATACCTATAAAACCAAATTATTATTGCCCATATTTTATAGATGAGAAAAAAAACATGGATTTTTTTTCATAAAAACTAACAATATAATGCAAAAGCAAGGTCAAAGTAAATAACAAGACACTGTTAAAATTATGTTTAAAGGCACTAGAGTAGGCACAGGTCAACTAAAGAGACTTGAATCATCTGAAATCTTATGAATTACTTAAAATATAATTTATCTGGCTAAAAATGATAAATGTTAAGATGCTTTTTTACAAATATTCACTATTTTAATTCAATTTATTAAAACAAAACAGATCTATTTAAAGAAACCAAAACATGCATTGTATTGTCACATTTAGAGGCAACCACTGTTAACTATAAAGTATATATTCAACAAATATTCCTAGAGATGCACAAGTATTTCTACTACTATCTTCTTTTGAAAAAGGATTATATTCAATTTGTTTTTACTTAGCCTTTTCCACTTAAAATATAACACAAATATACTTCTGTGGCATGCAGTGTAATTCTACAATACTAGAGGCCCGGTACACAAAAATTTCAATGTGTAATGTACTATTTAACAATTTTCCTCATTGATTCCTATGTGGTATTTAATATTTCTATGAGATACACAGTGGCACGAGTTTCCTTTTTAGAAATTACTAGTGTCATCTGTGCATCTTCTCTTTAGATACATTTCTAGAAGGGGTATTTTAGAATAAAAAAAAATATCTTCACTTTTAAGATTTTGATACATATTGATGCATTATCTTCCAGGGAAGTTTTATATTCTCAACAACAGCATATGACAATTCCTTCCTTGTCAAGGTGCATCTGTATGTATTTGACTGTTACTGTCGGCTCAGAACAAAAGAAAAAGAAAACTCTAAATGAAAGCAAATCACAGGTGTGAGTTGGGGAATGAGTCAGCTTACGTTTTCTTACTAAGAATTGTCTAACAGCAGCTTTCTCAAGGGAAGGGGATGCCTTTCAGACTTGCTATGTAACGTTTATTTTTGAAAAGTCAATTTATGATTCTCAGCTATTTCAGAGTTCCGAGGCAAGACAGTGGAAGAAGTAGAGACTGGTTCCTTGCCCAGCCCCATTTCCCCACCCTTTCATCTCACACTGAGAGAGCTTTATGCACAATCCAGTCTACGTATGCATGTTCCTAACTCCTTCCCCACCACTCCCTCAACGGCTTCTCCTTGGCCATCCTCTCCCAAGGATGCAGCACCAGTGATGTGGGATATTCTAGGGGTACACACACAGCAGAGGCTCTCAGGGGATGGGGATAAGAAATTTTGGGGTTCCTGCTATTTGGATCTTGGTCTCAAAGAAAGGCCGGTGCTTCTATGTGGCATGGCCCTTGGGCCCATGGACTCCTCCTCACCCCATAAGGAGAGCTCAGCTGGAGAAGGGCCAGGGTGGTATCTTCTGACTATGGAGCCCAGGTCAGGGACCTCTCTTGCCTGGATTTAAGCACAGTCATGCTATCCCAGTTATGGGAAAAAACTTGTAGAGGTTAAAGGGACCAGAGAATTGGTGTTGGGAAACAGGTCGTGCTTTTAAATTGAGCTTTCAGGTTTGACAAGATAAAATTTCAGTAAAACCATAATAAAAGAGAGATAGTTAGTGAGTGATTATTTCTAAAAGAGTATGTAAGGAGAGGGGAGCAGCAGTGCAAAGGCTCTGACATGGGAGCATGCATTGCAGGTTTCAACACAGTGGAGCAGAGTGAGGTAGAGGGAGAGGAAGAAGAGACAAGCTCAAGAAATAATGGGGTGAGAATGAGGGATGGAGAGATCAGATGGAGACTTGCATGCATTGGGAGGACTTCAGTTTTACTAAGTGAAATAGGTTGCAAGAGTAAGGTCGTCTGATGGCTATGTTGATAACAGGTTCTTGGGAAGCAATGGAGGAGTCAGTGAGACTAGTTCCTGGGCTATTACAGTAACTCAGGAAACACATGGTGGTAGGTGGTGAATCATATGAGAAATCATTGGATTTTGGATGTATTTTAAGATAGAGCCAGCTACATTTATTTTGTGGAATTAGAGGTGAAGAGTGAGAAAAAAATGAATGAATGAGAATAAAATATGAGAAGAGTAGACTTGGAGGAGATAATACCAAGAGTCCTGTTTTAGATTTGTTGTTTTGAGGTGTTACTTTTTGATATTGAATTAGTTGTGTGGATTTTAACAGTTGGATATGTGATTCTGAAGGTCTAGGATACACGTATATACTTGCATGTTGTGGGCTTGTGTATGGTATTTAAAGTTATAAGACTTCTTAGATCACCAAGGATGTTAGAGTAAATGAATTGGGAAGAAGATGAATAGAGCAGTGGGCTTGCATGAACAGGAGGAGGGATCAGCAAAGGGTACTGAGAATAGGAAGGCAGTGAGTTTGGAAGAAAATGTATCCTGAAAGCCAAGTGAAGGAAGTGTAACAAGGATGAGAAAGAGATCACCTGGGTCCGCACTGTGGTAGTTCAAGTTAAGGTAAAGACTGAATGTTGACCATTAGATTTAGAAAAGTAGACATCATTGTCGAACTTCTCAAAAGTGGTTTCATGGAGTTTTGTACTGGCAAGGCCTGATTGTTTTGTCTAAGTCCTTTTCCAAGTTAATCAGGATAGTTATTTTATACTTATTGGTTTGTATATTATCTATTCTTCCAACTAATATTGCTAATATTACACATTTATTTTGAAAATATACTTCATTCTGAAATATGTATGCTTATTTATATATATATAAAAGGCTAATATGCTAAGTGTCTGACCATCCAACCGGTCGCTATGATGTGCACTGACCACCAGAGGGCAGATACTCAATACAGGAGCTGCCGAGCTGCAGTGACTTGGCAACAGCAGTTCTCGGGTAACACACCCTGAAACCAGAGAGGAGGGAGCCCAATTCCTTGACGGACAGCGTGATTCACCTTCGGATTCACCTTCGGCCCTAGGTTATGTTGTTGCTGGGGCACTGTAAGCCCTGAATCTGCTTTATTGCACACTTACATTGCGTTCCACACCCTGTATGACAGCAACTTTGCAGATGCCCTCTTACACTCCGGAACCCCTCAGGGGATGTCAGAGAGCCGGTTAAGTTCAATCCCACAGGCCAGGCCAAGGGACCCCACCTGCCAGAGGGACCCTGCTCACTCCGCAGATGCCCTTAGAGCCATGGCACCACCCTAGGTGTGGCTGGCCAGGGAGGGACTGTGGAAGATTGGCTCCAGGGCGTGTCCTGCCTGTCTCACCCAGTCCCGCCCTGCCGGCCACCTTCTAATTAATTTCCTTTCAATGTGCATGAATCCGTGCACTGGGTCACCAGTTTTCTTATAATTCAGTTATGGTTTTATTTTATAGAAATTAAACCTAACTTATTTGTATTTTATATTGTGAACTTACATACAGAGTCCTACTCTACTTTTCACCCTAATAAACAAATGTCACAACAGCATTTGTTGAATAATTTACCTTCTAATTACTGCTTTAAAATGTCACCTTCATCTTAACCTACAATATTTCATATGATAATGAATGTTCCTAGACTTTCTGTTTTGTTTGTTGGAACACTTTATTCTTATACCAGTTTCATGTTCTTTAATTATTCCTTTACAGAATGTGTTTCTAGCTGGTGGATATATATATATTAGAGGCCCAGTACACGCATTTGTGCATGGGTGGGATCCCTCAACCTGGCCGGAGATCGGGCCGATGGCGAGGGGCGGGGGCTGAGGGCAGGTCTTTATATATGAAGTTAAGCATTTATTGTCACCTGTTAGACTCTGTTTATAGCACCTCAATAAAATTCAGCCTACAGACTGATTGCTTCATTGTTCTTATTTTTGAAGAAAGCTCATTTGACTGATGGAAATGTACAGTACTCTAGCCAATCACCAAGTCCGAGCTCTAGATCCACCAACAAGATTTCTATTTCCCAAATCAGACACCCAACTTTTCTTTGTTACAGGAAATGGAAATAGATGCGTGTTGCCTTTTGCTTTTACATCCGCTGCACAGTGGGTCTGTAAGTGGTCGCGACTGCGGAATGGCAGTGCCAACAGGGAGCTGGTGGCATTATGAAGTATGGCTCTGCCATTTATTTTCCCAGAACGTGTGCGAGGCTTTACAATTTCCTGGGAGTCAATTTTGTTTCTGCTGACAATAAGAGTCTTATTGTGCCTTGAAGAAAACAGCTTAACTATTAAATTTACTTAGCTTATTCTGAAAATAAAAAGTTTGTATTCCTGTAAATTAAAAATATTCAACTGTAATGTTCCGCTGCTCTCGGTGGCATTTATGCATTGTAGTTCCACACACAGTACTTCCTGGGTTCAATACAATGGGAGGAAAGGCAGTCACTAAAGGTGGCTGTTGATTATATTATGTTCTGCTCCCTTTTATTTAGAATTATTACTTATGGGGAATGGTGACCAAGCTCAGAAAGCAGTGCTGCTCCCCTAACCTCTCCCTGCAGGCCGAGCAAAACACTGAACATACAGAAGCATAGAGACAATTACCCTTAAACATTTCCTTACACATTTCAGTTATTTCTTCCTGGGCTTCCTGAATCAAATTAAACCTGGATAAACAGGGGACAAATCCTGAAAGATATAATGAGAAATGAGTTTGCTTTGAATTACTTGGAAAGGAAATGTCAAAACGGCCAATTTAGCGCCTTCAGTAATACAGTGGCTTCTTAAAGAATTAGAATTCAGAAGGCAGCATGATAAGCAGTAAATTCCAAAGCAAGTGACCTGGCCGTGTTTGGCCTCTTTCCTCCTTAGTCTCATCTCCTCATAAGTAGCCCATTTGGGCAGCAAGGACAAACTGGAGATCAGCAATGCTTTTTCTTCAACAGGGATTGGTTCCATTCTCTTTTTCTTCCTTTCCTCCAGGAAACTGGAAGTTAGAAAGCAAACTTCTTTTAGATAGGAGGAAGGAAAGGTGTGTGTGTGTGTGTGTGTGTGTGTCTGGGTTTGTGTGTATCCACTAACGAAGCAGTACTTCTTATGTTTGGCACCTTATCTCAGGTTTCAGGTTTCCTGCAATTCAGAACCCATCTAAATACTTCAACTGGGTGAGGGGGTTCAGCATGGGAGTGATTCACTCACAGCTTTCTGCTCCACATCCCACTGATGTACCTCCAGGTCCATCAGTGTAGACAGCGTGCTCAGACTACTTCTAAGTAGATACTAGTACCTTTCATCAAAGGGCCCAAGACTCAGGGATGCCCCGAGAAGCTATGCCCCATGGTTGCGCCTAGTTCACGATGGCTGTCTGGCAAGTCCACCCTGTGACAAAATTCGTTCTCCTGGCTTTTCTGCTCAGGGCTCAGTCGTTTTTACTATTTATGCTACTCCAAGAATTCTCCCAGCTTTCTTCCACTATCCAAATTTCTGAAATTCCTACCTCCTCACCGCCACCCCAAAAGCAAGTCTACCGAGAGTTCTCTCTCGCTCTGCTTCAGTCAACTACTCATTTATTTTTTAGGGTGAAGAACTCTCATTTTTAAAATATCCCCCAGGAAGCCCCTGGAGCTGCACTGGGGTCAGTTTCAGTCATGTTGGCTCCAAAGCTACCAAACTCTGCATTTTCCATTTCACTTTCCACACGGAAGTAAACGTGGCTCTTAAAACCGTACTGAGAGATGAGAAACGTCCTCTTTCCTCCTGCAGCCCCTACCCTGTTTGGTTTTAAGAGCTCTGGCTCCAAATAAGTAAATGCATGACTCCGAGGAAGTAAAACCCCTAAACAGACATGCCAGGTCTGTTGGAGCAGGAAGAGAAAAGTCTTTGGAAGAGGCTGAGTTGAGCAGCACAGCCTGCGTCTTCACTGATTATGAAAGACCTTATTCTGTCCACATTTAACTTTTCTCATCCAGGAAATGGGACTCATACACATGCTCATAAATTAGTTATGGAAGATAAATACAAAAATATACATGGAACATTTCATATGGTACCTAACGCATAGCATGCTCAGGCAATGTTTTATTCCCTTGTTTTCTTATCCCACTTCCCTCCCCGCCCCATCCTCAGACCACTTACACTGAGCTCAAAATAGAAAAGGTACCAGAAATTTTAACATAACTGACAGGTGGGAGCCCCAGTATCTGATCATAAACTATGAAACCATCCCGGTGTCGATATTAATCACCTTCTTCCAAATATGCTCTGGTGATTAATGCTATGACTTCTGCCCCCAATTAACTCAATCGATCTGCTTTTATCAAACAAAAGTATACTAATATGTTTAAAAATTATACATAAGTACTTATTCCACAGAGATGCACTTAAAGCACTTCTGAACAGCACAGGTCTTATCTCCAAGAAAACGAGAGATTGGTCAAAATTTGCTTCTCTTTTTGGATGCTTATGAGAACTGACAGAAAACCTTTGCAATAACCAAAGTGTAATTCTCCCTTGATATTTTCATTTTCTCTACTACTTATTGAAAGTAACCTGGCAGAAGTTAGAAAAGTAGTTGGCAATCAGCAAGCATGTTGGTTCAGGATGTTATGAACTGTCAAAAACCAAACTTCCCAATGTGATCACAAATTACCCCTCGCTGGCCCTATTACATCGCATAATTGAACTGTCACCTACTTGTTTTATTCATTATGATAATGAATGCAGTTGGTAAAGGTATGCAAAGTGTAGCAAGCAAGGTTAGGGACTGTTAGGAGGACAATTTGATGTGTCCTGCATTTCAGCCTTTGGAAGACATCAGTCAAAATCTGGGATCTGTGTAAGCCGACATCTGAGCTCTGACGGGAATGATAAGCCATCTCTGCAGTGAGCAAAGTGCTGCTTTACCTGCAGATACGTGTTGCGTTAATAGTGTGTACTTTTAGAATCACTGAAGGTAACAACTACTTTTCCTTCTCCATCTTCTTCCTATTTCCTGTTTCCTACTCTTCCTCCTCCCCCTCCAACTCCCCCTCTTCCTTTTTCTCCTTTGCCCCAGAACTGTGTAGAAAAGACTGCCTGCTCACGGCCTATATATTTTCACTCCTTCCTTAGTTGCACAGTCCAAATTTTATTTGGGGTTATAACGTACTCATCTAAAGTAGAAATCATTTTCAAGTAGTTCTGGGTGATTACTAACAAATGAGTCGTGTGAGCTTTCTGGAAATGCTGCTGAAAAAAAAAGTGCTGACTCAATTGCTTCCTGGACTGGGACCAAAATGGAATAAATCGTGGCAGCCAGTTTGGTCTATGAACTGACCTTCAGGACAGAAGCCACAGGTGAGGAGATAGAACAGAAAGATGGAAGGAGCATGAGTCCTGAGGACTCTGGAACCTCACAGTTTTGACAACATCTTCCAGGTTCCTTTGCCTGAGAGAAAAATAAAATTCTATATTGTGTAAGCCTCCTTTATTTATGCATTTTTCTTTAATGTGAAGCACATAAAAATCTAAGTGATACAAATAGCACTGTATGCTCTTCCATGAAATATTATTATTGTGTTTTGATATAAAAAAATAATAAACAACCCCAAAACACTACTAAGCAAACATGTAAAAAAAAAAAAAAAGAAGAAAACACTGAACTTGAGGTCAATTAAGTCTGTAAAACAATTCATTCTAATACATACATGGCCAATGTGCATGCCCACAGTCTACAGGAGCAAATTAAAGTCCCTGTAGCTGCCGTAGAAAAGAAAATTAGTTCACTTTGACCCAGCCCTTCCTCAAATTGATTATTTGTCCATGGATCCTTTCCTTGCAAAACACTTGTTAATATCTTATAGAAGGGTGTCTTGGGGTCATTGTAGGAAACATTACTTTTGTGATGGAACAGAATACCGGGCACGATGAGGTCTGAGTGTTGTCTCTCTAGGTGAGTCTATCGTCTGAATTCCACTGGTCAGGTGCTTTCAGCACTAACATTCTATACAGCTGACAGGTTATGCCTGAGTAAATGGTTATCTTTTGGGTGTCCCTGGACCTAAGCAGATGCAAATAATCTCCCTTATATATACATGCCGGGAGCCGGTCCATGCTTGCTGTTTCAAGGGACCTGGCATATATGGCATACTGTTCTTAATATGTTTGCTCACCTTCTTGGCACTATGTGTTTTAACCAAGGTCTCTGAGAAAGGTTGTTTCCCCAGGTAGGGATTTTCCCTGAAGTTAGGGAGGGAATAAAACCTCTTAACTAAGTGCCAGGCGGGTAATTAATCACTTTAACTACGAACAATCATGCTTAAGCTACATAATCTTTACTCCCTGGAATGAAGATAAGAAACGCCCTAACCTTTGTAATAGAGATTGATAGGATTGAGTCAACTGGTATAAATACAGATGTAATAAGACAGCAAGAGACAGAACTTAGAATACGGAACCAAGAGAGACGGAACCTAGGCACAGAACCTACACAGAACTAGAGACAGAAGAACTTCGCTGGAGAGAACATGGCAAAAGATCCTGGACTGAACCTGACTACAGAAATGGGCAAGAGAACCTGACTAGAACCTGGTGACTGAACCTGGCTGGAGAACCTGGACAGAACCTGGCTGGAGAACCTAGCAAGAGAACATGGACACAGAACCTGGCTGGAGATCTGAAGCAGAACCTCTCTGGAGATCCAGACCAGAACTTGGCTGGAGATCCTGGCTGGAGATCCAGGCTAGGCTGCTGATCAACTGAACGCTGTCTCCGTGTCATTCCTTCTTTGCCGACTCCGTCCACACCTTTGGGGACCCCTGGACCTGCTGGGGCTGGACCCCAGCATATACAAAAGCAGAAAACAAAGTCTCAAATTTTGAATTCTTCTCTAGTTTCAAAAACACCTCATCCGAGAGTTAAGATACTGCAATTTTCTCATGGCTTTGTTTTCTGACTCCCTTTACATTTACCCATATGTTTTCTGTTACAGGTATGTGGCTAGTGATTACATTCATGATTGAATTAGAAGATGGAGTGGGCCATTTATTC
This sequence comes from Myotis myotis, assembly GCF_014108235.1. Taxonomy (NCBI): domain Eukaryota; kingdom Metazoa; phylum Chordata; class Mammalia; order Chiroptera; family Vespertilionidae; genus Myotis; species Myotis myotis. The sequence goes on along the minus strand of NW_023416335.1, from coordinate 11,546,308 downwards.
AGATGAATATTTTGAGATTATTATCTTTTAACTAATTTAAAGCTGTCCACATTCAGCCTTGAAGTGGTTAACTAACACAATTGCAAACTATTACTCCTTATAACACAGGTTAGGTTAGGGTTGTTGCAATCAGTGGGACTATGATTTTTATACTAAACAGGAAAGCCTTCTAAGCACTCTGAACTAAGCAACTTAAAAAACATTAGGAGAAAGAATATCCAAATGCATTTGCACTTTTGGCTAATCTTCTTATATTTAAAATTGCATAGTTTTGCTTTATAAATAGGAAAAGTAAAAATTTATATTAATTTTTCATAAAAATCTACTTTATGGAAATGTAGACCCACAGATTAATTTGAACTTCAAAAAATTTAATTGAATTTTCAAAAGTTTTCATATATTTTTATCTTTAGAATTTAACTTTACATACCTGATAACAGGTTATTTTACACAGGAAATTATTTTAACACTAGAGGCCTGATTCACAAAATTCATGCAAGAGTAGGCCTTCACAGCCACGGCGGCTGCCTGGATCCCTCCCTCACAGCCATGGTGGCTGCCTTGATCCCACAGCTGCAGCCCTGGCTTCATCCAGGAAGATCATCTGGAAGGACTTCTGGTCTAATTAGCATATTATGCTTTTATTATTATAGATGGAGCAATCTATAATAATAAAAAAGCCTTCTAATTACTCTGAATGAAGCAACTTAAAAAACATCAGGAGAAAGAATATTTGATCTATAATAATAAAAGTATAATATGCTAATTAGACCAGGCATCCTTCCAGATGACTTTCCAGATGAAGACAGGGCTGTGAGGGAAGCTCTGAGCCTGGGTGCCTGCCGGAGGCTGGAGGGAAGCCCAGGTCCAGGAGGGAAGCTGGTGCCGGCAGCCAGGGGAAGGAAAGCCTACTCTTGCATGAATTTCATGCATCGGGCCTCTAGCATGGTATAATGATCACGAACACAGGCTCTTTATACTGTACAGGACAGCTAAATTCCATCTAACTGAACATAAAAAAAGTTTAAAATACACAAATCTACATTTGCACAAAAGAGGAATTAAGAAGAGATTCTTCATTTCACTGGGATTTTCTTCATTTACCAGTTTCTCTTACAGTTTGACTCTTGAAAGTAACTCAACAATCCACCGGAAATATATTTTGACTAACAAAACATGGTTTCATAGACCTCTTTTATAAGCATAAAGCAAGATAGACTGAAGTGCCTACACAAGAGTCAATTCTAAAAGGTGTCTGTGTATATTAAAAATCTGGTGTGGATGCAAGCCTATCAAATCTAGCTCTGCAGAAATGTCTCTGAACCCCCTTGAAGGACCCATGGGATGGATGGAGAGCATTACAGATGCAGGTAACACACCAAACACATTTGCTATGGCCACCAGCACAAAACAAGGCTGCATGTTCTCCCTGTTGTTTATTATCTTGTTTTTGGTAGTGTTCCTGGTTGCCTTCAGAGACTGAGTTCGGATATGAACATTGAGTTTCGGTTACATAAGGCTCTGGTCGTTCTGTGACACTAATTGCAGAAACAAAGTGCCTCTCACTCTCTCTCTTTTTGTGGGCCACAGTCGGAATGATGGATGAATCTGTGGATTTATTCTGGCTCTAATGAGAAATCAGTGGTGTCGTCTGCGCAGGGAGATGGCCTGATCCGGCCTGATCCAATAACACTGCACCATGACCAGAATGTTCTTCTCTGCACTGCCCCGTGTGGTCGCCAAAGTGGACACAATATGTAGCTATTGAGCACTTGAAATGTGGCCAGTGTGCCTAAGTTATTGAATTTTTTATTTTATTTCATTTTAAAATATTTTAATTTAAATAGCCATATGTGACTTGTTGCGACCATATTGGGCAGCAGAGCTTTAGAAAGAGCTTTCTGGCTGATAGGTGAAGAATAAATTGTGGGCAGAGGTAAAAGCACAAAAATGGATACAGAGATGCCAATTAGGAAACTACTGACACAGTCTCGGCAAAAAAATCAGTGGAAGCCTGGGTCCTGGTGGAAGTAGCTGACAGGACTTGTTGGTGAATTCATATGGGGGAAGAATGAAAGACCACACTGACCCAAAAATGACTCTTAGTGTTTTAGTTTGTGCAAATGAGTGGGGAGTGTTGATTATTCAAGATTATAAGACTAAAGAAGAGAAGATTGGAGGCTGGAAGGAAGTGTCTATTTTTTGGACATTTTAAGGTTTAGATGCTTATTTTATTTTCTCAAGATAGCTACATGCTTTTAACTTTCTTTGTTCTTGGTTGTTCAATGATTTCAATAAATTTGACAACTCACGACCAGTGTAGCCCAACCTAAACCTTTTTTTCTGTGTGTGCTTTAAGACATTACTTGTTTGAAATACCTCATTTTTTTATTTTTTAAAATATTTTAAAAATATATTTCTTTATTGATTTCTGAGAGGAAGGGAGAAGGTGAGAGAGATAGAAACATCAATGATGAGAGAGAATCACTGATCAGCTGCCTCCTGCACACCCCCTACTGGGGATTGAGCCTGCAACCCAGGCATATGCCCCTGGCCAGAAATGAACCTGGGACCCTTCAGTCCATAGGCTGACACTCTATCCGCTGAGCCAAGCTGGCCAGGGCTGAAATACCTCACTTTTATCCGATTATATACTTCCTATTGGTAATACCCTCTGACATTTTATATTCTTTCAATTTGATTCTTTAAAATACTGCACATATTCCATTAATTGATTTCTCTCCCACAAAAGGGTCAAGACTTAGAGTTTGAAATTCACTTAAAACTGATGACAAATCTTGCCTTTTCTCATTCTTCTCAAACTGCTGGGATTCTCTCTGCAGAAGCACATGCTATCTCTCTTAGGGTATTTATCATCCTCTGCCTTTTTCTTAACAAAACTCCTTTACTTTTCTTATCCATCTAATTTACTACAAGTCCTGTTATGGCAAATAATGATTATCTTTCACATTGCACAGAATAAAGTTGGTCTTCAAATCGGTGTGGAATTGAGTATAACAGGAAGATGTATTCTATTGCACTGTGTGTGGTACCACGACACCTAAACCCCAACACGTGATGTTTCAGAAATCATAGCTGGTTCATGACCATGGCTCTGTGTGTGAGACTCACACTCAACTAGCAATGGGTAAGAGCATCTTCCCTAACCTACTCTTCTTCTGTAACGCAGAGCTCTGAAGTTAACTTCTGACTCATGTTTACCCTGTGATCACATTTCATAATACTAATGCAACAGGGTGACTCATTTCAGGAAACCACATCTCCCCTGCTTTGCCCTTCTTCCCCAGGACATTTCATCTTGAAAGTCTCTAATTCCAGGAGTATAGGAGGTGAAGGCGTGTGTGTGTTGGGGGTCGGGGGGGGGGGGCTGGGAGAGGTGAATGGGGGGGAGGGGACATATGTAATACTTGCAACAATAAAGATTTTTTAAAAATAAATTACTTATGTAGTACACACACACACACACACACACACACACACACACACGTCTTTTTGTGCATTTGTTGTCAGAAAAGAGAAAGTTTAGGGTACATAGATTTCCCAGAAGAAAACCCCTAAAGAGGCTTTGTTGTTTTGGAACTGATTTCAGTGCGTAAGCTGGGCTCGTACAAAGTCAGAGGAGATTTGGTGATGGGGAGACGCTGAGGGGGTTGCATTGAAGCCCCAGACTGGGAAGGACACGAGGGCTTGTCTAAGTGGCACAGAGAGTCATACCTGCCCAAGCAGCTCCTTTGAGAGGGATGAATTCTGAAGGCCGCAAAGAACTCGACTGCTCCATGTGTTTGTAAAACACAGGACCTACGGCATGGTTCCCAAGGGCTTTGGCGTTGTCTGTTCCCTTCTCTCTTTTCCCCACCCACACAAAATTAGGGAGGGCGTTGCCAAAGCATCCAGCTTGTCTACACATGGAAGGACTCTAGTTTAAGGAAGATTCTATCATTTACATGCTCTATTCCTTCTGCTTTTCTGTATTAAAAGAAATCTACTGTGTGTCTAGGTGCGAGTGGGAACACACAGTGCCAGCACAAGGCACCTTAATGGAGGCATCAATCACACCCAGCACACGACGGGCTGTGAATACACAATGTGGGGAAGAGGAGGAGCACGCCATGCAGGCTCCTTTCTATTTTGGTGAAAAGTTCAGCACAAGATGTTTTCTTGAAGGTGGAACATTTTTCATGCTGTGTTTATGACCACAGAAATGGATTTGGACAGGTTCCTGTTTTTCTTTCTCTTCTCAAGAACAATTTAAATTAACCCAAATCACAATATCTCAGTGTATCTTTCCCTCTTATCGTTACATATCTTATTTTGTTATTATTTAATTTTGAGTTTCATTCCCCGGCAAGAATTTTTTCAGTGTTGACATCTCATTGCACTGTTCGTTGGTTACTTTGGGGTGTTTGGAGATTATGACTGAAGAGCCATTAGCTACAGCACACTGCTGGAAAAGGCTGTCCTATCTTTTTGGACAGCTCATTTTCCTAGACAAAGAACACAGCAGAAGGTGAAAACTTCTTTGCCAGGTAGTCAGGTTGGCCAAATCACGATAAGCAATCAATGGATTGTAACATGGTCGAGACAAATAGTCTAGTCTCCTATATTAATAAAGAGATTTTAGAAGAAAAATTATTAAGCTATATATACTGTTCCAGACTTTTTCCTCAATTGTCTGTTCAAAAGGCTTCTGGCTTTGTCTGGCAGTTTCCTATTGTTTTCTACCTTTCGTGGAAAATGTTGGCAGTTTTTAAACTCTTGTGAGATAGAATTTGGGGAAGTTGGGGGAAAGGAGGGGCAACATAAGGACAAAAGATCCCAAGGGCAGCTTTGGGGGTGCCTTCCATTCTCATCCTCCCCAGCACAGACTCCTGAATCTCCCTCACTGTGGTGGCCTGGCCACACCCCACTCTGACTAAGGCAATCTGTGCTGAAGAAAAACAGTCATAATTACCGATCTCGTTTTCAGTGGTTACCACAAATCTCCAGTTGGGCCTCAGCACTGCCCTTCAAAAACTCATTTCCCCAGTCAGAAAACTCATCCACTCTCATGTCTTTGTTGCTGGTGGAATAGGATTTACACTGAGAAAAGCATTTCAGGGATCCACACAGACTCACTCTCCCAGGGCTTGTGCTGGGTCCTCCCCCTGGATCTTCTAAGGTTCCTGAACCTTATCCAATCGGAACCTTTTCCCAGGTTTTCTCTGCCTTCACTCCACCCCTTTGTGTTGCCATTTTTGGCTCCTACTGTGTGTTCTTCTAAATTTTTGCCTCCTTATCTGGTTTTACTGCATAACCACTTAACCTCCCCAGGTGCCATCTTGGCTTCTACTGTGCATGTGCCCAGCAAAGGAATTCCCCCCACTGTTTTATTCCTCTCCCCATAATCTTGCTACCAGGCCAGTTGTCCCCTGGGGAGACTGATTCCTCCTGCAGGATTGGGGATTGCTCGGGGATTAAGTCCCTTCAGCAGTCCCCAAGAGAGCCTGTAAATGCTGCAACTTCCTAGGGAATCAGGCTTAATGTCTGATTCAGCTCCCTAGTTTATTAGGCTTACTGTCTGATTTCAGATGCACCCTTCCTTTATTAATAACTAGCTAGCTACCTGTGCTAACATCTTCCCCTATTTTTCAAACCATCAACAGTCTCTTCACAGCCTCACTCTCAACAGATGAACATGCTTCTTATTTAAAAAAGAATGTTTTCATTTTTCCTCTACCAAACTACCTACTTGTATCTGGACACAGATAGTCTGTCTTTCCTCGGGTTAGAATGAATGGCTTCTGTTTGTCTGTATTGACCCTTCTATTTATGTATAGAACGCTATTGTTTCCCACTCAAGGTTTTCTTCCTACAAAAATCCTCTCTCTCATTCAGCATCTCTTCCTACACCCCACCTAGAATCACTTAAATCAGAAGACGATGAACTATTTCTCATCTTAAAACAGAACCTCTGCCTAGCGCCTACATTGCCAGCTAGCTACTGCCTGATTTCATTGCTCTCTCAGGGAAAAACCCTTTGAAAACATTATCTATGTTTACTGCCTCTTTCGCTTCCCATTTTCACTGTTTGTTCTCTCTAGAAACTTTCCCTATTGGATTTTGTCCATACCGTACTGGAACAACTTCTGCCAAGGTCACTGAAGACCTCTATACTTTCCAATGCATTGCTTAATTCTTAGTGTTTGCCCTCCTCAATTTTCTGCAGCATTTGGTAAAGTTAATCTCTCTTTCATCCTTTAAATACTTCTCTGCCTGGCTAGAGAGACCATATTCTCCAAGCTTCTCCCTATCTCTCAGTGTTCTTCCCATTGCTCTTTTTAATTAGATAGTCTGTCTCTTCCTTCTTCTACCTTTAAATGTTGGCATGCCCTAGGCAGTGGTTGGCAAACTGCAGCTCGGCAAACCGTGGCTCATGAGCCACATGCAACTCTTTGGCCTCTTGAGCGTGGCTCTTCCACAAAATACCGACTTCTGTGCACAGGCCACGAAGTTTCAATCACACTGTATGTGCACGCCTGCACATGGTATTTTGTGGAAGAGCCACACTCAAGGGGCCAAAGAGCCTCATGTGGCTCGCGGGCTGTGGTTTGCTGACCATGACTAGGGTCATGCTTTCACGTGGTAGCTTTGGGTAATCTCAGGTCTTACAGCTCCTTAATGATGACTCCCCAGACTTAGAGTGTGTGAGCTCCAGACTAAAAAATCCACCTGCTTATTTGACATATGTAGTAGGATGTCCAATAAGTAGGTTAAACTCGATATACCTAAAATAGAACCCTTGATTTCCCCTCATGGCTACAACCGTCACTTGACAAAATCTCCACTCCTTCACCATGCTCAACTTGAAGGTTTTAGGTAGTTTCAGATTTTTAGTTCTAGAATATTATCAGAATTTTCTATGCTGTGCATCATTTTCACTTAAGGATTTCTTATTCAGAAATATATTGTACTTTCATCCTTTGCTCTACAAGATTGAAAGATTCCTTTGGTGATAGGACAGGACACCATGACACCCAGAAGGCAGGCAGGACCCTTTGTTACCTGCAGCTCCAGTTGGAAGAAAGCTATGAGGCAGTGCCATTCGGGGGGTGCATCAGGGCCAGGGGAACAACACGCAGAAGTCTATATATGGCAAGTGGTTACCCAGATTGTGCTGTACCTGTGGAACCTGGCCACTTGGAACATTTATCTGGGCTCTGGGGCATAGGGGCTGTCCCTAATTGCCTAGTACCTGGCCCTGGGGAAATTAGGGCAGGTGTGTATAGTGGTCCAGACTGTGAGAGCCAGATAAGGAAAGTGTTTGGCTTATAGACTTAATCAGCGGCTGAAGAAGAGGAACTAGCTAGGGCAGTGATGGCGAACCTGTGACACGCGAACTCATTTTTTTGGTTGATTTTTCTTTGTTAAATGGCATTTCAATATATAAAATAAATATCAAAAATATGAGTCTTTGTTTTACTATGGTTGCAAATATCAAAAAATTTCTATATGTGACATGGCACCAGAGTTAAGTTAGGGTTTTTCAAAATGCTGACACGCCGAGCTCAAAAGGTTCGCCATCACTGAGCTAGGGCCTCAAAACTAGGTTCAAGATAGCATTAAAAAGAGGAAAATAGCTATCACACATTTGACCTAGTATCATTCATCCATGCACGTATTTCTATGTGTATGTGTCTATGTCTACACATAAGGGTGTCCTGATTATTTTCCACTGGCTCTTCCTGGTCTGTCATCTTTAGGTTTCTATTCAGATTTGTTTAGTTAAAACACTTTGTGGGGTGTTTTTTTGTTTGTTTTTCAGTTAGAGTACTTGGATGACAGTTTCCCTCGTAGTGTCTCAAATATGTTTCTTTAACCCTGAAATGAAATGGAATCTTCACAGAGTATAGCACCATTTTCTCAGTGGTTGGTAGCTGCTCTTCTGGCTTTCACTGCTGTAGAGGAGGATCCTGACTTTTTGTCCCTTTTCTCTTTTTGTTTGCCCTGAATCCTACTTTTTTGGTTTTTGGTTTTTTTTTTCCTTTTTCTCCCTGAGAGTTCAGAAATTTACAGGATGTCTTTAGGTGCCTTTTCTCATCACTCTGGCCTGGAGCTCGAAAAGCCCATTTAATCTGTGGCATCAGGGTTTAGTTCCTGGGAAAAAATTCCTATCATTTGTCTTTCTATTGACTCCCCACCATTTGTCTTTTTCCTCTTCCTAGTACTTATTATAATCGTATATTAAGTCTCCTCTTAGATCCTCCAAGATTCTTTTCTTTTTCTCATGATTTTGTTTTTATTTCTTTGTTACTTTTTCTCTGTGCTTTGGACTATTTCTTGCACTTCATTTTCCAGAACACACATTTGAGTAATAAACATCTTCTCTTTCAACTCATCTCCTGAATTGTTTGGTTGATAAATTATGTTGTTAATCTATAAAGATCCTCTTATACGGTGCTTGCTATACTGGAATCTCTTTACATATTCTTGCTATTTGACATCAAATTATCATCTTATCTCTCAGTAGCGTTACTTCTCTGGATATGCATTCTGCTTCTTCTGGCCATTCATTCTTTGAATGTTGTTCTTTTTCAGACAGGTTGCTAAATTTCTTTTATTGAATGCTGAGGTTCAGGCACTAATGGGAACAGTCCCACAAGTAGAAGTCCACACCATCTCTACCCTAGAAGGGACAGTAGAGAAGCAGACGACTGTCATGTCCTGCAAAGGCCCCTGGGGCTAATTCGAGTGAATATGGATTTCCCTGTATCTTCAGGCCTTGAGAACAACCTAATTAGCAATCCACCTCTCCAGCTTCTTCGTGGACCTTTTAGGGTGAAGAAGATCAGTTCTCTACAAAGGTAAGGGAGTCCTCATTATTTGAACCCCAAAAGTACCCAGATCTCTCTTAGCCCTCAGAAGTCATTTGGCTCACTAATTGCTCTATAATCTTATATTTTGCTTTATTTTTATTAAGTCACTCATTTAGATGTATATTATCCCCTCACCAGAATAAAAGGCCCCTGAGAGCCAAGACTTTGTGTGGTTCAGGGCTCTCTCTCCAGCGCTTGGCACATAGTATGTGTTCCATAAATATTTTGGAAAGTTTGATGAACTAAGGAATGAGGAGAGTTTGGGAAGAAAAGGGCAGAGCAGCTGTGGGAGAGTGAGAGAAAAAGACAGAAGTGGAAAGAGTGACTAAGGGATGCTGCTGTGGAGAATATGTAAGGAAGAAATGTCAAAAAGCACCTGAACAATGTTGAGATTTCTTGAGGTTCTTGTTTCTTTGTCTCAACAACATTCCTCATGGATTTCAGCTTCAGGAGGCTCCTAAAGCTGAAATTAAACTGATTTGACTGTTTTATGTAGTTTGTATATAATTTTAATTGTAAAACTAAGAAGACATTTTATTTATATATGTAATCAACTAGTGCTAATAAGAAACTTTCATAGTGACATTATTAAATCACAGATTTGATTTTGAAAATTTCAAACCATTTGAGACATAGACAGCCTTAATGAACATTAATTTAGCAAGGCACATATCTGTAGTTATATGTGTCTACTATGGTATTTAGGGAACAAAATCATGCTTCTAGAGATTGGGCTTTACATGGAGAGAATCAAAAGGATTCTGAAGGTACAGAAAGACCAGAAGAAAAGTTTTGAAAGAGGTTCAGAAAAGCATATTGTGTCTTTCCCTCTGGAGCATAGGAACTTATCCACCATGGTGTACTATCTCTAAAAAAAAAAAAAAAATCAGGGAAGATTGGTTTTGCCTTGCTTTTTAAAGCACACTAGAAAATATCCAATTTTTTATGTGCCTTAGATGAGATTTGTTTAAAAGACTTAAACAGATAAAAGAATATTTTAAACATTAATTTGTATAAGTTCTACAATTGTGTGAATTTGTTAAATTTTATTTAACATGTGGATGAAGGAAAAAGAAGAAAGAGAGTGTGAAAAAGAGAAGGGAGGGAGGGAGGGGGGAGGGAGGGAGGGAGGGAGGGAGGGAGGGAGGAAGGAAGGGAGGAAGGAACAGAAAGTAAAGACAGGAGGAATGGTGACAGATATGAAAGATTATGAGCCAGATGTCTTTCTATAAAAACAAAAAAACAAAAAACATGTACATACTTATAAAATCCAGGCATATTATATATTACTAGTAGCCCTGCACACGAATCCGTGTGCCAGTGGCTCTCTGCGGGGCCTTACCACTCCGTGCCTACTGCCCAGAGGCTCTCCAGAGCCCAGAGGCCCATTCGCAGCCAGGCACAGAACACTTGCCTCGTTGCGGTGGCAGCAAAGCAAGCATTCTGCCAGGCCGCTCAGGCTGCCCACTCTCAGTGCCCACCACCCTGGGACTGGGGGACTCCTGCGGGGCTGAGAGGACTGGGCACCACAATCTTTGTGATGGAGTGATGGTTAATTTGCATATTGCCCTTTTATTAGATAGGATTTGTAGAGCGAGGAGAATAAAGCAAAGAGAAAAAAAATGCAGGCATAAGCATGAGGAATCCTGAGTTTTAGCTCTGATTTGTACAGTTTGGTTTCTTAACATTTTGGTTTCTGAGATTTCTTTTTGTAGAATGAGAATGTTATCTGTAGTATAATCTTATTGCCCTCCAACTATAGAACTTTAATGACAAGAATACATTTTTATTTAAAACTATTTTAATTACATTTCATCTTTTTTTCTTAATCCTCACTCAAGAATATGTTTTTATTGATCTTAGAAAGGAAGGGAAAGGGAGAGACACAGAGAGAGAGAAAGAGAATCATCCACTGGTTGCCTCCTGTACCTGCTCCTCCACCCTCACAGTCCCACCTCCGCAAACTTTCTGTGTACAAGGAAGATGCTCCAACCACTGAGAAACCCATTCAGAGCACATTTCATCTTAAGTGAGGAATTTGTGTGTAAATGTGGTGTGGTGTGTGTGTACACATATATATATGTGCACATGTAAACACATAAATTTGTATGTTCAATGGTCTTTACTGAAGTGAAATTTTCAGTTAAAAATGTTAAATTTGACTAAATGCAGTTATATATTCACTAGAGGACTGGTGCACGAAATTCGTGCATGGGTAGGGTCCCTAGGCCTAGCCAGTGATCAGGGCCAGTTGAGGCCTTCCTGGCTGCTGGCCAGGGCCTTCCTTCATTCTGCACCTCCTCCTGGTGGTCAGCTCACGTCATAGTGAGCCATCAGTCTCCCAGTTGAACTCCCTTGAGGACAATTGCATAATATATATATATATATATATATATATATATATATATATATATATATATATATTAATGCCTATTGTTTGAAGCAACTGAAGGAATCTGGTGAGAACCTATGATTTTGACAGCAAGGATGTCAGAACACTTACATGTTTGCTTGACATCTTTCATCACAGTGCTATGAGTTCTTAGAATTGTCTAACATATTACCTGAAATAAGCAATCAATGAACTATATTGGCAAACTTCAGCAAATGAAATGGGCCATATTTATTATATTACCCACATCAATAATGCTCAAAACATTATCTTTCGCAAGAATGTATATGCCTATGAATGTTAAGCAGGCAAAAGGTATGTTTTGAAAGTAAATCTGAGTCATTTGTAATTTTGTCAATTTAAAGCTTTTCAGTCTACAATAGCTGTTAGGGTACTGTCATACATACATTTAGGAGGCAAAAATAATTTGTTCTTAAAATGCAAGTTTTTCCCCATAAATTTATTTTTTTCTTAGAGAGTAAATTGACAACAAATGCGTTGTGTTTTTCCTTTCTTCTATAAAATAGAACTTGATGATTATATTTTAATGAGGACTGTGATTTCAACATGTGAGGCAAGTAATTGCTCAGAAACCCTTTTGCAGTCTTATTCAAATCATATTAAATATCTGAAAACTATACCAGAAAAATAAGAGACCAATTTTCAACCATTCTCTGTCACTGAATAAATAAAAAGAAAAACAAAAATGCTCACATCACACCTTATCATTATATCTCCCCTGCTGAGGTATAGCAAAAGGGGCAATTAAAAGATAACTATACAGAAATAAAGGCTTAAATTTAGTACTGAAATAAAAGTCCAATGAGTTTGAGATTCAGAAAGATGTTTTTCTCGCTTCTCCCTCATAGCCGTCTCCCCATGGATAGACTCTTCCTTGAACTCCAGTGGTATTAATGAGGGACACCCTTCAGATGGCATTCTGTGGTCTCCGCCTCAAAGGTTATGTCAGAGATATGCTAGCACTCTTTCTTTTCTGTATTTTTTTCTCTTTAGAGCATGTGTTTTTTACTTTTAGGGATGAGATCAAAATAGTAAATGCATTTAGTTAGGCTGGTATATTAGTTTTCTATTGCTGCTATTAAAAATCGCTACAAATTTAGTGACTTCAAACAACACACATTATTAGGTTCCAGTCCTTTGTATCACGAGTTTGGAATGGACGTTACTGGATTAAAACCATGTGTTTACAGCCCTGTATTCCTTCTGGAGTTTCTAGGAGAGGATCCTTTTCCTTCTCTCTCCAGCTCCAGGGGCCTCCTGTACCCTTGGCTGATGTGTACTCCCTTCCCGCACCTTCGAGGTCAGCAACAACAGGCGGGGTCTTTTCCATGTGGCATATTTCTCAATTTGATGTTTGTTTTTTAATCTTATTTATAATGTTTTCAGTGCACGGATATTTTTATAGCAACATAGTCACATGCACTGCCTTTACCAAGTATTAACCAATATACACATTTTGCAGTAAGAATCAATAGTGACAACTGTTAGGTGTATGAGAGAAGTTAGCAATCACTGTTTCTCTGCACAGGCTTCCCAGGGGAGCTAAGTACAGGAAGAAACAGAGCAACACTGCTGGGCAAAAAGCAGCCACCCCGTTATTAGCTGGGTTAGTGTGGAGTACCTCGAGTTCAGCGTCCTCGTAAAACACACTTGGAGTTACAACCTTCAGAAGGGAACAGGTCACTTCCCATAAGCATAAATGCTAGTGCTATGGATTTACTTCCTTCTACCTGGCTGCACAATGCAAAGTGATAACCAGTCTGCGTTAGCTATGTGTACAAAGGAAAGAGTGCATGAAGGGGGAAATGGTTGGCTTACTAATTTCACCTGGAGGTGAGAGGAAGCCGGAATGAGGGTACAACAATGGTGGGCACTTCGACATGCAGTGACTCTGCCCATTAATAAAACAAGCCAAGCAATGCCTTTGAATATAATCAGGGAATGAAAGAAGTGATAGGTAAAAGGAACAGAGAGCATCTCATCCTACAACAAGATCAAAATTTTACAACAGCTTTAAAAGAATTCAAGCTCAATCAGCAGGAAGGACATATACTAGTATGAATCATGTCTAAACTCTATGGGTAAAATGTGCAAATAAATTTACTCCCTAAATGTCTGAAAAAAATTCCCAATGATGAGATAATAGTCACGGAAGTCATTACATAAACTATCACAGCAGATGGGACTAATGGAGAATAAGCTTATTTGGAGATGCTTCTAAAGTAAACATAACTTTGGACTCTATGGGAAAGACTTCTTACTTATATCCACTGATCTTACATCTTAAATTTTTTACATGCAATATATTAAAGATACAAGTAAACACACAAAAAAATCCCATAAAGTATTAACTCAAAGATATAAGAAAACAAAATTGTTCCTTAAGAATAAATACTATACTTAACTCTAAGATAAATATAACCATATAAATAAGTAATAAAGCAGAGTTGGCCTTCATTTATATGTTCAGAAAAAAAAACAGCTCCAAGCCACTACAATTCATGTATCTTTAACCATATTCTTCTTTTTCATATCCCTAATATGAAAAAGGCAGTTCTCTGAGTTGGGACTTGGAAATGAGCACATTGTCTAGGAATCTCTCCAGCAATTATCTCATTGTATATGAGAGTGCACATTTAATTGATTTTCTATTTGTAGGCTATTTTGGAATTTTGTGGGTTAGAAATTAATTTGTACAGAACAATTGGTAATGCAAGCAATATTTGTCCATAGTAATACACATGAATTTTGTTCAGCGAGATACAAGTAATTTCTGTTGTGGAGAAAAGACAACCACAAATATCTAATTTTATTGCCCTAAAGGATAGGAATCTGTTTAGTATCAATTAACATTCATTTCAGCATACACACAGGTGCATATATGGTCTTCAAATTCTCTTAAATCAATTTTTGCATCTTATTAGTTTGCTCATTAATTTCTGAATTGAATAAAATTGCTAACTTCTGTTATTCTGTATTTGCATTTGACTCATAGTTTTAAAGTTATAAATCGCTATACACACAGATATCAATAAGATCATATTGATTTGAATGGATGTATAATAATAATTAGTGTTCCTGGGAAGTGCTTCAGAGTGGTCATAATGGGTATTGAGTTTCTTTATGACCAGTACAATGAGAACTTTTTTTTCATCTCTACCAAAAAAATGTGATAGCTTTTTGCCAAATCCATTAAAGCGCAGAGCCAATCTCTGCAGCCATGGCCTGTGTACTACGTAACCATGGGATGCCATTTTTACCATGCTACGCCAGGAGTCTGGTGACACTGTGGCTCTATTAAAGTAGAATGATAACATTTATTAAACTCTTATTATGCTGCAGACATTGTTTTAAATGTTCTACATATATATTAACTAGAGGCCCAGTGCACAAATTCGTGCACAGGTGGGGTCCCTGGGCCTGGCCTGCAATGGGGCTGATTGGGGCCAGCCGGCCAGGGGGTGGGACCACCGGAAGTTGTCCAGCCATGGGAGGTTGGCTGCGGGAGTGCTCTGAACACTAGGGGGCAGCTCCTGCAATGAGCCTCTGTCCCTGGTGGTCAGTGCACATCATAGCAACCAGTCAAGTGGTCAACTGGTCATAATGGTCACGTAGGCTTTTATATATATAGATTTATTTACTTGTTTTGTTTGATTGATAAGAAAGACAATTTAGTAGTATGGGGGAAAGTAGGCTGATGCAATCCTTAGATTCATAAGTAATTCACAATAAATCTGGGGAGGTGGTGGTAGAAATGCTTCCTGGAGGCAAGCATTTGGACAAACAGAGTAGCTTTTGTTCTTCCTATTTACTTAATAGTTCATTTATATTATCCCAACTGTTTTCTTTTCTTGTTTGTTTTTTGGTATCTTTTTTTTTCAAAGACACTATAGGCAAGAATTAAAAAATAAAATTACAGAACAATAAATGTAAACTGTAGCCAAAGAGGAAATGTTTTTTTTTAATATGTGCTTTTAAAATTATTAAAGCTTCATAAGAACACAGAGGCAATCTAAAATAATTCTGACAGGTAACTTACTATTCATGCTGACATTAATCCATGCTGACTGAACATCAAGGTCAACTGTCTAGAACATTTTAAGTTAATTTCAGGATTCTGGAAAGAATGGCGAGTTAGACCCTTTTTGTACATATTACTATGGTATTTAGGTTAAAATACTACATTTAATAACCCTTGAGGCATTAGATGTAAAATTATTTAAATGTTATTTCTTTGAAATAATAATAGAACTTCAAGATTTGGAAGAACTTAAAGATCATCTTAAAAATTCACCCTTATCATATTTAAATATCATCAATAAAATATTCTTCATGCATCCCAGACTCAATGCATACATTTCTAGTACTAAAAACAAAATCCTCACTATTTCCTTAAGGCAATGTAGGATATCTTTAGAAATATCCAATTTTTAATCAGCTCTTTATTGTTTGAGAAAAATCTTTACCCAGTTACCTCCCAAAAAATCGAAGGGAGAAGGTTGAGGATGGGTCTAACTTGAATTGCAGAAAGAGATAGAAGTGGAAAAAGAAAATCCCCAGAATTTGTAGGAGAAATAAATGCCCAGATTCAGACATGTGAGCAAACTTCAGTTAGTAAAATAAATCAAATCAATACCTTGGCACATTGTAGTGAAACTGCAGCATACCAAAGACAATAACCTTAAAAGCAACCAGAAAGAAAATAATTTACTTGAAAATAGGGAATTAGATGAAAAGCTCACTTCTTGCTACAAAATAAAAGCCAGAAAACTATGCAATAATATTTTCAAAGGACCGAGAAGTAATATCTGTCAATAGAGTTACACAGTGAATATACTTAAAGCATGAAGGTGAAACAAAGATACAGATAAAAACCTGTGAGAGTTTTCAACCAATATATATATAACTACTAGAGGCCCGGTGCATGAAATTTGTGCATCGGTGGGGGAGGATATCCCTCAGCCCAGCCTGCACCCTCTCCAATCTGGGATCCCTCTCACAATTCAGGACTGCTGGCTCCTAACCACTCACCTGCCAGCCTGATAGCCCCTTAACTGCTCCCCTTCTGGCCAGATTGACATCTAACTGCTCCCCTACCGGCATGATCATCCCCAACTGCCCTCTCCTGCTGGCCCGGTTGCCCCCAACCGGACTGAGGGACTCTGGCTGGATGAGGCACGCAGTGCCTGCTGCCCCCATACAGGGCTGAGGGGACTGAGGGACTGAGGCTGGATGAGACGAGGCTGAGGGGACTGGGTGCCGCCATCTTGTGAGGGCATGGCAGTCAATTAGCATATTCCCTCTTTATTGGCTGTGGGTGCCATCATCTTGTGAGGGCATGACAATCAATTAGCATATTCCCTCTTTATTAGATAGGATACTCATTAGGCCATAGTCAGGAAGAAAAAAATATTATTATCACCAAACTATGCATGTTGGCCATGAAAATCCATAACCCTGATCTCCTGCTACAGGGGTCACAGTTGACTGTCAGCCCCAATGTGCCCTCTGGATGACATTATGTTTGTTTTCCTTGAGGCTTTGCTCCTACCCAGGCTGATGCAAGCCAGTGACTGAGCATGGTGGGCATACCAATATAGCCCATTTCTTTGACTTCTAATGGGCAGGAAAGAATGCTGATCAACCCAGCAGGAACTCTTGAAGAGCTTCCCTGAAGTTTGAGACTTTTTCTACCATAATCTTCTTTTCCCTTCTCTGTAATCCTTCCTATTGTATTAATTATAATAATCACTAATCTTTCCTTTTATAATATCTTTATTTTAAAAAATATGGTCTACACTTGGTACTAGAACTTCTCTTGGTAGTCTCCTGAGGATAAATGTCGATGAATTGAGCAAGGAATCTTTTTTTTTAATATATTTTATTGATTTTTCACAGAGAGGAAGGGAGAGAGACAGAGAGCTAGAAACATTGATGAGATAGAAACATCAATCAGCTGCCTCCTGCACATCTCCCACTGGGGATGTGCCTGCAACCCAGGTACATGCCCCCAACCTGGGAATCGAACCTGGGACCCCCTCAGTCTGCAGGCCGACGCTCCATCCACTGAGCCAAACCGGTTTCGGCTGAGCAAGGAATCTTGATGGGATATCTTAATGGATCAGTTTCCTGGGATATGTCTTTTCGGGGTATATGTCTATTTCTTACTGGGTTCAGAACTGAAATGGAATAAGGGGTAGTGTTAGTAGAGCCACCTTGAATCTGTGGTCACATCCAGCATGATGCTGTGCATCACAGATAATCAAGATTGAATGAAGGTATAAGTTCAAATCTTCCCTTCCTGTCAAGGTTGATAATTGTAACACACAACTTCTAATACCAGAGATTTAATCTACATTAACAGGTACTTATGTTTTCAGCCAGAAGATGATTCCATTATTTTCCTTTTCACCAATCATTCACAGGAAAGGGGAAGATTTTGCCAGTTGTCTTTTTTTTTTTTAGACTCTCATGTAGCCAAGCACCTTGGGAAAATGCTATATTCATTTGACTTTTAGAATAAAATAAAATCTCTTTTCCTAATTAGGTAATATCTGCTGTCAAAAAGGAAACCATAAAAGCATAATATTGTGCACTCCGGGAGACCTGGCACTGATAGGTCTCCTGTTGCAAGACTGCTGATCCACGAAGATGTGCCCGAAAAGAGGGTTGCGTTAAAAAAAAAAAAAAAAAAAGCATGGATTATTCCCTTTTCCCATTCCACTCTGCACATTCTCGTCAGTCCTACTTTTTAATTTCATCCTCAATAACATGGAAAGTGTTCTTAAAGCTTCCACGGGTTTTTAATCTTTATCCTCCTTTATAACACACAGCCTTCTTTGTGGGCTCTGGAGTAAGGCTGTGACCACATGGTCACTCAGAGCTCAGGTCAGCCGGGATGGTGCTCTCTGCCCCTGTCTCCTTCCATGATGTTGGCATCTGAGTGAGTCCTCAGCTTTCTCTTTACATTTCATTCCCTCTTCAGATCTCCGTTTTTCCCACGAGGAGAGAAAGCTTGACGTTCAAGTGGAGCTGGAGTGTTTACTGTCCAAGTTGCTGAGTCTCTTATAAAATTGGGTTTTGCTTTCCTTTTAGTTTTTTCCTGTTTTCAGTTTAAAACTTTCCCGTGTTTACAGCCAGATAAAACGGCCTGTCTTCAAATCCAGGACAAAGTGCTTAAAGCCATGGAGACTTCGAAGGCACTAACATGGTCATGTAGAGGATTTCCTAATATAATGGGAACAATGATGCAAACATATCATTTGTAACATATGGTAAATTAATGGTTTTAAATAAAGAACCCAATTTTGATGGAGTTGGAAAATTTGGAGGGATTCCTCACATGAATCTCCACCTGTGAGTCCATGCAGACTCAGCACAGTCTGAGCTGACTCAGCAGAGTTCATAACTCATGTCCAATAAACAAATGAAAGTTAAACTATATCTAGGCAGGGACTATTTTTAATTTTTAACTGGCTATCTGGGTCTTTAAAAATGTATAAATCTGGAGGTTGAGAATATTTCTAATGGAGACAAATATTTTAGTGTCTAAAAGTAAAACTTTCATCAAGATGAAATATGGGGGAAATGTCTAATTATGCATGTAGTTGCATAACTTTCCATTTTAGAGGGCAATACAGTTAGACAGAACCTCAATAAATCATCCAGACCAGGTCCATTTTATACATCACATAACTAAGGTTGGAACTGGTTAAATAGCTAGGAGGCACACATTTAGAATATTCTAACCAACCTGAAGTAAGAATCAAGTCTCTTGTTTCTCAGGGCAGGGAATTTTATCATATACTTTCAGGATATCTTTCTTTATTACTTAAAATAGCGAAAGAAATAAACGTATGTTACTGGAGCTAAGTATATCTCATTTAATACAAGAATCTTGAAAAATGTAAACAGGCCAAGCTACCACATTCATACAATGTTTTCACACGCTCCACATTCATTAGTGCTCTCCGGAAAGGAGTCAAGGTCGTTTGGGGCATAGAAATCCACATTATCTTAATTTCACCAAAATACTTTTCCCATGTTATTGTCATCAACCCAAAGCAGAACTGGGCTTATTTGGAATTTGTCAGATGAGGCAACTCCAAATAAACCCTGGAGAAATAAAAGCAATTATACCAATAAGAGATGCTTTCTTTTCCAACTTTTAAAAATGTGAGTTTAGGGGAAAAAAGATTATTCAATAGTTTTGTTTCAATTAAACGCTTTTGTTATTATATTGAAAATTACTAGTTCTTAGAATAATCTTAATTGAAGTTTAAATTTTTATTGTATTTTTCTATTATTGAATAAAGTGAGAAAATTTTTAAATCACTCATTTCCCACCCTACTACATATTATTGATTGAGCTATATATGATGTATAATCATCCTATATAATAAAAGCCTAATATGCTAACTGTCTGGTCGTCTGGTCATCTGTTCAACTAATCAAAGCATAATATTCTAATGATATGCTAAAGCCACTCAACCACTTGCTATGATGTGCACTGACCACCATGGGGCAGACGCTCCGACCAGTAAGTTAGCTTGCTGCTGGAGTCCAGCCAATCAGGACTGAATGAGATGGGCCGGACATGCCCTGGAGCCCTCCCACGTCCCTCCTTGGCCCTGATTGTGCACCGGTGGGGTCCCTTGGCCTGGCCTGCACCCTCTTGCAATCCGGGACCCCTCAGGGGATGTCAGAGAACCAGTTTTGGCCCAATCCCACAGGCCAGACTGAGGGACCCCACTGGTGCACGGATTCGTGCACCAGGCCTCTAGTGTGCATATAATTTAGTATCCAGATTTTATTTAATATTATCAAAAGCATTTTCTTGCAGTATATGGTACTGATAACTGCTATTTAAATGTGTGCCATCATTATTCACATTAGGTTCTTTATAGCTCTTTATTATTTTTTAAATGCTATGGAACTCTTTAGAGTTCCTTCTTCATTTAGATTACGTTTCTAGCATGAGTGTCCTGAAGAGACGTAACTTATCACAGGTGTTAGCATCTCTTCTCCTCTTGACAGTACCAAATATCGTTTTGCTTCCAGAAAGGTTATGTGCCACCAGCAATGTTCAGTCCCAACCAGCTTCAGTCCACCTTTACCAACATTGGGGAGTGCCCATAAAATGAATAAATAAGTTTGACCAAATGATTCCACATGGCAATCTTTGTTCTTAGTTTTCCAGTGTTGAAATGTGTCCTTATATTTGCTATCAAGTTTTATTTGTCTTCTGTACATTTTCTGTTCATGAATTTCCTTTCTTTTTGTTTATATATTGGTTCTTACATGGTTCTCTCTCTCTACAGATAACTTCTCATTGAACAGGATAAATGCCTGGGGTAGGGGGCAGGGATGGACTAGAAGGGGTCAATGGGGGGAAAATGGGGACATATCTAATACTTTCAATAACCAAGATTTTTTAAAATTTCTTTATTGATTAAGGTATTACATATGTGTCCTTATCCCCCCATTCGCCCCCTACCCCCCCCCCACTCATGCCCTCACCCCCCTGTTGTCTGTGTCCATTGGTTAGACTTATATGCATGCATACAAGTCCTTTGGTTGATAACCAAGATTTTTTTTTAAAAAAAGAACACAATAAATGCATTTACTTTTGTTTTATCTACAAGGGTATTTTCCAGTCCCTTTCTTTCTTTTCTTTCTTTCTTTCTTTCTTTCTTTCTTTCTTCCTTCCTTCCTTCCTTCCTTCCTTCCTTCCTTCTTTCCTTCCTTCCCTCCTTCCTTTCTTTTTTTTTTTTTAGAAACTAAAACATAGATTTGTTGTTCCACTTATTGATGCATTCATTGGTTGATTCTTATATATGCCCCGACCACAGATCAAACCCAAAACCTTAGCATATTGGGACAATGCTCTAACCAACTGAACTACCTGGCCAGGGAAGTCTGCTTACTTTAATATGAAAAAAAATTTAGGTGATTCTTTTCACTGTTGCATCATACCACAACCTTCAGAAATTAGGTCAATATCGAAGTTCATTTTCTGATTTTTTAACTGTTTTACTAATTATTTTCTAGTTCTTTAAAATTTCCTTTTTTTGAAAGTAAGTGTTGTTTAACTCTCAAAAATCTCAATTTTTTCCTTCAGTTTCTAAGTCCAATGGGACCATTTGCAAAGGAACAAATTTGTGCACACAGTCCTTAAAGCATCTGAAGGCAGCACCACGGTAGGTACCTCATCAAGATCTGTTTTGCTATATCACCAAATTCAGTTTAAGTTAATTCTTTCTGCAATGAGTTAACATTTTTTTCCAGTAAATAAATAAAACAGAGATCGAACAATTTGTTTCCTCTCTGAGATCTCGATGGAAAATGGCTGAAATTTAGATTAAATGTTTCCACCAGCAGTGTGCCCAGCAGATAAGAAAAGTTCCAAACCAGAGCATGAAAGAGATGGTTGACAGAAACAACAGAAATTGCAAAGCTTACAAAAATCAATAGTATGTTATGGTCCGTGTGAGAGGAGCAGAAATTACTTTTAGGAGAATTATTGGAAAGCTGTGTGTCTGAGGACAAATTAGCCTTACTTTTAAGAGCTAAATGACTTGGAAGTACTCATTTAATACTTCTTTATTTAGGCTAGGCCTAAGTTAGCAAAATTTAGTGGACAATTAAGGCTTGTCCCACCATGCATCCATTATCCACTAGGCCTGTCTGAAATGTCTTTTACGCTTTCAGGAAATCCATTTCCCCCTTTGGAAACACAGCTCAGTAGTATAGCTAGTACTTCAAGAAGTTTCACTGTTAAAATTCATTTAACTACAGTGATTTCTTGATTTGATGACACTCTTTACATACAGGGTGGGGCCAAAATAGGTTTTCACTTGTAAGTACACAGAGTTTATTCCTATATTATTATATATTAAGTATTGACTTAGTTTCCATACAAGCAACTATAGACCTAGTTTTATTTTACCCAAGCCTGCATATCAATATGTATATGTTTTATAACTATCTCTGAATATAGCAGAAAAAAGATAGTCATCAACTTTATTACATTGATAAATCAGGCCAACCAATATTTTCTCACAAAATGACGAGGTGCTGTTTTGGGTTAAATTATTGGGATTACAGCGTTAGCTCCACTATTTGTTTTTATATCTTTGCAACTATAGATTTTGTTTTAGACAAATGAACTAGAAGAGAAAAGATAATTTAAGAGAAGTACTATTTATTTAAAGCTTGCTAAATCTATTTTTAAATATGATGTTTAGCCGAAACCGGTTTGGCTCAGTGGATAGAGCGTCGGCCTGCAGACTGAAAGGTCCCAGGTTCGATTCCGGTCAAGGGCATGTACCTTGGTTGCGGGCACATCCCCAGTAGGAGATGTGCAGAAGGCAGCTGATCGATGTTTCTCTCTCATCGATGTTTCTAACTCTCTATCTCTCTCCCTTCCTCTCTGTAAAAAATCAATAAAATATATTTTTTAAATAAATAAATAAATAAATAAATATGATGTTTATAGCTTGAGGTATAATTGAAAGCAAAAATAAATCAAAATTTTGAAATTTGAAAATATTTAATAATACACAATTTGATTTTCTGTTCTTTTAGGAAAAAAGCATGACAAACCACCGAAATTACATTACAAATAACAGAAATAATATTTCTTCAGATTATATTGCCATCCAGAGTTAGCCAACAATGAGCATATTAACCTTGGCCCTAATTTCTGTTGGAATATTTAATATTGTTTTCTACTCAAGAAAAATATGCAATAAAAATAGCTATTCCACCATTAGTACTGTTAAACATGAAATCTATCCTCTCTCCAGATCTTATCATGTTGATTTTGATTTTCATTCATTCGGTTTGAAAAACATTGAGTGCCTACTGTACTCAATAGCAGCGGTCTGCAAACTATGGCCTGCCATTCACTAGCACTTGTAAAGTATATTTTATCGAAACACAGTCACACCCGTTCATTCACACTAGAGTTGAGTACTTGTGGCTGTTTTCACACCAGAACACTAGAGTTGCGTTATTGTGACAGAGACCTTATGCCTGCAAAGCCTACAATATTTACCATGTAACCTTATACAAAAAAATGTTCACTGACCCCTACTCTACAGGAACATAAAAACTGATGGTGAACAAGGTAGATGCAGTTCCTGCCATCACTAGACTAGATGTAGGTATTATATAACCACAGGAGCGAGCATGACTGCAGTGAGAGTGATGTAGAAAACTTCAAGTGTAAATTCTTATTGAAGCAGGTTTTCAGATTACAAATTTGTTGACAAATGAGGCCTATATTCATAATATAAAATATATAAAAGTGTTCTGTGAAAATCATGTAGAATTTTCAGACATTAATAGATTGAAGAAAAATAATACCATTTGCTAATTTAAATGCTTCTATTCTAGATTATATGATAAAGGTAAGGAGAAGAGGTGGAGGGTTATCATAGATTTTCTCTTATTAATAATTATTTTATTCATAGTATCATTTCCAAAATAGAAGATTAATAAATTTTATTTGCATGACTGAAATTTTATGTTTTATATATATATATATATTAGAGGCCCTATGCACAAAATCCATGCAAGGGGATCAGCCCCCACTGCCACAGCAGCTGCCTCTGCCTGGGCCCCCGCCAGCCATGGCAGCTTTTGTCTGGAAGGCTGTCCGGTCTAATTAGCATATTATGCCTTTATTATTATAGATATATATAAATACATATTCACATAGTTACAATTTTTTTTAGTTGTTTAAAGAAATTATTTTTATACTTAGAGGCCCAGTGCAGGAATCTGTATACCAGTGGGGTCCCTCATCCTGGCCTGTGGGATCAGGCTGAAACTGGCTCTCTGACATCCCCCAAGGGGTCCCAGATTGCAAGAGGACGCAGGCCAGGCTTGGGACCCCACCAGTGCACAATTGGGGCCGGGAAGAGACGCGGGATGTAGGCCAGCTGGGGAGGGACCACCTGCGGGCTCCAGGGCATGTCCAGCCCATCTCGCCCAGTCCCGATCAGCCAGACCCCAGCAGGAAGCTAACCTACCAGTCGGAGCGTCTGCCCCCAGGTGGTCAGAGCATTTCATAGTGAGCAGCTGAGCGTTCTTAGGCCTTAGCATATCATTAGCATATATTATGCTTTGATTGGTTGAACGGCCAACCAGTTGACCAGACACTTAGCATATTAGGCTTTTATTATATAGGATTCCAATTCTTAATTACAAAGTTTTCTTAAATGGCTTGTAATAAAAGATACATACAAGTAATAATGCAATAGAAATAGAAAATCGGAACCTAGGACTATGGGGATACAAATGCTAGCCATGAAATTCAAAATAATTTTAAATTTGGATCTGAGCTTCCTCAAAATTATTACACAAAGGGAAACCTGATTTGTTTTAAAGTTCTCAATTAGGGAGAGAGAAAAAGCAAACCAAATCCTTAGAGAAATGTTAAACTTTCCTAAAATTATCTTAAAATGTTATTTCTTCCTTGGTAAAAATTAAATAGTTTAAAATTTTAATATATATTATTGATCTTCAGTATTTTCTTTTAATATAGAAAAATAAGATATTTTGTGCATATTTATGTACAAAATGCTTACAAAATATCATTCCATATATTTTATATTATAAATATACTTTTCAATTGTCCATGAATTTATTGTCTGAAAACCTATTATATAAGAATAGATACTTCAAGTTTTCTACATTGCTCTTTCACAATCATACTTATGTCTGTGAATATTTAATATCTGCCTCTAATGTGGGCAGTACACATACACACACACACACACACATTGTATTTTGTCTTGCCACACTGAAGAAAGTAATTTATATCAGTCAATTATAGTAAGATAGCGGAAGATCCCCGAAGTAACTAGTGAACTATTTTTCAATGGTTTTTCTAAAGGTGTTTTGGGTGGCGACATTTTTGTGGATATAAACAGAGAGTATGGATGCCCTATTCTTTCAATCCTTAGATTCTCCAAGATTTTAATGTTTAGATTCTCTAAAAGGGTGAATTCTCTGGTTGTTTTAGAAAGAACCTCTTTTCCTTGAACCTCTTTTAGTTCAGAAAAGAACTGCTTCTGGGAATCTTGTCTCCTGTTTTATTAAAACAAGGATCATGAAATTCTGCCACTGGTTTGCAGTGAATATCTATAGATGGTTTAGTTGTCACGCTTCAAATAAAATTTGTCAGTGAATCCATCATGTTTTCTGATTCTTTCTCGGCTGTACTTAGAAAAAAAAATAAGGCTTCTTAAAAATACATAGGCATTCCCTAAGTCCATACTGAAGATATTCAACTTGTAAATATTTTCTTCTAACGTTACTTTTTGAATTATCTATTCTTGCTTAAAGTAAACCAAATGGGCTGATTTTTCAGCTTAAACCTAAAAATCACCATCAAAGTGTCTTTGCATGTGAAGATTATAATTATGGGGTCATTATTTTCCATAGCATCGCTTATAGCAATTTAGAATTAAAAAATAAGTGTGCAAAAATTAAGTATTTGTTAATTAAATTAAAAACATATAGTGGAATTTATAGTGGAAAGATGTATTTTTTCAAAAATCCCAAAATATATTTGCCAAAATGTTAACTTCAGCTAATGCTGATTGGTGGGATTTTTATTAATAATTACTTTCTTCATTGTTCTTTTCTGCAGATAATAAATAAATGTATTTTCTACCTATAATAGATGATTAATATTTTTTAAATTTAAGGGGTGAATTGACTTTGGAAAATGCTGTGTTGAGAATACGTGTTGATCATGGTGGTCACACAAGAGAACAAAATGACTTGGTTTAAGGAAATGACAGTCACTTGTTTGCTTGTAGGAGTAGGAGGAAGGGTATAAAAGGGATGCCTCGGGAGTGAGGGAAGAGGAGGAATTGGTTTGCATTGTCTCAGAAGATTGCATATGCGATAGTATGAAGCTCCTTGTGAATTCTCAGAAGTTGAAACACACCATCAAGATGGTAGAATTCTTTGTGGGTTTACGAGTGTGTAGAAACGGCTGAAGAAGGAAAAGTTGTGCATTTGGATTTCCATAGGGTGAACCTGAAGCAACATATGAGGGTTCCAGAGCCAAGGCTGAAGGAGACCCACAAGAACAAGGATGGAGCAGAATGGTGGGGAAGATTAGAATCTCCCCACATTATAGAATTAGTGGCTCAAGACACTCTCTTCTGCTCAAGATTGAAGGGGCCTCAGCCACCCCTACATGTGCTTGGAAGCTCTTCCAGGAAATATAAACTTCAAGTACACTTTCCTGATTTGCATCAGATGAAATCCCAGCTCAGCAGAAGAACACTGTCAACACGACTCCAAAACAGAGGAATATCTGTGCTTAATAGGCTATTATGGCTCTGAGAATACTGCCTATTGGATCTGCAGGCTTTGAGATGGATTTATAGATATACACTGAGTAGCCAGATTTTTATGACCACCTGATGTTTGTAGGCAAATTAGCTATAATTTCGTGCTAAAGTTCGTGCTAGAGGGCCAGACCATTACAAATAGGGAAGCAGGTTGTTTACCACAACAGATGTGATTTTTTTCTGAAGATGGGGTAAACAATGCGATTTAACAGCCTTTGAACATGGGATATATAAAGTAGGTCAGTATTACACAAACTTACAAGAGTGATAAAATTCATAAAGTTTTCCCATGAAGAAGCAGGTAAAGAAGCATTGTGCATCGAGAGATACATAATTATTTCTTTGGAAAATATGTATTTATTGTTCAAGAAAGACGGCCTATGGCTGTTATATAAGATTCTCAAATGGTCCCTTTTCAGCTCTAAAGACAAGAAAGAATCCCCTGGAATACTGTTACCTACCATGGTTCTGTTTATTCAGCATTCTTTACAACATTTCTCTATGAGAAACCGGGGACATTCACACTATTTCAAAGATTGGAGAGAGAGATTTTGAGTTGGGAAGAATATACTACTAAAATATTACCGGATTGTCAGGCTTCAGAGTTGGAGAATAAAGATAGCTGGTAGAAAGTATGCTTACGAGTCATGTGATCGGTCACAAATTAGAAATGTGTCCAGCTCTTTCTGAGCAGAATATCTGGCCAGCTACCACTGGTATCAATTATAGAAGCTCCCAGGGACTTACCTGGTAGACACTTTGGTTCTAACCACTCTCTTCTATGAGAAAAGATATCTGCATGTGGTTAAATTAAACTTTTGCAATAAATCATATGCAGAGTCACCCATTAGTGAAATTAGCTGAGGAGGCAGAAGGAAGAAAAGCAACATTAACTTCCACACAGGGAAAGAGCCCGAGTAGAGTTGGGACTGCGGTGACTTCACTCAGACACGGGAGTTGGACGTGATGGATACATTCATCCTCTTGAGGTTCAATTGACAACCAGCAAGATCCAGGTAGTGAAAGTAAGGAGCTCTCCACCTTCAACCAGAGAACTCTCTAGAATGAGCCCCGGGACCTGGTCTGAGATTATGCCCATTGATTAGCCTTCCTATGGAGAATACCATGAGGCACAGAATCTTCAGGAACAATAGATACACATGTCCTGGCATCCAGCAGGCTACAGTCCGTATGGGGCAGATACAAGGAAAAGCACAGACCAGGGGCCCTGGTTACAGAGAGGAGGGGCTCCCGTGGTAAATCTCCATCGTGAGATCTAGATGGCGGGGTTGGAGACAGAAGATGGGTCAGGGAAAGCTGGTCTTTGTTGTTCCTATTGGCTGGAGGATCCCATTCCTGATATACTTTCCTCACATCTGGGGGTTGGACACAGGGGTTTTGGGGCCTTGCTTTAGGAATAAAGACTCTAAATGGGAATCTATCTTTTTTTCTTTCTTAATTAAATCTAAAGGTGCTCTCTCTCTTGTTCGAATGAAAGACATCTGCACAATTCTCAGATTGCAGCAGCCTACAGGCCACCAGGCTGCTGCTGAGGGAGAGGGGAACTGTTGCTGGGCTTCAGTAAAGAGGAGGTTCATTGTGGGTAGTTAATGCCCAAAGAGGAAGCTAGTGAGCAACAGGAAAATGCTGGGAGTAATACTCTACTGAGACCTCAAAGAAGAGCCCTGCAGAAACCTAGATTAGAAAGAAACAAGAAAGGCTGGATGAAGACAGTGGGACTGTTTGTCCCCGTACTTATTTTCTTTTACTCACCTAAGGTTTGAAGAGAGAATTTATGAAATAAATTTGGAAGGAGCTATAACTGTTTTGCTCACAGGAGAATGTAATGAGGGAGAAAATTGAGTTTTCATAGCTGGTAGGAAAAAACGACTTAGGGATCAAGCTGCCTTGGTTTGGAGCAAGCCTTGATTGGGCCACTTGGGTAAATGAGTGTCTGCAAGGCATGGACATGACCTGGCATTAGGACTTCGGAGATGGAGGACCTAGGGGAGCAGTAGCACAAGGCAAAGCATATCCTGCTGTGTCATGTGACCACCTCTGACCTCTGCCCTACAAGATGTGTGGTATGGGTGTGCGTGTATCCTGATAAACAGGACTAAGCTTTGTGGAAGGATCAGCAAAAAACAGAAAAGGTGGATATAGAAAATGAGACAGAAATTAAAGGGAACTATGGGCATACTTTTATAAATTAGTACAATTTAGGGGGAAAAGGAGTTTAGAGCTTTGCCAGACTATGAAATTGGGGTTTGAGGTAATCCTATCTAGATTTAATGAACTGAGAAGACCCCATATTACATCTTGGTTAAACTTAACTAGCAAGCATGCAATCTACTTTAGAAAAATGTGTAGGCAAAAAAATAATGTTTAAAGCCTCTGATAGCACTGGTGTTTATTTTCTGGGGAAGAACTATTAGTTTATTCATTCATTTCTTTCACAAGTATTTATTGAGCATCTACTATGTGCCAGCATTGTCCTAGGTGCCAGGGATACAGCTACTGATGCAAACAATGGAATTTAAAGCAGCCTGAAATGTTACCCATGTGATATTTATACTTTAGCAGATAGGAAGTCTAGAGGTCCAATATTATTGACTGTATTATTTTTTACTTCAAAACTATTAGAAAAAGAAAATTTAAGATTGTCACCTTTGATGCTGTATTCCAACACCAATTCTCTGATATCAACCGGATATCTTACAGTTCAATTAAATTCTGACACTACCCAGAAATAGCTAAGACCCCACAAGTTAAAGGCACAGTACTTCACAAAACTCTTCAGGTTGCCATAACAAAATAACATAGATTGAGTAGTTCAAACAACAGAAATTTAGTTTTCACAGT
This sequence comes from Myotis myotis, assembly GCF_014108235.1. Taxonomy (NCBI): domain Eukaryota; kingdom Metazoa; phylum Chordata; class Mammalia; order Chiroptera; family Vespertilionidae; genus Myotis; species Myotis myotis. The sequence goes on along the minus strand of NW_023416335.1, from coordinate 11,516,783 downwards.
TCTGGAGGCTGAAAAATACGAGATAAATGTGCTAGTTGATTTTTTTGCTGGTGAGAGCTCTCTTCCTGGCTTGTAAATGTGAATGGAGGTAGCCCAGAATGGTAGGTAACCCACTTAGAGGAAATTATAAAAAGTTTTCTAATTGTCATAGCAAGTAGCATAAGATTGAGTTAACCAGATAAACATAGTAAGCAGTTTTGAGAGCTAATGATTATGCATTTATAATGGTATTAATTCATCTTTTATAATTTTTTCTAGTTGTATTTAGCTACCCAGACACTGCAACCAAGATGTATGCAATGATTTTATACAATAACTAGAGGCCCAATGCATGAAATTTGTGCAAGGGGCTCGGCCCTCACAGCCCCAGCTTCATCTGGAAGGTTGTCCAGAAGGACGTCCAAAAGGTCGTTCGGCTGTCCAGTCTAATTAGTATATTAAGCTTTTATTATTATAAATGTGTTATGGCCAGACCTGAATAAAGGATTAAGTATTGGGGGACTTTAAATTATTGGCAAGAAATGATCATATTTGTCAATAAAGGTTTGATTTCCCAGTAATGCTAAGTGTTAGGGTTCCACCAGCAATTCTGTTTGCTGTTCACCTTCTATGATCTGGAGGTTTCCCAGTGACACAGGTGTGGTCAAAAATTTTTTAAAAATTTAATACTACAAATGGCCCCAAACCTTTGAATTATCCTGAACTCTGCTTTTTCTCTCACATCCCCTTTTTAATCCATGATCATCCATTATCTTGGGTTTCCCCCTAGCAGCTGAAATTCCCTCCACGGGTTTTTCTTAAAGAAAACATACAATCACAGAATAGCTGTCTTAAAACTCATGATTTTAACATTATGTAATATAACCTCTTCTCCAAAAGCCAAGTTTATAACCTGCATTTTCCGGGCTCAATATGTGCTTAGGTTATGTTTCAGATCACAAAGGAAACAGAGAATACAGCTCGTAAGCAGTGAAGAATATTTATACCAGATTTCTGCTTTGGGCTTTTAAAACTAATGAAATGGAGTTAATTCAAGCTGTAATCTCCATGGAAACATTTCATTCCGAAGCCACATGATGGGCAATATCCGAATATGCAAAATTATCTAAGATGCCATACATTCCCATACCTCTTATTCTTGTGTGAAAGCTATCCTTCTAGATTTCAGTTACATTGAAAGTGCTCATTAAGTCAAATAGCTTTTATAGTGAACTTATTGGTCTCAAAGCACTTCGGTGGATATTTGGAAACATGCAATAATCAATCATATATGGCCTCAATTTTCAAGAGGCCTATGTGTTTGAATTATTTATAAAATAGAAATGCAGTAAAGACTTCGAGATTTTAAAAAATATGTTCTACCATGATTTCAGGGTGGATACTGTGAAGTTAATTGAAAACTGCTATATGCATTTATTAGGAAAGGTGAGAGGATATGAAAAGTCCACTTCATGATAAGAGGGTGAACTAACAGTTGCCGATTACCACCCCCAAACATGACCCTGCTGGTATCTTGAAGCAAGAGAGCACTTGGCTTACCTCAGAACCTAATATTTAAATGGCAAGAATCTGCTGATCAGCTAGTCCTTGTGTAAGTTAAGGAAATAATGGTCTGGGTAGAAAGGAATGGGTACTAACTAGAATCCCTTGGCAGCTCTTCTGATTGTGCCTGGTTGGACCGATTACTGTCCCAGCTCTGCATGGGGCAGAACATCATCAGGAGCAGTTCAGTGCTGACTGGAGTCACTGGGGTAGCATCAGCAACGTGCTGACTAATGAGTGGATTATAAGAGAATGCCACATTGTGTTCATAGGCGGGTGACTATGAATTCGTCTTCATCTACCACTGCTAGGTGAATCAACCCTTTGCAAAGAGCATTGCCTAGAACTGAGATATTAACAGATGCCCTGAAAGACAAGCTTGGTCAGTGGAAGAGAAAGTGTAATGGGGAAAGTGTTAGGAATATATTAAATATTAGAAACTTTCTGCCCTAAAACAAACTCTACCACAATCTCCAAATACTCAGAAAGAGCAGAAGGTAGGACCTGGGGTTTCACCTCATCCTATCTCTCTACCTCCCTCCCTCCAATAACACATTACAGAATATGAATTCAAGGGACTACATAGCTAAAAGTCCCTGAGAAGCATAAGGACCATAAGAGAAAGGCCCCAAAATAAACAATTTAAACAAATAATTTAAAGGCAAACAAAAAAGGAAATCACCTTTTCCTACTACCCCAGCTACACCGTCTCATTGGGGACCTCCTGACACAGAGATGACACCAGGATCCGTTCTAATGCTACAGCGGATGTTGTCCTGATTCCTTGGAGTCCCTGTGCATGTATGTGGACATTTATATGAAAAGCAAACCGAGCAGCTGTTTAAGTAGCCCGTGAAATAGAACTAATAGAAAAAAATCCTAAGGAACAAAAAGGAAAGCTCCATACAGAAAAAATGTGATATTCCATGAAGAAGAAATTAGTCATAAATTTTGCACCAGAAAATATAGTCTGATAACATAAAAAGGAACTCCTGACCAAATTCCAGCAGGAAAGAAAAATGAATCCCAATGTATTTTGGGATTTTTAAGTCCTACTTTTTGGAAATTGATGGATCAAACAGTTGAAAAAGTTTTGGAGGTTTCTATGTATTGATAGTCATATGCTGATATGTATGCATTATTGAGTGAAAATTCATGGGGAAGAAAAGTTAAGAGTATGTGACTTTCATATCAGAATGTGAGTGAAACAAGAATATGTGTTGGAGCTTCATATTTGCTTGTATTTGAGTGGAAACACTGGAAAGGTAAACAAACAAATATTTATTTATGGACAGAGGAAGATGGTGGGTATGAGGCATAAAATTTGATTTTTGTGTGTATATTTTAATGCAGTTTTGGCTTTACACAAAAAAGTAAGTTGTTTTTTCTTAAAGAAGAGGCAGCCCAGGGCTTTCCACTTCAGATCCAATGGGAATGGCTTCTGGGATCTGAAGTTCCCCACTACAGAGAGATTGCCATAGGAAGGCTCTGAGACCCAGGTTCTGGAGGTCCCGTTTGTGGGCACTAATGCTGTAGGTGGTGGCCAGCCCAACACTGTAGGTATAAAAAAAGGTCGGAGATGTGAGTCGGGTTTGAGGGCAAAGATAGAGGGACGATCCCCAGTTAGAGCAGCTCTACGGCAGGACCCCAAAGTTACTTGTCAGAGATTTGCTCAGAGGTTGAGGATGCAACTATCAGAGCAGAGGGGAATGAGACACAGTCATCAAAACTCTGATCAATTGGTGTATCAGGCCATTTATAACAGACCTATACAGATTAGGAGACGGTGAGGGCATTCTAGACTGGCTTTGCAGGACTTTACTGTAGCTTCAATAAGGGCCAAGCTGATCCTGCTTGGCCGCTGGGCTCAAGGTAAATGAAAGGTTTATGGAGAGAAGAATATCTATGTAAATAATGTAAGCAGGTCCTGAGGGAAAGGGTACATATTTTTTTACATTCTTATAGTAATGGTTGGGTTAAAAAGTGCTAAAGCACATCCATCATGTCATGTGATGCTCAGAAAAACTGTTAAATAACCAGAACTCATATGTCTGCTACTATTTCTTAGATAAGAAGACTGGTATCAAGTAAGTGAAATGGCAGGTTCATGTTCACCGAGAGAATCCAAGGCCATGCAGAGAAAGTACAATTCTTATTGCTGCTCATTGCCCTAGTGCAGTGGTTCTCAACCTTCTGTCTTTTTAAATACAGTTCCTCATGTTGTGACCCAACCATAAAATTATTTTCGTTGCTACTTCATAACTGTAATTTTGCTACTGTTATGAATCGTAATGTAAATATCTGATATGCAGGACGGTCTTAGGCGACCCCTGTGAAAGGGTCGTTCGACCGCCAAAGGGTTCACGACCCACAGGTTGAGGACCGCTGCCCTAATCAATAATTTATTCACTTATCACTCATTCTAGTACCTGGAAAGTCAGGCACTAGTTAACAAGAGGCAGTCTTTTCCCTGAGCAGCTCAGAGACCATGAGGTCCTTTTTCTGCTAATACTGTGTCCAAAAGGCATTTTCTTCCCCAGCCTTTAACTGCCACTGATAAGAAGAAATGAATAATAAAAGCATTAAATTCAGCTCCAAGGGGTGTGGAGACCTCACTGGGAGGCCGGAAAGCCCATTTATTCAGGGTCTAATTACCTAGCTTTGTAGTTTGATGAGATTCCCTCACCTGTACAACCCACATGTTTGTTCCTTAGAACCTTCTCACTGATTATTAGCAGCAGCATCAAGGAGAGGACAGGGAAATTAAAAAGATGAAACTCAAGTCCCTCAATTTTTCTACTTTTTAGTAGCCCGTGAGTAAGATTGGTGAGGAAGCAGCTAGCCTACTGAAAAATGAGGTGATGGAGTCATTTGATGATCATTCAGCCCAACTTCCCTTCCTCCCTCTCCCCCCCAACCATTGCCCTGGGTAATAAAGTTGGAGGATTCTCATGGGCACATGACAACTTGCCTTGGATTTTATGTTTTTCTATTCTTTTATGTTAAAAATTGTAAAGGCCTTCCCAAATATACTGAATTGTTTCCATGTTAAAAACATTGTTTGTTTGGTTGGTTGGTTTTAAGTTAATGGGAGAGTGAGTGGTAGAGACAAAGTAAAAATTCCAGAAATGATAGACCTGCCATCAACCTGAGGTCTGCTAACCCAGATATTTTAAGATGGAAAACAACAACAACAAAAAACCATTATCAGAATTGAATGTGTGTGGGAAACAGCTTATTGTCTTCACTATCTGATAAGCATAGACAGAGAACACCCCCCCCCCCCCCCCAAGGCTGGGTGCCTTTGAAGCCCTAGCAGAGGTAGGAGCTGGGTGCCACTTCTGTTTGTCCAGGCAGTGGTGGCTGAAACTACTCCCCCATTTATTATTATGTAAATCCTTGCTGATGGGCTAGTCTGCCTGTTGCAGACTAAGGGCTATGCTATGGTGCTATGGGTGCATCCCAGAATCAATAAAAGCTTGCTGAGGCCTGAGCACGGGTGGAAGTCCTTCCCCTTGAGTTGGACTTGCCTGCCTGGCCCCCCAATATTCCCAAATTATCTCTTGTCTTCTCATTCATTTGTGTGTGGCTCTGCTTCTAGTTCCTGGAGAGGAAACACTCAACAAATGAGTAGATTATTTTTTAAACCATAAATGAAGGCATCAAGCAAACAAATTCAAGTGCATACTGCTTATAACTGGCTTCTAATAAAAGAATCTGCAGTTCACTGTAAAATATAACTTAAAAAACGAGATTGTTATTAAAATAATTAATTCCCAGGAGACCTTGCTGGTGTGGAACATGTTTTTCACAGTATAATTTGATAAAACTATTTGCAACATCTGTCACAAAGAACAGATTGAATTTCGAGATATCCACAGAAGTGTTATAAATAATACTTAAGGTATTGCTTTGTTTGGTTCCTGAGAATTGTCTAAAACCTGCCATCAACGGCCCACTAACAGTGATTCCAGTGACAGTCATAAGCTATTACAGTTTCCAGAACTGGTTGTAGGCGATTGGCTTCTTTAAAGAAGAAGGCAGCTGTTTGAAAATGTTGGAAACAGAATGTGGTTCCTAAATAGGCTTCTAAACAGAAGTTTGTGTTGGCCGGGCAGAAAATTGCAGCAAGGTGTTTTAGAAGTAATTCCCTCCCCTTGCGTAATTCAGATTGCCTGTCAAGCTTCTTTCTTCCAGCTGGCTCAGTCTTGCCTGTTCCCAACCCAACCTACTGAAAGGCTGAAGAACTGAACGAGAAGAAAGAAGGAAAACAAGCATTATCACTCACCTTTCATTGTTTTCCTTTCTTAAATATGACCACAACTGAGCAAAAATGTCATTATACTTTGATAGAGTGTGAAAATATGACCAGACCTATTGCAGGGAACTGGACTGACACCACATAAACCACAGACAGAAGGTTAAAGATGTACACACCCTGGTGAATCAAGCTCTATAAAGTGTGTCACTTTGGTACATAAGGTAAAAATTGAGAAGGGGGCTGGAGATTAGAGATTAAAAGAATCAATAAAAAATAAATCTATTTTAACAAAATTAACCCATAAGTAATCATCTGTAGTGATAGACAAATAGATTTCTTCTGTTAATCTGACACTATCTATAATAATAAAAGCATAATATGCTAATTAGACTGGATAGCTGAACAACCTTCCATCATTCCGGACCTCCTTCCAGATGAAGCCACAGCAGTGGGGGCTGAGGCAGAAGTGGTTAAGGGTGATCAGGCAGGCAGGTGAGTGGTTAGGGGCAATCAGGCAGGCAGAGTGGTTAGGGGTGATGAGGCAGGCAGGCAGGCAGAGGGGTTAGGGGTGATAAGGCAGGCAGTCGAGCAGTTAAGAGCCAGTGGTCCTGGATCGCAAGAGGGATGTCTGACTGATGGTTTAGGCCCAATCCCACAGGCCTAAAGTTTTGTGCACCGGGCCTCTAGTAGTTCTATAAAGCCCTCAGCCCAAGGCAATGAAAATAAAAGCTACTGGAATACAATAAAACTTACTGGAATACAATAAATATACCATGCTGATGCAAATTGTTTGCATCCACCAAATGGACTTGACATATTTTTCTTTCCTGATATGCACCAATACAGGTTTCATATATATAGTACTTTAAATAAACAACTTACAGATGTACATATATTAGGGTAATGTATCTTTGCCTTTTTCCTTTTCTATTCCTTTTTTATACCCTATTATTTCATTTTCATCACTCCATGTTTGCCAGCAAATTCTAAAAAGTGGTTGGCATAGAATATACATTATTGGTTCTTACAAGACAGTCAAGGATACAAGTTGTCAAGATATTTCTCAAGGTTGTTTATTTCAGAATTAGTTGGATTCATGTTTTTTCTTTGTCTCTCAGTGGTGACAGTGACCCAATTTTTACTTTGGATTCTAATAAAAGTAGATTAATGTTGGAAAAAGCTTAACTAATTACTAATTGGTCCCTTTGACTACAGGAAAATTTGGATTCAAATTTCATAAAATCAATCTCACATTTATTGACTAGGTATCACCTGCCCTGACATCTCTTGTAGGTATTTACCAACTACTTTCTGATTTCTCTACTTCATAAGTCAACACATTTTGAGCTTGGGTTTTTTATTTTCTGATGAGTCATCACATGTTTATTTCACTCAGATGGCTGGTGAGTTATTTTCTAATTTGCAGTTCCCCTATTCCTTCTCTTCCTTTCCTCACTTCTTTCCTCTCTCACTCCCTCTCTTCTTTCATCTCTCTTTTCCTCATTTCTCTATTTCCTCCTCTCGTTCCCACCCTTCTATTATCCTTTCTTTAGGTTGCTTCTTCTTATAATTATTGAGTAAGTTTCCACTCTGTGTCAGTCACTCTTGGTTCCAGTAGCACAAGCACAGTTCTTTCATGAGAAGGTCAAACTAAAACAGTGCTGCTCTGATAAGGCAATAGCAGAATGTGTACAGGTGCTACGGGAAAACCCAAAGAAAGAAGGGGGCAGTTCCGCGGAGGGTAAGGGACTGAGGGGAAGAACTGGGAACATTTTCAAGTATTAATTTTTTAGGAGTCTGTCAGAGAAATGAGGAGGACATTTCAAGCAGGAGGGAAAATAAAAATGTGTACAGAGATATGAAAATGCTCAGGGTGTTCATAGAACCATGAGTAGAAAGAGAGGAAGTGACAGGCAAGCAGCAGGTGTACGGAAAGATTTTTAAAGGCCCTCCATTCCATGGTAGGCACTGTGAATTTTATCTTATAGTCAATGAACTCCATACAGGGTTTTCAAGAGAGTAAGCAGAGTGGCTTACTCTATTTCCAAAAATCATTTATCATAGAAGTGGATTACAGACCCTTCAAGGAAATTTATCAACAGAAACTCTTATCTATGATCCCTTCTCAAATAATTTCATAAGCAATTAGCCTGAAACTGTGAACCCAGGAGCATCTCCTGCCAGGGGGGTGCTGACTGCTTCCCCCTTGGAGGCAGGCTGTGTGCCCAGCGCTGATCAAGGAGGAGATGGGTGGTCTGTGAGGATCCAGTCACAGCTGGTCCTGAGCCTCTAGCAAGGATCTGCTCAAAGGTCCAGTCACCTCTCTTCAGCATATATTTTGAGTACATCCAATTTTTGTTATCAAAACCTGTTATGGCAAGTGGGGGGATCCAAAATAATATCAGAATGAAGGCATTGAATCTGTGCATGCTTCCTAAGGGCATCCCACTGCTTCTTGAGGAAGATCTCAGTTATTCTGTTGTGATTGTGGTCCATTTTCAAGTGGACGTGGGGCAGCTCAGAATATTTGCCATTAAGTTTTAATCAATTCCCTACAAAAACTGTGGCACATAACATACAAAATTGCAGTCATCTCTTTGGCAGCTTTAGTAGAAAAAGTGGAAAATTGCAGAAAATTGTAAAAAAAGAAAACAGTAGAAATGGTTTACCCTTACTGATGACCTTTGCCTCAAATTCTGCTAATCTATAATTTTAGTCATTGGCTTAAATTCTGTTTTCGATTTTCTTCCTTCCGTGAAGACTGGCCCCTTGCATCTGGCATCCCAACTGAGTATTTACTCACCCCTGATTACCAGGTACTGAGCAGTTAGGTACATATTCAAATGTCTAGCTCTAAATGGTGATAAATAGTTATTATAGACTACCATTTTTAAGGATATATAATGGAGTCAAGACAGTCTCTTCAATAAATAGTGTTGGGAAAATTGGATAGATACATGCAAAAAAATGAAACTAGACCACCAACTTACCCCATACACAAAAATAAACTCAAAATGGATAAAGGACTTAAATGTAAGACGGGAAACCATAAAAATCTTAAAAGAATCTATAGGCAGCAAAATATCAGATATGTCGGAGCAATACCTTTACCGATACAGCTCCTAGGACAATGGAAATTAAGGAGGAAATAAACAAATGGGACTACATAAAAATAAAAAGCTTCTGCACAACAAAAGAGACCATCAACAAAACAACAAGAGAGCCCACTGCATGGGAGAACATATTTGCCAATGTTACATTCAATAAGGGTTTAACCTCCAAAATTTATAGGGAACTCAAACAACTTAACAAAAGGAAGATAAACAATCCAATCAAAAAATGGGCAAAGGACCTAAATAGACACTTTTTAAAATTGACATACTGAAGGCCAAGAGACATTCTCAGTCACTAATTACCTGAGAGATGCAAATCAAAACGACAATGAGATACCATCTCACACCTGTCAGAATGGCTATTATCAACAAATCAACAAAGGACAAGTGCTGGCTAGGATATAGAGAAAAAGGAACCCTCATGCACTGCTGGTGGGAATGCAGACTGGTACAGCTACACTGGAAAATAGTATGGAGTTTCCTCAAAAAATTAAAAATAGAACTCCCATTTGACCTAGTAATACCACTTCTAGGAATATATCTCAAGAAACCAGAAACACCAATGAGAAAGAATGTATGCACACATACGTTCATAGCAGCACAATTTACAATAGCTAAAATTTGGAAACAGCTTAAGTGCCCATCAGCAGATGAGTAGATTAAAATACAGTGGTACATTTACACAATGGAATACTATGCTGCTGCAAAAAAAAGAAAGAACTCTTACCATTTACAACAGCATGGATGGACCTGGAGAGCATTATGCTAAGTGAAAGATAAATATCACATGATCTCACTCATTTGTGGATATAATGAACAACATAAACTAGTGAACTAAAACAGATCCAGAGTCACAGAAGCATTGAACAAACTGTAGAGCCTGGGAGGGAAGGCAGGGGAGGGTGAGAGAGGGAGGGTAAGAGATCAACCAAAGTACTGCATATAAGCATATATGCATATAAGCATAACCAAAGGACACAGAGAGTAGGAGGGTGGGGACATGTGCTGGGGGTGGGGAGCAGACAGGGAGAGGTCAATGGGGGTGGGAGGGAAGAGACTTATGTAATACTTTCAACAATGAAAGTTTAAAAAAAGACTGCCATTTTACACACATATTTTGTGATTGTTTTGTCTTCGATTAAATTGCAAACATTTCAAACTTTTCTTGCAAACATTCCAATCTCCCTTTGTATCAGATGACTGGTTTTTAATAATCAATAAGAGCTATTGGCTCCAAAATTTACATACATTTTTTAACCTATAGGTCCGTTTGCACTATTATGTTGAGAGTTTTTACAATATATTAATGCAATAGTATGAAGGCTATAATCTTTGTAATAAAACTCCATTCTCCTCTCCAGACTTAGAATTGTGATAATTTACTCTACTTATTTGCCTCTTAATCAAATATGACCTTGCATTATATCTTATATTCTGGTGCAATTATTTGTGTTGTAGGTCTTCTCACAATAAACTGTAAGCACTCAGGAAGCATGAAATGTATGCTGTTCTTTTCTAGTTCCCCAAGCCCTCAGATATTACTTGGTATATTCATTATTAAAAATGTCCCATCAAGGTTAAGTATTTTGATAAGAAATTTGTTTATACTCTAATACATTTAATATATAACCCAGAAAAGTAGATTTTCTTATAAGCTTACCTATCTTATTTCCTTATTTCTCTTGTAATTTCTATTCTCATTTGCTATGAAACTTTTCAATTTTATGTGATAGGAGTAGCTAAATAGCTCCCTGAAACAATGGGAAAGTAGATTAAAACATAAATCATATTTTCCAGTATATAAATGGTGATCTTCCCCCAAAGAGGGCTATATTTAAAATAGTCACTATAATGCAATATAGGGAAATACACAGAAGCATAGGTGAGAGAAGATATGAATGCTATTAAAAGTAAAGCAAAACAGCATAGAAAGGAAGAAGGAAAGAGAAAGAAAAAAAACCAATTCATTCTGACGAGAGAAGTTTGAAAGAATTCAAGGATTGACTCATAGGAAAGGAGTAAGTTCTGAAAGAAATTAGAGGAAATTTAAAAATGAGCTTTGATTATGCAGAGATAGAAACAAACAAATGTGTTCTTTCTAAAGAAGAAAAAATTTACCTCCTTAACCCTAGAACTAAAAAAATAGTACTTATAAATAAAACCTTGTAAATCAATCAGGGATGCTTGAGAAATAAGAAAAGCATACAGGTAAGACAAAAATATATATTGAGCCTGGCTGTGTGTGTGTGTATATGTATGTATGTATGTATATGTGTATGTATGTATATATATATATATATATATATATATATATATATATATATATATATATAGAGTGGCTCAATGGTTGAGCGTTGACCTTTGAACCAGGAGGTCATGGTGTGATTCCCAGTCAGGGCACATGCTGCCAGGGTTGTGGGCTTTATCCCCAGTAGGGGGCGTGCAAGAGGCAGCTGACCAATGATTATCTTTCATTGATGTTTCTGACTCTTCTCCTCCCTTCCTCTCTCTGAAACCAATAAAAACATATTTAAATATGTATATTGAAAAGGAACTGGTATTATTTCTGAGAGGAATACCTTTAAAATTCTCTTCTAAATAATATCAATGTTTTTCAACTATAAAAAGTTGAAAACATGTTTTCCAAGTTACAGAAGAATAAGGAAAGTGTTTCAATATCATTCAAACCAGTCAGGTAAATTTTAGCTCTTTCAATAGCTAGTATTCTCTCACTTTATAAAATTTGCAGAACATGGTCCATTGTTCTGGACCTTATTTCCAGCTAAAATATTAGCATAACTTAAGGGAGGGAAATTGATTTTTTTAAAGAATAACGTAGAGTGTAGGAAAGCAACAAGCTTCTAAAATTTAAGAAACTGCCAGCAAAAATACCAATTCGCATCCAAAATCATACGCTCATATAAATTGATATTGTGTTAAAAGTTGAATTCCAGAAATAATTCTCACTCATGGTTTTCATTTAATTGCCAAACATTGATTGCATTCTTCCCATGCACAAACCAGTGTACAAAGATTTATAAGTTGACAAGACTCCCTAGAAATAAGACATTGGACCCTACCATTATTTTTGCATCTGGGGCAGCAGCCAATATTGGCACTAATCGACTCAGACATCAGAACAGTATATCAAGGTGATGCTTTAAGATTTCATTGAACCTGCAGACTTTAATATTCTGCCCAAGTACTGAGGATGTGTTGTTTATATTGTCCTTAGAGATACTAATATAGAGACTCTTCAGTCCTAAGCTGTTAAGAGTGCAGGTGGGAGGTTTGGCTGATAAGGATTCTCACCCTCCCTTAGTACACACATAAATAGGACACAACCTTTGATACAGATTTACACCCAAGGGAACCTGGCCAAAAGGGATCTCTTATTGTCTTTATGGGGTGGTGGATATAGATTGATTACCTATGTCATACCTAACATTTCATTTGTTATTCCATAAAACTCATATAGAGTACTCATGAGCAAATTCATGAAGAACACTCAATCTCTGTCCCCCCCCCACTTTCTAATTTTTAAAAAATTTAAATATAATTGGTATACAATATCATATTAGTTATATTAGTTTCAGGTGTACAATATAGTGGTTCCAAATTTTTATACCATAAAATGTGATCACCCCACTAATTCCATTAATCACCTGTCACTGATATCCAAAATATATAAGGAACTCAAGAACTGAGAGCCAACATGGCCAGTAACATCAGCATTAAGTTATATACTGGAGCTTGGCTGCTTCAAGAAGAGAGCATGTAGTTTTACAATGTGTTGTTTCACAGATAAGGCATTTTTAATTGTGAATGTACTTATTGAAGGCAATGGAAGTATTAAATGTGTTCTCATGAGTCAGTATTTGCAAATTGAGGAAGGCTTTCCCTAATCCTCTCTTCTCGTATGGTTTTATTTCCCGTTTTTCTCTTGTCTCTTTTTGATTCCTAGATCTTTCTCTCTCCAGCTCTCCTTTGCCTCTTATCCCTAAAGCTGAGTCAACAAATGGGAACTCATTGGTAAATGTATTCCATGGCAACCCATCCTGTTGACCTTTTCTGGCTGTTTGGTAGTTATGTAAAGTGGTCTGTAGTCAAGGCAATTAAGGTCTCTAAAAATGCAAACTGCATGACTACAAATTTCTGTGCTTTCACTGCTTCCCAGCAGAGGAACTGATTACAGTGTCTGTTGGCTTGAAGTGTGACAGGAGAATACACAAAGAAAAGTATACAAGATAAACTTCTCATGGTGTGTTGCTTTTGGACTGGGCACAGTTTAACAATGTTCAGTTGGCATAAACATATCTTTCATAAACATTGTCTATAATCCCTGTCTCTACCTCCACGATTTCCGATCTATTCTCAACCTCCATTCCTACCACTCCACTCTCCTGTCTCCACGTCTACAAAAATTTACTAGGTCCTAAAATGCAAAGGACTCATGTTATTTTTTAAATTTTGAACACTCTGCACCATTTGACACTATCATCCCCTCTGAAAACAACTGTCTTCAAATAGTGTACCCCTATATTACTTTTATCTTTAAAATGTAGAAAATAATTAAAATTGCAAAAAAGTTAAATAATGTGATGAGCACCTATGAGGCCATCATCTATCTTCCAAGTGAAAACATTAAAAACATAGTTCCAACTTCCTTAATGTTTTCTAATTGCAATCCCATTTCTCTCAATCCCCATTTTTCAAATTCTTAAATAACTTCTATTGATTTGCATTCTTTAAATTTTAAATAAATGGAGGTAAACTGTATTTCTCTATAGTAGTTTTTGTTTAGTATTACTGTTTTCAAGTCAATCATATTTTTGTCAGAGATTTATTTATATTGGTATATATGGCAATAGGGTATTTCTTCTTAGTCTAAATATAGTATATTCATTGTTAAGAATTGTGTACAAATTGAAATATCTGTACTTATCCTCAGAACAACCAATAAAATCTCAATTTTGAAAGAAAAATAAATATATAAAAAATAAATGAAATATACTTTAGTTGACTGCACAAAAGATCACCTGAATAACTTGCTAATCAAGTAGAGTTTATTAACTTACTGCAGTAAAAAAGAACACAGCACTGACAGTTTTCAAAGTGTTTTAGAAGGCAGAAAGTAAGGAAGGATATTTATGGAGTTTTAGAAATGGGGCTGGGAGAAATGGGGCATTTTAAGGTGAGTCATACAAGGCAGGAAACAGTTAAATGATACCTTACTGTGGTTTAGCTTTCTTAGTTACTACTTGGCTTGCTTTCTGTCAGTTGCTAAGTCATATATTTTGCCCATTTTTCTATTAAGTCTATTTTTCTATTTTCATTTTATTTCGATCTTGTTTTATGAAAACCAATTATTTTCTTATTATGTGTATTGCAATATCCTATCTCAATTTTTACCTTGTCTTCTTTTCTGTGTTTTATGTATTTAGATTCCTATAAAGTTTTTTAATGTAGCAAATTCATCAATATTTTCATTGTAGTTTATGTATTTAGTCCCATTCAAGAAATATTTCCTTATAAGGAAGTTAGAAGGAAATCCTCCTGTGTTATTTTTTTTTCCTCCTAGTTTTACAGGTTGGCATTAAACATTTGACCTTTAATTTACTAGGAATTGATTTTTGTGCTTGGTATACACCAGGAACTGATTTCATTTTTTACCATGTCTTCTCAGTATAACAGAGAATATCTTTTCTAACTTTCTACCATATATCACACTTTCATATTCATGTTGGACTACTCCAGGATCTAATTGTTCATGCTATTTCCTATGTAATATATACATAGAAAAGCTGCAGAAAGAGTGAGTATCATGACCATGCTGGGTTAGACTCCCTGTGGATATAGGGAACCACACTGGCCATCTTCTATCAACCTCCATTGCTAAGGTTCAGGTGGGAGAGATAATAAATGGAAAATAGCAGGACTCTAGACTCCTGCCTGCAGAGAGAGAGACTCAGGAATGAATTGAATAGAACCACTGAGCTCAGAGATGGCATATGAATCTAGTAAACCTGGAATTAAAAAACCATAGTTTGAGAGCCAGTCTCTCAGCTTCTCAACATATTAGCCTTGTTTTGAGTGTTATCATAGTGAGCCGGAGCCTTTGAATGACATCTCTGAAATTCAGGAGGTGGCGCTTCAGCACAACCAGCTGTCTGAACAGGAAACCACTGCAGGTAACAGAGTCTAGGAGACACCTCCTAACAACTGGCCCCTAAGCATGGAGACGCTTTTCTAAGGATGTGGTGAACTATCGGATGAGTTTGTTCATCTATCTATGAGGGGAATCAAGAATGAGTATCTCTTCTTCCTGCTGACAGAACAGTTTTTAGTTGGAGCACCAATCTAACCTCCAGGCAGAAGAATAGAAAAATCTCTTAGAATTCGATTGCCGCCTCTGTTAGTTAAGCTGGGACACGGCAGCAGCTCCAACTCCTGGCTCCTGTGGGGCGCTGTGCTTCCAGTCCCCATTACTGCAGAGCTCTGTATCTCATCCTGTCCCAAGGCTGAAGGCTAGCACCCCAGGTGGCTCCCCACACTTGGGGTGATTTAGCTCATTCCACTTGGATTCTGCCTGAATAATTTCCTGACATAAGTTCCTATTTATTTCAGAACTTACTCCTTTCCTATAAGAGTCAGTCCTTTTAAGAAGGTGGACCAGAGTCATCTGTTTTAGTGCACTGTTAACACCGGTTTCAACAGGTCTATCCTCTTGCTAGTCCCCTCTCTGCTTTCCCTTTGGTCTGGAGGCCTCAATCCTATTATTGATGAGAACATATGCTGATCACTGGGCTGCTCTGTACAACACTTAGCGAGGCTGCCAATGAGTTAGAAGACTGCCATGTTTCTTCTTGATAATTATTACATTAATATGATAGACAAGACTAGTGAGTCCAAGAAGGTTGACCGATTTACCTAAGATTACAAGTAGTAAACTCACTGAATGCAGAGGCAGGATTTGAACCCAGATGCTCTGTTCCTCCCATTGTGCCTTTTCACCTAGCATGCCATGCACTTAAATTCTCATTTCCATGTTCAATCTGCAAGCTGGGTCATCTTACTGCATTATTTCAGATGTCTCAGCACAGTGTGTAACTAAATATTGACAAATCTCTCAGCCAGCCCCATTCTATGTCCCTTGTGCCCTGTCCAGAGTCGGGAGGGGAGGTGTCCTTCACCTTCTCCTACTCTGCCTTCTTGATAAATCCTCGAATATTACAAATGATGGGAAATCAACAGTTTTCTCTATTTTATAACATTTTTTAAAATTTCCAGTTTCTTCTATTTGCAGTCTATAAAAGCTACTGATTCAGGGATGCCATCATTCTTATTTGAGAGACTATTTAGCTACAGAAAAGTTTTATAACTACATTATTATATTTTCTCTCAACTACTTAAGTTGGAAATTGTTTTCCATTAGCTTTAATTTCTAAAATGTGTCTTGAAAGGTCAGAAAAATGTCCGGAGAGCTCAGCTGACATGCCCTGGCATCAAGACTCAGGGAAGGTCATGCTTCCTCAGCTAAGCAGATGCGCAAGTCACTTAAAGACTTATTTTAAAGTTCAAAAATGAAATTATTACTGTTCAGGGATAGCAACATGGTACTTAAAGGGTACAATAGGAAAGCAATGACTGATACTTTATATGAACAAATACCTTTTTATGGTCTATTGACAATTCTGTGCGTGAAGTAGCAGTTATTCGCATTACCTTCTAAATGGAGCATTGTTCAGAGGCACTGGGCTGTAATAATATGCCTCACATTACCAGTGGAATAAAGTGATAAAGGAATTGAACTATTTTGGAATGATAGCTGGAGAGATGCTATGGGATCGATGAGTTGGCCGCGTAAGAGAGACAGGCAGCGGGTAAAGAGAGCTCCACCACTTCCACCCCTTCTGATTGCTGACTAGGGCACATAAGCAGGGCTGGTACTTTAATTGGGTGAAATAATAAGTCACAACACCAGAAGGGGGCATAGTTTTTCTTGGTCTCTCTTGATATGAGCAGAGATACATTGGGGTTTACTGGACCAGAGAACCCAGTTGGCATGGGCTACTTGGGACCATAAGACCCTAGCAAGCTGGGCAGGGCCCCAGGAAGCCCTCCAGGCAGGCAGGAAGCCCTGTGACAATCGGCACTGAGGCAAACAGCTGGTGCTTTGGCTACCTGTGCAGCAGGAGTAATAAGAAGACAGCTTTGCCAGCCGCAGGGACGCAGCATTCTCAGGAAACAGGATGGATACCAGGATTACAGCTGTGCTCATGATTTGAGATCACACCTGCTTGGTGGGGATTGGGTCTCTTACACGTGTTCACTCTTATTTCAAGAACTGACCAGAATGAGTCATTAAGTAACAGAGACTATTTATTTGCCAGAGCCTTCTGCAGATTATGAATCATAAACTCAATAGCTCTTTATCCATGGTGGTTCTTTCTGTTCACCTCTTATTTACCAGTTATATCTTATTCACTTTTGTTTTTCCCACAGTATGTAGCTATATGCCTGCCTATTGTGACTTCTTAGTGAATGTATGATAATGCTCTCCTTTTGAAACCAGCCCATAAGATGGGGGGACATATTGTTTTAATTGCGCATAACAGATCTTCTTAGAGAGAATAATAACTATTAGGTCACCGTCTGTTGGCAGATTTGAAGGAGGAAAGTAAGACTCCTGAGTCATGGACATAGTGAAAAGCATAAAATGAAGACCTGTGATGCTCAAGCAATTACTAGGCACTGGATGCTAACTGACAGCCCGAGAAGATAGGAAAAGGGTTGAGGAGAGGTAGGGAACTGAGAAGCAAAGGGGAAGCAAAATCAACCAATGAGATTGTTCCCGTGGTAGACAACAGGACATTTAATACTTGGTCCTGAGATGCTCATGCTATTGGGAATCTCATGGTTCTCTGAACTCTCCGGTTTGTGTCTGTGATATTTTGGGCATAATGGAATTTCAGCAGTGCCCAAGAGGCAGTGCAGGAAAAGAAACTTACGTTTAGGGTTCGTACTTGGGACATGAGTATGAACCCTAAATTTAACTAACTTAGAGGAGGAGGAACAGGAGTCTCAGATTGACCAGGTTAAATCCTTTGTTCTGACTGTTCACTCCAGGGAAGTTCTTGGAGAGACTGGAAGGGACTTAGGCCTCCTTCTGTGGAGGGGAGACAGAAATAATCTGTTTAATTTAAATTTAAGGTATCTGTTAATTTTACAAGACTTCCCTGTTCTAGTCCATAAGGGAAAACAATTCTCTAATTCTCTACACAGCTTATCTTTCCACTTTGTTATTCAGTATGGATCTGGCATTAATATGTGTATATATATCTGGATCTTTAAAAATTTCTGATTACTGCCCTAACCGGTTTGGCTCAGTGGATAGAGCGTTGGCCTGCAGACTCAAGGGTCCCAGGTTCGATTCCGGTCAAGGGCATGTACCTTGGTTGCGGGCACATCCCCAGTAGGGGGTGTGCAAGAGGCAGCTGATCGATGTTTCTCTCTCATCCATGTTTCTAACTCTCTAGCCCTCTCCTCTCCTCTCTGTAAAAAATCAATAAAATATATTTTAAAAAAAAACTTCTGATTACTACAAAAATACATTTATAATCCTTCAAAGTGACGAACTTCTTAAATTAGCATTCTATTGTGGACTTTCATATTACAAAAGTACTTGTTTGTTTTTATTGTTAATCCTCACCAGAGGATATTTTTCTCCATTGCTTTTTAGAGAGTGTGGAAGGGAGCGGAGGGAGAAACATTGATGTGAGAGAGACATATTTACTGGTTGCCTCCCCCATGTGCCCCAACCCAGAATTGACCAGGAATTGAACTGAGATCCTTCAGTGCATGGGGCATGCTCTAAGCACTGAACCACACTGGCCAGAGCTAAAAGTCTATTTTTAAGATTCCAGGGGTGGGGAGCTAGAATGTCAACATCCAAGATTTAAAGTGAACAAACAGAAAGAACTCTGCTCATTGTCCTTGTCACTAAAGCTTATAATACAGCTCCCCTAAGTATTGTCATTCAATGTTGAGAAAACCTCCCTTCTGAATGATTCTTATATAACACCAGCATACCTCCAATTGTCCTCGAATTATTTTACTAATTTTAGTAACAAACCTGTAAGTACTTTTGTTATTCCCACATACACGGATGAGAAAATTGATGGTCATTGATTGATGCTTATGGAATTTAAACTTCTATGTGGTGGAACCAGCACCAAACACACCTGACCAGGAGACCTAAGAACAGGAGTGACCGATAAGTGAGGGGGGAGTACAGCCTGTGCCCCAAATTCTTTCCCTAAAATGTTCCTCGGAACACTGAGCCTCTTATACGCCAAGGTGCACCTTGCATAAACCTTTTAAAAAAATATGGAAATTAAAGCAGAGACTCTATTACTAACTATGCTGGCACCTGGCAATGTCATAACATGAATTATACAATAAAGCAAGGCAATTATGCCCAAATGATTAATCAAAACTACTAAGAAACTTATAATATTACCATATATTAAAATTCATCCTACACACGTCTAATTCCATACTCAAAATTACACTAAGCCAGACTCATTCCTTGAGTAGAAACTAGAGACATTTCCTCAGCCTCTCTCTCACCTTTTCTTCCTAGATAGCAATAATAATACGGCTAGTTTAAACAGTAGATTATGCAGCTTACACAGATTTTCCGATCAATCTAATTTTATCACAACAGTGACTCTGTGAACTAAGAGTGTCGAGATGTAAAGATCTTGTTTAAAGATGACATCGTCAAGCACAGACAGTGTTCCTGGCTTGCTTAATTTCATTAGGGGCATCCTGACCCTTCAGTCCTCACTCTGTGACCTGCTCTAAATTGCTATGGATCAAGAGAAGTATCCCTTTCAGCTGAAAGGGGCCCTTTCTCCAGCTAAACGGCTGCCTGGTATTAGGCATCGCCGGTCCCTCCAGCCTGCAGATCACCACCTTTTCTCTAGCCACCCTCCTCACTAGATACTACTTTCCCTTCTATGGTGTTAGGGTGCCTCTTAAATCCAATTAAAACCTCCTAACTTGGAGTTTCTGTTCTTCCAGCAAACTGTTGGTTTCATCCTTCTGTGGCACTGACATAAAAAGCCCCTCGGGGCCAAACCACGTTCTTTCTCTGGGTCATAACCACTTCCCAGGAAGGGCCCAGGATCCTCTTCTTTCTTCCTGGTTTCCTGCTTGTCAGTAACACTCCGCAGCCTGACCGATCGGGATGGTGCTGTGGCAGGTATGGCTGACGGGCTGCACCAGCAAGGGGTTTGCATCAGGTCCTGGCTGGCATTCTCCAGGACCAGCCGGTTTTACCTAACAGGTTTCACCAAACAGGTGTTACCTAACAGGTGTTACCTAACAGCGTCTAAATGAAACCCCAGGCCCTTTGGGAAGTGAGGGGGGAGAGGAAAACAAAACAAAACTCAGTGGAGACAGGAGAGCGTTGATGGAGGGAGAGAGAGAAGCACCGAGTAAAGGACTGGAGCTTTGGGAGGCGGAGGGAAGCCGATTCACCCGGGCCGCCGCTGCTTCCTGACCTGAGATTTCCGCTGCGGCTCCACTCAGGATCCGTCTGTGAACGTTCCTCTTCCCTTTCTCTGAACGCCCAGGGAGGCCGAGAGCTGCTGTCCGCACCGGACAAGCCACGTGCCCCGGGCAGCCTTGGGAATGTCCCCCTTACTGTTTCTTTATGTTTTTGGGGTTGTTTGTTTTTTGCTTACAAGGTAATCATCTCCTCACTGACTTAGACTACCCCGAGTCACACAGCATGCTCCCTGCCGAAGGACCCGGGTCAATGAAAAGTTCTGGATACACAACTACCTTCCCGTCGTAATTCAGAGAGCACTATCATTTTTAGCCCCAATAAAGCTCTAATGTGTGAGGGCCTCAAAGTCACATCAAAAGGAAAAGAACACGGCCTAGGAAACAAAAGTCACTTCAGCGTAATTCAGTGTCTTTACTTGCATTGACACTACCCAATGTGGGGGTGGCTAGTAAACATTACAGGTACGAGAAAATGAATTGACTTCTGTTTGGTTCTTGACGTTCACCTCTGGTCCTCGCCATCACGCCTGGGTTGCTAAGTCACGCTCCTATGTTGTTTGCCTGGGTTTGAGGGTTAGAGGTAAAATGACTTCCCTCAAGCACACGCAGCAAGCGAGAGGCACACACAGGACAGAAACCCGGGTCTCCCGCTGCCTGCGCAGAACACTGACCGCCTCCCATGGCTGTCTGATCAACATTAGCCTTTTTGTGAAATGACGCTGCTCTCCCGTCCATGGAGAAGATACATAGAAAATAAGAATGAGCCCTAACCGGTTTGGCTCAGTGGATAGAGTGTCAGCCTGCGGACTAAAGGGTCCCAGGTTCGATTCAGGCCAAGGGCATGTACCTTGGTTGCAGGCACATCCCCAGTAGCGGGTGTGCAGGAGGCAGCTGATGCTTCTAACTCTCTATCCCTCTCCCTTCCACTCTGTAAAAAAAAAAAAAAAAAATCAATACAATATATTTAAAAAAAGGAAATAAGAATGAATTAAGTTTTTTTTGTGGGGTTTTTTTTGTCTCTGTAGGAAAAGCATAATCCACAGACAGAATGTTATACATTTGCTTTATCTTAATATAACTTTTCTCAATGTTAATGATTAACTGATAACATTGTGATTCTATTTGAAAATGAAAAATAGAGCAGACGTGTCCTAGCACAGGGAATGTTTGGTCTGTTGTCTCTACGTAAACGTAAGTCAAGTCTACAGGCGGTGATCTTCAGTTACAATTTGAGTACACAGCCACCGGTTAAACGACAAACTGGTTCTCTTAAATGCCTGGATTCCTTTACCACCTGTGATACAAAATAAAACTCTGCTTTGAGTAGGAAGTCAACTTTAGAATTTGAATTATTAACATAGAAAGAACTGTCTAACCCAGCCGTGGGCAACTACGGCCTGCGGGCCGGATCCGGCCCATTTGAAATGAATAAAACTAAAAAAAAAAAAAAAGACCATACCCCTCTATGTAATGATGTTTACTTTGAATTTATATTAGTTCACACAAACACTCCATCCATGCTTTTGTTCCGGCCCTCCGGTCCAGTTTAAGAACCCATTGTGGCCCTCGAGTCAAAAAGTTTGCCCACCCCTGGTAACCCTACTACAATCCCAAGTCACTTTCCCCCAATTGATTTGCTACCACACTTCTTCAGTATAGATGTTTAAAAATATCGCAGACTGGCCTACCTTTTAATGCAGAACCTGTGACGCATGGTTAAGTGACAATTAGCAAATTGGTTATTCCTTGAATCTCCTTTCTTCCATTTTCCAGTCCTTCTTTCTTCCTCTCCTCCTTCCTCCCGCCTTCCTCCTCTCCCGTCTCCCTTCTCGCCCCCTTCCTGTTTTTTTATTTTTTATTTTTAATCTGAACTCTCTCAGGTTATTCCTTTTCACCCTCTGATCACTCTGGCAGCTGACCTGGATATCAGACAAATTGGTTCTCTGAAAGCCAGCTTGCCTTCCCTTATAAGCCCTAATTCAGAATAGTAGCTGTTTTCACTTTATTCGTTGAACCTTTAGAACAGGACTGTTTTATGAATTTAACAAAAGAAAATAGAAGAATAATTTATGTCATTAACTGCATCAGTCTTTTTAGGGAATTATGGTAAGTATGAAGCATCAAAGACTTTTCTGAAAGTAATTGGAATGTTTCACAGGTTTGATTGAACTTACTTGGCCCTAGGGAGATTCTTAATGGGTGATTAACAAATGTATTTCAGTCTGTTTTTTTCCTCCGTTACCTAAAATTACTCTAGCTAGGAGTGTAATAGAGTTTTTCATTCAGGGAACTTCAAAGAGCTTTAAGGGTCACATTCAATTCTAGAGTTATTAACAATAATATGGTATCTTTCCTTTTTAAAAATCACTTGTGTACTTGACATTTTTATAGAAAAACCTACAGTAGAAGAGTTTGATACTTGATGTAATTCTAAAAACCTGGGCCCTGTGTTTCAACCTCAGAAAGCACAGTTAAACCGCCAAAATAATTAAAAATAATCTCATTTCTTTATAAACTAGAAGATTCTCAATATCAGGCTCATGCAGTTATTGGATGCCCCATGTTCTTTTGTCCACTTTCCTGTCTAAGGCCCCTCATGTCTCCCGGTGCAGAGCAGCGCTTCCTTTATTCTCTTCAACACATCAGGTCTTGTGCAATTGTGCATGTTGGTTGCTGACTAAGCAGTCTGAGAAATGTTTGCTGGTTTGATGCCTGCTGCTGGGTCGTCTGAGTTCAGCAGGGTGGGAGTTTAGCAAGGAAGATGGACATGAACGTGGAGACAGCCGGGACAAAATGGAAGCTATGAGGATGCGCTGGAACCTGCATTAGTTTCTCACTGCCTCCAGCTTTGCTGGTTCCAGTGGCCGCAGGAGAAGGCAGCGAATTCACCAGTGAGCTAAAGATGCACCGGGCCTAGGAGTATGGGACACGGAAGGAGGCACCTGGGGGACTTGGGGAGCTACAGGCACTTCTGTCCGGTAAACCAGGTCAGCCAGCAGAGCAGGGACAACCTGTGTGTGCTGTGGGTGCGCTGCGGCCCCTGCCCGACATTCTGAGCATAAAGATACCGATGGCTGTGGCTACACACGGTTTCTCAATCCCACGCAACAGGTCTTCTGTGGTCCATGACAGCAAGAATGATGCAGGAAAGGGAATGTTGGAAAAATGTAGCTCTAGCATAGCTAAGTGGATGTAATATAAACCCAGCATAGTGGTGGGAGGCAGGGACTTCATGGAAAGACACAGGATAGTTGACACTTCTTTCTGCACTTCAGACATTAGCATGCTGTTGGTTTAGATGGAGTAAGGAGATGCATTTACATTTTAAACACAGTGCATTAGAATTGCAACAGGTAATTATTCAACTTAAGTTAAATGCATAACAACCTGAGCTCCATGTTAAAAACGACACTTTTGATTCATCAGTTACTTACACACAATCTGGCAAAGGTGGGCCTATTCTCCTACGTCAGTTATGGTGAACCTATGACACGCGTGTCAGAGGTGACACACGAACTCATTTTTTTGGTTGATTTTTCTTTGTTAAATGGCATTTAAATATATAAAATAAATATCAAAAATATAAGTCTTTGTTTTACTATGATTGCAAATATCAAAAAAATTTATATATGTGACACGGCACCAGAGTTAAGTTAGGGTTTTTCAAAATGCTGACACACTGAGCTCAAAAGGTTCGCCATCACTGTCCTACGTCCTGCTTTCAACTAACTTTATGATTCAGTAAAAACTGTCAATACAGCCGGCCCACGTGGCTCAGTGGTTGAGTGTCGACCTATGAATCATGGGGTCACAGTTTGATTCCAGGTCAAGACACACGCCAGGGTTGAGGGGTCTATCTCCAGTCAGGGGTGTGCAGGAGGCAGGCAATCAATGATTCTCTCGCATCATTGATGTTTGTTTCTCTTTCCTTCTCCCTTCCTCCCTGAAATCAATAAAAATATACTTTAAAAAAAAAAACTGTCAATACATTCCCATGTAAAACAACCACATTATTATTGTTAACTAGAGGCCCAGTGCACAAAAAATTGTGCACTCAGGGTGGGGGGTGGGTCCCTCAGCCTGGAGCCCTTGGGGGATGTCTGACTCATGGCTTAAGCCAGCTCCCTGTGGGGGGTGGGAGTAGCCACAGTCAGCCATCCTTAGTGCTGCCACCAGGGGGCAGCTCCTGCATTGAGCATCTGCCCCCTGGTGGTCAGTACACGTCACAGGGACTGGTCATTCCGCTGTTTGGTCAATTTGCATATTACCCTTTTATTATATAGGATAACTATGCTATTAACCGTGTCATTTCTCATGTTAACACATGAGCTTGTAAAACCTTCTGATAAAAATTGTACATGACTGAAACTTACCATTTACAGCCAAGTTATTGCTCATCTAACATCGTGACAGCTGGATAAGATTCTTTTTTTAAAAATATGCAGGAATTAAAGCTTTTGCAAACTTGGCACCAAAGAAGTTTTCTCAACCTTCTCATTATTCAGAAAGGAATTCAATTAAAATCAACTAAATAGATTTCAAAGAAGACAAAAAAAATGACAAAAATTGCAATCTCATGGTGAAGATATAATTGGAACCATTGATGGAAATTGTTTCCATATTACTGACATTTGTAATCTAGAAGGCTTAAACTTCAGTATATTTAATTCAATGTATAAATCATAAAATTCCATTTGACAACTTAGATGTTAAAATGGTTCAAAAACAAACATATAGTAAGTATGAAGGTTGTTAATATGCTTATCCAGTGACTTTTAAATATTCCTTATTTGGGGGCAATATTCTTAATCTCTTAAATATTCATTAAACTGATTTTAATGGATAAAAGTAATAAAAATCATTTTGCAGCAATTACATAAATGTGAGGGAAATATAATCCTATGTAATAGAGTTAATATACAAATTGACCCTCACACAGTAACACCGTCACAAGATGGATGTGAGCACAGTGGGGGGTGGGGGCGGCAGCCGCTCCACAGGGCTTCTTCCAGGGTTCCTGCAGCCCTGTGGGGGGGCGGGGGTCCCGGGGGCCACTTCACTCGGCTTCTGTCAGGGTTTCCTCAGCCCTGCATGTGCGCCGCAGGGGTGGGGCCTGGAAGCCTCTCCGCATGGCCCGGAGTGGGGCATCGGGGTAGCACTCCAGGACTTGGGGCCGTCCCGTGGTGTGCCGGCCATGCAGGGTGGGACTCTGGGACTTGGGGTGGTCCCAAGGTGCAGGAGGTGGGAGTGGGGAGGGCTCCCGGGTCTTGCACGATTTCATGCAACGGGTCACTAGTACGTTATAAAACGCAAGTGACTCCAGCATCTTCAGCATGCGTACAGGCTCTCACACCCCACTGTTTGATTTTACAGTCCTCGATAGATGATTCTCTCCCAAAGCAAAATACTTCATTCAGCCATATTGGACCCGTACCTACAGAAATCAGATACAATTGCATTATTAGGAAGTATAGTTTAGTTTTTATATTTGAGTGGAACAAAGCCATTTATTTACTCACTAACTTAACAGAACGTGTTGATCATTGTCTATATACAAGTTCTGTGCTCTTTATTAGGATTCAAAAATCAATCCCCAGCCCCAGAAAACTTTATATTTTGTCGATGTGTAAAATACTGAAATCCAAAGTGTAAGAGCTGTAACAAAGGTGCACAGTTCTACAAAATTACAGATTAAAGAATGGTTGGTTTCCTCTAAGCATTTAGAAAATTATTTTTATTTTTAAAAATAAGGAAAGAAATAAGATTCAGTAGTAATGATATAGGCAATGACCTGATGATTCAAGTGTATGGATATGGGGTAGACCTGGATCATAAGGTATCCTGGAGTTCTTAGCCTCTAGTATTTTAATTTACATGGGCCCGGTTTCCCAAATATATTATCTATTTTTAATTAACCTAAAACCACTACTACCAGTGAAGGTCTTACAAACTGTCCTGTAAGAAGACCATCGATTATTTTTTTTAATTGATTAAGGTATTATATTTGTGTCCTTGTTCCTCCCTTGTCCCTCCAAACCCCCACTCATGCCCTCACTCCCCTGGTGTCTGTGTCCATTGGTTAGGCTTATATGCATGCATACAAGCCCTTTGGTTGATCTCTCCCCCTTACCCCACCCTCCCCTACCTTCCCTCTGAGGTTTGATGGTCTGATCCATGCTTCTCTGTCTCTGGATCTGTTTTTGTTCATCAGTTCATTTTGTTCATTATAATCCACAAATGAGTGAGATCATGTGATATTTATCCTTCTCTGACTAACTTATTTTGCTTAGCATAATGCTCTCCAGGTCCATCCATGCTGTTTCAAATGGTAGGAGTTCCTTCCTTTTTACAGCAGCATAGTATTCCATTGTATAGATGTACCACAGTTTTTTAATCCACTCATCTGCTGATGGGCACTTAGCTATTGTAAATTGTGCTGCTATGATCATAGGGGTGTGTAGGGAGCGACTATAGAGTTAAGCCTCAGACTGACCTGTTGGCAAAGCCACAAACAAGTCCCAGCTTAGAGGACACAGCCATATTAGCATAATTAGGCTTGACCTTATGAGGCTCCCAGATCCTATCTGGGTAGCTAATGGCTGTGGGAGGTGCTGCAAGTGCTGCCAAAACAAGTAAAACTCATAAGAACATTTTAACTATGGTGACCACTACCTTGTTTACCTCTGGCTATAAAATAAAGGCTCAGCTTCCCATCTTTCTCTGTGGCCTTAGCCAGGCACAGGAGATCCACCTAGACCCAGCTTATTCTCTTTGTCTTTTCTTTAATCCTTTGATGCTCCTCCTCAGGCCCACTGAACCCTTGGCTGTGCTGGCCTGCCACAGGGGTGAATATATCCTTTCTGATTGGTGTTTCTAGTTTCTTGGGATATATTCGTAGAAGTGGGATCACTGGGTCAAATGGGACTTCCACTTTTAGTTTTTTGAGGAAGCTCCATACTGTCCTCCACAGTGGCTGCACCAGGCTGCATTCTTTGCAAGGGCAGGCAAATACTGTAACAAGAAAATGGCAAAGCTCACACCCTTTTCTGATTCTTCCTCAAACACATTAGAAGGAAAAACAATGGCTGTCAGCAGTAGGCTGCCTTGAAGATATTCATCTAAATAAACAAACTAAACTGCCACTTTTAAGATAAGGATGTTATTTTAATCATGAATAAGAAAACAACTGCTTTTTTGGAAGGAATTCATTGCAAGAAAAGATAACTTTAAAAAAGGTTTGGAAATGTCTTTAGAATATTTTCTAAAAATTTTCCTAAGTGTTTCATTTATTAAAGTTCTCCTTTCTTTTACGCTTATGACAGCTAGAAATAGAACCTTTGAAAACTTCTAAATGAATGATTTCATTGGGTTTTGTTAAACATACTAGTACAATATGGCAAACCCCCTAATGAATTTTCAAGAACATTTCATGCCACCAGGAAATTGTTGATTTAGCATCTAAATTTCAGCAAACACCTTTGCAAAGTGGTGGAGGGCTTTTTCATTTGGATCAATATGTTAAAAGGTCCTCTTTCTGTCACAAGAGCTATATGAAACATATTTTGAAATACGAGATCTTTGGGTCACTGTAAAACAGAGTTAAATAAAACCTTGTTTTTCAGAGGCATATGTAAAGCACATACAATGACATCGCTCTTCCTGATTTTTCAAATATTCTGTTAGCTTCATAAGTTAACAATACGTGCATGATTATTTATGTATAAATATATAGTCATATATATGTATAATATAAGAATAAATTAGCAGATGTTGGGAATTTTGTAATCACAATGTAGATAAAATTTGACCCAATCTTAAAAAGTGGATAGAGGTTTCCATGCATAAAATAGAAGTCATTCCATATAGTGGGGGCAGCATGAACATGTTGGAGGTATTAGGGTAGTGAGTAGTCTCCTGGCATCCAAACACAAAGCATATTAATGAGCAAGAAGGAAGACTGATAGGAAGCTTGGACCACACTCTAAAATACTTTGAATTTTATATTGTGAGTCACAACAAGAAATGACATAATCAGAAGTACATTTTAGAATCGTGTCTAGTAGAAATGTGAAAGTTAAACTGAAGAGTCTGTAAGTTAATAGGATGTTGATGTAGACATTTTCTGTGATGACTGATGTTTTTATTTACTTTTTGAATTAGACAAGAAATTTTGATTTCCACATGGAAAATAAATTAGTGCAATCACTTAATTTTTGTATAATTTGTGCCTTCGCTAGAAAGATCCAAATATAAGACAAATTTATATTTTGGTTTACATCACCAAGGTAACTAGGAACATTGTATTTTTCATTTAATATAACAGAAATTAAATCATTAGGATTCAAACAATCTATTGGAAAAGCTAAAGCTATCCTGGACTGATCAATTGTAAGATGAGGAACTGGAGAGCTCACATGAGCTTGAAATGTTCATACCGGGATTGTCTGTTCTTAGAAACCACAGTAGCGGAATCCATGAATGTTAGAATACCATTCTGGAGTCATAATAATGAATATCTCAGCCCACTCTTTGAAGAATTTACAATGTAGGCAGAAACACTTAAAGTACTTTTGATCTGTTATCTCACTGAATCCTCAAATAACCTTAAATGTTAAGTGCTTCTATATGCCATTTTACTGTAAAGTAAAAATCGGAGACAATAAGTAACGTTGCTCAAGGTCACATAGCTAATGCATGGTGGCGCATTCCCTTGCATCCGCCTAGAGCCAGGCTTTAATCAGTGATTCACTGCAGTGCTCTGCATTATTCAGTTGGGTTGTTCAGCAGATGTTTTGGGCGTCTACATGAGTGAACAAAATCAAAATCCATTTTCTCTTGCACTGACTTCCCAGGAAGGACCTCTGCTTTAGGCAAATGGAACAACTGAGCTCACATACGTAATCAGCGGCAGGGCTGGCACCTGCATCTGGAAGTCCTAACTCTGACCCCACTATTGTGCAAAGCAGATTGTGCTACTGGTAACTTTGGTCTTTCCTATGTAGGAATGACTCAGACACAGTGAACATACTAAGTCTTTTCACATATGATTTTAAAATTTACTCTTCTAATAATCTTGTAGAATAATGGCAATTATCTCCATTTCATGCGTAGATAAACTGAGACTCAGAAAGCATGTATGGCTTTCTCAAAGAGAACAGAGCCAGCAACAGAACATAAGGCCCTTTACAGCTTGGAGATATTTATTGACTACATAGGAGCCCAAATAGAGTTATAAAAGTAATGTTCAAAGATTTGTCATTTTATTTTTATGTTAATATAGTCAGGACTATTGAGCCTAAGGGAAAAATTTACTTAATACACATTTCCCATATCCTTCCAAATTGGTTTCTGCATTAAAAATTAATGCTAAGGTGGCAAAAAATTAATACAATTTTATCTTCATGTGAACCTCAAAGATAAAAAAGAAAATTTGTTTTTATTTCTTCAGGTAATAACTGTTACTCGAGGATTTTGTTGCTGATGCTGTCATTTTTATTTTTTTGCCTCCAAACTATCCTTTCTACTTAGTGGAAACTTATGCAAAATTGATGAGTATGTTTTAGATGTTTTCATTCTCTGATCCTATCTATCATCTATCTATCTGTCTGCCTGTCATCTACCTAATCATCTACACAGCTTCAATTCCTTTAACATTTTAGGGCTGTGTCGGGACTAACCGACTTGGTGTTCCCAAAGCAGACATGATCAAGGCACTGTCCATGGCTTCTGGGGTTCATGAGCTTAGTTTGTGATGCTTGAGAGTATGTTTGACAGATTATACCATTTTCCCTTCATCTCTTCTTTTAAAAGAAATCAGACAGTGTTGTTCTTTGAGGGACTCTGAGTTTCTTTAATCTAATTACCACTAACCCACGACTTTTATGGGGAAAAAGGGAATCAGATTTTATACATTAGCCAGATACATAGCAAAGTGATGAGATTTTTCAACTAGCTGCTGAATAGATCTCTGTGGAAGTAAAAATCACAGTTAGCAATCTCTGCATGAAGGTGAATTAAATCCAGTTACGGCTGAGTGACATGAATTTGTATCCCTTTTAAGCCTTTGGAAGTGCTTTGTCAACAGCCTCTCAAGAAAATCATTGTGTTTTCAGATCAAAGTTGAAATGGAATGGGAATCAGAATAGAGAATGGTGAAACAGACTAAAGTTCTGGATTCTAGCTTTGTGGTCCTAAAGAAGCCACTCCTTTTCCCTACTTTATTATACATGCAAAATAAAGGGATATGGCTAAAGTACCTCTAAAATTTCATTTACCTCTCAAAATCTAGGATTCTAAGATTTTGAAGAAGCAAGCTCTTCTGACACGAAGTTCTTAAGCATAAAGAACTTAGAACATTCTGTCTAGTACAGAGACAGATTATGACAATAATCTAGACCCCCCAAAAAACCCATCATAATAGCAGTATAAACTTGGGCAAATTTGTGACAGCTGACAGTTTTATTTACTTTCTCTGTGAAAAATTGGGACTATAATATCTATTCTTCACAGGTACAATGTGCACTAAATGAGATCATATAATCAGCACTTGCTAAACAATATTATTCCTACTTCACCCTGTCTTTGTTAACCATAGTAACAAAATAGATGTGCTAAGAACTCTATAGGCTCCATATCAGGTTCCATAAGATCCAACATGTAAACGTCTTTTACATGCAAGGTACAGTAGGCAAGAATTTGAGCTCCTATCCATTGAGATATTTTATTTATCTTTGAGATTATTTTTACTCCTATTTATTGAAGCTTAATTCAGAGGTATAGTTATATCTTTGATCGCCTTCAGTTTATTCTTGTATTTGTTTTAAATTCCACTTAGAAATTTGATTATGAAATGGGGAAGGGGTAATGAATAGAAGATGACATTTATCTTAGAATTGTCTTTTGTTTCTGCTCTCAAGTTTGGGGCTTCGGCACAAACTTCTGTAAAACCGGAAGAGAAGAGGAGATAGCTGGCTGCTCCAGGCCCAGTTTATGCTTCCCGCATTAGCACACGGGCTCAGACAGGCTGGAACAAATTTCCAGAGTACAGCCATTGACAAAGCTCATCCAGGCTGCTGCAGGGAGGCCACTGGGACAAGGGATTGGAGAGCCTGCACAGGGAGTGAGTGACTCACTCCCCCTTCCCTGACCCCATGCAGTGACAGGCAAAATGCTTCTCAGTGCTTCCTTAAGTTAACCTTTTGGTCCACTGGGGCGGGGGCGGGGGGGGGGGGGGGGGGGAGGGAGGGCGGGGGTGTGGAGAGAGAACATTCCACTTTAGCAAAAGACACATTCAAATGGAGGAACCTATTTAAAGGAGAATGCTTTAAGCTTTATTCCTATAAGTCATTTTCCTTGCAGCTGCAAAACTAATTCTTCTTAACGCTAACAAGGATTCTCTCTGGTAAGCCATGTTTGCCATTTCAAAACTGAGAGAGAGAGAGAGAGAGAGAGAGAGAGAGAGAGAGAGAGAGAGAGAGAGAGAGAGAGAGAGAAGGGAGAAACTGCATGGAGAAAATTGTATTCTTTCTTTAATGGGGAATTATACAAAGAAGACAAATGCAAGTGTTTTTCCTTCCTGTTTGAATGTTGGTAGTAATGTACTGGTATATATACATAAAGTATTAATCTAATTTTTCTTACTTTACTAAAAAATGACAAATAATTAAAATTCTAATGCATCCTTTTCTCTCCCCAACCCTTCCACTCATATTTCTGCTTTTGTCTCTATGCTGCATTCAAAATTGCTTTTTCTCCCCCTCCGCCCCCCAGTTAAACTGTAAATTTAAGGTGGAGTGGAAAAGTAAGGGGGAGTGTAAGCAGCTTTACATAAAAAGGTTGTTTGCTGTGTCTAATCCCAAATCAGCTTACAAAGTAAGCCTGTTTCTTAAAATAAAACATACAACGAAGCAGATCGTGAAATTTATTTCTCAGACTCTTGTTCTTCAGAACAAATAACCTGAGTTTTATTACCTCTCCCAGCTCATCTTGCTTTGCGATTTTAAATTTCTCATAATCCATCACTCCTCACTTGTTTGGTGCTGGATTCCACTCAGTGAGCAGAGACTAGAGCTGGGTCTCCTTGGGTGGAGCGGGGAGATGATCTGGGTTCCTATCTAGTACATGCAGTCACGCTCTCTGCTCAATAAGAAGTCACATTCAACTCTGAGCTTTGGAGCATCACTCTGCCACTGTACCATACAACACAGGTCTGGCCCTTCTAACTTCCAGAGGATGGAAACTAACCTATAATTATACAGCTGATGGTGCTCTCTGCCTCTGTTGCGCAATGCCACCAGGCAGGCTTTGTACTGGACACTTTTTGTTGTTGTTAATCCTCACCTGAGGGTATTTTTCCATTGATTTTTAGAGAGAGTGGTAGGGAGGGGGAGAGACAGAGAGAAACATCGACTGGTTGCTTCCTGCACCCCGACCAGGGTGAGGGATTAAGTCTGCAACCGAGGTGTATGCCCCTGACTGGAACTGAACCCCGGACCCTTCAGTCCGCAGGGTCATGCTCTATCCACCGAGCAAAACCGGTTAGGGCTTGGCACTTTTTATATGCCAGCTCTTTTAAGATTCAAAATAAACCTGGCTTGGTATTATTATTATTATTATTATTCCCATTTTATTGAAATAAGAGATTGAAATCTGAGACATAAGTATCAGCACTAAAGTTTCAACTCATATCTCCTTCGTTATCAAATGCCTGTTCTTTCTGATTCACTTCATCAGGTGCTTGAAAATGTAAACAGGAAACAAAATTCTGGCATACTTTGCTGTTTTATCAATAACACTCTAGTATAACATATAGCACCACCGACTACCCTAAATGCACAGCCTCAGTAAAAATGAACATTCATCTTAGAGAAGTGGCCAGCTATCTGAAGGAAATTGCCTCCATGTAGCCAAAAATAATAATAATAATAATAATTTCACATGAGACTAAACTCTATTGTTTCATTACTTATTTAAATAGAAAACATTTTCTTGCCAGTATTCTATACTATATATGTGTATATATATATATATATTTTTTTTTTGCCAGTGCATTAGACCAGAACTCCCTCGAGATATAAGCAGGAATGAATAAAAGCTGTGGGGCAAAGAATATTCTACTTGTGAGACTAGGCCTTAAGATGAATGCAATGTTCAAACAGTGGTGATTTTACCATCTGGGATAGAAGAAATTAATAAATTGTACCACCAGGCTTGTTCCTTAGAGATACAAAGCTAAATGCAGAGTTGTCAACTCTTTGGATAACGTAAAGTGTAAGTCATCTTGATAAGAGCTATTTTAGAGTATTTTTCTCTTTTTGGATTGAGCTATTCAGCCAGTACATATTGATTGAATTATCTAGACAATTGGCAAACTATATTTCATTTTTTCAACAAAGACACATCCTAAGAATTCAGATCTTTATCACATACTGGTATTTCCAAAACTGCAGAGTTTTTAGCTATCACTTACGAGGTGAGTAATCAGCATAGATGACAGCTGTATGCCTTCTATTAGAAATGAGCTGTCCACTTTATAGATTCTAAGTCACCTTATTAATTCGCTTGTCCTACTTTGTCAATCACTCTGTTTTCCTCTATGTTAGTACTCTGCAACTAACCAATTAAATCTAAATAAAATTTACATATTAAAGGTTGAGAGCATATGTCATTTTAAATTAAATGTCCCTTTCTCTTCATTTCTACTTTCTAGGAAAGGCCATTTTAAAAAATCCTACACACAATTTTTCTTCCTATGCTGTAAGTTTCTATCTCTACTTGCTTCTACATATTAGAGAATGCCTATGCTTCATTTAAAAAAAAAAAACATTTTAAATATCTGTAACAATAATGATAATTTTTTTTTAAAAAAGTACCTTGTCTGCCCAGCCTGTGTGGTTCAGTGGTTGAGCATTGACCTATGAACCAGCAGGTCAGGGTTAGATTCCTGGTCAGGGCACATGCAATAAGGCACATGCCCGGGCTGCATCCACAGGAGGGGGCATGCAGGAGGCAGCCTATCGATGATTTTCTCTCATCATTGATGTGTCTCTCTCGCCCTGTCCCTTCCTCTATGAAATCAATAAAATATATTTTTTAAAAAATTACCTTGTCCAAAACGAGCTCCCTTGTGCACATTAAGAACACCTCGGTATCCCAAACTCCTGCAGATGACCAGTCCACCGCGTAGTTCCCAGTGGTCATCACAAACTGTGCCCCACTGGTCATCATGGAAAATCTCCACTCTGCCTTCATGAAGGCCACTACCGCCGACCAGTCGTACTGTCCGAGGTGGGGCTGTAACAAAAGTCAGCAGGGGTTAGTTATATATTAACACCATTTCATAATGCTTTAAAAATCTGCCCTGACCAGTTTGGCTCAGTGGATAGAGCGTCGGCCTATAGACTGAAGGGTCCCAGGTTCGATTCCAGTCAAGGGCATGTACCTTGGTTGCGGGCACATCCCCACTGGGGGGTGTGCAGGAGGCAACTGATGGATGTTTCTCTCTCATCGATGTTTCTAACTCTCTATCCCTCTTCCTTCCTCTCTGTAAAAAATCAATAAAATATATTTTAAAAAATCATTTTAGCACTTTTTAAAAATAAGCTCAACTATTGGAATACATTTTAAACTTTCTAGTATCATGCACTTAAGAGTTTAGTTTACAAGCATGGCATTAGTCAAAGGTGAAGATTAAAATCTATTCTGTTTTAACATTTATGTAAGTTGTGTATATGAGAACACTTCAAAGATTATATCTCAATGATTTTAAAACTCAACAGCTACGAGTTTTTTAATGTTATATAGATTTTTCATACTATTTAGAAAATTTTATAACAAAACGATTTATTATTTTCTTGACACACTAACACACAAATTGGAAAACACAATCCAGTGACTTTCAATGATATAGGAGGTGGAGAAGATATTTTATAATATCAGAAACACAAAAATAGATGACCAAACATCCTATCTCCTAGTAGGAGGTACAAGATAACTTGGATATTTCTTATTATAAGGCTACTGGATTTTGTCCCAACATGTTTTTCTTTCTTTGAATGAGATACAAAGCAGACAATTTTTGAAAGGAGACAATAAGCTTTCGGATCTCTTAAGGGTATTAATTCCATCATGAGGACCCTATCCTCATAATAGCATCTAAACCTAATTATCTCCTAAAAACTCCACCTCTAAATATCATCACAATGGTGTTTTTTGGCTTCAACATAGGGAGAGGAGGATGAATGAACATAATTCAGTTCATAGCAGTATGCATTAGATTCACAGATGGCTGTCCCCACAAGACTCAGTAGGTCTTGAGTGGGACAAGTTCCCACATGATGCTGAAGCTGTTATTTCTGGGACCATACTTTGAGAACCACTAACCTACAAGATCACATTACATATTTAAATGAGGAGACATGTTAATCAGACACACCTGCTGATGCTTTTATAGAATCCTTTAGAATGTATATTTATTCCAAATTAGAGCCCCGGTGCACAAAAATTTGTGCACTGGGGTGGGGGGGGGGAGGTCCCTCAGCCCAGCCTATGCCCTCTTGCAGTGTGGGTCCCCTCAGAGGATGTCCACCTGCTGGCTTAGGCCCGCTCCCTGGGGGATCGAGCCCAAGCTGGCAGTCAGACATCCCTCTGGCAGCCCAGCAGCCCTTGGGAGATGTCCACTTGCCAGCGGGGAGCAGGCCTAAGCTGCAGTCAAACATCCTTAGCGCTGCTGAGGAGGCAGGAGAGGCTCCCACCACCATCGCTGTACTGGCAGCCATCAGCCTGGCTTGTGGCTGAGCAGAACTCCCCCTGTGGGAGTGAACTGACTACCAGGGGGCAGCTCCTGCATTGAGCATCTGCCCCCTGGTGTTCAGTGTGTGTCATAGTGACCAGTCATTCCCAGTCTTTCTGCTGTTAGGGTCACTTTGCATATTACCCTTTTATTATATAGGATAGAGGCCTGGTGCATGGGTGGGGGCCAGCTGGTTTGCCATGAAGGGTGTCCCGGATCAGGGTGGGGGTCCTGCTGTGGTGCCTGGCCAGCCTGGGTGAGGGACTGATGGGTGTTTGCAGCTGGTCACACCCCCTTTAGGGTGGGGGTCCCCACCTGGGTGCCTGGCCAGTCTGGGTGAGGGGCTGAGGGCCGTTTTCAGGCTGGCCAAGCCCCCCCGTGGGCCCCCCCCCCCCCCCCCCAGCGATGGAAGCTCCCAGCCTCTCCTTTTTTTCTTCTTCTGGGATTTATTTACCTTCTATAATTGAAACTTTGTAGCCTTGAGAGGAGCGGCAGGAGGGAAGCTTGGCTTCCTCCATCGCCAGGGGCAACCCACTACTGCTTGCTCCAGCTCCGTGGCCACAGCAGGCTGAAAGCAGGTATCTGGGGTTTATTTACCTTCTATAATTGAAACTTTGTTGCTTTGAGTGGAGCTATGAGCCAACGTGGCAGTTGGGAAGCTTGGCTTCCTCCATCATTGGGACAACCAAGCCGCCTGCTTGCCCCAGCTCTGTGGCTGTCGGCCGCCATCTTGGTTGGGTTAATTTGCATATAGTTGTTCTGATTGGCTGGTGGGCGTGGCTTAAGGCATAGCAAAGGTATGGTCAATTTGCATGTTTGTCTTTTATTAGTGTAGATAGAATGGCTGCATATTACTTCCAAATTCCCTATGCTTGTGTGATTTTGAAGGGGCGTAAGTCCTCTAATGAATATTTTTGGGCTAAATATGTTTGGGATGCCTATCTGTCAACTAAATATTTTTCAATTATAAATCAATTACAGAAGTGTTACCATATTTTGCCAATCCTTGATCATCTATGCACTAATACAGAGAAAAGTGGCAGGCCAACAGGCTCTTTCAACTACTCTGCTTTGCTGATGGAGAAAAGTCCATTTTGTCATTCTGAACATCCACAATCAGCATTTTCTTTGTCAGACTGCAGGTCAGAATTTCCTTAGAATTTAGCCAGCTCATTATATGGATGTAAATAATGGCTATGGTTTCTTTGCTATCAAGCTAACATATTTAGTCAGACAGATTTTCTCCACTGGGGAATATTTACCTTGCATCTAAAGATTTCAGAAAAGAGTAATGTTTGTTTTTTGTTTTTTTTCAATGTAGATTTTCTCCAGATTCAAATCAGGTAAACACAGATAAATACTGACCATGTGTCCCTTTAATGACTCTTTGTATTTAGTCATACTTGGTAATTGGCTAAAAACAGAAACACAAACCAAAGTGGAAATGATAATGTATGTAGGAACCACAGGATTTCCTATGATCCCAGGGATAAGAATATATATATGTAGGCATCTAGAACAGCTGCACTAACTCGACTCTGCTCAATAATCTCTCTCCAAGTTTTATACAAAAGCCTCTCTGTAAATTGCTTCATTCTTTTCTTTTGTTGCAATACAGATATCTCTGTTCCCCAGTCCACATATTAAAACGTGTGTTAATAATGCCCAGGTTTCTATTTTACAGTCTCCTTCTCAGTGACAGTTCTAAATGTCCAGGGAAGTCCTCCTCTGATTTAGTTTGAGTTATATTGCCCATCTATAGTCTTAATAGCTTGGGCCAAAGACAGTGTCACTTGTATTTACATGGTATTTCTGGAGTGAGGGTCAGAGGCATTTCCTAGTTGAAGGGGAGTTTTGAGCAAAGACAGTAAGTTCATTCCATAAAAGTCATTTTAATAATCTTTGTGTATTTATGCAATATTAATTATACTGCCTATTTAGCCCTGTGTTCTTTTTCATATCTGTGACTGTAGAGTGTAACTGAAATTAAAATCCAGGAGGCAGGTTACTAGACACTTGTTCTGCCTCTGACATTGTTTGTTTATGGGCCTTATTGGAACATTTAACCTAAGACCAAATTTTTCAGCTGCTTAAAAGGGAAAATGATATTTGCTCTTAGTTAAATGTGTCTTCACATAATTTTTCTGTACCAGGCATTTTAATGGGTTCCTGGAAAAATTTGAATAATATACAAATCCTGCCTTCAAGATTCATGTATTTTTGAGATCATTATGAAAGTTGGAAGAAATAGTGCATTCTTTAAAATGGTATACAAGTGCAAAGTTTTTATTTTTACAAGATTTGAAAATTTTGAGGTTATCATTTTCTGGTGAAAGCATTGGAATAAATATGTTGTATGTGATATTAATCACCTTATTCATTAATTTTTTTTTTTACTAATTCCCTGTTTAATGAGTATGCTCCTCAAAGAGGAGTTCTTAATCAACTAGGATAAGCTTCTGTAAAGAGACAAAACCTACCCCATGGTTTCAGATGTAAGTTTATTTGATCTTTGTTAC
The DNA here is from genome assembly GCF_014108235.1 of Myotis myotis. NCBI lineage: Eukaryota > Metazoa > Chordata > Mammalia > Chiroptera > Vespertilionidae > Myotis > Myotis myotis. Next base: position 11,477,981 of record NW_023416335.1, on the reverse strand, counting down.
TTACAAACATGATTATCTATTATTTTGAAGAAAGTCTTCTCTACAGTGAAGAATAAATTATGGCCCATGGGCCAATTTCAGCCTGTTGTCTGCTATACTAATAAAGTTTTATTGGAATGCACCATACCCATTTATATGTTGTTTAGGACTCCTTTCAGGCTAAAACAGCACAGTTGAATAGCTGTGACAGAGACCTTCTGGCTTATTTGCTATCTGGCCCTTTTTGGCCCTTTATAAAAAAGTTTGGCAACCCCTCTTATAGTTAAAAACACAATAGACAAAGATTTCAGTAGGGATACTCCTGCCAAGTGATCCCTGAAATAATAAAGGTTATGATTCATCTCTGCTTTCCTCTCTAATAGAACCCTTTGATAACCTTTCAGCCCCTCACTTCTGCTTTTTTATTTTATAATATAACTAGAGGCTTGTTGCACAAAATTTGTACAGGGGTATGGTCCCTAGGCCTGGCTGGCGATCAGGGTTGATCAAGGCCTTCTGGTTGCCAACTGGGGCCTCCCTTCATTCCGAGCCACCCCCTGGTGGTCAGCACATGTCATAGCAAGTGATCGGTCTCCTGGTCAAACTCCTGTGGGGACAGTTTGTGTATTAGGCATATATATACATACATATATATATATATATATATATATATATATATATATATATATGTGTGTGTGTGTGTGTGTGTGTGTGTGTGTGTGTGTGTGTGTGTGTGTGTGTATATATGTATATATATTTTTTCAATTTGCCCAAATAAGCCTTATTCTCCTTAATTTCTGGAGCTTTTGTCCCTTTCTGTTATGTTCCCTCAATCCCCCCTCACCACCTCCCTGTACCTTCCCCTCCCCCCCACACACAAACCTCCCATTTCTACACTCTCAATTCTCCCCTCAACCCCCCAGTTTGGACAAGATTCCAACTTCTAACTCCCACAGCACAGCTGACCTATCAAAACACTGTAAACTAGTTTATTTTATACTAGACAGAAATCCTTGCCATTATCTTTTTAGCACCTGACAAAGTCTAGATTTTCACTTAGTAGTTAGTTGATAAAGAGTTATGATATGAATGGATGAATGAATGAATGAATGGTGAGCTCTTCTTGATATGCAAACTGCATTAACTGAATGAATTAAATTGGTAAATGCTTAAAATATCAAACAATAGAAGCAATAAAATTTAGTATTTTACAAGTCTCTAGAGGGAATATAGTCTCTATATGTAGAAGCAATAAGGGAAATTGTGAAGGAAAAGATTGATTTAACTGAATTAATCATGAGGTTTTTTTATGGAGAAAAACGACATGGCTGTCTACTGGAAGTCCCCAAGGCAGGAGGGTCTGGTGGGAAGGTCTGATCAAAAGCCTTACGTATTCCAAAACCTGATTTTGTAGGGTTAGAGGATTTATCTCTCAGTGGCAGACTAATGTTAAACAGAATCTTGGGACTAAATGTCAATTCAATTTATAAAGAGAAATGTAATTGCCTCAAAAACTGAAATATTTGTATCTGCTTGACAAGGCCATTTTCTCCCCATGGGCAATCTTTATAGGAAGTCAAACTACAATAAGTGAATTCTTCGTTTAATTAATTTATTAATTTACAATGAGACATAGCAGTGAGATTTTGCCTCTGGGACTGGACAGCAAGCGCTTTGGTTAACACATTTTCCTTTATATATGTTAATACATTCAATCAAGTGAGGTGATTTGACATTTATCTCTGCTCTGATTCATTGCAATTTAACTTGTTAAAGGCAATCTTACTATTCCTACTTCCTAGATCTGGAGGGAAGAATGTAGTATGATAATTTCTAAAGTCTGTATATAAAATAAAAACAATATATTAAAAAACAATATATACAATATTTATTTAAATAGTACATTCATATTTCTATGACCATATGATACCAAATAAAAATATGTAATAGAGCAGATATTTTATAAAATGGTTTATAACTTAATCTGAGGAAATTACACCAAATATAATAAAAGTTAACAAGTTCAGGGGTTATTTTTATTTTATTATTGCAGATTTATTTTTAAAGGGGAAGTAAAACAGAAATATATTAAATATCTCAAAATAGGGAGACAGTTATACAGTAGATGGATAGTTTGGAAACATTAAGCACAACTCTCAAAAAGATCATGTAGAATGGGGGAAAAGATGATGATATAATATTAAATGACTATATTAATATTTAAAATTTATTTCAATTATGCAAAATATTTATATATAAAAAGACTGGAAGAAAGTATCTAAGCATATTAACAGTAATTCTGGGACAGAAATTGAATATGTAATCTTTGTCTAATTGTATATAATTATATTATTTTAAACACTAAGATTAGCCGAAACCGGTTTGGCTCGGTGGATAGAGCGTCAGCCTGAGGACTGAAGGGTCCCAGGTTCGATTCCGGTCAAGGGCATGTACCTGGGTTGTGGGCACATCCCCAGTGGGAGGTGTGCAGGAGGCAGCTGATCAATGTTTCTCTCTCATCGATGTTTCTAACTCTCTATCTCTCTCCCTTCCTCTCAGTAAAAAATCAATAAAATATATTTAAAAAAAAACACCAAAAAACTAAGATTAATTTGATAACATAAGTAGTGACTGGATATTCATTAATGCTTACTATTATAACAGGTCTATGACTCAAAGCTGAAATTCATAAAATTGAGGGGAAAGAACAATGCCAGAATGACAGATAATTCTATTTATGTAAGATAATGCACAACACAAAACCATCTATTGTTTATGCATACATACATATGTAGTAAATGTATGAAAACCTGAATGGAAAGAAACATATGAACTCCAAGATAACATTTTATCTTGGAAAAGCAAGGGAGGCAGGCATAACTAGAGCTTCAACTATGTGAGTTAAAATTATGTATCTTAAAAAAAAAATACCTACAGTTTGTGTGGTAAAATTTCAGTATCTCTAAAACCCAGGTAAATGACTATTTATTAGCTATTTGTTATGAATGTTCCTCCTTCTTTCCTTTATGTGTGAAATATATTTTATTTAAAGAAGACAACACATTCACAGAGATGTTGATAGAGTCATACATGAACCCTAAATAAATTATAAAGGTAGGGCTCTCCTTATAAGTTAGGAAAAGGTTATTAGGGATCTGCTAACCTCTATTAGACAGATAACATTCTAATTTGAAAAGAGAAGTTGGTAAGAATGTGAATTCTGGGGCTTTTTGCATGTGTCTATCACTGCTGCTTGGGTGAAGAACTGAGGTTAAAAATGACTTGAGGAGTGGAATTCATTTTCAATAATGATATTGTTAACCTTGTGGTCCTTTTTATATCATTTATTTAAATTGGGATTTAGAGTTAAATATATTACAATGGTAATTTTTATATTTGAGCTCCAAAAGCAACAGGCATTTAAAACAATGGTTGCAGGTTGACCTGGACGTCCTTGCAATATGGCAAGAAATAGAGAGTTAGAAACATCGATGAGAGAGAAACATCAATCAGCTGCCTCCTGCACATCTCCCACTGGGGATATGCCCGCAACCCAGGTACATGCCCCTGACCGGAATCGAACCTGGGACCCCTCAGTCCGCAGGCCGACGCTCTATCCACTGAGCCAAACCAGTTTCGGCTGATTTTTCTTTTTAAGATCATTATCTGAATGAGCGACTTAGCTATGAAAGCCACAACCCAGATATCAGAGGTTTGGAGAAACAAGTTACATTTCTCTGGAAAAGGAAAGTAACAGATTTTGAATCTGACTCTGGATGTTAAGAGAGACAAACATTCTGGAAATCCTAGGACAGAATAAAACGGAGGAACTAGGGCTGTGGTAACAAATGCTCACAGTTGTGCGGCTTAAAACAACAGAAATGCATTCTCTCACAGTGCTGGAGGCCAGAGTCTGAAATCATATCCTTCCTTGCCGTTTCCCAGCTCCTAGTGGCTTCTCGGTTTGCAATTGCAACTCTCCAATCTCGGCCTCTGTCTTCACAGGATCATCACTGTGTCTCTGTGTGTCCTTCTTTTATAAAGATGTCAGTCATTAGATTTAGGGCTCACCTGAATCCAAGTGACTTCATATTAACTTAACTGTATCTGCAAAACCCTCTTTCCAAAGAAGGTCACATTCTGAGGTTTTAGGTGCCCATGAGTTTTTAGAAGCACGAATACACCCACTGTCACATAGGTGGCAGGGATTTGAATGAGGATATATGGAGGAATATAAGTTTTCTATGTTTTCATCAAACTATTTTAGACAGGAAATCACTCAAATTGCTTTAGAGCATGAGGCTGGTGCTCAAACACTTTCATTTCAATATTAAAGCACAAACTGACCCCTAAGAGTTGAGACTGCAGAATAGCTGGGTAGTACATATTTTGGTTACACTGCAAATTAGTTAGCAAAGTCAGCCATGATTATACTGAACACCCATAGTTCAACTGCTGAATAACTAAACGAAAGTTTGAGAATTTGTGGCTTCAAATTAAACTGTACTAAACTCATGACACTGAGTAAATCGAACTTAATCATGAATAAGAGTGTATTACTTCAATGTATGACAGTTCAAACATAGCAGAGGGCTATTATTTTCAATATTAATTTGTCAGTTTTTGAATTGAATCATCAGATAGGACTTCAAAATATTACTAAAAAAAGTGGTAAATATTTAAGATGAAAGAAGAACTTGGTGTTTAAGAAGACCTCTCTAGTTGGACAGATTCTCATAGGAATGTGATGTTTAAGAATAAGCTTATGTGTGGAAAACAAACAAAACTGAAAGATCGAGGGAGACCAGAAAAGCAGAGCATGGTCATTGGTGTAAGTTCTCCTCGGAGTGTCATGAGCTATAAGCTGCTCCTACCACTGGATTTTCAAAATGCCAATGAAATCAAAAGGTCTGCATTTCAAAAAGCGCATTGCTTTCTTCAAGGGACAGTGTTCATTTACTGGAATATTTGCCATAATTTTAAATCAATCTTATTATTTGTAATATGTCATTTCTAAGTGAGTCTTAGTTTCTGGAGTTACGGAGGAAAATATTGAAAACTTTATAAAGGGGAATTTTATTTACTCATTTGTAGGGTATTTAAATTTTTGCTCTCCACTTAAAACCCTAGGTCATAAAAATAATCAAGCCATCCATCAATATGTGAAACAATGCTAATTTAGAAAACCCACATCATAAAAAAGCATAAATTACATCATTATTCTTTCTGATTTCTGAAACCGTCGGCCTCAGCTAGACCTCATGGAAGAATTCATGTTCCTCTTTATAAGCTGTTGAGATGTAAGTGACCTAACTCTTTGTGGTTTCATTTGCTCATTTATAAAAACAAACATAACGCCTACTTCCTAAGATTGAGGTTTCAAATATGACGATATGTATAAAACTGTATTTTAAACTGTAAAGTACTATGTAAATGGTAGTGATAGAATTATTCATTACGTTTAATTCTGAAAGTGATTGTAGGAACCTGTGAAAGCATAGACTGTAGGGGATTTGAGCTGTGGATCTTGTGGAGAAAAATGTCCCAATTTGGCCCACTAACATTAAATCTGTCCGGTTCTTGGCAGGACTGACTACTCAGTACAGATTTTCTGACTTTTTATGAAGAGAAAATAATTTTCCAAAGGAACTCAGTGTTTGTACGTTGAATTGGACTGGAAAGTAAATGAAAAGACAGTACCTACTCTCCTCGGCACTGTGCGCTATGTTTTGTTTATGCTCGTAACTGTCCAGAGTTCTGCGAGCTGTTACCAGGTTGACTTATTGGAATTGTGAGAAGACAATAGTGTGCGTGGTCTTTATTACCTCTGCATTGGACAGGAGAGGCCATAACTTGTGTCTAGCAGCTGTGCCCAGAGGTATTTAAGGACAGATCACTTGATGCCTCAAAAACCCAACAGAAATTCAGCAAAGAATGCTCCAGCAAACATCGCTTCCATTTGCTTAGCTTAAATCTTGACTGTTTTTTTTTTTTTTTTAGATACTCTTAGAAACTCAAAAGAAAACATGGATGACATATCTTGTTTTGGGTAATAACAGAAGGAAAAATAAAACCTGTAAAATATGGAATTTCTCAACCTGTGGGTTCTTAGTGAGGTTGAGCTACTACTTTATTTCAAAAGGGAGGGTCTCAGGGTTTATTCTTCAGAGAAGGGGCAGGCTCCTTATCAGAAAATGGCATGCTTCTCTAGACTAGAATCAGGAGACCGGGGCCCAAGTCCCAGCTGAGCGACAAACTTCCCGTATGACTCTGGCCATACTATTTTGCCTTTTTTTTTCACTTTTATTTCTTTCATTCTTATGATACCTCCTATAATTCCCTCTCAGGACTTTTGTGAGAATTGCTTTAGTTCACAAATGTACTTTGAAGAGGCTTGAGAGGGAAAGTTAGGCTATGGTGAAATACGATACTGAACCAAGAGATATAATTTAAAATCAGATTAACCAAGATTCAAACTGCAGACCCGCCACATATATAGTATTAGGTGTGTGATTTTGCACAGGTTGCTCAACTGACTAAATCCGCATGGGTAAAACTAAGTGATAGTTTTCTGTGAAGTTTAAGTGAAGGAGGTATACAAAGTATCTGGCACACAGGGGTTACCCTCTGTGTTATAAGCGTTATTGTTATTAATAATATAAATTAGATTTCTGGCCTAATGATTGGGATGGGTGATAGCAGCACAAAAGAATCAGACATTAAAAACAGTTTCTTAATGACTTTGCCCTTCGGAATCCTAAGGAGAGATTTTGGAAATTAAGTATATCTGACCACAACCTAAATCTCTAAAATCAGAATTTCTGAATGTTACTGGTAATTCCAGCCATCTGCATATGACAAAAGCTGTAGAGGTCATTTAGATGATCTCCATAGCCTGCGAATAGCTGCTAGAACAATACTAGAACATAGAATGGTTACTTAGTTCTAAGTCTTTCACATTATGGAAAAATTCACCTAGTATATTGCTGTCCAATAGCAATTAGCAGGAGTATTACTAAATATTATTGGACAACACAACGAGGTTAATCCATGTTTTCAGGGTCCTTTTGCCTGCACCCTGAGATTCAGAAGAGGTGTTCCTGTCTATCCTATCACTTGGCATTTACCTCATCTGATAGGACAATGAGTGTGCCCTTCTTTAGACACTAAAATTGTTAGTCAAGGAAAAACTCAGGATCCAAGCAGAAAGAAGAAGAATTCTTTGGAAGGAAAAGAGGTGGCATTATTTCCCAGACAAGGGTAGGTGTGTAAAGAAGCATAGCAAGAAGCATAGCAATTTTTATTTTAAAAATAAAATGTTTAAATTATGCAAAACATCATTAAAAATGCCGGTGTTTTTCCTTTTGCTACAGATTCACATGAGGATTCCTTTAAATCAGCGGTTCTCAACCTGTGGGTCGCCAACCTGTGGGTCGCGACCCCTTTGGGGGTTGAATGACCCTTTCACAGGGGTCGCCTAAGACCATCGGAAAACACATATATAATTACATATTGTTTTTGTGATTAATCACTATGCTTTAATTATGTTCAATTTGTAACAATGAAAATACATCCTGCATATCAGATATTTACATTACGATTTGTAACAGTAGCAAAATTACAGTTATGAAGTAGCAACGAAAATAATTTTATGGTTGGGGGTCACCACAACATGAGGAACTGTATTAAAGGGTCGTGGCATTAGGAAGGTTGAGAACCACTGATCTAAATAGTTCCCTGGAATGAGCATCTGAAAGGTCGCTGGGATGCTCCTACTTTACTTTGCAAGGGATGAAGCCGGAAGTTAAGAATTTTGGGGAACCAGGAATGGGGATAACTGTAGCACCCCAGGAAAGGGTCAGGAGTCCACAGGTGGGTGGTGTTTATTGGACACTTCATGTGCAAAGAAGTAACCGTGTTGTTCTAGGGAATTTGTTCTTAAGATTCATGTTGCAGGGCAGTGCATTTCCAGAGGCCAGGGTGAGGGGGCGAGTGATAGGCTGTGAACCTCTATGCAGGTTGTGCTTTACTTGGAATGAACTGAATGACCCTGTGCTAGTCTGAGACATGTTTATGCAGAATCGGAAGCAGGACCCCGTTCTCTGAAGGGCAGGAGACCCGCTGGTCCTCTGAGGTTGTGGAGGAATGGGAAGTAGCATATTGGATCTCTCTACTCCAACTGCATCCCGGCACATAACTGGATGAATTTCAGATTTTGCTGGTGTAAAAGACCTGGCTGGAGCTGGAATGAATTTCCCCCTTCTAAGTGGCTCTGTTGAGAGCCGCTGTGAGATTCAGCCGGGCTAAGGACTAAACAGGACAAGTGCTAACTGCTGGATCTGTTACTGATTGAAATCTCTATTTCCCCTTACAAAACGGATTAGTTACACACACCATCCGGAAACGCGTCTATTGTGCTAATGGAACACTTATGTGTTTAGCAACAATCTGTGGAATCACATAAAGCTTTAAACATTCCATCACTGTGGAGAATGGGCAGCACCTGTCTGAGTGACCTGGCGCCATTGCTATTCAGGTACACTCTGCTGTGCTAAGTCATAACTGTGGCTACTGAGAAAAGTGAGGAGATGGAAAGGAGACTCAATAAAACAGGGACATCAAAGCAGCCAAATTATATTGGAAAATGTTAAAATTGAGCCAGTAACTGAAATATAGAATAGTAACAGGTGGCTCCTTCCCCAGCACATAAGTAACTCTCACTGCTGACAATGGAAGCTCTGTGCGCATCCCAGGAGACTGTATTTCTCGGTAATATTCTTGGGGGAGAAACTGCAGACAATGGGTGGAGGAGTAGATGAAGATGGAAACATACACAAATAAAGATTCACTGAGGGTGCTTGTTGGAAGTGGACCTAATGGAAGTCATGCTGTATGAATTTTTATCCCCTTCAGGTCTTCAAATTATTAAGCCCATTCTGGAAAACTACACTCATGACAAACCTGTCTCTCTTCCTCCTTCCTCTCTCCATACCCTCCATAATACATGTGTGGTATTGACATTAAAAGATACATAAAACCAGTGTGGGAGTGTTGAATGGAGTCGTAGTGACAAACAGGGACTTTGGAGATTGATAGACTTGGCTTTGAGTTTCTGCCCTTCCACTTATTAGCAGTGGAAGCTTCAGCTGCTAATCTATAAAATGGGAATAATAATAGTACTTACCTCAAACACCCTTCTGAGGGTTAAGTGAGATAATGTACCAAAAGCTCCTGGTGCACAGCAAATGTTCTCTAAATGCTCATTATTATAATTATTTAGTGATTGGAGAAGAAGGTTTACTTTGGTCACTTGAATACTTTGAGAAAGACCAGAATTCATTTATGTTTGAATTGAGTCCTCAGTAGACATCAAGTGAAAGACAAGTTGATGATTCATATCATTGTATGAGTTTCAAAATAAGATAATCCAAAATCACATCCCAGTTATAGTCTCATGGGCATGAGTGAAGCACAGCAAAACATACTATCAACCCACATCTTAGTAATAGGTATGTTTAGGACAGAGCCTCACACAGTGTTTAATTTTATGGCAGGAATTCTTCTGCTTGCCTGAAACACATAGCCTTCCAAGTCAGGGTGAGAACATAGCAGACAAACCATGTGACTAGCATTAGAGCTTGGTTCAGATTTGCTTTCTTTTCATTAGACATTGTTAAAGTTGGTATAATTTGTGCATTTGAACTGGGCATTTAGCATCTATTTTTGTCTGAAAAAGAGAAGCCCTTCTCCCTTAATTTGGAAGATTCAGGTGAGTATTACACACACTAAGAATCTATTTGTAGTTGGAGGTGTCAGATAACTTATGAATGGAACCCCCTGGGATTGTCTCCCGGGATCTCTGGGATCTGAGCCATTCTGTGGCCAATATGGACCAAGGCCTGCTGGCTAGTAAATAGGCTGCCTGGGCTCTACCTGCTCCCCAGTGCAGAGCAGGGGAGGAGGTCCTGTCCAATTAAAGCATGGACAAAGAGATCCAACTAGTTTCAGATGTTTGTACTAACTGGCTAGTAGTAATATTTAGGACTATCCTGACAATTGGCGAATTTCTCCCCTCGTCTTCCTTCTCCCACTCCTACCCTCTGAGACTTTGGTGTCATGTAGGCCCAGACTCAGAGCACCACTGACAACCCTGATTTATTTCAACACTTCAGCAGCTTCCTCATCAGCAGTGTCTTGAGCTCATGCTTTGTCTTTCAGAGCCTGGACTATTGTTTTATGAGCCTGACATTTTTTTTCTGACCTCTACTGACAGCCTCTGGCCCCCTGCATGCACTCAGGTTAGTTGCTGTTTTTATTTATAATTTATGGTCTTCTGCTTGGCTCAAACTCCTTGATTTGTGATCTGGTCACACCTGCATTGCTCTATCTAATGTGAAATCTTATCTTATTTTTTAGCATCTCTCTTTCTGTCCATGACATTTCTTTGGCTTCTTGAATTTTCATTTTGCTTTCACTCCTTCTAATTACAGATTTGAGATGTCTACATTATACCAACAAGGAATAGCAATCAGTTCAGAAGAGAACACTGTGAACTATACCTTATGTATTTAAAGCACTTTATCATTATATAGAGCACCTACACACACACAGTGTCTCATGTGATCCTCACAACAACCCTGTGAGGTAGGTGTCCAGACGTCCATTTCACAGGGAAGGGAGTGGAAGTGGTGAGATACATACAGGCACACTACTCAGAATTCTAGATCCTAATGCTGTGAATCCTGGGACTATGTGTTAAATCTTGAAGGAAGGAGGAGTTGTGAAAATGTGACCTGTTAATAGAGAGTCAAGAATGACATGGAATCTCACATATTTCCTATTCTTTTTTCTTGATCATCCTTTTCTAACCTTTTCTCCTTTCTCATTTTTAGCCCTTTTTTCACCTACACAAAATATTTCCAGTTCTACTGAAATATTTCTTTTCTCCAGGATCTATATTGGATATTTATAGCACAAGATATAAAGAGCTTTTTAGAATTAAAAAAAAAAATTATCAGCATTATTTTTTAATGACAAAAAAATTCTTACTTGAAATGGCCAGGTAATTTAAGAAAACAAGTTTTGGTTTTTATTCAAATGTGTTGAATGAACTGTTACCTCACTATAAAACTTGAAAAAAAAATGCTGTAATTTGGTAAGAAGACAAGAAGGTACACTAAGCAAATCAAAATCAATTTATCTTTTTAATATCCTAAGGAATTAAAAAATCCTGATCTCCTCTAAACTCCGATAGAGCCCTGTTCTTCCTCCAATACAGTTCCACTGTATTTTATAATTGCCTATTTACATGTCTATGTCTTTCAGGAATAATTAGCTGAGTAAGGCCAGCTACAACAGCAAACTTATTAGCTGTGAAGTTCAGCTCCAGGAGGTATAGGATAAACATACGTTGAATGAATGAATGAATGAATGAATGAATGAATGAATGAATGGATTTTCTTTTATGTTATCCCTATTACTGGCTGAGGCATGTTTTTGAAAGTAAAGAACCCACATTTAGTCCATACCCACGGGATTTCTCTTAGAACCCAATGGGCTAAATTGGTTCGGCAAGCACTTGATGAGTGGGTGGCAGAGGATTCCTTGCCTGGCGCTGAGGGCCGGTTGGAAAACATGCCAGTCAGTACAATGGAAGGGATACCAGTTAGGGATACTAGGGGATGCTAGCGATGGTGGGATACTAGAGTGGGGAGAGGTATGAGCTTATGCTCATAAAAGAGGCCCAAACAGCACCCAGGACCAGGAGAGGAAGCCGTGAGGAAGCTGGGCACCACGCGGGAACCAAAGTCGTTTGGAGGAGCCACAAAGGGATCTTGGAGTCAGCTGTAGTGGTGACTTGTCCAGAGGTGAAGGGCCTTTTAAGGAGATGGTAGCAGAAGGTGTCCCGTCAACCCACCTGATCTTAAAAGGGTCCTGCCCTAATATGATCAGGGAGTGATACCGGTCCTGACACGTATATAAAAGAGGAAATCAATTATTATTTGTATTATATTTAAATCATGCCTGAAAAAACATAAGACTGTATATTAAAATAATTTAATATACATTTTTATATATCAGAATTAATTGAAGATGTGGGGAATCAGGCACTTTCATATAGAATAAATTGGTACAATCTTTTAGGAGCCATTTTCAAGAATCCATCAAATTGCAAAATGCATGTCATTTTTGAACTATTGATTCTACTTCTGGAAAATTCTCTCTATTAAAAAATATTCCCACAAGATCATGTATAAGAATGCTGTATGTAGCATTGTTTATTAAAGCCAATTCAAAGCAAACAAAATCTTCAAGTGTTCATGGCTAGTGGATTGAATATTATGATAATTATGGTACAGCTGTACAATGGAATGATGTATAGCCATTGAGAACAAAAAGGTAGAGCCATATGTACTGACATGGGCAGATGACTGCCATATTAACTTTAAGTGAAAAGCAGAACATACTGTATAGATGTTTGTGTATATGATTCTTTCTTTTTGAAACATCATAGAGTTATATACTCTCTGTGGAGTCTGAAGGCTATATATACTTATACACAGAAATATCTCTCTTAATGCTTTCTCAAAGAAAGAATGCACATGAACTTCAAACATCCAGGAAAATATCTAAAATTGAAAACATTTCTGAACACATCTAAAAAGCATTTGATAACCGGAGGCAACAGAAAGAACACTGTGTGAATGTGTTTGATTTACAGACTACAAAATAAAGAAGTCCTGTATTTGCCAAGATTAACCAGTCATAGTTAAGTAGCTCAGAGAAAGTCTCAAGGAAAGGAGAAAAGGATATAAAAAAGAACCAAAGACAAAGGTAGAGATAATGATAGAGAAAAACATAAAGATAGGGAAGAATGAGTTATACAAGGAGCTCAACTGAAAATAAATGGATGACAAGGAGAAAGGGGAAAATGTGGAAGAAAGTATACAGTAGATCAAAGTGATCAAAGGAAAAAAGATATACTAATGTTTTCACTATCTTAATATAATAACACCACCAATAATTATTGAATAACACTAAAGCACTGTGAGGAGACACACAATGCTAGTGTTACTTAATTCAAGGGCAAAGAGATCAAAAATGCAACATTGATGGAAAGGCCATATTGTTACACATACTTTAATGCCTGGCATTCACAATAATGATTCTAAATTGTCTAAAGGTGGCATCTACACACAGAATTAGGTTAAAATAATTACTTTTGTTAATGCAGAGAAACTGGTACTGAATTTTTAAATTAAAATTATTATGGAAAAGTGCTAGCTAGCTCTGTTTGTATGTTAAAGGATTTGTCATAATCTGTGTATTGAGTCTACTTCTGGAAAATTCTCTATTAAAAATATTCCCACAAAATCATGTATGAGAATGCTCTATGTAGCATAGTTTATTAAACCCAAATCAAAGCAAGCAAAAATCTTCAAGTGCTCATGACTAGTGGATTGAATAACATATTATAGTAATTGTTGTATAGCTGTACAATGGAATAATGTGTAGCCACTGAGAGTAAAAATGTAGTCATATATACTACTGACATGGGTAAAGATTATGATCCATGTGTATGTGTACCAGCTATTCCCACAGACATATACACACACATCGCAAGTAGCTCCTATTGGGAATACATGGGAGCAATCCGTGAATTCTGAGAAGTAGGGATTCCTTATTCCTTTCCATAATCCTTTTATTATATCTGTGTAGATTTGGCGAAGGCAATGATTGCCTATGGCATATGGAAGACATCTCGTCTAATATTAGTTTGGAAGGCCCAATTTACAGATTCTCTACATTGCAATATGAGGTTAGCCTCCATCGAACAGAGATTCCTTTTGTGAAATCTCTTCTTTTGTAGTTTTGAAGGACTCTTACATAGAATACCACCTTTCACATTTTTAGTTAAATAAAACAAAACACAAAACCCCCAGCCACCTGAGAGTTAGTCTGTCAGGGTTCTTAGATTGTCCAGATTCCTATATTAATATTTCTGTTAGCTCAGGTAACAGGTAAGGTGGCTGTAATTGTTCCTTCAACGGATAGGAATTGGCTTGAAAATTGAACAATTTTCTACATGGAATTTTTAGAAAATTGTGCTCATCACAAAACCAAAACACAAATGGGTAATGAGATTCAACGTGTTGTACAATTTTAATCTACTTGTTTTACTCCAATTAGCACAGTGTGACTGTAGAAAACGGGGGCTGACTTCCACAGACGCTCCACGGATCAGAGCTGAAGCTCTTCCTCAGCACTGCCTCAAGCCCAGACCACTACTATCAACGCTTGTTTATTACAGAGGTGCGCAGAAAAAAAAACAGAAAAACAAGAAACTATAAACTTACATGCCATGCTTCTACTCCCTTTTTCCCCTTTCTGGCCTTTTTGTCCAGGATTTCCTTGGGGGAAAATAGAAAAAGAAAACAAACAAACAAACAAAATAAAAAAACACTTTAAAAATTCTAACAATTCACAATGCTTGCTTTAAATGGAGACAGAACATTACAGAGCAATCTAAAATATCACTTTATAACAACCTAGAGAATTCAAATATAATGCTAATGTTGATGATGATGATGATATTATTTGAGAAGCCCTATTACAAACCTGGCACTGTTCTGGGTATAACCTTTGCACACATTATCTTAAATAATGTACAAGGGCATTAAATGTCCATTTTCCTAAAAGCAGGCAAAACTAAGGTATAATCAACTGGGTTTGGGCTTATTCATCTTTTTTTAAAAAATAAATATTCCTGTTTCTTTTTTTAAAATATATTTTTACTAGAGGGCCAATGCATGAAATTCTTGCACGGGTAGGGTCCCTAGGCCTGGCCGGCAATCAGGGTCGATCTGTGGGGCAACCAGGGGGCGATTGGGGGGCCTCTGCTGGCACTCGCCCTGGCCAGCCTGGCACCACCCGCTTGCCAGACTATCCCCCCACAGCAGCTGCCAGTCTCCTCCCTCTGTGGGGTGACTGACAGGGCAACCGGGGGTTGGGGGCCCTGTTGGCACCCTCCTTGGCTGGCCTGGGGCCTGCGGGCTGGGGTAGCTCCTCCGTTGAGCATCTGCCCCCTGGTGGCCAGTGCGCATCATAGTGACTGGTCATTCTACTGGTTGTTCCTCCATTAGGTCGATTTGCATATTAGGCTTTTATTATATAGGACTGATTTCAGAAAGGAAGAGGTAGAGAGAAAAACAAACATCAATGGTGAGAGAAAATCATGGATTGGCTGCCTCCTGCATGCCCCGATTGGGGATCGAGCCTGTAACCCAGTCATGTGCACTGACTGGGAATCAAACCGTGACCTCCTGGTTCATAGGTCCACATTGAACTACTGAGCCATGCTGGCTGGTGGTATTCATCGTAGTTGTTCTCTTGACTTTGCCTTCCTCCCTACCCCAGGAATCCTGGAATCTTCCACCTCAGTCTAAACTGTGTTGTTCTATTCCCATTAGAATTTATCTGTCTTGTTTTCTATCTCCTTAGACTGGTACATCCCAAAGACTGGGCTGTGAATGAATTTCTGGGAGTGCAATCCCTGACCTATTGAATCAGAAATGCTGGGGGTCAAGCCTGGCAAGCTGTTTTAACAGGCCCTACAGATGATTCTGCTGTCTGCTCAAGTTTGAGAACCACAAACCCAAAGAAATTCCATGCATATTTCAGGTCTGTGCTAACACTAACATGTTTTGCTGTACAGAATCAATCATTCTCTACTCTCTATTCCCATAGCATTTTGTCCTGCTTCCTACAGGCTTATGACTTAGCACATTGCATCAGAGCTAACTGCTTCTGCATTTCTCTGTCACCTGATCCTTGACGGAAGCGACTATGCTATATTTATCCTGAACACACAGTAAACTCTCACAAAATTGTGTTGACTGGGTGCATGAATGAATGAATGCCCTTCCAAGTACTTGTGCTAGTGGGCATTTGTTTAACTTTAGGGCTCTAAAAGTAGAAAAATGCCTAAAACTTGTAAAAGCTATAGCTAAAAACCAACATGTATACACAGCTTGCTTTATGAAAGAAATTGTTTGAAGCACTTTAAGGAATCTATTTATTACTTATAGTTCATAGTATATATTCATTTATAAAATTAATCATTATGATTTAATGTTAATAGGAAGTTACAAATAAACTGTACCAGAAAGAGACCCAAACAAAATCTTACCATGATTTGTTTTTTATAGAAAGTCTAAAACATGGGGTCCTCTTATTAGCACTGTTTTGTAGATAAGAAAACTGAGGCACAGAGAGGCTAAGTGTGTGGAGAGGTAGGATTCAGTTATAGGATTCAAATATGTACTATCTCTGTAAGATACAAATATATACTATACTACCCCTGTTTTTCCCAAAAGGGCAAAGAAAATATTATACATGGAATAACTATGTGCCCCCATGCAATTCAAGACCAAGCCACTTTGACAAATGTTTAACCCCCCAAATGAACAATCTAAGATTAGATATTTCACATAAACTTTACAGAATAATCATTTTAATTAAACTTTTTAAAAATATATATATTTCTTGTATTTATTTCAGAGAGGAAGGGAAAGGGAGAGAGATGGAAACATCAATGATGAGAGAGAATCACTGATTGGCTGTCTCCTGCATGTCCCCTACTGGGGATCGAGCCCACAACCTGGGCATGTGCCCTTGACTGGAATCAAACTCGGGACCCCTTAGTCCACAGGCCGACACTCTATTCACTGAGCCAAATCAGCCAGGGCTAAACAAACTTTAAAAAGTGTAGTCATTGTGAGGAAATTTCTGGAAGATAACTCCTCAAGGGTGGGAAACTAGCTTGTCTTGTGTCCTCGCCTGCAAGCACAGTATATGAGGCCATGTAGGCACTCAGTTAATGAGGTAAGCTATTTCTCCTCTAATAGGGCAATTTGTGCTATAGTTATTCTGGGGTTTATTCCTAACTTCTTCCCTGACCACTTACACAGGAAAGTTGTGCAAAGTTAACAGACTGTTGGGAGAACAGTCTGGCTCTCTTTAACATTCCTAAAATTTCTGTGTCATTTCCTCTTTTTGTATAAATTTCTAGAAAGACAAATTAGTTCATCATAAAATTAATCATTATAAACTGCACCAGAAAGAGTCCCAAACAAAATATTACCATGATTTGCCCAGGATCCTATCTAATAAAGGGGGAATATGCTAATTGACCCTCACACCGTTGTAAAGATGGCAGTGCCCACAGCCAATAAGGGAATATGCTAATTGACTGCCATGCCCTCAAAGATGGCGGCGCCCACAGCCAATAAGGAGGGAATATGCTAATTGACTGCTACACCTTCAAATGTGGTGGTGCCCACAGCCACAAGATGGCGGTACCCAGTCCCCTCAGCCTCGTCAGGGCAGTAGGCCTACCTCTGGAGGTCCCCAGTCCCCTCAGTCCCCAGCCTCCCAGGGGTGGGCAAACTTTTTGACTCGAGGGCCACAATGGGTTCTTAAACTGGACCGGAGGGCCGGAACAAAAGCATGGATGGAGTGTTTGTGTGAACTAATATAAATTCAAAGTAAACATCATTACATAAAAGGGTACGGTCTTTTTTTTTCAATAGTTTTATTCATTTCAAATGGGCCGGATCCGGCCCGCGGGCCGTAGTTTGCCCACGGCTGCTCTAAACCCATAGGATGAACATCACCAAGAGTGAACCCTAATGTAAACTGTGAACTTTAATTAGTAATAATGTATCAATACTGGTTTGTCATTTGTAACAAATGCACCACACTAAGGCAAGTTATGAATAATAGTGGTAACTGGCCTGGCCAGTTTTTGAGTTTTGACCTATGAACCCAGAGGTCACAGTTAGATTCCCAGTCAGGGTACATGCCCAGGTTGCGGACTCAATCCCCAGTAGTGGGTGTGCAGGAGGCAGCCGATCAATGATCCTCTCATCACTGATTTTTCTGTTTCTCCCTCCTCCTTTCCTTCCTCTCTGAAATCAACAAAAATATATTTAAAAAATAAAAATAATTGTGGTAACTGTACGTGGATAGGTGGCATATGGAAAGTATATATTTTTTGTGCAATTATTCTAGAAACCTAAAACTATTCTAAAAAACATACTCTATTTTTTAAAAATGATAAAGATCATATTCTCTTGGTCATAATTTACTTTAAATTAGGAAAAAATAAACCTGTTCAAGTCTAAATGTCTGTGCAAAGTTCATAATTCAAGTTTAAGCTACTGACTAGTGTAAGGAATAGAAATAATATCATGTATATAAATCTTAAATGACAGGAATAATGTTGATTATTAAGTAGTAATATGTAATAGCAGGCAGTTTATCTTGCATAGGATAGGATTTCAGGCTCATCTGTGTTTTTCTAAATATACCTTGAGAGGGTTTGGCTGGTTTTGGTTAAAGAAATATTTACACTTTGCTTGTTTGTCTTTGCCAGTCTTTTCCCTCTCTTTGTTCTAAAATAGATACCATTCTTCATGGTGATTTATGGTTGTGTGGAGTTTATAAATCCTCTGTTGTTGTTGTTTAACATTTTCCTTTGGGACATAGAAACTTTCCTCAGGAGAATAATAATTTCAAAATGTATCAGACCACTAAATATACTGCATTTGAGGGCTACTATTCATACTGTGATGACCATTGTTATGTAAGAAGCTGAAAAAATACCTATGATCCAGTATTTATTTTACATATTCTATGAAGAAAATACATTATCGTAATACCTGGCCTCCCAGTCTTTCCTGCTGGTCCTATGAATCCTCGACTTCCAGGAAAGCCAATCGATCCACGATCACCTTTAAGACCTGGAGGACCTGCATGGTTAATGAATAAAAAATAAATAAATAATAATTTATTTTTCATTTAGACTCCAGAGTATAACGAAACAATATAGTTTCATTAGTGAATATGATATAGCTAACTCTCCAAGTAATAGTATCTTTCCTAAAATTCCATATACTATATCTATACAGTAAGTAGAAACATTCATTTTACATCTAAATAGTAGGTAGTAACATTATTAGTACATTGTAGGTTTTCAATAAATAACATTGTTATTACAAATAAAAACATATCAGGGGGAAAAAGTCTTGGCGTTTTAACCAGAGGGTTTATGTTACCTAATCAGGAATCTTCAAATGGCAGGATTTGCTGTAACTATTAATGATAACTATAATGATATATATCTGTATATATATATATGGTGTATACACAGTATGCATATATACAGTTGTATACATAGCATACAGCCTAAAAAAGACCTGATATCAGTTCTTAAAACAGGCTGATAGGTTAATATTTATACCTTTCTTCATTCTCCAAGCAAGGCAGTCAGACCTTTGCACTTGCAAGTATTAAGATCTGTCTCTCAAATTTACAAATAAAAACTGACTCTGAACTTTCTTTTTTTCTTTATCTTAGAACATTCTCCACTTTTTATAGCGTGCCACTCACTGGTGACTCCCATGTTGACCATTTTCTCCATTAATCCAACCATAACATACGAGCATGCACATTGTTCCAGTCCCTGCCCATTCTGGAGTTACAAAGGCTCTTATCCAAACAGATCTTCCAGTGTGGAGACAGATGGTACCAAAGTTAACAGATAAACATAGGAGGTAATTTTGGAGATTAAAATTTTAGGAAAACAAAGAAATGTAATAGAGAATGCCTCTGGGGATCAGAAAGAGCCTCTCCAATGACGGCCCACTGAGTACATCAGAGTGACCTTCAGAATACAGCTGTTCAGGGGAGAACCAAGATGGCGGCATAGGTTAACGCCGGAGTTTGCTGCTTTGAACAACTACTTCAAAAGTGAAACCAAAAAACGGAAGGGACAGCACCCAGAACCACAGGAACGCTGGCTGAGTGGAAGTCCTACAACTAGGAGGAAAGAGAAACGCATACGGACACTCAGAGGAGGCGCAGTGCTGAAGTCAAATTCTGAGGTGCGGAGTGCTCGGAGCGGGCTGGCGGCGGAGGGCGCAGTTGGCGTTTTCAATCGGGAGGGAGTCGCAGACTCTGAGCTCCAGATCCGGGCGAGTCTTTGGGGACCCAGACTCAAACGGGAGAAGCGGGACTGTCTGGCTTCGGTCAGAGCGAGTGCAGCTTTCTCTCCGAGCTTTGCAGCGGGTGCTGGGACTCAGAGAGGCAGAGCCCCTGGGGACAGGACTGAGAGCCGCCATAACTGCTCTCTCCGGCCCACCCTGTTGATCCTGTTCGACCCGCCCCGCCCAAGCCCTGCACACAGGCATTTGCCGGATAGCCTCAGGCAAACGCCAGATTAGCACCTCCCTAGAGGACAGAAGTTCTCTCACTGCTGACACAGCTGATTCTCATAGCCACTTGGCCTGGAGGTCAAACCCTCCCTGGAATTAGCTACAACAATCAAGATTTAACTATAAGACTGCGAACAAAGACCACTAGGGGGTGCACCAAGGAAGCATAACAAAATGCGGAGACAAAGAAACAGGACAAAATTGTCAATGGAAGATATAGAGTTCAGAACCACACTTTTAAGGTCTCTCAAGAACTGTTTAGAAGCCGCCGATAAACTTAATGAGATCTACAAGAAAACTAATGAGACCCTCGATCTTATATTGGGGAACCAACTAGAAATTAAGCATACACGAACTGAAATAACGAATATTATACAGACTCCCGACAGCAGACCAGAAGAGCGCAAGAATCAAGTCAATAATTTGAAATGTGAGGAAGCAAAAAACACCCAACCGGAAAAGCAAAATGAAAAAAGAATCCAAAAATGCGAGGATAGTGTAAGGAGCCTCTGGGACAGCTTCAAGCGTACCAACATCAGAATTATAGGGGTGCCAGAAGATGAGAGAGAGCAAGATATTGAAAACCTATTTGAAGAAATAATGACAGAAAACTTCCCCCACCTGGTGAAAGAAATGGACTTACAGGTCCAAGAAGCGCGGAGAACCCCAAACAAAAGGAATCCAAAGAGGACCACACCAAGACACATCATAATTAAAATGCCAAGAGCAAAAGATAAAGAGAGAATCTTAAAAACAGCAAGAGAAAGAAACCCAGTTACCTACAAGGGAATACCCATACGACTGTCAGCTGATTTCTCAACAGAAACTTTGCAGGCCAGAAGGCAGTGGCAAGAAATATTCAAAGTGATGAATACCAAGAACCTACAACCAAGATTACTTTATCCAGCAAAGCTATCATTCAGAATTGAAGGTCAGATAAAGAGCTTCACAGATAAGGAAAAGCTAAAGGAGTTCATCACCACCAAACCAGGATTATATGAAATGCTGAAAGGTATCCTTTAAGAAGAGGAAGAGGAAGAAAAAGGTAAAGATACAAATTATGAACAACAAATATGCATCTATCAACAAGTGAATCTAAGAATCAAGTGAATAAATAATCTGATGAACAGAATGAACTGTTGATTATAATAGAATCAGGGACATAGAAAGGGAATGGACTGACTATTCCTGGGGGGAAAGGGGTGTGGGAGATTCGGGAAGAGACTGGACAAAAATTGTGCACCTATAGATGAGGACAGTGGGTGGGGAGTGAGGACGGAGGGTGGGGCGGGAACTGGGAGGAGGGGAGTTATGGGGGGAAAAAAAAGAGGAACAAATGTAATAATCTGAACAATAAAGATTTAATTAAAAAAAAAAAAAAAAAAAAAAAAAAAAAAAAAAAAAAAAAAGAATACAGCTGTTCAACCAGAGAGTATGTTACCTTCTCAATAAGTGAACAAATGAATCCATAAAAAAGCACATGTGATACTAGAAATTACTCAACTGACAGGCCTCTATTATGGGATGTTTATGCCGACTCCATATAGCCCAATGGTTTGTTTAATGATGTCTGAAAATGTGACCCCTACATAAAAGTACCACTATTGAATTTTATTCCAAGAGATCAGATTCTCTGATCCTTTTAGGTAGCAATTAACTAATTCTCTGCAATAATCTGTGGCAAGAGGAAAGGATCTGGCACCTGCCTCTAATCCACAGGCAACACAAGTACATTTTACACAGAATCTCAGCTATGAAATCTTTTAAGGGGCCTTACACCTCATTTGATTCACGTCTGTCATTTTATAGAGGCAGGAACAGAAGACAGAGAGATCCAATTATTTATATAACGCTGGTCTGACCATGATTCACACATCCTGGGTCCCTAGCTCTCCATTGTGGCTTCTTTCTGTGGTCTAGCTGACTGGTTAAGAACACGGAACCTGTAGTCCTATCCATCTGGGTTCAAATACTGGCTCTGCCTCTTAGCTGCTGCTTGATTTCTGGCAGGCCACTTAACCTTCCTGGCATCTATAAAATGGTATATTATTTGTCCCTATATCACAAGGTTGATGTGATTATTAAAAGAGCTAATTAATGTAAAACACTTAGAAAAAGTGCCTGCCTTATGATAAATGCTTTCTTCGCCCTCCTTCTCCTCCTCCTTCTTTATAGTAATATAATTATTACTTCACCAGCCTTTTGTGAAGACTGCTAAATTTAGTTTTATTTAATGATATGTACATAGTTAGCAGTGCCATTTTTTTTAATTCATTGGCACAACATGTATATTTAGCAAGCACTGTCCCGAGGAAGCCTGAGGCGGGGCCTCTAGATCAGTCCGGCAGTAGGAGTGGGCTGGAATAAAGACAGGCCTGGAAATAAAGTCTGATACCACATGGTTCCCATACTCCAATATACAACATGAGGCTAGGGTTCATTTATCCTCCAGAGGCATGATTCCGTGGTGGAAAATACAGACCACATAAGGAAAGTCAACAGCCCCAGTGGAGGAGAATTTTGCAGCCAATGAGTCTTTGGTTCTCCCTCAAGGCATTTTATGAAGGTCATACCTCCTGTGCCTACAGGTCAGGCTCCCCTGTGATCTCATAATGGGAAGAAAGGCTACCAAGAGGTTTCTTTAGGAACTAGGAGGTGTTCTTCAAAGCATTCCCAATGTGATGAAATCACTCTAAAAGTGGCCCCCCCAAATCTCATGTGAGATCAGGAATCCTTGATCATGACACTCATCACCCTTATGTAATTACTTATCATACTGTAAGTTCTGTGAAGGCAGAAACTGCATTTCTGTGCATGGGATCCACAGAGGCCTATGAAGCACCAGGCACAGGGAAAGAACAGTATCTCAAGTAAAAGGCAATAATAGGTCCTTCTCCCTGGAATAACTCCGAGGAAATGACACTCTGAAATAAATTTCTATCATATTATTTTGAGGTAAAGCATATTTTAGCATAATATCCACCCTGTACATGAGTAAAATTGTGATGGTATTGATTACTTAAGACCACCAGCACAACCACTTAAGTTTCTCAGATTTTCATATTATTGGTGTGAGTCTAAGTGACTTTGACGTTGTCAAGCTGAGTTTAGTGGGTTTCATTAGATGTATAGGTGGAATTTTAATAAACTTGCTCAAATCAGGAAGTAGAATTATCCTGACAGTCCATTATATATTCTTAACTTCTTTATTCCAGTACCAACTATGGCCAGTTAGGCAATTTGGCAGAGGACAAAACAGAATGCGGCAATTACGGAAGGAGGAATTCATTAAGAGAGATGCTTGATGACTTGGGTACTTCTGCAACAGTACACCAAACCAAGTGGTGACCTAACCATCTAAAAGAGTCCACTTATCACCCCAACAAATGAAATCTTTCTGTTATGAGGGCCTGGATAATGCCTATCTGTGTACCGGTAAATGAGCAGTACCAACAGCAATAGACTAAGCTCTCACTACAAGAATCAAAGCAGCTTTGCCATGGCATTTGTTTATGGTATTAACTAGAGCTAAGGCTTGTAAATCCTTCTTTGTGTTTCATGCATCCATAGTTCAGAAAGAGCTGCAGAAGATGCTCCCAGATGAGGCTTTGCAGGGCAAGTTGTAACCCATTCTCCACTTTTATGGCTGAATTATAAAGCTGTGACAGTTGTACTCTGTGATGGAGGAGCTGACAGGCCTCTGACAATAGCAGCTCTGGCAGCTGACTACTACTGGTTATTTCACCTGCTTAGGCCATTAATGCACCATTATTAAGATCTGCTTAATGCTAGTCAAGTAGAAAGACTTTTCTGAATAAAGAATCTTCCCTGACAGTACTTTCAAATGCACACAAACAACCCATTATATATATATATATAATAGGTATTTATTTCTTTGAAATGATTTTTCTCACATAAACCTCATACAGCGACTTTTTTAACACAATGATGTAAAGGTCAGGCAGGTGTAAAATCCATGCTTTTCATTTTTAAAAATTATTTTTCTGATGTCACCTGGGGTGGTCAATACATTGATTGGAAAAAATAGTATTTCATATAATCAGAAGACAGAAAAATAAGATGAAGTATATGATATTTAGACACTTTTGTCAGCACAAACCATCTCGTTATAATTAGACCATGCAATATACTCCCCACTTTCAAAAAACATGTGGGTGTTTGATTTCTAGCCAAGAATAACATGACAATCATGTTATTGTTACTGTCTTCTTTATTTTCTTGAGATCAAAGAAAGTTTATGCTCTTTCGCCTTTTGTGTCTTCTACTATCTTCTTTCAAAATATTGCTTTTGATATTATAACATAGACAGAGAAAAATCATTTGAAACAGTCTTGCTCTAACTAAAATACAGAGAATGTCTGTCAGCACAGGAAAAAATCACCTGCATTCTAGTCAATATTTACATTTGGATTTCATAGGTTTATGCAGATATATTCCACTTAAGGGCTACACAAGATATGTAAGCGAACTTGCTTTTGACTTGTATTAATGAATATTTTTGTATCTCAAAAAGCAGATAACTTGCAAATATATTTAAAGTGAAGATGATTTTCATGTGCTCTTTCACATGTGATCTAAACCTAGATCACTGCCATATACTGTCTTCAGCCCATGGTACAGAGACTCCCTTCATTTATGAGGTTTATGAACCACCCCATGTGGTTGCTCTGGCTAAAGCGTTTAACTTTCTTCCGAATCAGTGTTTGCCATTCAGTACATTATAGTGATTAGGCTGCTGGAACAGGTAATGTGCCCTTCAATGCATACACACACTGCACACATACATGGACATGTATATGACTAAGTAGTTTCTATTATCATACCTATTGGACCTGGAAGGCCTGGTGGACCAGTTTCTCCAATGAAGCCTCTATCTCCTTTTTCACCTGGGGGTCCAGGTGGCCCTTTAAAAAAGAAATTACAATTACTGATCATAGTTTTTAAACAGGCAAAATGAACTTATTTGTTAAGACAATTGTATAAGTAAATCCAGAGTCTGTTATTTGTTACACAATAATGAAGAATAAATAAGAATGAAGCACACCCATATTGAGTAATGCAATGCCCTATTATGGTAAAAATGAGCCAGCCCTAAATTAGACAACCTAATTATGTATAAATATTTATGTGTGCCTAGCACTTTTCCAGGTTCTCAGAAGCAGGGGGCAGAGAAGAGACAATGAATCAATGATGGCGCAAACCCACAGTAGTATTATGCACATGCTTGGCATAATTCACTGTATTGAGTTCCATACTGTGTGGGAAATGTATAAGTAAGGACTTATAACTCATGACAGATACCCTCAAGGGAAACAAAACCACACATACTAGACAACCTAAACAATGTTGAAAGTGACAAACTCAGATATTTGGTAGGTTCAGATCAGCATGGGTAGCAATATTTGAAAAGGCTTTATTGAGGGAGTGGGATTTGCAGGATATTTTGAACACTGAATAGAATGACATGAAAGAGAATTCTGGGTAAGTGGGAGAGATGTGGGGAATGGCAGGCAGGTGAAAATGAATAAAGGAATAGTTTTTCAAGTAAAATATTAAGTATGATCCATATATATATATATATATATATATAATTGGAGGGGCTGCAGGGAATATTAATGACTAGTTGGCCTCACAATTACCAAGGTATCCCTCAGTACTGAGTTAGAGCAACACTTATACAGTCATTTGAATTTTTTGTGCCCAGTAAAACAGATATACGATATGTGGTGATCACTTCTTTAGAATGATGGTACTGAGCATGTCTTTAGAACCTAAAGGTATACTAACTAGTATTATCTCTTCTATACAGAGTGCACAGGGCAAAAATACCATTCCCTACCTTTAAAGCAAAACACTAAGCAATTTTTTCAGCTCCAAGAGGAAGAAACAAACCAGATGCATCATCCTATCTAATAATAGACAAATACGGTAATTGACCGTACCTTCGCTATGCCTCCCATTGGCTAATCAGTGAGATATGCAAATTAACACAACCAAGATGGCAGCCGGCAGCCACGCAGCTGAAGCAAGCAGGAGGCTTGCTTGCTCCAGTGATGGAGGAAGCCCAGGTTCCCTGCCTGCCGTGGCCTGGCTCTGAGCTCCGAAAGCAACAAAGTTTCAATTATAGAAGGTAAACAAACCCCAGATACCTGCTTTCAGCAGGCTGTGGCCACAGAGCTGGAGCAAGCAGGAGCCTGGCTCTCAGCTCCAGTGACAGCAACAAAGTTTCAATTATAGAAGGTAAATAAATCCCAGAATAAAAACAAAAAAGGAAAAAAGGAGAGGCTGGGAGCTTTAGTTGCCAGCCAGCCTGAAAACAGCCCTCAGTATCTCACCCAGACTGGCCAGGCACCCCAGTGGGGACCTCCACCCTAAAGGCGGTGTGGTCAGTCTGAAAACAGCCATCAGCCCCTCACCCAGGCTGGCCAGGCACCCCAGCAAGACCCCCACCCTGATCCGGGACATCCTTCAGGGCAAACCAGCCGGCCCCCACCCCTGCACCAGGCCTCTATCCTATATAGTAAAAGGGTAATATGCAAACTGACCCTAACAGCAGAAAGACTGGGAATGACTGGTCACTATGACACACACTGACCACCAGGGGGCAGACGCTCAATGCAGGAGCTGCCCTCTGGTGGTCAGGGCACTCCCACATGGGGGAGCTCTGCTCAGCCACAAGCCAGGCTGATGGCTGCTAGTACAGCGGTGGTGGTGGGAGCCTCTCCCGCCTCCTCAGCAGCACTAAGGATGTCCAACTGCAGCTTAGGCCTGCTCCCCATTGGCAAGTGGACATCCCCCAAGGGCTGCCAGGCTGCCAGAGGGATATCTGATTGCCAGCTTAGGCCCAATCCCCCGGGTAGCAGGCCTAAGCCAGCAGGTGGTCATCCCCCGAGGGATCCCAGACTGAAAGAGGGCACAGGCCGGGCTAAGGGATGCCCCTCTCCCTGCTGAATGCACAAATTTATGTGCACAGGGCCTCTAGTCCTATATAATAAAAGGGTAATATGCAAATTGACCCTAAAGGCAGACCAACCAGGAATGACTGGTCGCTATGACATGCACTGACCACCAGGGGGTAGACACTCAATGCAGGCATATCATTATTTTAAATCCTTAGATGATAAAATAGCACTAACAATATCTGCTGAAATTTGTAGTTATGCTTCATGTCCTAATCATTATGATAATAAGTTATTTACTTTGTTCTCAATCTTGCCTCATATTGATATCAAATGTTAAGTAGGCTCTAACTACTTACACCTGCCCCCTTTTTTATATTCTTCCAGTGTTCATGCTCACCAAGTTAGATATATTTAATCTGGAAAAGCCTTAAAGATTGTTTAGTCAAACATACTTGTAGAGGGTCAGAGAGAGTGAGTTATTCAAGGTCTTAAAGCTAATTGGGTAAAACCAAAACTAGAACCCTTCTTTCCTGACATCATAGGCCAGTGGTCGGCAAACTGCGGCTCGCGAGCCACATGCGGTTCTTTGGCCCCTTGAGTGTGACTCTTCTACAAAATACTGACTTCTGCGCATGGGCCATGAAGTTTCAATCACACTGTACATGCGCACCCGCACGTGGTATTTTGTGGAAGAGCCACACTCAAGGGGTCAAAGAGCCGCATGTGGCTCGTGAGCCACAGTTTGCCGACCACTGGCCTAGGCTATAGTATTCCAAATTTAATTGACTTCATTTTTGACATCTGATCTTCCATTATTTCTGAGATTAATTTTTCCTCTATAGTGGCTAAAGACACATCAATCTATTTTCAAATTCCAATAATTAATTGCACACAAATATCCAAATTTAAATACCACCAATTGCTTATTCTTCTTCCATACCATGAAATATATATATTTGGATTTTGCTTTTAGGTGCTGGAAAAATACATTAACATTTTCCCAAGTGAGCATTATGTTATCTTTTTTCACTACTGAGACATATTTTATTTCTCTTAGCTTCCTGCCTCAGTGCTCACCTACTTAAGTCATGTTGTCCCCCACTCTCCTACCAAACTGTTTACCATTTTAATAATTTAGTCCTTTAAACTCTAATTACTATAATTAGCTGAGAAATGTATTAAAACATTTTCATTTCTTTTATTTTTATAGTTATTTAGCAATTGTTAATATAAAGAAAAGGACAGAAAGTAATGATATGATCCTACAATCCACAAATGATAAAGAACTCATTAATTTATAAAATATACACTGAGTGGCCAGATTATTATGACCACCTGACGTTTGTAGGCAAATTAGCTATAATTTCACGCTGAAGTTGCTAGAGGGCCAGACCATTATAAATAGGGAAGCAGGTTTTTTACCACGACAGAAGTAATTTTTTTTTCTGAAGATATGGGTAAACAATGCGATTTAACAGCCTTTGAACATAGGATATATATAAATCTGAGCGGCCATATTATTATGACCACCCCATCAGTACTTCATTGGGCCACCTGTTGCCTTCAATACTGCAGCGATTCTTCTTGGCACTGACACCACGAGATGTTGAAAAGTGATGCGAGGAATCTGACACCATGCCTGTCCAGTTCTGTGAGATTTGATGGTTGTGGAACCAGCTTCCTGATGGCTCTTTTAACTTCATCCCACAAATGCTCAACTGGATTGAGATCTGGTGATTGTGGGGGCCACCTAAGCAAGGTAAAGTCTCCCTCATGTTCTTGAAAGCACTCCTGCACCATACGAGCACCGTGGCATGGCACATTGTCTTGCTGGAAGAAGCCATCTCCATTGGGATACGCCATCAACATGATAGGATGATCTTGATCAGCAATGATACTTAGGTATGTTGTGCCATTCAGACTTTGTTCCACATGAATTAAAGGGCCCAAATCATGCCAGGAAAACATGCCCCAAACCATAACACTGCCCCACCAGCTTGAAGAGTTGTATCATGCATGTGGGGTGCATGCTTTCATGCTGTTTCTGCCAAATTCTCACTCTGCCATCTGCATGATGCAGCTGGAAATGTGATTCATCGGACCACATGACTTTTTCCCAGTGCTTGACTGTTCAATCCTTGTGTTCCTGTGTGAATTGGAGACATTTTATCTTGGTAACTGCAGACATCAAAGGTGTTCGAACAGGCCTTCGGCTTCCATATCCCATATGATGCAGTGTACGGCTAATCTGCCTACAAATGTCAGGTGGTCATAATAATCTGGCCACTCACGTTCAAATATATTCCAGGTTCAAAGACTGTTAAATCGCGTTGTTTACCCATATATTCAGAAAAAAATTACTTCTACTGGTAAACAACCTGCTTCCCTATTTAAAATGATCTGGCCCTCTGGCAACGTCAGTGTGAAATTATAGCTAATTTGCCTACAAACGTCAGGTGGTCATAATAATTTGGCCACTCAGTGTATATTTCTGGGTTGCAGTTTAATAAATATCTATTTATAAATGTATTTTATGGCTAGATGCTACAAAGAATATAGAAATAGTCCTTCATTATAAGGAACTTATTGTTTCCAAGAAGATCTAACATTTCACTACAAGGTAATATGAGATACTTTTATATATGACAATCATATTAAGAATACTCCTGTGAAAAAAATACTGTTCAATATTAAGCAAAATATAAATGTCAGCAGCAGTATTACTATGGTGGAACCAGAGAAGGCTTCATGTAAGAGCTCACGTATTAGATGGACATTGAATGGTAGCTATTTTCAGATACTAATAGAAGAGGAAAGATATTATTTCAAGTGAAGGAAAAGACCCGAGGCAGGATGTATGAAAGTATTGAGTATGTTATAATCACAGTAAAATCAATTGAAATATTTAGGATCAAAACGAGAAAAGGAGAGCATGAAACATTAAAAAATAGTTAAGAAACACATTACACAATCCTTTAAATGCTAAAAAGAGACATATACTATATGTCTAATGAGGAGGCAGTGAAAGGCTTTTTGTAATCTAGGTTTCCTTCAGGAACACTGCATTCTAACAAGAATGTAGAAAGGATTATAGTGTGAAGGATTGAGGCAGGAAATGATTGGGAGACTATTTCATTAGTCTGGCAGAGCAGTGATAAAAACAGCTTACACGAGAATATAAAGGGTAGAACATAAGAACCAACTGCCTTGGGAGAAAGAATAAAAGACAATTAAATGTTCTATCTCGGAACCTTGGAAGAATGCCATTGCCAAATGCCATTACAAAGTGTAACTTGACAAGATAGTACTAAAAATAAAAAGAAATAAAAGTTCTAGTTTCACGTAGTCATTCAATACACAGAGTTGCTCACCCACTATATATCAGGCGCTCTAACAGGTGCTAGAAAAGACAGAGTGTGAGAGAGACAAGACCCAACTTCCTGGACTCACATTCTATTGAAAGATATACAATAAACAAATAGCAAATGAAAGTGGAAAACAATTTCATATAGCCATAGGTACTATGAGAAACTTAAAGAAAATAAAGATAGAGAGATGGAGAGAAGAATGAGAATGAGGAAGGGAGAACTCATCTCTAAAAAGGTGATTTTGAGTGGAGCCAAGGAGTGGAGCGGTAAGAGAAGGACATTTCAAGACAGAGAGAGTCTAGTGCTCATTGCAGATAGCAACAAGTGAAACTAGCACTTCCTCCTTATTAACTTACACTTTTTGGTGAGAGAGAGAGAGAGAGAGAGAGAGAGAGAGAGAGAGAGAGAGAGAGAGAGAGAGAGAACACATGGGTGTGAGAGAGAAACATTGATTGATTTCCTCCCACACATACTCTGACTGGGGACCGAATCTGCAACCTAAGTATGTGCCCTGATGAGGAATCCTTTTGGTGTATGGGAGAACCCTCCAACCAACTGAGTCACAGGGTCAGGGCTTAACTCACAGCTTTTAATGGCATTTTCATTCTTCTAGGTTTCTAAGCTAGACAGAGGGAAAATTAGAAAATAAGGGCAGATAAGGAGATGGGTGCCAGACCAAGTAGTTTAGATTTTCTTACATGTCCAATAGGGAGATATTGGAGCATCTTAGCTTGAGAGAGGAAAAGTCTAATGATATTTTTAAACTAGAGGCCTGATGCACGAAATTCATGCAAGGGGCTCAGCCCTGGTAACTGCGGCGGCTGCCTCAGCCCTCACAGCCCCCGGCTTCGTTCGGAAGATTGTCTGGAAGGACGCTCGGCTATCTGGTCTAATTAGCATAATATGCTTTTATTATTATAGATATGTTTTTATTGATTTTAGAGAGAAAGGAAGGGAGAAGGATAGATAGATAGAAACTTCAATGAGAGAAATACTGATCAGCGGCCCCCTGCAATGCCCCCTACTGGGGATCAATCCAGCAACCTGGAATGTGCCCTGACTTGGAATCGAACCATAAATTCCTGGTACATGAGCCAACTGTCAACCACTGAGACACCCCAGCCAGGCTAAGGATATTTTTTGATAGCACTCTTTTGCTCTAAATTATGTAGAATGAATTAAGAGTACAGTTAGGCTAAACAATTGGGAAGCTGATGGAGTACATTGAACTGGAGTATAGTTGCTTGAATTAGAATAGTAGCAGATGAAATAGTGAAAATGAATTTTATTTGAAATATTGTGAGTTAATAGGACTCATAGATGGATTGGATGTAGGGAGTGAGAGGAAAATGTCAAAGATAGTCTCCAAGATGTTTGAGTGAGTAACAAATTGAACAATGATACAACCAACAAATAAGACCGGGAAAGCAACAGATTTGGGGGTGGATAGAGTGAGATGCTGAAGAATCAACGATTTAGATTTAGATTTGTAAAGTTTAGGATCTTTATTTGAAATCTAAAGTGTAGTTAGAGAGAAAGCTGATTAATGAAAATTTTCTTTATCACCTATTTTAATGTAATAATTAAAGAATATATACGTGTTCTCTATAAGTAAGCTATACTGCACAGTAATAAAGAGAACATCCCTGCAATCCAAGAAATAGGTATCTAATCTACATTCTACCAGACTCATTCATCTACTTCCTTTTCAAAGATAGTTAAAAAGATAACATGAAGTTTGTGTGTCTCATTTCCCTACATTTAAAAAATAAGCTTTCTTATTGCATATGTATATATCTATAAATAAACATTATTTACTTTTTCTGAATTGTAAGCATTGGAAACAAAAATGTACTCTATATAGTCTTCTGAGACTTGTTCTTTATGAGAGACGAACCTAAACAAAAGAATACAAAAGGTTGAAAGTAAATATGAAAAATACTAAAAATGTAAATAATTAGAAACTAGTATAAAAATACTAATTTGCAAATTCACCTTGCCTTATAAACAAATGAAAAAGAAATGGACAAATTCATTTATTTTGGAGAGTTCACAGACTTTTCTAATTAATAATACAATAGGGTAAAACATAAGAAAGAATCTGGAAGTTTTGAAAAAGAGAATTAACAAGCTTGATTTATAGACAGATAGAGAACTTTGTGCCTTACAGAAAACTTGGAACAATGACTCATTAGAATTTAAGATTTCTTTTTTTTATCCCTTTCTATTTAAAGGATACCAGGAGACTGTTACCTGACCATGTCCTAATATGATCTGAAGATTTCTTTCTATAGATATTTGTAGTAAATGTATGCTCAAAAACTATTTTAAGTCATAGGATTTTGAAGATCAAATCTCATGTGTATCATTACATTTTAATATATCATTTTCTGGAAGAAAAGAAGGTATTTTACCTTGAATTAAAGTGATATTTTTCAGTGTCTGAGAATGTTCCCAATCTTTCAGTCTGAGATCATTAGTGATGTTGTTCAATAGTTTCACTTCTCCTTTTATTTCCTGTTCCAAATGTGCTTGTTTTTCTCTCATAGACATAATTTCTGCTGATGCATTGTGCACACGCTCCTCTAATTTACTCATCTCCTGTGAAGCACAACCAAGCATCCACAATTTTTGTTACACCATTATTTAAAAAATATGTAAGCTTAAGAAACCCTGGAAGCCAGGTTTAAAAAAAATACATATAATATTACAAGAATATTATGGAATAAGATTACAAAAATTAGAGAACTATTTTAAAAGATTAATTATTTGGTTTTGAAGCATTTCCTCTTTTGACTGAACAGCTGAATATTCACACCCTCTGCCCTGCTCCCCCCTTAGTTGAATATATCTAAGGTATTCTTCTATTTCCAAATATATAGATGTTAAAACACAAATAAAATAATTTTAAAACACTTGTGATATTTTTAATTATCTGAAGTAAAACTTTTTTATACTGTACTT
Source organism: Myotis myotis (assembly GCF_014108235.1). NCBI lineage: Eukaryota > Metazoa > Chordata > Mammalia > Chiroptera > Vespertilionidae > Myotis > Myotis myotis. The sequence continues at coordinate 11,444,471 of NW_023416335.1, read as the reverse complement.
ATAGTAAAATTTAGTATTCCAATTCTGTGAATGTGACCGGTTGAATATAGAATTGTTTTATATCAATAACAAAGTTTAATGCCATATTTTCCAGTGGAAATGAATATTCAGGATCGCTTTTCATATTCAATACAATCTCAACTAGCATATTAACAATATCTTATTTTTAATTTTTATTGCCTCTGTATTTGAGATTTCATTATTATTTTGTTTTTAATGGCATTTATATGCCTGCATGCATATATGCATATATAGAGAGATTGTGAACAAGAGCGATAGTACTTATTTGATCTGGGACATGCTTTAATTTTTGACTCAATAATATATTTAAATTTTTACTCAATAATATATCTACCTATTATAATACTTAGAGGCTGCCTTATATTTAATAATTTAATGGAAATATACTGCATATATTTTTCATAGTTTATTTGATTCCTATTAGAGTTTTGAGCTGCACATATTTTATAATTTTAAATAAAGCTATAATGAACATCTTTTAAAATTGTTTTATTGATTTCAGAGAGGGAGAAGGAGAGAGAGAATCATTGATCAGCTGCCCCCTGCATAACCCCTATTGGGGATCAAGCCTGCAACCCGGACATGTGCCCTGACTGGGATTAGAATCATTGACTTCCTAGTTCATAGGCCAACAGGTCAACATTCAACCAGTGCACCACACTGGCTGGGCTGAACATCATTTTATATATGTGTGTGTGTTTCTATAGGACAGCGTCCTGAAAGTGAATCTGATCAAAGGGTGTAAATATTAAATTTTTTGTTCAGTATTTTCACACTGTCCTCCAAATACTTAATATCATCTTAAAATCTTACTAATTGTACATTAGTGCCTACTTTTTGCACCTAAATTCTTGGCACTATCAATATATTTAACTTGGCAGAGTAAAATAGACACAATAAATTCTTGATACTTAATTTGCTTTTCAAACCATGATAAGGTTAAGTGCCAAATCATAAATTTTTTTATATTTTATTACTTTTCCTTTCAAGTCTTTTCTTGGTTTTTCCGTTGTGCATTGGCCTTTTCTCTTTCAGATGTACCAAACTTTCTTATCTATTTTGATAATGTTTTGTTTCTCTGCTCTACTTTTATCTGAGTTGAGTAGTTTCGACATAGACCAGGTAGTCCCAAAGGTAAATATTTACCTGACCCTTTAAAAGAAACTTTTGCTTACAACTGGTCTAGAATATATCTTGCTCTTCTGTCTTGTATATTTGATGCTATTATGATAATACATATAATACATTATTCAAATTTTCATTTTTAAATTATACTTAACTTACACATAAAAGTTATGTATACTTCCTGGGAGTGACAAACTAACTATTTTAAACTAGATTCTTAAGGTTATCCATGTAAGGGATGAGGATAAAAAAAAATTGGGGGGGGTCTATTGTAAAATTTACAGAGTGCCCACCTCCCCAGATCTGCTAAGGTAATCTAAAACTCAGGATTGGTTTAGGCAGCCGCAAGAGATACTATACCAGGTTTTATTATACTAAAATACCTTGAGAGGCTATATCCAATGGAAAAGTATTTTCCTTTTTGCTGGGAATCTGGAAAAGGAACTAGATAAATCTATCTGAGACCTGGTAATATTCTGAAAGGAATCTGGGTAGGTAGGATGATGTTCAGTCAGGGTTTGCAATGTTTGCTCTCCTGCTCCTCTGAGGAGACAGGAGCTAAATGAATTCAGTGGCAGCATGTGTCCTTCTAATAAGAAAGTTCTTACCTCTTGTTGTTTAATTGTATTCTCTTGGACTTTGCCATTCAGTGTTTCAATACTGAGCTGCAAAGCAAGTAATGTGGTGTTCAGACTTATTAATGACTTGGAGATTTCGTCTATTTCATTTCCATGTTCCTGGACTGAGGAAGCCACGGTTCTCAGTTGGAAAAGAACATCATCAAATCTTTGATCAGTCATTATACTGACATTTTGGAAATGCTCTGAATCTATGAGATTGGCTTGTGTATCTGAAATATACTGGATTCTTTTCTCCATGCTGCTCAGGTTTCCTGTGACAACTTCGCGAAATTTTATATCCTCTTCACGGTCATTTCCTTTTCCCATGAGACTCTGAGATGAATCATCGGCATTAATTGAACCAACTGTGCAATTCATCCTTTCCCATTTTAGGAGTTGAGCTGCATATTTAAGCAAAAATAAGCAGAGTCATGGCCTGTCTCCTTAGATGCATATATCATCCCAGTCTAACATTCTGAATGCTCTCCCAAATTAGGTATTTAAGTAGAAAATGTATGATCCACAGTAGCATGTTGCTGAGAGTGTGACAGTCTCCTATTCCCACTTTACTTTAGAATTTATTCCAGGATTAAGCCATTCTTTCTGAATTGCTGTGTATAAGAATCTCCTGGACCGTTGCATTTGGCTTTTGCAGTAAGAGAGATTCCACAGATTATAAAGTGCACTGTACCCTTCTCCTTGGGTCTGTTGTTAAGATAAAATGAGATAACAGAGTATCTGAAGTTAGCATGTTGAATATATTAGTTCTCATCACGATAAATGATGATGATAATAATAAAATACGTAGTAAAATAGAAGTATTAGTGTTATCCACTGTATGAATAAATTGTTGGTTCATCTTCCTCATTCTATCATTAATCTGGCAAAGAATTGTCATTTTCAGTTTACACAGGCCTAATTTATAGTTGGTGGAACAAAAAATTGGGCAAATAATATTCTTACTTTAAAAGGTATTATTTTTATAAGATTGGTCTTTGTCTACTATGAAATATATATTCATAGCAAAAATTTAGAGAAGATAAATAATAGGGAAAAACTACTTACCATTAATCTCTTCCAAATTAAATGCTAACATTTTGGTGAACGTATATCAAATCTGACTCTCTGTTTTCACTATCATATTATTATTACAAAAGCAAGACTATATTTTGGGGATATACAGAGCTACTGATTTGTACTTCCAAATAGACATATATTCTCTAAACAAGCTAATTATTCTTCTGAAATGATCTAGAACAATATAATATGTTTACAGTTTCAAAAAATGAAAAGCAAAATCATTAACTTTGCAGATAAAAATAATACATATTTATACAAAATAAAGAAAACATTAAATAGTATTTTACCACTAATCGGTGGTTATGATTTTCTTATTTTTCCATATCTCTATATATTTTTCTCTATCATTTATACCTTTTATCTACATATACTAGTATATGTCTCTTATTTATATTAGTTTTATTATATAAGTTTTTCCATATCTGACCATTATTAAGCAATAATTAACTTCCCATAGTTTAAAAATATATCTACATAATCAGCTATACCTGACCTGTCAGTTTTCTGAGTAAAGATGATATAGCAATAGTACCATCTTTATAGGTTTTTGAGAATTAAATGAAATACACATGAAAAAACATTTAGTTTCCACCCTTAGCTCAGGGTACCTGTTATATAAATAAGACGTTGGTGTTTACACAGCATCAAGCTGCCTGATTCTGGAAACTGGCTCTACTCCTCATCATTAGCTGGGTTACTCTGGGAAAGTTACTTACCTTCTCTTTGCTTAAGTCCTCACAAAGATCTAGAAATAGTAACTATCTCAACAGTGGTGCTAAGGATGAATGAGATAAGGCATATAAATCTCATAGCACACAGATGGCACACATGAAAACTCTATTCAAATTTAAGTGCCTTATCCATGAAAAATGTTATGTTACTTATAGAGAAAACAGATTTTACCACCTTTACTAGTACTTAAAGAAGCTGTTGATAATGTTTGCTATTGTAGCCATTATTATATTAGGTATTAAATTATATATGCACTTAAATCCCAATTTTTAAAAACACACATTATAACCTATTTTCCTAGTTACATTCTCTTTACATTTAGCTTAACAGAATTAAGCTAAATTTGACTACATTTTTATATGATCCACAACAGAGGCCATTTTAAGTGTGCATAACTTTATACTTCTTAATTTATCAACAAATTGGATAAGAAAAGTATATTTCTTACTAAGATTGTATCCCATTTATTAAATTAAGTGTGGGAAATACTTTTTGGATTGACAGCCTCATTTATGAATTCATCAATGCTATGATTTATTTATTAAGCACCTACTAAGTATAAAACACTGGGAATAAGATAGACTGAAATTCAAAGTGTCCCTTATTTCCTTTTATGGTGATTATTGCTTTTTTGATTTTTGTTGTTGTTGTTTTTAGTTAGAAGGTAAGAATTCAGGTTCTGGATTAGAACTGCTTGGATTAACAATTCTTGCTCTTTCTTTCCTTTACAAATTGTGACCTTGGGCAAATTAAGGTGTCAATGCTTCTATTTCACTTCTATATAAATGGGATAATGGGATACTAATAGTCAGTGTTCAAATAATTAAATGAGCTATTTTATGTGAAGTCCTTAGAATATATCCTGGCACATAATAAGCATTTGGTAAGTTTCAGCTTTTTTTGTTATTGTTAATATTTTGGATTCACTATCTGTGATTTGTGCATCTATATGCACATCATTGATTGCTAGGAGCAATTAATATTGTGTAATATGAAAAATTGGAGGAAGTTCCATATTGCAATAAGTACAGTAATCTCTGTGCTTTATTTTACTAGGCATATGGATATAATTATTCAACCATATAATTTTAGTTATACTGGAAACAATTTCTATATTATATGGGTAAAGAAACTCTTGTTCACAATATAAAAGAGACACCTGATATAACAAAATGTCATATGACCAAGGGTTTTTAATTGACATCAAATTCAACATGGATTGACAATAAAGGTTACATTTTACTAATAGATTTAAAAACAAAACAGTTCTTGTTTCCCCAAATTCTGAATGAGAACTAATTTGATCCCTACTTTTTTAAGAATGTTTATCTCTGTATCATAAATCCAAGAGTTCCTATTTTCAGATCTTCATTTCTCTCACTATCATTGGAGAGATGGCATTTTTTTACTTTTCTATTTATATCTAAAGGAGACACGCTAGTAGGGCTTGTGTAAAGACCTAGGGAGAGAGTTATATTTGATTCCATGGATCACATTTACTCTTTCATGTTGGTAATACCTTTTCCTACCAAAACTCTATATTATTCTGAGCTCAAGAATATGCAGTATTTCAGTGACAGTTTATATATATTAATATTGAATTATATTTGACTAGAGGCCCGGTGCATGAAATTCATGCATGGGTGTGTGTGTGTGTGTGTGTCCCTCACCCCAGCCTGCACCCTCTCCAATCTGGGACCCCTCGAGGGATATCTGACTTCCCATTTAGGCCCACTGGGATCAGGCCTAAACCGGCAGTCCGGCATCCCTCTCACAATCTGGGACTGCAGGCTCCCAACCACTCACCTGCCTGCCTGCCTGATCACCTCCTACCACTCCCCTGCCAGCCTGATTGACACCTAACTGCTCCCCTGCCGGCCCAATTGCCCTCCCCTGCAGGCCTGGTTGCCCGTAACTTCCCTCCCCTGCCGGCTCGGTCACCCCTAACTTGCCCTCCCTTACAGGCCTAGTTGGCCCCAACTGTCCTCCCCTGCAGGCCTGGTCCCTCCCAACTTCCCTCCCCTGCTGGCCTGATTGCCCACAATTGCCCTCCCCCGATGGCCATCTCGTGGTGGCCATCTTGTGTCCACATGGGAGCAGCCATCTTTGACCACATGGGCATGGCCATCTTGTGTGTTGGAGTGATGGTGAATTTGCATATTACTCTTTTATTAGATAGGATTGTCCACAGACATTATGCTGTTCTACTAAGGCAGCGATCTAGTAGGTTCTTTAAGAAAAGAGAGCATATAGAATAGATTTTAAAATTAAGGAATATCTTTTCATGGATATGACACTTTAAATTTAAGCAGAGTTTTATGTACAACATTGTACTTCACCCACCAACTCATATTTGCCAAAGCAAAGTGATTACTATTATTTTAGCAGGGACATATTTGGCCTATAATTGCAATTTTTTGGTATTAATAAAGATATGTATTGCATTTTAGTTCTTTTTTTGTAATATATTCTGATCCACAACTTAAAGTTATAAATGGATGATCAATTATTCATTATTCAAGAGTGATAAACATGGCAAGATCTCCCTATTCTTTTTTTTTTTGATATATATTTTATTGATTTTTTACAGAGAAGAAGGGAGAGGGATAGAGTGTTAGAAACATCGATGAGAAAGAAACATCAATCAGCTGCCTCCTGCACACTCCCTACCGGGGACGTGCCCGCAACCAAGGTACATGCCCTTGACCGGAATCGAACCTGGGACCCTTGGGTCTGCAGGCTGACGCTCTATCCACTGAGCCAAACCAGTTAGGGCTAGATCTCCTTATTCTGATGAATTTGGGTGCTAACATGAACTTATTTGATTTAAACATTTTAAACTTCTTGTCAATCTTAATAGGTACTATTATAGTTTTAATAAACAAAACCACTTTAGATCAATCATTGTAAACCTTAAACTAAATGTGTTGACTCGGTAGTATTTTCTAATAATTCAGAGATCCTGAACTTGCTGAGAACCCTGAGCTCTTTTCAAACTTCAGTTCACGTTCTGCACTGGCCTATTAGAAAGTAGTTGTACTCTTGGGTTGGCGCTACAGACCATGTTTTGTATAAAGGCAATTAAATTAACCCAATCATAACTGGCTTATTGTTAATAATCCCAAACAATAAAATATCTTTCAGTTGTGTCTTTCAAACTACAGATAAGCATGTACATAAACCATACAGATAACCTGAGTTCATCAGGAAGTTAGTTTCATGAGAGATAATCAGGTTCTTAGATGGCTGTGGTTGGTTTGAGTGACTGATTGGTTTCGTTTGTTATTAGTTTTTGTTTTTTATTTTGTTTCTAATGGCCAAAATAGGAGTTAATCTTTATCTGGGAAAAATATTTTCCTGGCTGAAATTACAGCAACTCTTTTTTGTGTTTTTATTGGTCAATCATATTTCATTCTAAAAACCCAATTACCCTGGAAGACAGTAGACCACAGAGGTTAGGAGTCAAGTATTGTGGGTGGGAACTGCAACTCCACTACTGGACAGTCTCAAGCTCCTTTTGTGGGTAATGAGGGTGAGTTTACGTCTACTCAGGGGTAACTGGAAAGGTGTATTTAGACAATTTGTGGAAAATTTATAGCCCAGTTCCTGAACATAGTGAATGCCTAAAATTGAAAGCTACAGTTATAATTGTTGTTTTATTATCATTTCTTTCTTAGCATAATTTTGGCTCTGTCTTGGAATATCCCTTTAGATTGCTTCTTAGCAGAGAAGGTTTGGCCTTGTATTTAGGAGCATTTTTTCTTTAAGCTGATTAGTCTGTGCACAAAAAATGTATCTTACTCCCAGCCTATCTCTTAGTAGATCATATGCCCAGACATGTTGTCAGTCATAGAGAAAGGAGAGCTACAAGGTATATAAACGCAAATGCCAATCAAATACATAAAAAAAATGCTGCTGAGGTGAATAATACTTACAAATTTCACTGAGTTATATGCAAGCCACCCCTGTAGAAACCCCCAGATCTATCCCCTAATTCAAGTCAGACTCTCCAAAGAAATATGTACCTGGAAAATATTATGTTGAGCCCAAGTAAACTGTTCTAATTTTTAGAGATGTTTTAAATAATGGCCTTATGAAATATGTGGCCATATAAACTGTAAAGATATTACTGAAGTATAGGCCATTATTTTTTTAAGACTTACAGGAATATTTCTTTCTGCTCTCAATACTAGGAGTAGATCTTTATCTGAACAATTGGCTTGCTTTTATATTTTAGGCATTGTTAATGTAAATGATCATGTTCATATTTTCACATTGGCAACTAGAATACTTACTTGAAATTTGTGACCCACCACTAGACATCTATAGGACTTCAGAGGATACTATATTTTTGAAATAATCCTTCCTACAGCTATATTTTATCTTAATATTTCATTTTCTATTCTATTTCATTGTTTCCATTCTTTCACTGAGTAAGTCTGAAGAATCTATTTTTTCATTTGATAAATTTGAGGAACACTTTGTGATATGAAGTTTACCTTATGAATCTCCCAAATACAAAACACTGAGTGCTTCTTTTTTGCTTCTACAGTAACTAATTCACATGCTGAGCTGCTGGGTTTCAGAACTCTAGAATACTGTACCTGCCACTATTCCAAGGATGGGTATGAGAACTATAAACACAATGAGATAAAGGGCAATCAGGGCAGCTTTGACGGACTTCAGTTTCTTTGGAAAGGCAGGGCCATTTTTAAAACCTAAAAAACAAAAGCCCAAACTACAGTTAGAAAACTTAATCTTACTTAATCACAATTGTTATGATCTGCAGTTATATTGTAAGTACCAAGCCTACTGAAATAAAAAAAGGGGGAGGGGATAGGTCCTTGTTTATTCAGTAGGACCTGACTTGGGCAATCACAGACTAAGCCAAGATAGGCATCACTGTGGACATTTGTTTTACTTACCCATGAACTAAGCATGCATGAAAAAGTTCATGCATTTATATCACATATAATGTAAAGGTAGTTCAGATAGTGGGAAACATGCTTTAATTATGTTTAATTTATATAAGATATATCTTCTACAGTTTGCACTTGTCTCATTTGGGGGCATTAGTTGATACATTTTAATATTCATACCAACATATGCAAACAATTTTATTCTTCTGTTTCATATGGGAATATATTCTGGGTGAAAATAAAGACCCTCAAGTAACTATGTAATTGTGATCTTTATCTTATATTAAGTCAGATAAGAGAAACATTTATTTTCTATGATTATACAATTTTATTTTTATAACCAATCTCTATAACTTTGTATTTGGATACCTTTTACGATGTGAATAAAATGTAAAATAAGAAATTAAAAAAAATTCATTTTGACTAAATTTTGGAATGAATCAATGAAGTCCATCCTCTGTATATATTAGAACATATTAACATTTCAGTATTATTAATTTATAATAAACAGTGATTCACATAATGGATACTCATTGTGGAAAAGATAAATTGATGTACAAGGAATCTCAATAAAAGAAGAAGAAATTTCTCAGATTAATAAAACCACTTATTAAAATATTTTTCCTATGGCCATTGCTCTTGTTGCTCATTTTTTTTTTTTAAAAAGTAAATTTTGTTTACAGGTTGTAAACTCCAAAATTAAAAACAAAAGTTCAGACATCTACAGACAGTCCTCAGGTTACGTCGGACTCGACATACGTCGTTTCGTGGTTACATAGCCATCTCCCATTTATTTATAAAAAGAAAATATATAAGTTCCGTTATTTCGATGTACGTACATATGTGCTTTATGTTTTTTATTATTTATTTACCACAAGTAAACATCAGGAATTGTTATCTTTCTTTTAAATTTTTTTACTGTTTCACTTCATTACTGCTGTGTATGTGCTCCATGTGAGTGACATAGGTGCTTATTAGGTGGGTTCCCACTTATGGCAAAAATCGCGTTATGTTGCGCCCTAGGAACAGATCTCCGACATAATCCGAGGACCTACTATGTACTAATAAAAGGGTAATATGCTAATTAGACCAGACGTCTTCCAGGCGTCCTTCCTGACAAAGCTGGCACAGGTACCTGCAGTTGCAGCCGGCCCAGGCAAAGCCACCCCTGGTCCTGGGTGAAGCCGCCTCCGGTTCCGGGCACCAGCTTAGCAAAATCTTGCAGGAGGAGAATTCTGTCTGGGTTTCCCCGAATTCCCTCAGCCCCTACTCACCCCTCTGTAAAGGCAAAGAACAAGTGAGGCACCTTAAATAAAACTTAGAGATCTCCAGCAACTGATCCAGTGGGCCTCTCTCATCACAGTCAGACTGGATGGCATTTGAGTATTTATCTAGGCACCATGACAGAGAAACACAAGCTCAAGTCATGATCTCTGCCCTTAAATAATGCATAATCTTATTAGAGCGATTGGATGATAAAAGCGCAGTAATGAATCAGAATACAGAGAGGAACAGAGGCAAATGCTAGGGTGATTTTCCAACAATTAGTACAAAGAATATGTGCTATGAATTAAATTAAAAAATGTGTGGAAGTAGCTGCTTCATGAGTATGGGATCCCTTCCTATTTTAAGGAAGCTGAGTTCCATGTGAACTGTGTACTATGCTATGATATTTGAGACACAGAACAAGGGAGGCCCTAAGTGGATTATGCTTTGATATTTGAGACATTCTTTATTGTTCAGTGTGATTTATTTCTGTATGCCTAAGTTTTGTAATAGTTAAATTACTAGAATAATACATCTTGCTATAAAATATTACTAGAAGATCAAGTGATCAGGTGACATTTATTATTTTCTATAAATGAACACAATCTCTGGTATGCTAAAGTGATAGGTATTATAGAAATATTCAGACAGGGAGACCTACAGGCTTGATTGCAAGTGAGGTTTACTATCACAACCCAAATTTATTGCTTAAAAAAAAAAAGCAGGGAGCCACTAGAAAATGAACCAAATATAAGCCCTTGAAGGGCAAATGTAAACTGCATAAGCTTTGCTATTACAAGAGCAATAAGAAAGAATTCAGAGCCAAGAATGAGAAGCAGATTGCATCCACTCTCAGTTGCTGCTAAAGAAAAAGAATGGTATACTATGAAAATACTTAATACAGATTGTAAAGAGATTTGTTCAAAGAGGATTTCCTAAAGTAGGTGGCATTTCAGTTAATTTTTTTTAAATGTGAAGAGGTTAGCTAGATAAGAAAAAGGTGTAGGGACACTGGATTGGAGGAGGGTGCAGGCCAGGCTGAGGGACCCCCTCCCTCCCTGTGCCATGAATTTTGTGCATCGGGCCTCTAGTTGCTCAATAATGTTCTATGAGGAAATGAAAGTAAAAGGAGAAAAAAAATTAAGAGGTAAAGATAAGCCCTAGCTGGTTTGGCTCAGTAGATAGAACATCATCTTGCGGACCAAAGGGTCCTAGGTTTGATTCCAGTCAAGGGCATGTACATTGGTTGCAGCTCCTCCAGGCCCAGGCCCTGGGTGGGGCTTGTGCAGGAGGCAACCAATCCATGTGATTCTCTCACATCAGTATTTCTCTCTGTCTTTCCCCCTCTCTTCTACTCTCTCTAAAAAACAATCAATGGAAAGATTTCCTCAAGTGAGGATTAACAAAACAAAACAAAATAAAACAAAGCAAAAAAAGAAATATAAGAAAAATAAAATAAAGGGAAACAATAAGGAAAGATCTAAGGAAAAAGAAAAAGAACAACCACAATACAAGCAAGATGGGGTATTCTATCTGCCAGATTGACTAAGCCTGAAACCCAGGAGTCATCTTCTCCTTTACCTCCAATTTACAATCACAAATTATCTGTAGGCTGCAATTTAAAAACCCTCAAATGTGTTATTGTGTGTGTGTGTGTGTGTGTGTTTTGTGGGGTTTTGGGGTTTTTTTTGGCCTTTTTTCTGTTCCCATTGACTCTGTTCTCCTTCCTCAATCTCTTAACATCTCCACCTTTAAAAGCTTTTACTGTTATCTTTTTTCCTTGTCTCATTGGTGTCTCATCCACCATCTACTGTTAACACACCATATAAGATCCATCATGTCTTGCATTTGTGGTCTGTATTTCAGGTTTTTCTATGTATGAATTTATATAAGATCCTATAACTTTGCATTTGCTGCTTCCTCTAACTGAAATATCTCTATGGCTCCTTCCCCACCCACCTCAACTCCTGATAAATGCTTAAGGATTAGCAGAATTAAAGCACCTCTGTCCTCACACCTTAAATGGACCTCTCCAAATACAGTCAAATACTGCTTCTTTTGAAGTCTTCTAGTACCCCGTACAAACATCTGTTAAAGCACTGTTATGTTCAGAATTGTGTTTCTCAAAAAGATATTGTTGAGAACTAATGTGAACTTATTTGGAAATAGGGTGTTTGTAGATATGATCAAGTTAAAGTGAGGCCATACTGCATTAGGGTGAGGCCTAATCCACTGATTAATGTCTTTAGGATAAGAGGACATGGAGACACCAGGGGAGAAGACCACATGTAGATGGAGGCAGAGATTGCAGTGCTGAAGTTACAAACAAAGGGGCAGTGCTAAAGATAACCAGGAGCCACTAGAACAGCGGTTCTCAACCTGTGGGTCGCGACTCCTTTGGGGGTCGAACGACCCATTCAAAGGGGTCACCTAAGACCATCGGAAAACACATATATAATTACATATTGTTTTTGTGATGAATCACTATGCTTTAATTATGTTCAATTTGTAACAATGAAAATACACCCTGCATATTAGATATTTACATTATGATTCAGAACAGTAGCAAAATTACAGTTATGAAGTAGCAACGAAAATAATTTTATGGTTGGGGGTCACCACAACATGAGGAACTGTATTAAAGGGTCGCGGCATTAGGAAGGTTGAGAACCACTGCACTAGAAGCTAGAAAGAGGCAAGAAAGTATTCTGAGCCTCAAGCCTTCAAAGGGCCTATGGCCTTGTGGAGATCTTGACTTAGACTTTTGGCCTTTGGAGGTGTCAGAGAATAAATGTCTTGTTGTTTTAAGGCACCTACTTTGTGGTAACTTGTTACAGCAGCCACAAGAAACTGATACAAGTACCAACCACCTATGAGTTTCTTTTTTAATTTATCTTTATTGTTGAAAGTTATACAGATGTACCCTTTTTCTCCCCATTGATCCTTCTAGCTCATCCCCTCCCTGCACCCCAGGCCTTCACCACCCTATTGCCTGTGTCCATTGGTTATGCATATATGCATATAAATTCTTTGGTTAATCTCTTCTCACCCACCCTACCTTCCCTCATGGTGCTACAATCACAGACCTCTCCAGGACCTAGTCCAGTGGCTGGGAAATCAGATAACTCAATCAATCTTGTGGATTAATTTAATCTATTATAATGTTTCCTTACTTCAATTTAAATTTATTTTGTATTCTCTCTCAAGACAGGGAGAGACCTGCTTATCCAATAAGTCTTATTTTAACATTCATACATATTTAAGGTAGGTTAGAAGACTAATTTTACATAGTGTCAATAACTCTAAGGACAACCTCCCCGGGCATCCCACCCTTCCTCTACTTACTCAGAGGTAACAAAGCTGTCACTGATCGAGCATCAAACTTCACAGATTCTGAACAGCTGTCAGTGTCCCCATCTTGATCGGGAAAGCTATCCCACCGTGCCATACCTCTGTCAAACACATGGAAAAACATTAATTACATACAAAATGGTTAGGACCCTTTGGCATAATGTTTCCAACTGAATTTTAGAATTAAAATTCAATTTGAGCAAGAAAATACAATTAACTAAATTTACATATCTACCATATATATATATATTATGCCTACCCATAAGTTTTAATTGTAACAGTAAGACAGACTCGCACAGGACCTACTCATGTATCTTTATACGCACACATGTACATCTGTGTTTGTAGGTGTGTGTTTTTTGAGAGAGAGAGGTAGCTTTTCTTTTTTAGCTAAAACATATTTTTTCCAAGTGACAGAAAACAGTAGTTTAGCTGAAAAGAACAACAAAAAATCCCTTAGAAAAAATAGCTGTGCAAAATTTTAAGCAAATATTTCCTGTAGTCTTTCATCAGAACTTGATGAGCCAGTTTTTCTTTTGCCAAGGCATCTGTTTACCACTTTGGGCAGAAAAAAAATCTAATCACTAGATTAGGAATTACAGAAAAAACTTAGTTTTGTTTTTGTTTTGTTTTTTCTTTTCTTACTTGTATTTATTTACTTATTTTTCAGGACTCCTCATTATATACATTGGAAGTATCATAAATATGTCCTTATACCTTTTTTTTTTTAAATTATTGATTTCAGAGAGAGGGCAAGGGTGAGGAATAGAGAGATAGGAACACTGATGCCATGACTTTCTGGTTCATGGGCCTACGCTTAACCACCGAGCCACACTGGCAGGGCTATCCTTGTACCATTTAAAGTACAGTCCATATTCTATGATACAATCTGTGCCTATGTATCTTGAAGATGCTTCAGAATCATTTTAAAGGCTTGATTAAAAACAGATGGATGGGCTTTACCCCCAGAGTTTCCAATGTTTGTGGTGGAGGAGTTAAGAATTTGCAAATCCAACTAATTCTCTCTAGTAATCCTACAGCTTGCAATCTGAGGATCACGTTTTAAAAACATTTTCCATGAAAATAAATTATACTACTTTTTCTTGGAAACAGTTCAGTTCATTTGATTGATAAATTTAGAATATAAAGTATTCTTAATAAATATTTGTTAAATAAATGATCTGATTTGTGTTTGGTCAGGTATTAGTCTCATATATTAGTTTTGTTTTTATTTTTTAAACAAGATAGAAGTTTGGAGACAGGGGAACCAGAAAAGTGGGCTTCTGCTGATAGAGAATTTCTGGGTAAATAGGTTTTGACCTTAATTCAGATTTTTTTCCTATTCTACACTCTTATTCTTTTTATGGCCTCCTTAAACATGAACCAAATGTTAGGGCTGGGTGACTGTGGTGCACTATGAAGGCACTGCCAATCACCTGTTCCTAACAAGCATCACTTTCCTCTTGTCAGCCCACCTGGCATCTAGCTATGGCTATATCCCATTGCAGCTCTCAAGAGAACGTTACTAACATTTTCGTTGGGACAATTTTTTTTTTTTTAAAGGATGGTCTTAGTTGTATTTTAAAGGGGGGGAAATGTAGCAAGTCCAGAAAGATAATACAGTGATCTAATTTTGGCCTCAATGATTCAAAATGAATGTTATTTTTTATCCATATACTTGCTCAGAATTCCCACATGTGTGTTTTCATAAATTTGCAATTTAGAACCTACAGGTCTGTTTTGGTTTAAAGAACTTTTATTGGGAGAAAGAAAGAATTCCTTTTTTTTCTCCCTTTCTTTTTAAAGGTGGATCTAGAATGCTAGATGCTCCATCATTATATATATATATATATAGTAATGGGATATTTTTCAATCAATAACTTTAAGACGGAAATACCTATTCCTTCATGTAGGCTAGTCCAACAAATTACTATTATGTATCATTACCTCACATACCGTGCAAGTCACTAGCAGCCAAGATCAACGTGTATAGAACACCAAGCACCAAAGATCTTATGCACCAATATAAAAGACTAAAATATGTAAATTATCACCAGATAAATTATATATATATATATATATATATATATATATATATATATATAATCTCCAGCTCTGATCTTATTTCTGATCCAGCTCAGAATCATTTCTTTAAATAATACAATTAGCTACAACAGTGTGTTTTCCACATCAACCTAATTTTTATTTTTCCCAGATTTATTGGTGTTGGCATATATCTATTTATATCATCTGTTTATTATAATCATTTATTTCTATTTTTATGCAGAGAGACACACAGGGCAAAGTCGAATGTAAAGGTAAATAGAGATGCTAGCCAAGCACAGTCACATCAACCAGAGGTCAGGGTCTATTCTAGTTCACTCTAATCCACCAGACCCATATCTGATTGCACGGCAACTCCTGACTTCCTCCTCCATTCCTTCCACTCTATTCCAGTTTTGTGTGTTTTTTCCCATTTCAGCTCATTTTTCTCTACCACAGCTAGGCTCTTTGGGTAGTAGAAATGGAGTTGGCAATAAATGGGGAGAATCCAAGAGATACTTAAAAAGAGAAGGAAATTAAGACTTGATGAGCAAGCATCAAAATATAGCACTTTAACAAATACTAGGAGAAAAAAATAAAACAGAAAATATGTTTCAGGAAAAAATGGAGAACATAATATGGAGAACATAAACTTGAGAACAAACATATTTAATGAGCAAGTAAAGGAAGAAGAATCAGCATTAAAGGTAAGGAAGAACTTTTGACACTATGCTAGAAGAAAGCCGGGTCAAGGAATAGGACAAAGAACTCCAAAGCATGCAAGGACATCCAGAGGCTGCTTGCTACATGGAATTTGAGCTGTTTGGCTTGTATAATAAAGAAGCAGATTCTTGAGAAATCAAGAAACAGTAAATGTGTAAAAATGACAGGCCTTGAGTGTGTGAACCAGAAATCTGGTCATGTTCATGCTCTTCTACTGAGAAGAGATACTGAAGATTGCACTGAGATAGTACATTGAGGGAAGTTTTATTGGCTGTGCCAGGTCTCAGTGCTTGTCCTCTTTCTGTATTAGTCACCCCCTTGATGTTCTCACTAGCCTCACTGCTTCAGATACAAACTTAAAGGCTGGTTGGTGACTCTTACACCGATGTCTGTTGTCCAGAACTCTCCTCTTAACTCCAGACCTCATATGCAATGGTCTAAAGCATCACAACTTGGATTTCCTTATGGCCCAAATCTAGGGGTCTTCCTCATCTCATACTCCACATCCAATCTATTGTCGCTTTCCCTTCTGCCATCCTGGTTGGAGCCTCATCATCTTTCTCAACTGGTCTCTCAGCTTCACGCTTACTATTTCCATTTTATATACTTATTTATTCTCCATTTACCTGTACAGTGTTCCTCTCACAAAACAAGTCACATCGTGTCTCTCCACTGTGAACACCTTCCCATCTCATTCAGCTCCCCATTAAAACCTCACTCTCTTAGACAGACTGACATTTCTTGAGTCTCGTATGTAAAATTACAACATATCTCTTTTACTTCCTCAAGTCCTTCCTGGCTTAATTTTTGTTTTGGTTTTCAAAAAAATGTTCACTAACTGATATGAAATTCATTTTTCTTATTCATCATGTCTATTGTCTGTCTCCTTTCACCCAAGTTAGATCCATGATTCATTTCTTTAGTTCAATGACCAGAAAGTTCCTTACATTTGGTAGAGTCCAATTACGTACATAAATACATTATAAGAAATTTCATAAATTAATGAAAGAATATTTTTTTGCAAGATGACTAGGTTTCATATATAGGGTTATGCCTCAAGCAAAGTTTGTATTTCACTATTGTGAAAATTTTTAAAGTTCTTCTTTTATATACTGGAAAATGAAAAGGTTTTCTCTGAATTGTGTGTAAATAGGAAACTGAAACAAGACATTTCACCCTCAAAGTTCCCACTTTACCTAAAATTCATTCATTAGATTTACTAGATTACTTCAGTTCTTTACTGCATTATTATTGCAATTTTTAAATAATTTTAAAGAACATACACATATGAAGTTAGCAGCCAGTTAACAATTTACACAATTCAAATGTGCCTTTAAATGTTATTTCCAGGGTTAAGAGAAAAAAGTAACTTCACATAAAGTTACAAGTCCAACCAAATGTCAATGCACTGACAAAGGACTGAAATCTTCTGAGTTTGTATTATCTATTAAAAGCGTGTTCTCATGAGAAGTGAAACACATCTCCTCTGCAATATCAGCTTTTAGTAAAGTGGGTGAAGAGTTTACAGAAGCTATGACAGGAAATCCATGTGAAAGAATTTCAATGCTAACTTGTTTGGAAACACGCCTTTTACGTTTTTCCTTTTGTTTACTTATTATAAAAACACGATAACAATGTTTGAGGTAAACTGGGGGAAAGTTTCTATCATCCTTTGCCCTAATATAAGAAAAATATACTTTCATACTTTCATATAAAATTTGAGTCTTTTATATAAAATATCCATGTTACTTAGTTGATTCATAATGACATTATCATTTGGTCTTATATATTTCCCTTAACATCAAATCAATATTTTATATTTCAAATAATTTTTAATTTATAATTATGGGCTACATGATAACTCTTTAAATATATGAATCTTATTTATATAGTCATTTTTCTATAATGTAATTATTTTTAATTTTAATTTTTCCCTTCTCCTTTGGAGGACAATATTTACTAATATAGATAATGTAAATATTTTCATAATATCTGTCTTCTTTTGAAATGTTATTTTAAGATAATTCCCTATATGATAAAACTACCAGTTAGCAGAAAAACTATTTTAAACTTCTTGGTATCTACTGCCTAACTGCTCTTTTTAAAGATCATACAAATTTACAAAGATTACAGTCAAATATGAGTATGACAATATTAAGACAAATTCACCACTAGTCAGCAATAATATTTACTTTAGAATCATTTTGACTTTGATAAGAGTTAATACCTCACGGGTGGCTTTTATTTGTATTTTTTGTTATTAGTTTGTAAGAGATATTTCCATGTAACTATTTTTCTTCTTGGGTTTTGTTTATTCGTATCAATTGCTTATACATCCTCAGGAGATCTTTATATAGATATGAATAAACTCTTTATATGCAATATATATTTTATGCAGACTTACTTCTTTTTTTCCCTTTATTGAATAAGATATTACAAATGTGTTCTTATCCCCCCAATGTTCCCTCATCCCTATTTAGATTTGTCATCAAACTCTTAAGGTTAACTTTATCCTTAAGATTTGGGGTAAATAATAACTTTGTAACTTTTATTATTAAAATAACTTTGATTTTGCATAAAAAGTTTAAAAAATGTGTATAAAATGAAAATAACTAACATATTTGAGAAACCAATAGTTCTACACTTAAGAAATGTGTTCATAGAAGGGATTAAGGTAAGAAATGGACATAACTATATTGTGCCGGGTACTACTGAAGTTCATCCTTGATAGTGAAGGAAAAATAGCATCATTTTTTTTAGTATAAAGTCTAGGATTCAATATTGGTTGTGCAATTTCTGAACTATGTGACCTTTGACAAATATTTTAATTTATTTTATTGCAGTTTCTATATATATTTAAAATATGATTATAATTTTAATTTAAAGATTTATTGTGAAGACTTAAAATAATTTTTGTAAATTGCCTGGTACACAGACAACCATCAAAAAATGAATCACCTTTATTTTAAAATAACAATTCCTTTTCTATTTTATCCTCACAGCAGCTCCATTAGTTATAGACCAGTACTGTCTCCATTTTACAAGGCTAGAAAGCCAAGACCTAAAAGGTTTGAATAACTAGTTAATGTTGTAGAACTAAGGAGTGAGGAAGCTTAGATTTGTGTGTACTTCCAGAAAATCAGCTTTCTAACTATTGCATAAAGCATTTATAATCTCAGTTCTATAACTTTTTTTTTTTATCTCAGAACACTAATCCCTATTTTATGCTGTGTAAATCTTACCCATTCTTTAAGATGAATCTAAATTCTAAAAAATTCATGAACATTTTTTTTAATAGTCCTTTCTCTATTTGAAGTAATTCTGGCCTCTCCTATATTTCCATAGTAGTTGTCTGTACACTTTCACACTAATCAAGGTACCAAATTATATGTTTTTATATTATATTATATTATATTATATTATATTATATTATATTATATTATATTATATTATATTTATTATATTATATTAATCATATTATATTAAGGTGCTCAAGTTAAATAATAAAATTCCTGAAGATAGTAACTGTATTTTATATTTTGAGTGTATATTTCCCTATGACTAGTCCAGAGAAGTGCATAGATAGATACACAACCAACAGTTCTTACATTATCATGTAAAGCTAATAAAAGATATTAAATTAAAGCCACAAGTATAATGTGAAAATTAAGGAAATGTTTCTAATTAAAGAATTTAACCATATTTTGAATAAAGCCAATATTGTTCAACAAAATATACAGTTATATGCTCAAAATTTCTTACCAGTTTAACCTGCAAAGTATTTAGTATATTATGTATATCTCTATGTACACACATATAGTTTCCATTTATGGAACACCTAGAACAAATTTCTATTTTTTATCATTGAAACAACCAAACCAAATTATTAGTGCTACAATAAAAAATCTACTAGAAATGATTAATTTTGTGTATATATATATATAGCTCACACTCCTATACACACACCCAGACACAGAGGAGACACATACAATTAATAGAATTTTGGAAAAACATTAAAATAAACTTACTTTACTGTTTGTCCTAAGGACGACTGAACTGATTTATCCACTTCCCACTTTTTACAATTGAAATGTAAAATCTTTATCACATAGTATTTCAGCATCAGATACATGAAGAAGGGAAATGACACACTGAGTGTTGAAAATCTTTCTTAACAATGCATTTCAATCATACGCTCACCAAAGTACAAGTTTGCAAAATCTAAATCTGTCTTCCCATCTAGGACATTACAAAAGAAAAAGAGAAGTAAGATGAAAAAGAAACAGGGGTTATTATAACAAGGAATAGAATATATGGAAGATTAATTCTCCCTTTTTATGATGTGTATGCCTTCTATAAATTCCTATTCTCTATTATCTTCTACTAGAGGCCCAGTGCACGAATTCGTGCATCAGTGGGATCCCTCGGCCTGGCCTGTGGGATTGAGCCGAAATTGGCTCTCTGACAACCCCCAAGGGGTCCCAGATTGCGAGAGGGCGCAGGCCAGGTCAAGGGACCCCACTGGTGCACAATCAAGGTGGGGAGGGACGCGGGAGGTTGGCCAGCCAGGGTGGGACCGTGGGAGGGTTTCAGGGCATGTCCAGCCCATTTCACTCAGTCCCGATTGGCTGGACTCCAGCAGCAAGCTAACCTACCAGTCGGGGTGTCTGCCTCCTGGTGGTCAGTGTACGTTATAATGACTGGTAGACTGTCTGCTCCCTGGTGGTCAGTGAATGTCATAACAACTGGTCAACCAGTCGACTATCTGCCCCCTAGTGGTCAGTGCATGTCATAGTGAGCAGCTGAGTGGCCCAGTATATCATTAGCATATTAAGCTTTGATTGGTTGAACGAATGACCGGATGACTAGACACTTAGCATATTAGGCTTTTATTATATAGGATTCTCATCATATCCTTTTTCATACAATGTAAGTTTGATGAAAAATTCCATGTTTAAGTGATTTATTTTTCTTTTTTTAAATATATATATTTTTATTGATTTCAGAGGGGAAGGGAGAGCGAGAGAGAGTTAGAAATATCAATGAGAAAGTCATTGATTGGCTGCCTCCTGCACAACCCACACTGGGGATCAAGCCCACAACCCAGGCATGTGCCCTGACCAGGAATCGAACCATGATCTCCTGGTTCATAGGTCGATGCTCAACCAGAGCCATGAGGGCTGGGCAAGTGATTTGTTTTTCTTAACCTTTCCCACCCCTACATCCTTATCTCCTGCTTCAAACACAAAACACATGAGGAAAGGAAACAGATACCAAGTAAAAGTAATAATATAACAATGCTCACTTTGGCTCTGTTTATACTGATGTTGGCATTATCTACAGATCTCTTTTGAGCACCTAACCAATTATTTATTTCCCTAGAAGAAGAGAGCAGGAAAGGGGGTCTCAAGCATTGAGTCAGAGGAAAGAAATGTCCTTCACCTTCTACCACCCTGTCTGAGTTTGCAGTTTTCATCTCATTTGCTTGATCACATTTAAGAAGTTCCAGTGTGACAAACATAAAAGGCATACATTACATTAATGAAGCTAATTTTTAGATCTAATTCTTCTGGGGAAAGGTGTTCAGTTTATATTCCATAGGCACTTCTTAGTGCTCTAAACAGGGAGAGATCATATTTTCTACCACAAATGGCCAAAATAATCTTGCCATGCCCTTGAGTACCACAGAACGCTATCTTCTCCAAAGACAATATGCCTGCAAGAAAGAATGCAGGCACAGTGCACTGTGCTTGAGAGAGAAAGTAACAGTATCACACAGCCATTCTTATTTTTCTAAGATTAGATAATATTTCAATTGCTTCCTTTTTTATTTTTTATTTCTTTGGCTAATCCCTACCCGAGGATATTTTTCCATTGATCTTTTAGAGAGAGTGAAGAGAGAGGGAAAGATAGGGAAATATCAATGTGAGAGAAACACATTGATTGGTTGCCTCCTGCACGCACCCTAGCCAGGGCGCAGGCCAGGGAGGAGCCTGCAACCAAGGTATATGCCCTTGATTGGAACTGAACACAGGAACCTTCATCCATAGGCGGACACTCTATCCACTGAGCAAAACTGGTTAGGGCCTTTTTTATTGAATTTATTGGGATAACACTGATTAACAAAACCATACAGGTTTCAAGTGTACAACTTGATAAAATATCATCTGCGTACTGCATTGTGCACCCCCCAAGCAAAGAGTCTTTTTGTCCCATTCCCCCCACTTTGCCCACCTCCACCTACTCCCACCCCCCATTTTCCTCTGGCTGTCATCAAACTGTTGTGTTTATGTGTTATGTATATATATATTTTTCTTAATGCTTTAACTTTCTTTCATCCAGTCCCCCAAACTCTCTTCCCTCTGACAGCTGTCAGTCTGTCCCATGTATCCATGTCTCTGTTTTTTGTTTTGTTTTGTTTTGTTTTCAAATCCACCTGGCATTTTAATAGTAAATTCTTTAAAAAAATATTTGCCGAATTCCCATGAACCACATAGTAAGTTTGCCTGTAGTTTTGTTTATCTTTACAACAATTTTGAGAGAGAATCATTGATCGCCTGCCTCCTGCACACCTCACACTGGGGATGAAGGCCGCAACCTGGGCATGTGCCCTGACTGGGAATTGAACCGTATCTTTCTGGTTAAGAGGTCAATGCTCAACCACCGAGCCATGGCTACAACAATTTTTTGAGATAGGTACTATTGGTGTCCTCATTTTATTAATGAGGAAAATGAGGCTCAGAGTTTAAATGGTTTGCCCTTATAAATTGTTGGGCCAGAATTCAAATCCAAACATTTAACTTCAGGTCCCATACACTTTTTTCTTCTTTTTAAAAGTTAAATTTATGGGGTGACATTGGTTAATAAAATTATAAAGGTTTCAAGTGAAAGGCTAATAGTAATAATAACAGAGACACTGAGGTAAGCTGTGAGAGAGAGGTCTAGCCAGGTAGCTTCAGACAAGAAGTAGGGTCACTGAGGTGGATCAAGGCTGACCTGCAGATAGGCTATTGGGCTATTCCTAACCACACTAAGTTTATCATGAAATTCTTAGTGAGGAGCAACTTACACTAACATCAAACTCACTCTATTTCCTTTATAATTATTTGTGTATAAATCTTATTTTATATGTACATATAAAATATGAACCTTTTTGGGTCTTTAAAAAAAATCTGGAATTTGAAAAACCTAAAACTTGAATACCCCTGTCAACACTTCATTATTAAAAAAGTCAGACTGGGAATAAGCTAAGGCACCAACTTTCCAAACTTCTAGCCTAATGAGGTTTAATTTTGTCAGAGTAGGCTATATTTCTAGCATGTCTCTGTAATGTTGTTATGTGTATATCTTTCTTTTCACCATGCTAACCACTTCTGTTTGATTACTTCCACATTCTTCAAAAATGAAATTATGCATTTAAAAAGCCCCGTCTCTCTCTTTGTGTGTGTGTGTGTGTGTGTGTGTGTGTGTGTGTGTGTGTATGTGTGTAAAAGTAATACATAATGTATTATATTATATATTACATGGTATTCTCCATTAGGTTTTTCTATATGTAAGATACCTTATTAGGGAACCATGTAGAAAATATATTCAAGTCAACTTAATGATTAATTGGAAGAACAGAGGGAATGTCTAAGGAGTTGGAAGTTTGTATTAATTGTTTCATTTGATTTCACAGAAACTTTGCCAGGTCATCTTTCTGATTAAGATATTGAGGCTTAGAGATATTAAGCAAACTTGGCAAGAGTAGAGTTATGAGTCATCAGACCTAATATTCAAACCCAGTTAAGTCTGATTTCAAATCTTGGAAAAATATACATTTTTCTCAATCTAATATCAGTGTATGCATTATTAGAGGGTCTCTATCAGAAATGTTATATTGAAAACAAACTACAAACATGGACATATTCCAGATCATTGGGATAGTGGCTTTACAATCAGTTACTGCCATGGGATTCCAATGACTTTGTTTCTGTTGCCTGTGGACATATGTGTCTAGAGTGAAGGCTATATAACATTATCCCCGGTGTTCAGATAAAGTTTTACAATCAAAGAGAGAAATGGATTAGAAGAACTGACTAAGGTCTCATAGGGCTCATTGTGGTAAGTCATGCATTCTGAACTCAAAGGAAGATATATTTTACACTCATTAAGAGATACTTTTGTATGCCCCCAAATGCAACAGGTCATTAGTTATCTTATAAAATAAAAGCCTAATATGCCAAGTGTCTAGTCATCTGTTCAACCAATTAAAGTGTAATATGCTAATGATATGCTAAGGCCACTCAACCGCTCCCTATGACATGCACTGACCACCAGGGGGCAGACAGTCGACCAGTCGACCAGTCACTATGATGTGCACTGACCACAGGGGGCAGACGTTATGACCTGTAGGTTAGCTTGCTGTTGGGGTCCGGCCAATGGGGACTGAGTGAGACGGGCCAGACACTCCCTGGAGCCCTACCAAGGTCCCTGGCCAACCTCCCACGTCCCTCGCCGGCCCAAATCATGCACCAGCGGGATCCCTCAGCCTGGCCTGCGCCCTCTCGCAATCTGGGACCCCATGGGGGATGTCGGAGAGCTGGTTTCAGTCCAATCCGCAGGCCAGGCCGAGGGACCCCACTGGTGCACGAATTCATGCACCGGGCCTCTAGTAAGGTAGATGATACCAAGTATTTATGTGATAAATTTGTAAAGATAATATTTTTTCATACTCTGAATTCAAAGCAATAATTAGATAGTGAGTTAAACATTTTAATAATGTTGCAACAGACACATCTCTATGTGAATATAAAGCACTATGTAACTATCAAAACATACCTCATTGAAATTTATATTGAAAAATTGCATCCTAGCAGAGCTTTTGTTTGATGATCCTAAATAGAAAAAGAGAAAAATATTTGATGTTATCTGCCGGAGTCCAACCCCAGCAGGTCCAGGGGTCCCCAAAGGTGTAGACGGAGTCGGCGAAGAAGGAAGGACACGGAGACAGTGTTCAGTTGATCGGCAGCCTAGCCAGGATCTCCAGCCAGGATCTCCAGCCAAGTTCTGGTCTGGATCTCCAGCGAAGTTCTGCTGTTTATTGTCTTGTTACATCCGTATTTATACCAGTTGATTTTAATCCTGTCAATTTCTATTACAAAGGTTAGGGCGTTTCTTATCTCCATTCCAGGGAGTAAAGATTATGTAGCTTAAGCATGATTGTTTGTAGTGATTAACTACCCACCTGGCACTTAGTTAAGGAGTTTCATCCCCTCCCTGACTTCAGGGAAAAATTCCTACATGGGGAAACAACCTTTCTTGGAGAGGTGACCTTGGTTAAAACACACAGCGCTAAGGGGAGCAAACATATTAAGAACAGTATGCTATATACGCCAGGTCCCTTGAAACATATGCTGTGCAGATGTTTCTTTCCTGCAGTGACTGTGTCAAGCAGCAAGGATGGACCGGCTTCCGGCAAATTCCCCCTTTTTTATTTTTTAAATGATAGCGCATGCAAATCAGTGGCCACCTCTCAGATTGGGCCATTTAAGTCTCGGAAGAAGAGTGGCAAGCAATGATAGTGAGCATAGCTATAAACATAGTGGATGGGGCGCAGAAGGAGCCCTATTCCTGTAGAAGGTTGCCAGCCTCTTCAGTCAAGGGATTTCAGCTGTCCTCAAGTCGTTGGTTTGGTTGTCTTTGTTGGTCTGGCTAGCGGGTGGCGTCACTGGCAACAGGCTTCCCGAAGCGTCAGCAAGTTGAAGGGCTGCATCAAAGGGTCCATCAGGGCCGTGGTTGATGGTGGTGTCGATGTCCGAGGAGGAGTAAGCTGTGCCCTCTGGATCCAGCTGATATGGAACATGGAGGGTAGTAGAAAAAGAAGAGAAAGCAAAAGAACTACAAGGCATGGAAGTGTTTAGAAAAAAGAGGGAGAAGAAAGGGAAGAATGCAGCATCCTGACACAGCCCTTTCCTTCAGCTGCCCCTTTCCCTGTGGTCCAAGGTAGAAATGGGAAACAAGTCCTGTTGCAGTGAGAGGGCAGCTGCTGTCAGCCAGTCTCTGTCTTTACCTGGGTCCCGATCTGAGCTGGGCATGGGAAGCAGGAAGCAGCCATGGGGACAGGAGACCTTCCTCAGAAGGGCCGAGTGTTCAAGCCCCTGCACCATTGGGGAGGGGGGTCTGTGCCCCACCTTTGTTGCACCCCAAGTTTTCTCCTACTGGCCCCCGACTGTGCCTGTCTTAGGTTGCCCCACCCTGTGGAGTCTTACCCGTCGTTGACTACCAGCCATCTCTGGGCCAAGTAGGGTGATGTGAGGTTCAGTTTTGTCTCCTTGATAGCCTATGTCCCTCTGGCCTCCATGCCCAGCAACTGCCTTTGGATTCCCTCGCCTGCTGGCGGGGCTCTGGCATTGATCATAGGGAACTCAGGTTTCTTCTCTAGAGGGGGCCCAGCTTACGCCATTGGGCCAGAGACAGATCCATGGTACCAGCCACCATGAGGCTTCAACCTCAGCATGAACAGAGAGCTCAGGCAACAGCTATGGGCAATTGGATTGTAAGAAGAGGGTCCCTCTTGGCACAAAGTTAAGAGGGGCCAATACAGGACAAAGGAGAGTCCCGGAACAGGGCTTTCTCAGCCAAGGCTCTTGGCACAAGACAACTCCATGTATGGGGCATATACCAAACACCCCTAGTCACAGCATAAAATGGAGGTGCCCTTCCTGGAACAGTAGGGTAGGGAGATTCTAGAAAAGGCTGTGTTCAGGAAAGAAGGAGAAAGGCCAAAGAACCAGCAAACAAGTAGTTAGATTTTAAAAAAAGGAAAAAGGAAAGGAGATGTGGGGCAAAGCTGGGACATGTGGAAAGACAAAACAGAGGCACATGTGATCCTCCCAATGGACAGATTGTTCCAGCTCAGGTCTGCACATCTGCTGCAGATGGGCACTGGTCAGGTGTGCTATGATGAGGCAGAGATGGCGGGCGGTGAGACATAAGGTCGGACTAGACGGTCTGGAATCCACACAGGTGAGTCTGCGTCCTGTGGAAATATACAAGCATATCCTCTCCCCTGGGTTAAAAGTACATCAGGTCCCTTCCAGGATCCTGTAAGCAAGTCTCTCCATTTGACGAGGGCTTTAGGTTTAGTTAGATCAGGGTTCCAATGCCTGTACATCGGGGAATTTCCCTCAGAATCTACATTTAGTATATTAATTACAAATTGAGCATGTTGTAGAACATGATGAGGAGAGGAATATTTAAACTCATTTTCTTGTAATTTTTTAATTTGTGTTTTTAAAGTTTGGTGAGCCCTTTCTACTATTGCTTGGCCTTGAGGATTGTAGGGTATTCCTGTAGTATGTGCGATGCCGAATGTAGAGCATAAGTTTTTAAAAGCTCTAGAGGTATAGGCAGGCCCATTGTCAGTTTTAAGTGCCCTTGGTATTCCTAGGTAGGAAAAGCATTGGAATAGATGTTGACTTACATCTTTAAAGGCTTCTCCTGTACGTGCAGAAGCAAGGATAACATGAGAAAAGGTATCAATACAAACATGCACATAGCAAAGTTTGCCAAAAGATGGGACATGAGTAATATCCATCTGCCATAAGTCACAGGGTCTAAGTCCTCTTGGATTAACTCCAGTAGCAGGGCTAGGAAAATGAGTAGGACAATGGCCGCAGTCACGCACAATACTTCGAGCAGCTTCTCTAGATATGCGATAATATAGACGGAGAGCAGAAGCATTTTGATGGTGAATGGCATGAGACCGCCGGGCTTCTTCTAGAGCTGTACAAACTACTGGGCGAGTTAGTAAATCCGCCTGATAATTTCCTTCGCTTAAGGGTCCTGGTAGGCAGGAATGAGCTCTAATATGTCCAATATAGAAAGCCTTTTCTCGTTTGTGAATGCAAGTTTGTAGCTGAGTTAACAAAGAGAAAATGGCTGTTCTTCCTTGTGGGAGAGAGGCGGTCTCAATATGAGGAAATAATTTAACTATATATTGAGAGTCAGTGTACAAGTTAAAGGGAACCTGTTGCAATTGTTCAAAAGCATAAATGACTGCTAAAAGCTCTGTTCTCTGAGCTGACGTCTCTAGAGTTTGTTGAACATGGGTTATTGAGTCAATGATTGTTACTGCCCTACCATTAGAGGAACCATCTGTGAATACTAAGGAGGCAGGAGGTGATAATGGTTCTTTTGAACATTTAATAGGAAATATAAACGGATGTAGGGAGAGAAATTGCAATATAGGTGATCTTGGCAAATGATGTAAAATTTGTCCTGGGAAGTTACCTATAGCTATTTGCCACTCTTCTTCAAATTGTAATAGTGTGTCTAATTGTTCTCTTTTATAAGGTATTATTATCTCAGTAACTTCTCTTCCAAAGAGTTCGATACTGCGTCGTCTACCTTTGATAATGAGTGGCCACTAGGGAGGGATAGGGTGGTACAATCTTCCTAGGAGTGACAGGTAAATGTATCCATTCTAATGGTCCTTCCTGCCACAAGCATCCTGTAGGAGTATATTTAGTGGCTAGAATAATTAAGGCCCAAGATTTGGAATAATCTAGATACTGTAGTTGCTGTTTATTGATGGCCTGTTCTATTTTTGCTATAGCCTTTTCTCCTTCTACAGTTAATTGTCGGGGAGACTTAGGGTTAGAATCTCCCTTTAAAATGTCAAATAGAGGTTTTAAGTCAAGAGTGGTTATTTTTAGATATGGCCTGACCCAGTTGATATCACCTAATAGTTTCTGATAATCATTCAATGTGTTTAAATGATCTTTTCTTAATTGTAGAGGCTGATGGGTGATAGTAGAGGTATGTAATATTCTGCCTAAGTATGAAAAAGAAGGTTCAGTCTGAATCTTTTCTGGGGCTATTTTTAGACCATGTTCTTCTAAAGCAAGGATGGTCTGAGTAAGAATTTCCTGTAAAGTAGCCCGATCTTTATGAGCTAGTAAAATATCATCCATATAATGAATAAGATATAGATCTGAAAATTTCTTTCTAATAACTTGCAATGCCTGATCTACAAACTTTTGACATAATGTAGGACTATTTTTCATCCCTTGTGGGAGAACCTTCCACTGGTATCTCTGATAAGGCTGTTTAAAGTTTTCTGATGGTATGCTGAATGCGAATCTTTGACAATCAGCTGGGTGAAGAGGTATAGTGAAAAAACAATCCTGTAAGTCAATAACAACAACACAATACTCCTGTGGAATTGCCACAGGGGAGGGCAATCCAGGTTGTAAGGAGCCCATATCTTCCATGGTGGCATTTATGGCTCTTAGATCTTGCAAAAGTCTCCACTTGCCTGATTTCTTTCTTATTACAAATATGGGTGTGTTCCAGGGACTATTTGATGGCTCTATATGTCCCTCTGCTAATTGCTGATCAATTAATTGTCGGGCTGCTGATATTTTCTCAGATGTTAAGGGCCATTGCTCAACCCATACTGGTTGTGACGATTTCCAGACTATGGGATCAGCAGTCCTAAGGGCAATGGCCCCAATTACAGATCCTGTCGAGGAGTGTGAGGTATTACTTTCCTTTCCTAATCCCTTTCCTGGATTAAATCTCATGTCTAGCATCTGTGATGTTACTCTATCACTGGGGCTATATAATACAACTCCCATTTGAGACAAGATATCTCTTCCCCATAATGTAAAGGGGATAGTCGTAATTACATAGGGACAGAATGTTCCTGAATGTTGATCTTCATCAGTCCAAGTTAGAATCTGAGAACTCTTTTTTACATTAGATGCCTTGCCTAGTCCTACTAGGGAAGTGGAGGGGGTGTGCGTGGGCCATGAAGAGGGCCAATCCTTCTCTGCTATGCAGGAAACATCTGCTCCTGTATCCAATAGACCTTCAATTGGTTTTCCCTGAATTTGTAAAATTTTTGTAGGTCTAGTAGCATGGATTTCTTGTATCCAAAATGCTGCATCACTAGATCCAAAGCCTCCGGCCCCTCTAGCTTCCTGGGTAACAGCTGTCCCTATTTTATGTATTGGTAACAGGATTAATTGGGCAATTCTCTGGTTGGGCTGAATCTGTATAGTTGTGGTGGGTGGGGAAAGTAAAATCTGTATTTCTCCTGTGTAGTCTGCATCAACAACTCCTGGGATGACTAAGATCCCCTGTAACGAGGTGGAGCTCCGTCCTAATATTAAACCTACGGTTCCCTCAGGCAGTGGCCCAGACACTCCTGTAGGAATGGCTGCTACTGGCGAGTCTGGGGTTAGTACTGCATGGGTGGTTGAGTGGAGGTCCAATCCTGCACTGCCTGGGGTTGCCCTGAAGAGGTCACTGACTGATCGAAATTTGCAAAGGGGTTGAAGGTTGATGCCCCTATTATTGCAGGGGCCTGGGGCTGGCCCCTTCTCAAGTTTCCCGATTGAGGTGATGGGATATAACCTCCTTGGGAGCTATTTGTAGAGTTTAAAGGCCGACCATTTTTATGGTATTTTGATCTACATTCCTTTGCCCAATGGAATCCTTTCTGACATCGGGGACAAACGGTTTTTGGAGGATTATTATTATTCCCTAATGTATTTCCAGGCTGTCGAGGAGCTTGCCATCTGGCCTGAGTATTATTATTTTTATTTGGGCATTCTCTGCTAAAGTGCCCAGATAAGCCACAAGAGTAGCAGTTCATATTTCTTTTATTACCTGTATTATTGCTGGCTTGTCCTATACCCTGTACATATTGAGGGTATGTCTCCCCTTTGAGAGCTGCAGCTATAGCTACACCCTGTATAAATGCTGGACTTACATCAGCACACTGTTTTATAAAATCATTTATAGTTCCTGTTCTGCGAATCGGCCTTAATAAAGCCTGACAGGTATTATTAGCATTTTCAAAAGCCAGTTGTTTGATTAGGATATCGGCTGCCTCTTTGTTATTGATTACTCTCTTGACTGCCTGCATGAGGCGAGAAAGGAAATCCTGATATGGTTCCTCGACCTTCTGTTTAACCTCTGTAAGGGTGGTTGTTTCTCCTGCTGTATAAGGTAGGGATTTCCAGGCACTTACTGCACAACTGGTTACTTTGGTAAGTGCCTCTGTGGGCATATTCATTTGCTCCTCAGCCGTGTTAAAATCACCTTCTCCTAATATCATGTCTAGGGTTATTCCTTTTCTGGTTTTTTCGCGAGTGGCTACAGCTTTCTTAGCAAGATCTTCATATTCAGTTTTCCATAATAAGTAATCGCCTCCTGAGAGACAGGATTTACAAACCTGTGACCAATCATAAGGAGTCATCCATTTACTGGCTAGGGTTTCTACCAAGGTTTGTGTGTAAGGAGCTAGAGGTCCATATTCAGAGCAGGCCAATTTTAATTCTTTAAGTACTTTGTAAGGTATAGGCTCCAAGGTGGGGTTTCTATTCCCACCAGACTCATTCTCATATGTAACTGGGAAGCAGAGTGAGAATTCAAGATCTCCATTAGCTTCAGCTTCTCTTATCGCCCTTTGAAATTTAGACATGGAGCTCATAGGAGCCACAGGACCTGGTTTAGGCTTCCTTTCTAATTTGGGGAGCCTGTTTTGAATGGGAGGGCCATTCTCCTCTCTACTGACTGGAAAGGAACAATAGTCATGTTTATGATATTTATTCTCCTCCCGATCAGTAGGCATAGCTAAATTGCTTTTAGATTGAGCTGAAGACAATGATGATGTGTCCTCTCTGGGTGGAGCCGAGGGACTATTTAAATTTTGAGAAAGTTCAACCGTTTTTGCCTCTGGTGCCAAGGTGTCACAGATTGAATCCCAGAGGGAAACATGGCAGGACCTTGTCAGATTCATGGTGTTTCTTTAATTGCTTTCCTACTTCAACCCAAGTTTTTAAATTAACAGTTCCATCCTCTGGAAGCCATTGACATACTTCTTCTATAAAACTTTCTGTCTCACTGGGAAAAACCTCAACTCCAATTCTGCTAGTAAGCATATGCGTTAAAAGATTAATACAGAGTCTTTTTTCTTTAGACTCAGTATGACCCATCTTGTCAATCTAAGTTCTGTACTAACTACCCGCTTACCCTACTTATTCTCTATGGGGGGGGGGGGTCTGCAGCACCCTACGGTGCAGTCCTATCCGTCCCAAGTACGGGGGGACTTACCTAAGGGAACCCTGTTCGGGCGCCAGATGCCGGAGTCCAACCCCAGCAGGTCCAGGGGTCCCCAAAGGTGTAGACGGAGTCGGCGAAGAAGGAAGGACACGGAGACAGTGTTCAGTTGATCGGCAGCCTAGCCAGGATCTCCAGCCAGGATCTCCAGCCAAGTTCTGGTCTGGATCTCCAGCGAAGTTCTGCTGTTTATTGTCTTGTTACATCCGTATTTATACCAGTTGATTTTAATCCTGTCAATTTCTATTACAAAGGTTAGGGCGTTTCTTATCTCCATTCCAGGGAGTAAAGATTATGTAGCTTAAGCATGATTGTTTGTAGTGATTAACTACCCACCTGGCACTTAGTTAAGGAGTTTCATCCCCTCCCTGACTTCAGGGAAAAATTCCTACATGGGGAAACAACCTTTCTTGGAGAGGTGACCTTGGTTAAAACACACAGCGCTAAGGGGAGCAAACATATTAAGAACAGTATGCTATATACGCCAGGTCCCTTGAAACATATGCTGTGCAGATGTTTCTTTCCTGCAGTGACTGTGTCAAGCAGCAAGGATGGACCGGCTTCCGGCAGTTATCTGTAACATTTTACATAACCTTATATGAATAGAAGTTTCCTACACAAATATTATTGAAGTTAAAATACAGAAAAAGACTTAGTATCAGCACTACGCAGTATTGTCCACCAAGCCTATCAAAAATGTTTTGGTTCACCCACAAAATCATAAATTGATATTGTTAAGGGTTTAGTATTTTTATAGGATTTTAAAATTTACTTTATACATGCATTATACTTCAAAAGTTGGTTAAAAACTATAGACTTATGAAATCTAGGTCTAAATTTATGTTTCTATGTTGCAATGTAAAATTACATTAAAATATCAGTACTCAGTGGAGTGGAAGGACCACTATACTTGTTTACTTTTCCAACGCACTTCAGCAGATTGTCAGTTTTTAGAAGAAAGTGCATGGAGGACTTGTATCCAGCCCCAACATCTGAAGAGCTTGGCAGTCATCATTCTTGTCTCTAACAAGAAAAATTAGTTGAACAAACTAAAAATTAATCATTTTTCTTGGAGCCACTAAAGAGAACTGAGGTCCAAGGGCAAAGTACCACCCAAATTCAGAAAGGAGACTAGAGACCCAGAGCTGAGGTTAACTTACCTGGAGCAGAAGGCTTGAACAGGAGCATAAACTGGTGAGAAAACTTAAATGGTCACTTGGCTGAATCCCTGGAGGTTGAGTGAGGTAACTAGTGTGTGAAGTGGGAGACTCCTAAGGGCTTCAGTCTTAGGGGCATCCCCACACTTTCATGGGCTTTATCTCTAAAACTCTCACCAGGTATTTACAGTGAAGAGCCAAAAAAACAAACCAAAAAAAAAAAAAATCACTGGGTGCCTCTGGTACAGGGAGCAGAAAAGTAACCATGTTTTAAAATTGAATTTATTAGAGTACATTGAATAATAAAATTATATAGATTTCAAGTGTACAATTCTATAGTACATCATCTGTCTATTTACTCTCTTCTACCTGAACTACCCTCCTCTATACCTTTGGTAATCCTCATACTATGTCTATGAGTTTTTTTGTGGGTTTTTATTGCTTAACTAGAGGCCTCCATGGAGACTGACAGCAGGGAGGAGGCAGCTCCTAGCACTGCATGGCCTCCTTGGCTATTGCCGCAGTGACCCAGGAGCAGGCA
The DNA here is from genome assembly GCF_014108235.1 of Myotis myotis. Taxonomy (NCBI): domain Eukaryota; kingdom Metazoa; phylum Chordata; class Mammalia; order Chiroptera; family Vespertilionidae; genus Myotis; species Myotis myotis. Next base: position 11,410,780 of record NW_023416335.1, on the reverse strand, counting down.
AGCACAGCCCGCAGGCAGCTCCCAGCATGGCCTGCTTGGCCATTGCTGCAGCGACCGGGGAGCAGGCAAGCCCAGCCTGTAGGCAGCTACCAAAACAGCCTGCTTGGCTGTCACCTCGGCGACCCAGGAGCAGGCAAGCATGCCCACAGGCAGCTCCCAACACGGCTTGCTTGGCTGCTATCACGGTGACCCAGGAGCAGGCAAGCGTAGCCCGCAGGCAGCTCCCAGGCAGGCAGCTCCCAGCATGGCCTGCTTGGCTGTCACTAGGGTGCCTGGGGAGCAGGCAAGCCCGGCCTGCAGGCAGCACCCAGCACGGCCTGCTTGGCAGTCACTGCGGTGTGGAGCAGGCAGGCCCCACAGAGAGCAGAGAACTATGGGGAGCGGGCCTAAGCCATCAGTAGGACATCCCCTGAGGGTTCCCAGATTGGAGAGGGTGCAGGTCAGGCTGAGGGACACACACGCGCGCGCACACACACACACACACACACACACACGAATTTCATGCACTGGGCCTCTAGTCTATTAGAGCACTTGGGCTGTTTCCAAATCTTGGCTATTGTAAACAGTCCTGCAATGAACATAGGTATGTATATATTATTTCAAATCAGTGTTTCAGGCCTCAATTCATGTATTTCCAGAAGTGGAATTGTTGAATCATAAGGCAGTTCCATTTTGAATTTTTTGAAGAAAGTCCATACTGTTTTCCATAGTGGCTGCACCAATTTGCATTCCACCAACAATATACCAGGGTTCCCTTTTCTCCACATCTTCACCAGCATTTGTTATTTGTATATTTATTGATGATAGCCATTCTGATTATACTTGTGAAGTGATATCTCATTGTGTTTTTAATTTGCATTTCTCTGATCATTAGTAATGTTGAGCATCTTTTCAAATGTCTATTGGACATTTCTATGTTCTTTTTTTAAGAAGTGTCCATTGAGGTCCTTTGCCCATTTTTTAAATTGGATTGTTTGGGTTGTCTTTTTTTTGGGGGGGTGGGTTTGAGTTGTTGGGTTCTTTATAAATTTTTAATATTAACCTCTTATCAGATGTATCATTGGCAAATATGTTTTCCCATTGAGTGGACTGTCTTTTCATTTTGTTGATGGTTTCCTTTGCTGTGCAAAAACTTTTTAGTTTGATATAGTTCCATTTATTTATTTTTTATTTTGTTTTCCTTGCATGAGCAGAAAGCTCAGAAAAAATATTGCTATGAGAAATGTCCAAGATTTTACCATTTATGTTTTCTTCTAATATTTTTATGATTTTGAGTTTTACATTTGTTTTTAACCCATTTTGAATTTATTCTTGTGCATGGTGTATACTCATTTATAATAAAAACATTCAGCAAAGTAGGAATAGAAGGAAGATACCTCAACATAATAAAGACCATATATGACAAATCCACAACCAACATCATACTCAATGGGCAAACACTCAAAGCATTTTCCTTAAGATCAGGAATAAGACAGGGACATCCACTTTTACCACTCCTATTCAACAGAGTGCTGGGAGTTCTAGCCATAGCAATCAGTCAAGAAAAATAAATAAAAGGCATCCAAATTGGAAAGGAAAAAGGAAAAGTGTCAGTATATAAAGATTACATCATACTGTACACAAAAATCCTAAAGACCCCACCAAAAACCTAGTAGAGCCCAGCTTGCATGGCTCAGCAGTTGAGTGTTGACCAAAGAACCAGGAGGTCACACTTTGATTCCTGATCAGGGCACATGCCCAGGTTGCAGGCTCAGTACCCAGGTTGTAGGATTGATCCCCAGTGGGGGGCATGTAGGAAGCAGCTGATCAGTGATTCTCTCTCATCACTGATATTTCTATCTCTCTATTCCTTTCCCTTCTTCTCTCTAAAACACAAAAATAAATAAATAAATAAATAAATAAATAATCTACTAGAACTGATAAATTTAATAAAGTAGCAGGAGCCCTAACTGGTTTGGCTCAGCGGATAGAGCATCAGCCTGCGGACTCAAGGGTCCTAGGTTCGATTCCGGTCAAGGGTACGTACCTTGGTTGCGGGCACATCCCCAGTGGGGAGTGTGCAGGAGGCAGCTGATTGATGTTTCTCTCTCATCGATGTTTATAACTCTCTATCCCTCTCCCTTCCTCTCTGTAAAAATCAATAAAATATATGTTTTTAAAAGTAGCGGGATACAAAATTAATGTTCAGAAATTGATGGTATTTTTATATACCAATAATGAACTATCAGAAAAAGAAACTAAGAAAACAATGTCATTTATAATTGCATCAAAAAAGGAATAAGCCGAAACCGGTTTGGCTCAGTGGATAGAGCGTCGGCTTGTGGACTGAAAGGTCCCAGGTTCGATTCCGGTCAAAGGCATGTACCTGGGTTGCGGGCACATCCCCAGTAGGAGATGTGCAGGAGGCAGCTGATTGATGTTTCTCTCTCATCGATGTTTCTAACTCTATCTCTCTCCCTTCCTCTCTGTAAAAAATCAATAAAATATATTTTAAAAAAAGGAATAAATTTAATCAAGGAGGTAAAAGACTTACACTCAGAAATTATATGATACTGAAGAAAGAAATTGAGAAAGATGCAAATACGTGAAAGCATATACCGTGTTCATGGATAGGAAGAATTAACATCATTAAAATTTCAATACTACCTAAAGTACTCTATAGATTCAACTCAATTTCTATCAAAATACCAACAGTACATTTCACAGAACTAGAACAAATATTCCAAAATTTTATATTTTACATAAAGATCCCAATAGCCTCAGCCATCTTGAGAAAGAAGAACAACGTTGAAATTACCATTCTACCTGATATCAAACTATACTACAAGGCTATAGTCATCACAACAGCATTGTGCTGGCATAAAAATAGACATATTGATCAATAAAAGAGAATAGAGACTCCAGAAATAAACCCACACACCTCCCTGCTCCCCTCCCACAGCCCTGACCGCTCCACTGGATCTGCTGCTGCCACCTGCCCAGCCCTCCCTCATTTTCAGCTTTCAACACAAAATTACAAGGTTTGTCAAATGGCAGGAAAGTGTATCCCAGGCCCTAAAAGTCATGCTTCTTGGACAGTTGGGGAAGTACATGGGGTAAAGTATGCACGAAATACTAGTGACTAATTTCCTTGCAAGCTCAGCTGACTCCCCAAAGCAATATTAATAATTTTCCCTTTCCTTGTGATTCATGTCTTCATAAAAAGACAGAAAAATACCAGTTAAGGAAAAAATTTAATGTGAACTCATTTCTAAGAGATATTTTTTTAAAAACATGAATGTACATTGCTCTTGGTTTAGGGAAGTGCAACTTCAGAATTAAAGCGACAGACCCCTGTAGTTTAAATAAGCTTAAAACTGATAAAAGTGTCACTTAATTTAAGTCTGAGCAAACTTCATTAAGCAAATTCCTATCCAGAAGTATCCTGGAATCATTATGGGATGTCAGCCTAGAAGCTCTATATTATAGCCAAGGGAATTGTAGCTAAGTGGATATCATTTTCTTTATAGCAATTTTACATACTTCCTACCCTTTTCTTCTTACAGCAAAACCTCTTCATTTTAAAAAGAGAGAACTTAAAGACTCCTCAAAAAATTATCTAGGGTCACCTGGCCAGTGACAGAGCATGAACTAAGTCTATAGTGTCCTTTCCACTTCCATGTCACATGGATATTTAGCTTTCATGAATACACATAGTTATTTATCTATACTTCTCTGTTTTCTTTCTTAAAATCTTCAGAAGCCACTGCTGATAATTTTTAGGAGTGCTTCCAAAGCTCAGCTCTGTCTTTTGCTGTTCGATCTGCCTGCAACGGCTTTCAGAGAATAAAGGGATCTTTCTCTTTTGCCTTCTACCACTCTGATGAACTCTAACCAGGAACCATATGGTGAAGGTGATTCTGAACAATGTAGTTACTAGCATCTCCTCGAGGAACAGAAAAAAAATGGTAAAAACAGAATAGCAGTGTTGTGTAGCGAGGCAAAAAGCAATACTGCATACTTACTTAGTCTGGGAACTCAGAAAGGGACTTATCATCTGAAGAAGGACTGGAGGTTGAATTGCTGAACAGGAAGAGAAAATTCTGGATGGAAGAAGCAGTGTATCCAAATGCCTGAAAAAGGCAAGAGCATGAAGAGCATCAAAGACCAAAGGAAAGCCAATGTGGCTGGAGAAAAACAAAACAAAAGAAAAACCCAGAAAATGGCAAGCGAGGTTCCAGATAAAGCTGAGTTACATACGAGGCTAATGGATTGAGAAGCTTTTCTTGATCTTAAGAGTAGTGGCAAGACTTTTATGATTTTGAAGTGGGATTAAGGAAAAAGTTGACTCGTTTGCAATGCAATGTGGAGAATAAATTAGAGGTTGGAAGTTAGATTAAGGGCAAGTAGACTAGACAGAAAGTTAGGAAAGCTGATTGACTTGGGTGGTATCATGGTAATGGAGAGAAGTGGATAGAGATATTAAAAGGAAAATTTAATGGGACTTGATAATGGGTTAAATGGTGACAGATGGTAGGTTTGGCATTTTCTCATTTACTACTCAAGATCTACTTTTATCTCTTTTCACCCTGTATTTTCCCCAATAGGCTAACCTTTTTGCACTAAAATAAATGCCTCCCTTGACCTCTGGCTTCTAGTTAGGTTTGGCAAATGGGCAGCCAGCAGGAGATTTGTGAAAGGAAGGATGGTTAGTTCTTCATGTTAATTGCCTAGAAACAAAATGAATATTTATTGTCTGGGAATGTTAGGTGGCCTCTTAAGGAGCTACTTGACCTAATTAAGCAGAACATTGCTGGGTCTGGTAGACAGAAACCTAACTCTCATTGTTATGATGATTTCAATAACTTACCAGTTCCAGAACTGTAATAGTTTTTAAAAAAATCCACTACTTTTTGAGCTTTGGGACCCTTGAGCAACCCACAAGTGACAGGACTTATGGTAGGCAGAATAATTCCCTCGCCTAGGAAGATATCCACATCCTAATTCCAAGAACAGCTTTATGTTACAGGGCAAAGAAGAATTAAAGTTGCTCATGGAAATAAGGTTGCTAACCACCTGAAATTAAAATAGGGAAATTATTCTGGAGTATCTTCTGAGTGGGTCCAATGGTATAATCAGGATCCTTTAAAGTAGAAGAGGAAAGCAGAAGAGAGTCAGGAAAAGTGATGTGGTGATCAAAGAATGGCCAAATAAACTTAAGGTTGCTGGCCTTGACAATGGAGGAAGAAGGGCTTTAAAAACTGTGGTGCCTGCTAGAAGCTGGAAAAGGCAAGGGCAGATTTCCCCCTAGAGCATCCATAAAACAGTGCAGCCCTGCCAATACTTGATTTTAGCCCAGTCAGATCTGTTTTGGACATCTAAGCCATAGAACTATAAGAAAACAACTTTGTGTTCTTTTAAGCCACTAAGTTTGTGTTAATTTTTTATTACAGCAGTAGAAAAAACCTAATACAGGACTGTATTCATTTCCTAGGGCTGTCATTCAAAATACTACAATGGGGTTGTTTAAGCAATAGACATTTATTTCTCACAGTTGGAGATTAAAGTCCAAGATCAAGGTGTTAGCAGGTTCGATTTCTGCTGAGCCCTCTCCTTGACTTGCAGATAGCTGCCACTTTGCTTCTTCTTGACATGGTCATCCCTCAGTGCCCACACTTTCCTGTTGCCTCCTATGTATTCAACTTTCCTCTTCTTATAAGAACACCAGTCAGGTTGGATTAAGGCCTTATTTTACCTTAATCACCTCTTTCAAGGCCCTATCTCCAAATTTGGTCCTTTAGGTACTAGGGCTTAGGGTTTTATCATGAATTTCAGGGAAACACAATTTAGTGGATAACAAGGATTATATTATACTAGAGGCCCGGTGCACAAAAATTGTGCACTCGGGGGGGAGAGGGGGTCCCTCAGCCCGGCCTGTGCCCTCTTACAGTCTGGGACCCCTCGGGAGATAACGACCTGCTGGCTTAGGCCTGCTCCCGGTGGCAGAGGGCAGGCTCAATCCCTAGGTGCAGCCCCTGGTCGGGCTCAGAGCAGGGCCTATTGGGAGAGTTGGGGCGCTGCCCCCTGTCATGCACAGAGCAGGGTAGATCTGGAGGTTGCGATGCCACCCTCAGTCATGCTCAGGGTACGGCTGATTGGGGGGTTGGGGCACCGCCCCCTCACACTCAAGGCAGGGTCGATAGGGAAGTTGCGGCGCCACCCCCTGTCATGCACAGAGCAGGGCGGATCAGGGGGTTGGGGCGCTGCCCCCTGTCATGCAGAGAGCAGGGTCCATCAGGGGGGTTGGGGCTCCATACACTGTCACACACAGAGCAGGGTTGATCAGGGGGTTGGGGAGCTCCCCGTCATGCACAGAGCAGGGCCGATCAGGGGGTTGAGGAGCTCCCCTCTGTCACGCACAGAGTAGGGCCAATAGGGGACTTGGGGCACCGCCCCCTGTCACACACAGAGCAGGGCGGATCAGGGGGTTGGGGCACTGCCCCCTGTCATGCACAGAGCAGGGTGGATCTGGAGGTTGCGATGCCACCCTCAGTCATGCTCAGGGTACGGCCGATTGGGGGGTTGGGGCACCGCCCCCTCACACTCAAGGCAGGGTCGATAGGGAAGTTGCGGCGCCACCCCCTGTCATGCACAGAGCAGGGCGGATCAGGGGGTTGGGGCGCTGCCCCCTGTCATGCAGAGAGCAGGGCCCATCAGGGGGGTTGGGGCTCCATACCCTGTCACACACAGAGCAGGGTTGATCAGGGGGTTGGGGAGCTCCCCGTCACGCACAGAGCAGGGCCGATCAGGGGGTTGAGGAGCTCCCCTCTGTCACGCACAGAGTAGGGCCAATAGGGGACTTGGGGCACTGCCCCCTGTCACACACAGAGCAGGGCAGATCAGGGGGTTGGGGCGCTGCCCCCTGTCATGCACAGAGCAGGGCCCATCAGGGGGGTTGGGGCTCCGTACCCTGTCACACCCAGAGCAGGGCTGATCAGGGGGTTGAGGAGCTCCCCACTGTCACTCACAGAGCAGGGCCCATCAGGGGGTTGGGGCGCCGCCCTCTATCACCCACAGAGCAGGGCCGATCAGGGGGTTGGGCGCCGCCACTGTCACACTCAGGGCAGGGCCGATGGGGAGGTTATGGCTCTACCCTGTCACACACAGAGCAGGGCCCGTGGGGGGCGGGGGGTGGTTGGGGCACCACTCTCTATCACCCACAGAGCAGGGCCGATCAGGGGGTTGGGGCGCTGCACCCTATCACACACAGAGCAGGGCCGATCAGGGGGTGAGGGCGCTGCTCCCTGTCACACACAGAGCCACAGGGCGATCAGGGGATTTGGGCACTGCCCCCTGTCACGCAGATCCCGGTTCTGGGAGGCCTCGCAGCTCCGCTGATCCCGGTGCCTGGAGGCCTCTCGGCTCCTCTGATCCCGGTGCCAGGAGGCATATTACCCTTTTACTATATAGAATAGAGGCCTGGTGCATGGGTGGGGACTGACTGGTTTGCCCTGAATGGTGTCCTGGATCAGGGTGGGAGTCCCCACTGGGGTGCCTGGCCAGTCTGGCTGAGGGGCTGAGGGCCGTTTTCAGGCTGACGGGTGACTGAAGCTCCCAACCGCTGCTTTTTTTCTTTTTTTTTTTTTTTAATTCTGGGCCAGCTTTAGCTCTGAGGCCTTGGCTGCTGAAAACAGGTTTCTGGCCTTTGTTTACCGTCTGTATTTGATAGAATGTTGCGGTCCGGCTGGCTGAAGCCCGGCTGAGTAAAGCAGGTTTCTGGGGTTTTTTTAGCTTCTATATTTGCAACATAGTTGCTTAGAGTTGCAGCTGAGAGGCCGGCAAGTCAGGCGGGCAACGTTGGAGTCCTCCGTCACTGAAGCAAGCAAGCCTCATGTTAGTTTCAAGCTGCCTGGCTGCCAGCAGCCATCTTGGATGACAGTTAATTTGCATATCTCCCTGATTAGCCAATGGGAAGGGTAGCGGTCTTACGCTAATTACCATCTTTCTCTTTTATTAGATAGGACTAGAGGCCTGGTGCACAAAAATTTGTGCACTTGGGGGGGAGGGGGGGATCCTCAGCCCGGCCTGTGCCCTCTCGCAGTCTGGGACCCCTTGGGAAATAATGACCTGCTGGCTTAGGCCTGCTCCCGGTGGCAGAGGGCAGGCCTAATCCCTAGGTGCAGCCCCTGGTCGGGCTCAGAGCGGGGCCATTGGGGAGTTGGGGCGCTGCCCCCTGTCATGCACAGAGCAGGGCGGATAGGGAGGTTGCGATGCCACCCTCAGTCATGCTCAGGGTAGGGCCGATTCGGGGGTTGGGGCACCGCCCCCTGTCACACTCAAGGCAGGGTCGATGGGGAGGTTGCAGCGCCACCCCCTGTCACGCACAGAGCAGGGCCAATCAGGGGGTTGGGGTGATGCCCCCTGTCACACACAGAGCAGGGCGGATCAGGGGGTTGGGGAGCTCCCTCATCACACACAGAGCAGGGCCCATTAGGGGGTTGGGGAGCTCCCCCCTGTCACTCACAGGGTAGGGCCGATAGGGGATTTGGGGCACCGCCCCCTGTCACACACAGAGCAGGGAAGATCAGGGGGTTGGGGCGCCACCCTCTATCACCCACAGAGCAGGGCCACTCAGGGGGTTGGGGTGCCACCACTGTCACACTCAGGGCAGGGCCGATGGGGAGGTTATGGATCTACCCCATCCCACACAGAGCAGGGCCTGTGGGGGGGAAGGGTGGTTGGGGCGCCGTCCTCTATCACCCACAGAGCAGGACCGATCAGGGGGTTGGGCGCCGCCACTCTCACACTCAGGGCAGGGCCGATGGGGAGGTTATGGCTCTTCCCTGTCACACACAGAGTAGGGCCCATGGGGTGGGGGGTTGGGGCGCCGCACCCTGTCACACACAGAGCCGCAGGGCAATCAGGGGGTTTGGGCACTGCCCCCTGTCACCCTTATCCCAGTGCCGGGAGGCCTCGCGGCTCCGCTGATCCCGGTGCTGGGAGGCATATTACCCTTTTACTATTAGAATAGAGCCTGGTGCATGGGTGGGGGCTGGCTGGTTTGCCCTGAAGGGTGTCCTGGATCAGGGTGGGGGTCCCCACTGTGGTGCCTGGCCAGTCTGGAGGAGGGGATGATGGCTGTTTGCAGCTGGTCACACACCCTTCAGGGTGGGGGTCCCCACTGGGGTGCCTGGCCAGCCTGGGTGAGGGGCTGAGGGCTGTTTTTAGGCTGGGACTGTAGCTCCCAACTGCTCCTTTTTTCTTTTCTTTTTTTTTATTCTGGGCCAGCTTTTGCTCTGAGGCTTGGCTCCAGCTCTGAGGCCTCAGCTGCTGAAAGTAGGTATCTGGTTTGTTTAGGTTCTATAATCGAAACTCTGTATCAACTCCAGCTCTGAGATCCCAGGCTCGCTGAAAGCAGGTTTCTGGGGTTTTTTTTTAGCTTCTATATTTGTTACAATGTTCAAACTGCCGGCTCAGAGGCCTGCAGCCGCAGGCGGGGAACATTGGAGTCCTCCGTCACTGAAGCAAGCAAGCCTCATGTTAGTTTCAAGCTTCCTGGCTGCCGGCCGCCATCTTGGCTGACAGTTAATTTGCATATCTCGCTGATTAGCCAATGGGAAGGGTAGCGGTTGTACGCCAATTACCATGTTTCTCTTTTATTAGTGTAGATGCCTCCTCTGATGCCATCTTCAGAGCGTCCTGGGGAAAATATATTCAGGTGACTTGCTGAGCCTTGTGAATTAGAGCTCAGAACTCATGCCATTTTGGATGCTGTCTTGGCCCAAGTTCATCTAATAATCAAGTTGATAAGCTGGCCTTCTCTGGGGAAAGCCAGTAAGTCTCTTCCACGAGCCACCAGCACATGTACAAAGTGATCTCGCAACAGAGATGAGAGTGACTCCTGAGCTGAACAAGGATATCTGGATATTGTTGCTAATGAGTTTTCAATACGTCAACAGCAGCGGTAACCCCTGATACCTCTTTTTTGTGACCCAGCTCGTCATCTGCTGGCACACTGCTTATACAAGACTCAACATTTATCATCCATCTTAGAAAACAGAGGCTCAGAGAATTAACTTCGTAGCCAATATCATGAGGATGATAAATGTTGAGTTTGAATTAGAACCCAAACTGTTTGTTAACTGAGCATTCTTTGCAGCATTGTACTACCTACCTGTGAATATAGTACTTATGATTGAAGTAAGCCATTGTCTTTTGACTAACAGCATGAGAGACCCCTTCTGTTTCTGGTAATTTCCCCACTGTGAGTATCGTTTTGGGAGGCAAATTCCTTGAGGCTGCAAACTCCAGCATCTCTCTCTTCCTTCCTGGAGCTCAGCTATGAGTTAAGCCAGGCCAATGATTTAAACCTGCCTAGGTTGTGAGTCTTGAGAAAAAAATAAGACAAGATGTTAGCATAGGTAAGAAATTATTTATAGCAATGGTAGGAATGAGAGTTCAGAGGAAGATTTCCTATCAAGAATCCTGTGTTGTTGCCCTAACTGGTTTGGCTCAGTGGATAGAGCGTCGGCCTGCGGACTGAAGGATCCCAGGTTCGATTCCGGTCAAGGGCATGTACCTTGGTGCCAGGAGCCAGTCCATCCTTGCTGTTTCAAGGGACCTGGCATATATGGCAAACTGTTCTTAATATGTTTGCTCACCTTCTTGGCACTATGTGTTTTAACCAAGGTCTCTGAGAAAGGGTGTTTCCCCAGGTAGGGATTTTCCCCTGAAGTTAGGGAGAGAATAAAACCTCTTAACCAAGTGCCAGGCGGGTAATTAATCACTTTAACTACGAACAATCATGCTTAAGCTACATAATCTTTACTCCCTGGAATGGAGATAAGAAACGCCCTAACCTTTGGAATAGAGATTGATAGGATTGGAATCAACTGGTATAAATACAGATGTAACAACACAGAACTTAGAAGACAGAACCAAGAGAAGACTGAACCTACACAGAACCTAGAGACAGAAGAACTTCGCTGGAGAGAACATGGCAAAAGATCCTGGACAGAAACTGGCCACAGAACCTAGAGACACAACCTAGCGAGAGAACCTGGCTGAAGAACCCGGCTACCGAACCTGGCGACCGAACCTGGCTGGAGAACCTAGTGAGGGAACATGGCTACAGAACCTGGCTGGAGAACCTAGCAAGAGAACATGGACACAGAACCTGGCTGGAGATCCTAACCAGAACTTCGCTGGAGATCCTGACCAGAACTTGGCTAGAGATCCTGGCTAGGCTGCTGATCAACTGAACGCTGCCTCCGTGTCATTCCTTCTTTGCTGACTCTGTCCACACCTTTGGGGACCCCTGGACCTGCTGGGGTTGGACCCCAGCACCTTGGTTGTGGGCATATCCCCAGTAGGAGGTGTGCAGCAGGCAGCTGATCGATGTTTCTCTCTCATCAATGTTTCTAACTCTCTATTCCTCTCCCTTCCTCTCTGTAAAATCAATAAAATATATATATATTTTTTAAAAAGAATCCTGTGTTGGTGATGCTGTGAGCATCATCCTTAAGTAAAAGAGGCTTTGGGCCTGTGTGCTTAGCCTTCGGGCCTGTGTGCTTAGCCTTCTTTACTCCTTGCTGGGTTTGCCAGCCTTCCTACTGACTCCAGGAGGGATCAAATAGTCTTTCAGTAAATTTCTTTGCTGAAATTAGCCAGAATTACTACAACTACAATAGCCATGATAATTGCTGTAACCAAATAAAAGTAGATGTAAAGATGGTCTCAATAGTACTAAATACTGTCTGGCTAATCACCATTGCCTAAAACTTCTTCTTTACTTTCCAATTCAGTTAAGAGTTCAAAATTTAATGATATACCCTATTCCAATGGTAACTTTGTAAATGGCCTGCTATCTCTACAAAATCATGGGCAGTATGAATAAATGGAATTTTACATGAAAATTGGTCACATTCTATTTATCTTCTTTAGATGTGTAATATGATATGTAATATAAATATGAGATATACTTTATGACGTTTAGTAATGTCCCATTTTAAAATATTCACTTAATCCTGAATGACTTGGAGGAAACACCTTAAATTTCCAAATCTACAACAATATAAAGAACAGTTCAAACTTCATTAATGAGACTCACATGACTGAACAGATCTGATGGAGTCCTGCAGCTCCCTGCAGGACCAGGGTATCATCCAAAAAGCAACCAACTAAGGAGAATAGTGAATATGATAATCAGGATAAAAGGAAATGGCAACTTTTCATCATTAGCCAACATGAAGAATAACCCACAAAGGACAAAAAACACTATCTTTTGAATAATAGTTCAAAAATGAGGGTGATTCAGGAAAATTGTAGAAATGGAATTAATGTAAAGTGCTCAAGATTGTATTTTTCTTTATCGTATATATGAAACTTTCAGTGCTTAACCTTGAACCTTCTATTATTTATTTTTTAAAATATATTTTATTGATTTTTTACAGAGAGGAAGGGGGAGGGCTAGAGAGTTAGAAACATCGATGAGACAGAAACATCGATCTGCTGCCTCCTGCACACCCCCTACTGGGAATATGCCCACAACCAAGGATCACGCCCTTGACTGGAATTGAACCTGGGACCCCTCAGTCCGCAGGCTGATGCTCTATCCACTGAGCCAAACCGGTTAGGGCGAACCTTCTATTATTTAGATATGAATAAAAATTATCTTAAAAAATTCATTCACAAGCAAATGTTTTTTGAAATTTAAATGTCTCTCATCTGCCATAATCCTTACAACAAATTTACACAGATTCACATGGCATTGACTGTTTTACATCACATGGAAGATATTTTGTTTGTTTATTTGTTCATTTTATTTGTTTTACTGTGGGACACACTGGCATATCAAATATTCCAGCCTGTCTCTAAAACCTGATTCAAAAACACTCTATTTCTTACATTTTAAAATATTCACTAGCTAAGGCAGATTAAGGAGAATTGTTAGAAAATTGGTTACTGATGTTATGTTTATGTCTCAAAATAAACTCCTTGCATCCAAACCACTTGCTATATTCATACAACACAGGAGAAAATGAGCAAGGTGAGACCTCTAATGATAAACTAGTTATTAAAAATTATTCAGGAAAGAAACATGGTGTTATTTATTTAAGGAACACACTATAGAATCCTCAATGTTTTTTAGGAACTGAACATTTTTATTTTCTTATGATAATTTACTCCTTGTTATAATAAGATCCTTATTTAAATAGCACGAGAGGTAAAGTATGGATGCTAGTACAGGCTGCTGAGATTGAATCATGCCTCTGGAATTTACTGTGACATCAGGCAAATTCTTTTACTGTGGGTTTTTTTGTTGTTGTTGTTGTTGTTGTTTTTATCAACAAAATGAGAATTTAAGAAAGAACCTATTAGAATTGAATAAATTCATATCTGTGAAACATGTTTAAAAGTGTTTGGCATCTAACAGGCCTCTGTTAAGACTATTATTAACAATAAATAGAAATGTTAAAATTTAAAAATGTGAAACACTGAATCCTCTTTATTACTATTACATTTTTTTCCCTCAAAGAGCAATCCCTTAGAAAATATTAACTGATTAGCAATAGTCTTTCATGTTTAGTAGCTAATTTTTAACATTACCCAGAAAACTCAATAGTGGAGTTTGTTTTATGCAAATTTAATGATGTTATATTTTCTATTCCATTTATTTCTCTCCTGACAAAATTTTTTTATCCTTGATTATTCAATAATTTAAGTTAATAATTTAAATCTTATAATGAGTGGGAAGATTCTTATTATGTATATCACCAAGACTGGTTTGTTTATGAAGGCTAACATCATGGGGAAAAACAATCACAGATTCTAGAGCTGAACTAACTGGCTGTAAATTCTGGATCTGTTCTTATTATCTACTAGATATCCGTTGCACAAAATTTGTGCACAGGGGGTTGGGGGGGGGGTTTCCCTCAGCCCAGACTGCACCCTCTTCAATCTGGGACCCTCCAGGGATGTCCGACTGCCGGTTTAGGCCTGGATCAGGCCTAAACCGGCAGTCGGACATCCCTCTCACAATCCAGGAACGCTGGCTCCTAACTCCTCACCTGCCTGCCTGCCTGACTGCACCTAACTGGCCCCCCTGCCAGCCTGATCACCCCTAACCATCTCTGTCTGCTGATCTGATTGCCCCTAACTGCCCCCCCGCCAGCCTAGTTGCCCCCAACTGCCCCCCCTGCCAGCCTGGTTGTCCCTCACTGGATCCCCTGCCAGCCTAGTCGCCCCCGACTGCCACCCTGCTGGCCTGGTCACCCCCAATTGCCCCCCTTCCGCTGGCCTGGTTGCCCCCAAATTCCCCCCCTGCCAGCCTGGTCGCCCCGTACTGTCCCCCTCTGCCAGCCTGGTTGCCCCTCACTGCCCCCCCCAGCTGGCCTAGTCTCCCCTAACTGCCCCCCTGCTAGCCTGGTCTCCCCCAACTGCCCTCCCTGCTGGCCTGGTCACCCCTCACTGCCCCCGTCTGCCGGCCTTGTTGCCCTTTACTGCCCCCCCTGCCAGCCTGGTTGCCCCACACAGCCTGCTTGTTCAGTCATTTGGTTGCCCCTCACTAACCCCCTTGCCGGCCTGGTCGCCCCACACAGCCTGTGTTCAGTCAATTGGTTGTTCCTCACTAACCTTCCTGCCAGCCTGGTCACCCCACGCAGCCTGGTGCTCAGTCGTTTGGTAGTCCCTCACTAATACCCCTGCCGGCCTTGTCGTCCCACTCAGCCTGTTCAGTCGTCCGTTCAGTTGTTTCGGATATGACAGCCCCTGGCTCTTTATATATATAGATGTGATTTTAGGTTAGTTATTTAACCTCACTGTGCCTCACTTTTGCTTATCTCTAAAACAAGCACAAAAGAGAGTTGTCTCATAGGTTTGCTGTGAAAATTAAATGAGTTTATAGCTGTGTTTTCATAAGTGTCAATTATTATTACTGGTATTACTATAATTCTTATTATGAAATAATTATAATTCAATTTTTGGTATCCATTCCCGAGCCTTTGATATGTATATTTGCTATAACTTTTGATAAATGTCTACTATTTTTACATTGCCCATATTTCAAAAATATGTTTATTGAGGATCTATTATGAGTTAGCCATTTTGGTAGACATGTGGGCAAAATAAATCCTATATAATAAAAAGCTAACATGCTAATTAGACCCTACAGCAGAACAACCTTCTGGAACAACCTTCTGGAATGACCAGTGAGTGGGGGGCAGGGCCATGGGGCAGCCGGGGCTGTGAGGGCCGAGGCTGCGAGGGCGGAGGCCTCCTCTTGCATGAATTTTGTGCATCGGGTCTCTAGTATACTACAAAACACTCCTTGTGTTTAGGTTTAAAATCTAGAAGGGGCATACAAAAGACATCAACAGTAGATTCTCTTTTCCTTCCTGAGTTCCTTCCCTTTCTCATAAATACCACTTGCTTTCACCTCCTATTCAGAATGTTATTTAGGTTTTGCCTGAATCAGTGCTTCCCGATTAGCTATTCTTTTGGATCTCAAATTCGTGCTTTTTGCCTCTGATCTCAAATTAATGATTGATGCCTCTCACTTCGGCCTTTTATTTTTTGGTTATCAAAAGTATCCACAAATAGGTCAGTCCCCTCAGCCTCCGCCGCCGGCCCCCCTCTGCCAGCTCTCAGGCGCCACTCTGGCGCCGGTCTCCGCGGGAGGGAGCAAGGTGGAGGGCAGCCGGGCGGGCGGCTGACGGGGGGGGGGGGGGGGGGGGCTGCCGACGGTCCTTCGTGCTCAGAGGCAGCGGCTCCATGGGGTCGGCGTGAGGCGTCCGGCGCTCCGAGGCATTCCCGCAGCTGCACAGAGAGGACCCGTCTCCTGTGGACTGGGAGTTCCTGGAGAGCCGCCTCTGAACAGCTGGCAATAACTTCCTAAGTTCCGTCTTCATTTTCCTTTGTGTTGTGTTTCGGAACATCCAGAAACCATGAACATGAACAACGTTAGTGATGAAGAGTTTGACTGCCATTTCCTCGATGAGGGCTTTACTGCCAAGGACATCCTGGACCAGAAAATTAATGAAGTCTCTTCTTCAGACGACAAAGATGCCTCTATGTTGCGGACCTGGGAGACATTCTAAAGAAACATCTGCGGTGGCTAAAAGCTCTTCCTCGGGTCACCCCCTTTTATGCAGTCAAATGCAATGACAGCAGGACCATAGTGAAGACCCTGGCTGCCATTGGGACAGGGTTTGACTGCGCCAGCAAGACTGAAATACAGTTGGTGCAGAGTCTTGGGGTGCCTCCAGAGAGGATCATCTATGCAAACCCTTGTAAACAAGTGTCTCAGGTTAAATACGCTGCCAATAACGGAGTCCAGATGATGACTTTCGATAGCGAAATCGAGCTGATGAAAGTTGCCAGGGCACATCCAAAGGCAAAGCTGGTGTTGCGCATTGCCACCGATGACTCCAAAGCAGTCTGTCGTCTCAGTGTTAAATTTGGTGTCACACTCAAGACTAGCAGGCTGCTTTTGGAGCGGGCCAGGGAGCTCAACATCAATGTCATCGGTGTCAGCTTTCACGTGGGCAGTGGCTGTACTGACGCTGAGACTTTTGTGCAGGCCATCTCTGATGCCCGCTGTGTCTTTGACATGGGGGCTGAGGTTGGTTTCAACATGTACCTGCTGGACATTGGCGGTGGCTTTCCTGGATATGAGGATGCAAAGCTTAAATTTGAGGAGATCACCAGTGTCATCAACCCAGCCCTGGACAAGTATTTTCCATCAGACTCGGGAGTGACAGTCATAGCTGAGCTGGGCAGATACTATGTTGCATCGGCTTTCACGCTTGCGGTTAATATCATTGCCAAAAAGCTGGTCTTGAAGGAACAAACAGGCTCTGACGATGAGGAGGAGTCGAGCGAGAAGACCTTCATGTATTACATAAACGATGGAGTGTACGGGTCATTTAACTGCATCCTCTACGATCATGGGCATGTGAAGCCCCTGCTGCAGAAGAGGCCCAAACCAGATGAGAAGTACTACTTATCCAGCATCTGGGACCGACCTGTGACGGCCTCGATCGCATCGTGGAGCGCTGAGGCTTGCCCGAGATGCATGTGGGGGACTGGATGCTCTTTGAAAACATGGGTGCTTATACCGTGGCTGCTGCTTCTACTTTCAATGGGTTCCAGAGGCCAACGATCTACTATGTGATGTCAGGGCCGACATGGCAACTGATGCAGCAAATCCAGAACTGCGACTTCCCACCCGAGGCAGAGGAGGACGCTGGCGCCTTGCCTGTGTCCTGTGCCTGGGAAAGCGGGATGGAGCTCCTCCCAGCAGCCTGCACATCAGCCCGTGTGAACGTGTAGACGCCATTCCTGTAGCTGTTACGCAAGTGTAGCTTGACTTAAGGGATTTGGGGGGACCACTTAATGATTGCTAGTTTGGAATGTCTTTGTAAGTGGGGGTGGCACAGATGGAACAAGGTGGAAGGCCTAGGCGACGGGGTCACACTTACGTGTTCCTATGGAAACTATTTGAATATTTGTTTTATATGGATTTTTATTCAATTCTCAAACATGCTACCGCAGAGTGCCCCTCAGCTGCCAGGCAAGCATTTGTAGCTTGTGTGTTGGCAGAACCAACCCGAGGCTTAGTGTTGTGACCTGTTTTAACAATAAAGTACCTTGGAAATTTAAAAAAAAAAAAAAAAGTATCCACAAATAGTTGGAAATGGTGGAAAGGGGCCAAATTATTTTTGGGCTGTTGGAATATCTCCCAGATAATTTAAAACTGACCTAGCAAGGGACCTTGAGGACCTTTAAGGAACTTTGAGGGATTGAGCCCAAAGAAGAAGGCCCAGGCCCCTTCCTCTCATTGGTTCTCTCACCTGGAGAGCTGTAAAACGAGCACCATTCCCCAGAATGTGTCAGGAAAGTCGCACAGCTCCATGTACCTGTTTGTCAGTAGCAATGGGTAAGGACACTGATGGCTTCCATCTCACTTTTGACTTTTAATCTGCAAATGAATCATGCTAATTGGATAACTTGCACTCAGGCTCAGTCAGGAAGGGAGTCTGAAAAAGGTGAAATATAGTTTTTTGGTTATTTTTTCTTTCATTCTTTCCATCTAGAAGGTGGAATGGGCTGATATTAAGTGTCAACACACCTGATAACTTAATAAAGTAGCAACTATGCTCATTAAAATTATTTAATTTGAACATGAATATGTAATAATATTTCAGAGGGTGTGTTATCAAAGGAAATAGGTCCTTGTAACCCCACCAGTTGCCAGTGGGAGTGGGCTTCCCAAGAAAAGGAATTTTTTTTTAATTAAATCTTTATTGTTCAGATTATTACTGTTGTTCCTCTTTTTTCCCCCCATAGCTCTCTTCCACCCGGTTCCCACCCCACCCTCTGCCCTTACCCCTGCCACCCACTGTTCTCATCCATAGGTGTACAATTTTGTCCAGTCTCTTCCCACACTCCCCACACTGAGAATAGTCAGTCCGCTATTACCTGAGTCCTGATCTATCACCCCAGGGAGAGCTTGCCAATCCTGCACTTTCCCGGGGTGGAAAGGCTGCAGTGGGGTTAAGGATAAGGCTCCTTGGGCCTACCTCCTCCCATGCCTTTACATCTACCTTTCCTTCCTCAGAAAAGCATGGACATACTTCTTGTATAAAACGTTCTGTCTGACTGGGAGTAACCTTAATTCCTCTGCTAGCAAGCATATGTGTTAAAAGATCAATACAGAGTCTTATTTCTTTAGACTCAGTATGGCACATCTTCTTAATCTAAGAATCAATACAGAGTCTTCTTCCTTTGGACTCAGTATGGCACATCTTCTCAATCTAAGTTCTGTACTATCCACCTTCTTACCCTACTTATCCTCTATAGGGGGGTCTGCAGTACCCTGGTGGAGTCCTATCCGTCCCGAGTGTGGGGTTCTCAATGGGGAGGGCTTACCTAGGGGAATCCTGTTCCAGGGGTTCCCAAAGGTGTGGACGGAGTCGGCAAAGACTATCCACCCTCTTCCTACGGTGGAGTCCTATCCATCCTGAGAGTGGGGCTTACCTAGGGGTCCCTGTTCGGGCGCCAGATGCCGGGGTCCAACCCCAGCAGGTCCAGGGGTCCCCAAAGGTGTGGATGGAGTCGGCGAAGAAGGAAGGACACGGAGACAGTGTTCAGTTGATCAGCAGCCTAGCCAGGATCTCCAGCCAGGATCTCCAGCCAAGTTCTGGTCTGGATCTCCAGCGAAGTTCTGCTTAGGATCTCCAGCCAGGTTCTGTGTCCATGTTCTCTTGCTAGGTTCTCCAGGTTCTCCAGCCAGGTTCTGTAGCCATGTTCCCTCGCTAGGTTCTCCAGCCAGGTTCTGTCCAGGTTCTCCAGCCAGGTTCAGTCACCAGGTTCTAGTCAGGTTCTCTTGCCAATTTCTGTAGTCAGGTTCAGTCCAGGATCTTTTGCCATGTTCTCTCGCTAGGTTCTGTCTCTAGGTTCTGAGGCCAGTTTCTGTCCAGGATCTTTTGCCATGTTCTCTCCAGCGAAGTTCTTCTGTCTCTAGAGAACATTCTGTGTAGGTTCTGTGCCTAGGTTCTGTCTCTCTTGCTTCTGTATTCTAAGTTCTGTGTCTTGCTGTCTTATTACATCTGTATTTATACCAGTTGATTCAATCCTATCAATCTCTATTACAAAGGTTAGGGCGTTTCTTATCTTCATTCCAGGGAGTAAAGATTATGTAGCTTAAGCACGATTGTTCGTAGTTAAAGTGATTAATTACCCGCCTGGCACTTAGTAAAGAGGTTTTATTCCCTCCCTAGCTTCAGGGGAAAATCCCTACCTGGGGAAACACCCTTTCTCAGAGACCTTGGTTAAAACACATAGTGCCAAGAAGGTGAGCAAACATATTAAGAACAGTATGCCATATATGCCGGTCCCTTGAAACAGCAAGCATGGACCGGCTCCCGGCACATTCCCTTTCTATGACTCTGATTCTATTATATTCACCAGTTTATTCTGTTCATTAGATTATTAATTCACTTGATTTTTAGATTCACTTGTTGATAGATGTGTATTTGTTGTTCATAATTTATATCTTTACCTTTTTCTTCTTCTTCCTCTTCTTAAAGGCTACCTTTCAATAATACTGGTTCGGTGGTGATGAACTCCTTTAGCTTTTTATTATCTGTGAAGCTCTTTATCTGACCTTCAATTCTGAATGATAGCTTTGCTGGGTAAAGTAATCTAGGTTGTAGGTTCTTGCTATTCATCACTTTGAATATTTCTTGCCACTCCCTTCTGGCCTGCATAGTTTCTGTTGAGAAATCAGCTGACAGTCGTATGGGTACTTCCTTGTAGGTAACTGCGTTTCTTTCTCTTGCTGCTTTTAAGATTCTCTCTTTGTCTTTTGCTCTTGGCATTTTAATTATGATGTGTCTTGGTGTGGTCCTCTTTGGATTCCTTTTGTTTGGGGTTCTCTACGCTTCTTGGACTTGCAAGTCTATTTCTTTCACCAGGTAGGGGAAGTTTTCTGTCATTATTTCTTCAAATAGGTTTTCAATATCTTGCTCTCTCTCTTCTTTTGGCACCCCCATAATTCGGATGTTGGTACGCTTGAAGTTGTCCCAAGGATCCTTACACTATCTTCGTATTTTTTGATTCTTTTTTCTTTTTGTTTTTCCGGTTGGGTAATTTTCGCTTCTTCGTATTTCAAATCTTTGACTTGATTCCTGCGATGCTCTAGTCTGCTGTTGGAACTCTGCATAATATCCTTTATTTCAGTCAGTGCATGCTTAATTTCTAGTTGGTCCTTTTTCATAACCTCGAGGGTCTCACTAGATTTCTTGAGGGTCTCAGTAAATTTATCAGCAGTTTCTAGAAAATTCTTGAAAAACCTTAAAAGAGTGGTTTTGAACTCTATATCCAGTAGTTTGCTTTCCTCCATTTATGTCATTTGTGACCTGTTTCTTTGTCTCCGCATTTTTTATGCTTCCCTGTGTTGATAGAGTGGCTTTCTGTGTTAGGTGTCCTATAGGGCCCAGTGGCTCAGCCTCCCCAATTACCTGAGGTGGACACTCTTGGTGCACCCCTTTGTGGGCTTTGTGCACAGTCTTGTTGTAGTTAAGCCTTGATTATTGTAGGTATCACTGGGAGGAATTGACTTCCAGGCCAGTTGGCTGTGAGAATCAGCTGTGTCTGCAGTGGGAGAACTTTTAGCTGGAGACACCCTTCTGGGGCAAGACTTGCTTCACTGGGGCTTTGGTGCTCACTGAGTCTGCCCCCTGAGTATGTCCCTTATGGATCTGAGGAGTTGTAATCTGGATGGTCCCACTCTGACCACTGGGTACACTGGCTCTTGGATCTCTAAGGAGGTGCTAATTTAGCCTCTTCCTGAGGCTACCCAGCAGGAGCTATGAAGAGATTCCTCTTCTTTTTTGGGTGTTTGGAGGTGCCCAGATGAGGCCCAGCTGTGAAGCAATGCAAGCTGCTGTGGGGCCTTGGACCCTCTTTTGGAAGTTCTGGGTCTCTGATTCAGCTGCAGTTTGTTAGGTAATTTTCAGGTTACAAAGGGCCAGGCCTTTCATATGCAAAAGCCTCTGTGCACAGCTTGGGTGGGGCGGGGTCTCAGGGGATCAACAAGGTGGAGCAAGCAGCTATGGCTGCTCCCCAGTCCTAACCTAAGAGGCCCAGCGTCTCAGTGTCCCAGTAACCGCTGCAAGCACCTCTGAGAGAAAGCCGCCCTCGAGTTCTGCCCAATGCCAGACCGTCCAACTTCTCCCCATATGAGTCTGGGTCCCCAGAGATTCACCCGGAACTGGAGTTCAGAGCAGTCGGGAGCTTGAGACTCCCTCCTGATTGAAAAAGACAACCGTGTCCTCAGTTTCCAGCCCTCTCCATGTGCGCCGCATCCTCTGCTGCCAGCCCTTTCCCAGTGCGCCTCCGTATCTCTGCACTTTACTTCTGCACCTCCTCTGAGTCTCAGTGTGCTTTTCTCTTTCCTTCTCGTTGTAGAATTTCCACTAAGCCAGGCTTCCTATGGTTCTGTATTGTGTCCGTTTTGTCCGTTAGTTGTATTTTTGAAGTGGTTGTGGGAGGCAGCAATTTCCGGTGTTTACCTATGCTGCCATCTTGGTTTCTCAAAAAGGAATTTTCTGATACTCACACAGGAGGATGAGGTATCATCGAAAGCTTTATTTCTGTGAAATCAAACTCCTGATTTTCCAAGGACCCATTGTGCTTTGTCCTCCAAAGAAAGAAATGTGACTGTAATTTCAATAGGGATGGAATGAAAAATAATATCCAGAAATTTTGCTCCATATTGGAGCAGTGTCCAGTGCAGCATCAGGCTTGCTTGTTCGTGTTCCCTATTGCAGTCCATCAGTCCATTGTTTGTGGGGTCCACATTGCCATGGGCCACATGGGCGAATGCAAGAGAGCCAAAAGAACCAAGAGCCAACAGAGTCAAGAGCAAGCCAAAAGAGAGCGAACTCCTTTGTTTGGGGGATTAAGTATCTCCAAATTTTATCTGGCTTGCATTGGTTCCACCTCTTCTAGCCAATGACTTGTTTCCAGGTTTAGTTGACAAGTACATCTCGAGGTCACCCCAACTTCACTGTGCATGCATCCATCTTCTCCTTTCTCCAGTCCCTTCCCCCAGTAATGTGCAGGGGATGGGCCTATGGGTCCCTGTGTAGTGCAAAGTTTCAGCTTCCTGGTGAAGCTGCCCAAGTGACGCATCTATAATGTCTGACCTTCCTTTTGCTCCTTGTCTAGCTATAATAACAAAAGTGTAATATGCAAATCGACCGAACAACTGAAGAGCAGAAAGACAAGAAAGACCATCCAGACAACCTTCTGGATGACCATGCTATGACATGCACTGGCACCAGGCCAGCCAAGGCAGGTGCGATGTGATTTGTGGGGGTGGGGAGGAGCAGGGCACCATTGCCTCACGATCACCCCCAGAGGGAGGCCCAGGCCATCCTCTGTTGGGCGATCGATGGAGGGCTCTGTGATAGATTTCCCCAAAGAGGGAAGCCAAGGCCACCCTCTGTGTGGCGATCTATTGATCTATCATGAAGCCCCGGCTGGGTGGGCGGGGTTTCCCTCTGTGGGGCAACTGATCTGGGCATCCCGCAAACGATGACCCCATAGAGGGAGGCCCAGGACACCCAAGAGATTGCACCCCACGCCTGTCACCTACAGAGGGAGGTGACTGGTGGTAGGGGAGAGGGGGGGACAGTGTCGCACAGATGGCAAGCAGTGACAGCGGCAGGGGCGGGGCCGGCAAGGAACGCCCCGATAGGCCCTGATCGTCAGCCAGGCCTAGGGACCCTACCCAAGGGGTCCCGGATTGCAAGAGGGCACAGGCCAGGGTGAGGGACAACCCTCCCTTGCACGAATTTTGTGTATCGTGCCTCTAGTTATTAATAACTAGCTAATTACAATGGTACCAGATGGATCTTCATTTTAAAACGCTTAATGGGCAACATGGGGTATTCCTTAACATTTTGGGTAGTTGAAATTGAAAACAGAAAATAATTCAAGTTAACCTAAGACTAATCACAAGCTCTTTCACCTTTGCAGAAAATCCCATCTTTGATCTTTTCATTTTTCCCCCAATTTTTAATTCTTTATTGCCTTTATCATTCCTGACCATCCAGAAGATAAAGTTTAATCACTAGAATTACTTGATCAGTAACACTTTCAACAAACTTTCCCTTATCTTTTGAGTGGCTGTCCTTCAAATCTCCAATTTTAATCAAAACCAAAACCTAAAAATTCATCATTTCCAGTTGGATTGAACCCTTATAACCTGTCAGTCTTTTTACTGGTCTACCTTTTCCCTTCAGGATCTAATCTAAGCTTTTGGTAGTCTTTTCAACTCTTTTTTTAAAAAAATATTCTTATTGATTTCAGAGAGAAAGGGAGAGGGAGAGATAGAAACATCAATGATGAAAGAGAATCATTGATTGGCTGCCTCCTGCATGCCCCACACTAGGGATCAAGCCCGCAACCCAGGCATGTGCCCTGACCAGTAATTGAACTGTGACTGCCTGGTTCATAGGTCAAGGCTCAACCACTAAGCAACACTGGCCGGGCTTCTTTGATTTGTTTTAATTTTATTTTATTCTTATCACAGAACACATCTATGGTTTCAATATTTTCAAATTTATTGAGACTTGTTTTATGGTTCCAAATATTATCTATCTCGTACATGATCTGTGTACATTTTAAAAAATGAAAGTGAAACAAGGAAACAAAAAGTGCTGAGGCTAGAAGTGAACTTCAAATCAATTGTAAATGGAATCACAGAAGAAACAGCTGACTGTGGGATGTTAAACTACCACTGTTTAAGAGACTGCAGCTATGCAACCAGCGGAACATAGTGAAGACAAACTTATTCACAAAATTAGAAAGCAGTTGTGATGAAAAAGAATTAAGATGTTTTAAAGAAACTGATACCGGCAAAATCTTCACATTAAAAACTCTCTGAGACAGTGCAGGACTTGAAAGCAAAAGGATAAAATCTTGAAAACTGATTCAACCATAGAAGAGGATGAAAAATTGCCAAGACAAGGAGATTGCCTCTGCAGGAAGATCCACAATTAGAAGGCAAACACTATTCAAACTATTCCTGACTCTTTTTTTTTGACAAAAAAGTAAAACACTTAAATCTTCAATGTTTCTGATGTTTTATATTACAGTATATTAAAGAAATAACAGTTTTATCATTTTTATATACATCTATCACTTACAGTAAAGAGTTTTCTTAATGTTTGGACAAAATTTAATTTTGAAGTTAAGGAAATTATTGTAACTTTTCTCATTGCCTAAATTTACTTATTATATTTTTAACTGGCATAGTCATTTTCACTATCTTACACTAGCATTTACAGTAAGAACTATCTATATTTGAAGTGGCTGTTTTTATAAGTGAGTAAAATGCTGTTCTATTCATTTCACAATCTTTGCATACTGTGAAAACGTAATACCAATTAAGACATAATAATGATAACTTATATGAAGAAAAATATTATTTTTAGATAGTTTCCTTCTAAAACATCAGATGGAATGATAGAAAGAAAACTCAATTTAAACACACTGCTCTGTTTGATTAAACTCTGCAAGCAAGATGGTATCATTTTATGTCATGATCTGAAATAGCATGGTCAAGAAACTGAATATAAACACATCTTTTTTTTCAAATCAACTAATTTATAATTAAATTAAAATGATACAGATTTGTTGATACACTTAATCAAAGGCATGGCAAAGAGATATTCATGTGGTATAGTTCTCAAAAAAATGATTAAGTTAGAATTCTTTGAATAGTTAAGTTGGTTTGCTTTGGTCTGCTTTTCTATTGGGAGGTCCTTTTATCTATAAGCAATATCAATATTGACAATGTCTCATGGTACCACTATAGCATTTGCTCAACATTTAGCAGATGTGTGCACATAGATTAAAAGACAAAAGTCAGATTTTAATTCCCAGCTCCTGAGATTGCTTTGCCTCCAGCTTACTTTATGTCATA
This sequence comes from Myotis myotis, assembly GCF_014108235.1. Classification (NCBI taxonomy): domain Eukaryota; kingdom Metazoa; phylum Chordata; class Mammalia; order Chiroptera; family Vespertilionidae; genus Myotis; species Myotis myotis. The sequence continues at coordinate 11,385,303 of NW_023416335.1, read as the reverse complement.
TGATTGCTAAGCTCTAATTTTTGCTCAGGTATTAATATTTTTCTAGGCTTCTTCTTTCTTCTGAGGATTTCTTACAAATGTGCTTAATCTTTTATTGTATTAATACCCTTTTTTTTTCAGGGGAGAGCGGGAACGCAGTCCCCCACTACCACAAATTATGCAGTCGAGTTTTCCACATTTGGGGAAATCGCAGGGGTCAGCACATCCGGAGTGCAATGGATAAGCCTCGCCCCGGGAAAACCACCTTCGTGATCATGGTATCTCCCTTGCCAGGTAAGTATAATACCCTTTTCATGTAAACATTCTAAGTAGACTCTGGAAGTTCACACACATTAACCATATAAAATTTATTTTATTTCATTGCTGGTTTTAAAAACTCAAATATTATTCAAAAATGTAATTAGAAGCATGTGCTCTGCTCCTCCCCTCCCCGCAAATCTGGGAGTTTCAAAGTGATAGGAAGGAAGAGTCTGGTTGAATTCCTCTGGTGGGATCGGTGCCCTTAAAGAAGAAGAAACACCAGCGCTCTTTCTCCATCATGTGAGGGCACGCCAGGAAGGTGGCCATCTGCACGCCAGAAAATGGGCCCTCACCAAGAACTCACAATGCTGGCAACTTGACCTCAGATTCCAGCCTCCAGAACTGTGAGAAATAAATGTCTATTGTTTAAGTCACCCAGTATTTTGTTGTTATAGGAGCCCAAGATACAAGATGACTAACACACAGGCTTTTGTTTTGTTTTGTTACCTTGGTAGCTATTTTGCCATTTTCTATTTTCTTGGTGTTTTGTAGACAGTGATATATGTATCTGGATGTGATTTTTTAATACTTCTTATTACTTGATATGTTCTTACAAAAGTCGTATCATTTTTTCCACAAATCTCTAACTTAGCCCTTCAAACTTTGCTCTTCTGTTCCTGAAACTATTGCAACTTCTAGGTCTATCTTCCATATAAATTAATGCTTTCTTTTTTCATACTTATTTATCTCCTTACATAAGAATGGAATAAATAAGGAAACAGATATGGGTCTTTTGGGGGATAATATTTTCATATTTTCTTGTTTATATTTATTGATGCTATTTGTTTCTTTATCTCTGAAGATTTTAAACATTTTCCAGGTAGATATCTAATTGACATAGCACAACTTACTAAAAAGAGATTTCCTTTCCAACAGCTTTGCAATGCAACCTATGTCACAAACCAAATGTATGGTTCTGCTTTGGGGCTCTTGTTCTGCTTTATTGTGGGATTTTTATAAATTTTATTGATTTCAGAGAGGAAGGGAGAGGGATAGAGATAAAAACCTCAATGATGAAAGAGAACCATTGATCGGCTACCTCCTGCATGTTCCCCATTGGGGATTGAGCCCACAACCTGGGCATGTGCCCTGACTGGGAATTGAACTGTTCATAGAACAACGCTCAACCACTGAGCCAAGCCAGCTGGGCTTTTTGTCATATTATTTAAGTGTATTGCTAATCATGAGGTTTTCACCTTATCATTAGCTAATATCTTATAGAATCCATTTACAATACAATTCATTTTTTACAATAATATAGTAAAAGCAATTTTATATTTCAGAATACTCAATAATTTAATTATCTTACAGCTTCTCATATTAGATTACATTGACAAGGTTTTTGCCTCTTACTTTAGCTGATGAAGAATTTATACTTAGACATGACAACTAAATGATTTTCTTATCATTCTTTTGTTCTTAATTATTTTCAACATAATGTTTGTCCTGGTGAAGTTTTTTTAGAACTCTTGACCATTTGTAGTTAAAATTAGATGACAGAAACTCCAAATATGTTTAATTAGAAATATTATGCTAATTGTAATGCTCTGAAAAGGAAATGATGCCACTACCCCCCAACCGCTCCCCCGCATTAAGAAACTTAAGACTTTTATCTCAAGATAACGCCCAATACAGCATGCGATGAAAGAATCAAATGAAATTGCCAGTTTCAATATGAATATAAAATATTCATGTGAATTTTAATTTTCTCTCTTTTATTTTCTTTTTCTAAGGTGAAGAATGAATAGAACTTCTATTTCTAGTCATGATAGAGTAATGGAACTAGATTTCTTCTCCTGCACGGAATAATTATAAAACTAGATAAAATACATGAAAACAGTTTCAGACTTTAGACACAAGGTAGCACAAGGCAATGATTCCTGAGAGAGGGAACTCCAAAATGAGCCCCTCGATTGCCTCAGGTTATTGCATGGGTGGTTTAATCCAAAGCAGAGCTTATTGTGGAACCTGTAAATTCAGCAGAGACTGAGCATATTGAGTTGGGGTGGGGAGGGCATGCAATCATTAATGCTGCTTATTCTTTATCTGTATTTAAATTTGGTTGAGACCTGCTCTTTAATGTCATATCCTTGATCCACTAATAATTATTTCTTGAAAATTTCCTTACCCTGGAGTTGCATAATCCTGCCTCAAACTTTTGTTGAGTGGTGCTCTTCCTTTTTTCTGTGTCTGCTTTTAACATTTTTTTTGAAAGTTTCTGTAGAGAAAAATATAGAAACACATATTAAAACTTTCATAAAAATCTGATGTTTAGTCCAAAAAATGTCTTCACATAATTTCTGGGCCAGAGTGCCTACAAGCTATCTGATTTATTCTGTGTGAATACCATTAGTGTGATGGTCTAAATACAGAGAAGTAAATAAGAGTCAATCTCCAACATTTATAGGGAACTCATACAACTTAACAAAAGGAAGATAAACAATCCAATCAAAAAAGGGCAAAGGACCTAAATAGACACTTTTCAAAAGAGGACATTCAGAAAACCAAGAGACATATAAAAACATGCTCAAAGTCACTAATCATCCGAGATGCAAATCAAAACAACAATGAGGTATCATCTCACACCTGTCAGAATGGCTATCATCAACTAATCAACAAACGACAAGTGCTGGAGAGGATGTGGAGAAAAAGGAACACTTGTGCACTGCTGGTGGGAATGCAGACTGGTGCAGCCACTATGGAAGACAGTATGGAGTTTCCTCAAAAAGTTAAAAATGGAACTCCCATTTGACCCTGTGATCCCACTTCTAGGAATATATCCCAAGAAACCAGAAACACCAATCAGAAAGGATATATGCATCCCTATGTTCATAGCAGCACAATTTACCATAGCGAAGATCTGGAAACAGCCTAAGTGCCCATCAGCAGATGAATGGATTAGAAAACTGTGGTATATCTACACAATGGAATACTATGCTGCTGTAAAAAAAAAGAAGGAATTCTTACCATTTGCAACAGCATGGATAGAACTGGAGAGCATTATGCTAAGTGAAATAATCCAGTCAATGTAAGAAAAATACCACATTATCTCACTCATTTATGGATAATAAAGACCATTATAAACTGATGAACAAAAATAGATACAGAGGCAGAGCAGCATTGAACAGACTGTCAAACTACAGTGGGAAGGCTGGGGAAGGTTGGGGGGTAGGAGGAGGGGTAAGAGATCAACCAAAGGACTTATATGCATGCATATAAGCATAACCAATGGACATAAGACACTCGGGGGGTAGGGGAGGCTGGGGGAATGTCAAGGGGGGGGGGAAGGAGACATATGTAATATTCTTTGTAATACTTTAAGCAATAAAACAAAATTAAAAAAATAAAAATAAAAATAAATGAAAAAAAAGTGAATCAGAATGCAATTTTATTTCATGGTCACAGAAAATGACAATCTTGTATGGGATTATACATTTATATGTTCCCTTCCCATTGTCATCAAGAACAAGCAATTGGTGATTGAGAAAATTGATTAGGAAAAATGAACTGATCTCCCCAAAATAGAAGAATATTGATTTGCGGCATAATTTTACTTTCTATTATTTCATCAATTGAGTATCCAAGTTTTTAGCTTTAAGAAAATATAGTTTATTATAAGAATAAATGAGGAAGTCTAAGTAAATGGATGTATTTCTACACTGAATGATGCCAGTTTCTGTCTATAGCATGCTAAATTCCATCTAACATTAAATCAAGATGAGGGAATATTTTAGATTATATTAGTGAAAAAGAAATGGGAAAATAATCATTGAATTCTATAGAAAATATGGCATCATTTGAAATAAAGGCTTCTTTTAAAGGACAATAAAAAACTTCACTTGTTATTTAATAATTCTGACTGAAAACTTTGGCCTCAGTGACCATACAGGGTAGGAGGAAAGCCCAAATCTCTACCAGTATATAGAAGTTCATGTTGTGATGTGTGCAAGCCTATGAAATAGACAAACAACATTAAACAAAGGGTCAAGGTGATAGTAAGGGCGTCTGGATTTTCCAATCAATGGATTTGTCAGTATGGAACACTTAGGTAAGTAAAGTAGAATAATAATCTCTTTAATCTCACTCAATAGCATTTTCTCCTGGACACTATGCCATATCTAATAGAGGTGATGACGCTGCTTATGGGATGAATCTTCCTAAATCTTGGCAAATGATTCTCCTTAATTATGGGCATGGACTGGGAGCAGGAAATATGGTAATTCCAAAGTTTTCTCTAACTTATTCATTTAAGACCTAGCATTCTAAACCAAGCATATAGAATAAATGACACTAATTATATTCACTAAGATTATCATTTTACATTTCTTAAAGAAGATATCACTGACAATATTTTTTAGAAAATTCAAAGTGAATGTTATTGGAATGAGCTAGAAGAGATGCATCTGAGAACTCAGAACAGAAAAGGAGGCTCAGTGGAATCTGTTTCTATATCTTTAAAAAATTATAATTTTAACATATACTAATACCAATTTATGCTCTGCTACTTTTTGCTTAACCTTTGAGTAAAATTATTCTTATATATTATTGCCTAGCATATTTGTTTCAGCAAAAAAAAAAAAAAAAGTAAAATGATACTGATGGTTCAGTGGTTAGTATTTTCAAAAGAAAAACATACATAAACCAGGGCTACTGTTTGATTGAGTGTGTCAGGGAAAGCAAATGACCAAATAATAAAGGTAAAGAGCAAACCTTGTCCAAAGGACAGAACTGGTTTCACAAAAATATAAACCTTGATATATTTACTGAACTACTATGTCTCAGAACCTGTGTTGGGCCCTGCAGATGTAAAAAGTAAGGCATAATCCTGATCTCAGGAGCTTACATTTGGGGGTTAAAATACTCATTAGAAAATATATATAGGAGTGCAGAGTTTGTCACTGGAAGATGTAACAGGGACTCTGAACTCACACTCTATGGGAAGAGTCCTAATTAGCGAGCAGAATTAAATTAAAGAAAAAAGTTTACTGTATAGAGGGAAAGACAACATCAAAAGAAGGTAGTGATTGAAAATATAAAATGTTTAACAAAATGCAAATTATTTCGTATGGAAGAAATGAGGAAGACAGGAGAAAAAAATATATATATAATTGTTTTATAATTTTGGCTTGAGAAAAATTTTCTAAATCTGCTATCAGAATCATATTCAGTGATAAAAATAGAGGGGAAGTACAAAGACTTTAAGGCCCAACTTCATTACTTAACTAATAAAAGTGACCTGGGAGAACTAACTTCCAAGGCCCTTAGCATTTCAGTTTCCTCACATAAAAAATGGGAATAAAATATTTTGTTGTCACCTTCATGCAATATTGTTTTGAAAGCCAAATGAATTAACATCTTTTAAAGTATCTAGAACAGTGCCTGACACATAATAAGCATTCAATAAATATGAGTTATTACTAATATTAACAAAATCAGAAATTATAAGACATTGGTATATGTAATTGTATATAGTACAAAAAGAAAGTCTGTAGAGGTAGTTGTGCTAAAGTGTGTTGGTTACACCAGGTGGGATAACTGAAAGGACTCACAGAGTTCTCAGTGTGTACTGAAACATGTAAGTCTCTTAATAAAGGCAAAGGATAGATTGAGGAAGAGAAAAAGAGTGAAGGCAGCATTGGCATCAGAGAGATTTTCAGGTGCAGCCTCACAGGGGCCTTTCTTGGGCACACATGATGAGATTCATCACCAGGTTATGAAACACCAAGCTATGCCTTAGGAATCTTAGCATCAGGAGAACCTGGACAAAAAAAAAAAAAAAAAAAAAAATTCCAATGGGATCTTTTATGCCTCGCTGGTTACTAAATTGAGCCAGGTTGAGAAACTGGTAAAACCAGGTATAAATCATCATTTCATATATCCTAAAATAATGCAAAAAGGCTAGTCCCTGGTGTCTCAAGGATAATATTGACCAGCACATCATCAGTCACTAGAGTATCTTATCCTAATCTTGGCCAAGGGGCAGTACCAGGATTATAGGTGTCTCCGAAAATGAGCATAGAGGTGCCCCAATATAGCTACAGGATAACTTTATCTTATCCATTCCTCACTTCTGACTCATATTCAAACTTTTACAATTATAAACTGTTCGTTATCATATTATCTGTGTGTTTCACACCTTTTATAAAATAGAAAAGGCAAAAAACAACCAAAATATTAATTATTTGTATTATTCAATGAAGTATAGTGTTGCTTCAAAGAAACATTTCCATTTCCAGTATTCCAATCCAAACTTGTTTGTAATCTTGTAAAATTTGACAACTTTGTTACCTCCTTTCATCATCAAAATCTGAACTTTGGCAATGGTATTACCAAATTAACTAAGTAAAAATTATTTAAGTATTAAGTAAATCTAGTTGCTCCTCTATCAAACCAGCTTCCAAGAGAACATTTTGTGGAGGTTTTCATTCAATCTACTATTACATCTGATCACTGATATCAATATTATCAATCCAATTTCATTGTATCAATTACATCAATATTATGGTAAAAAGCAGTTATATTATGTTTTAGAATAAAATTATGAGAAAATTAGTCAGTTTTAATTATAAAAGCATTTTATCAGCCTTTCCAACAAAAGCAGCTCTTGCCCATGTAAGAAATGTTGTCATGGATTAGGGTATAAATCAAAAAGTGAAATTTCAGCTAATTTTGAATTCCAAATCCCTTTATGGGCATAGCCATATGTCTTTTTTCATGCTATAAAGTTGCTAGTATTGGTTCCCAATGAGCCTTATCTTTAAGTAATGCCCATTTCTCCTCGATGGTAAAATCCTAGTCAAGTTTGATAGATTTCCAATTCCAACTAACTGCACTATTGAATATGAATATATAATGACTAGACCTTGGCAGTCACAGAGCACCTATGCAAATTACATTATTCAATTGTGAATTCTTACAGGTTAGAGCACCGTAAATCTCTCATAAAATTATTCCTTATGCTTTTGCTGCCATGATCCCAGGCCATTGACCTTGAGCAGATGAAGCAACATTAGAATTACTTCAAGCGTTCTTTCTCAAGGTGTTGTTAGTGTTATTGACACATAAAGATAGATGACTCCAGATTGAATGCCTCTTAAATCATTCGGAGCCCATATTGGATCTTCAGCCCAAAGCAAATTAGGTGGTATTGTAAGCAATTAGCTTCATCCCAGTGGGCATCAGTAAGTATAGCTAAGAGATAATAGTCTCTTTTCCTCAGCCTCTCACATGACACCAAATTAATGTAGGCATTTTCTTTTTGAATGATCATTTATTGGTTTCCTTTTAAAGAGCAGTCATCTCCCTCTTTTTCCATTTGTCATTTTTACCCTGAGGGACAGAGTGAAGAAATAAGATGGAGTCACTATAGTTAAGATGCTAAATTACTAAAACCAAGTAGGTTGAGAAAGCTATTATATTTTAACTAGCCTGTTTTAACTTATACATTTGAATTTTCCAGTCTTTTATTAATGCCTGGATATATGCCAAACCTCCAGATAATCCTCTAATTACTCCCAGAAGGACTAAGAAAAGAATGTTTACTTACTTGCACAGTCCACCTGACATCTATTATTCAGACTACTGGTCATCTATAGGAAGACCATCATGGACCAATCTTTTCACCATCAAAATTTGAACTTTAAAAATTCTTAAGGGAACAGAGGCTAAGAATACAGGACTGATTCTTCTCAAGAATGTAGTTCACCATGAGAACTCTTAGTTTTTCTTTCTTTGGAACACTCTGGGTAATGCCTAGTTGTGCTTCTGACTTGCAAACCCTAAGACCCTTGAATAATTCTTTATTCTTTATTTCTAACTGAAGCCTCCTGACTTTTTCTTAGTATGTTCAACAACCCAGAGCCTCTGGCGAAGGTCATCAAGCTCCAACAAGACCCACAGAATTGGCAGCAATATGAATCTGGCCAATCTGGGTTAAGTGCAGATTTATAGGACTATCTCATCTCCTCTGTAGGAAAGAGGCAGAAACCATTGATCTTAATTTCATTCAAGTTTGGAAGGCACATAAATAATCTATTATAATTATTTAAACTCTAATCATTGGGTATATTATTACATATTTATCATATATTTCATAAATTATCCAATTATTAACATAATATATACCTCTATATACATATATATGTCTATTATATGGCAATTGTTAAAATAAAAATACATACCTCTATGTATGTATATATGTATCTATATGCTTTAAATGTACATGCTCATTTATTGACATGCACACTTTTTCATGACATACTATTAGGGGGGGAAAGCCTAGTTATAAAAGTGTAGTTTTAGCCCTTATAATTTTGAAGATACACAGCTGGAGAAAGAGTGCATAGGTAGAAAAGTAGATAATATCTAAAATTATATTCATCCAAGTGTTAATAGTATTTGCCTCTGGGTGGTAGATTTAGAAAGATTTTAACTTTCTTCTTATATTTGTGGGGTGAAAGTTCATTATTACTATTATCTTTTATATTTGGAAATAAAATCTGTTACTTTTATTAAAAATATAAAAAAATAAAATATAAATTAAGGAAAGAGAGCAGAGAAAATTCTTAAGTGGACAGAAAATAAAGACCAAAATAATATCCTTAAAGTATAAATTGACTGTAAAATGTTGAAGGAGAATAAAACTTCCATAAAAAATAAATATTGTATGTATAAAATATAATATATAAAAGTCATAAAAACTCAAATATTAAATCAAATCATTTTCATTAGGTATTTCTGTGAAAGAGTTAAAATCTGAAAGGAGAAGTAAGATGACTTTAGGTGAATCCCACTTGCCAGATATAAAACTGCTTGCTCTGCTGACTGCTAAATTGAACTTTTTCAATTTGTGATTAAAAAACAAAACCCTGTAAATTGATTTTTAATGGAATTTGATGCCAAATCTTCATGCACCTACTATGTCACTGATAAGAGAATTTTTATAAATTTTAGTTAGCAAATGAATTTTCATAATTCATGTAGGTAGGAAAGACATAATATTAAAACAGACATATTAAGTATAAGAACAGATAAAGGGCAATGGAGTGAAATAATTTGAGCAGTGGAAGCTTAACTTCTCACTGACAAAACCATTCATGTCACATTTCTTATTTCAACACAGGTTCTTTCCGTATAGAACCATTGGCAAAGTCACCAGGTTAGCAGGAATTTTGCTTCTATCTTCATGTTGAGGAAATAAAATATGAATTTAAAATATATCTAAAATAGCATAATCATATTAATAATTCAAGAAAAGACAGTTGCCGAAACCGGTTTGGCTCAGTGGATAGAGCGTCGGCCTGCGGACTGAAGGGTCCCAGGTTCAATTCCGGTCAAGGGCATGTACCTTGGTTGCGGGCACATCCCCAGTAGGGGGTGTGCAGGAGGCAGCTGATCGATGTTTCTCTCTCATCGATGTTTCTAACTCTCTATCTCTCTCCCTTCCTCTCTGTAAAAAATCAATAAAATATATTAAAAAAAAAAAAAAGAAAAAAAGAAAAGACAGTTGATGTTAAAAATCAGAGCTTTGTAATAAGCTAATATTATGGGTTGAATTGTGTAACCTTTCCTCCCCCAATTCACATGATTAAATCTTAACTCCCAGTAAACCAGAATGTGACCTTATTTATTTATTTTAAATATATTTTGATTTTTTACAGAGAGGAAGGGAGAGGGATAGAGAGCTAGAAACCTCAATGAGATTGAAACATCGACTAGCTGCCTCCTGCACACCCCCTACTGGGGATGTGCCCGCAACCAAGGTACATGCCCTTGACTGGAATCGAACCTGGGACCTTTCAGTCCGCAGGCTGACGCTCTATCCACTGAGCCAAACCGGCCAGGGCGTGACCTTATTTAGAGATAAGATCTTTACAGAGGTACTCATGTTAAAATGAAGTCCCTAGGGTGAGCTCTAATCTGAGTATGACTAGTAATCTTATTAACAGGAAAAATTTGGATAGAAATGGGACATCAATGTACAAGACCCAGGTCAAAGGCAGATGCAGACAAGCCAAGGATCAGGAATAGGTACTCCCTGCAGCCCTCAGAAGGAACCAACCCTGCCTGATGATATCCAGATCTAGCCTCCAGCACTGTGAGACAATACATTTCTATTGTTTAAGCCACTCCCTTTGTGGTCCATTGCTGCTGCACCCCTAGCAAACTAAAACAGCCAATATAAACATTTATCTGAAGGTTTTAAGGGATACAATTTGTTTTTTAAAAGAACTTTTCACCAGTTTTCAGAAACAAACACTTTTCAAAAATGAAGCTACCAAGTATTTTGCTATTTTTGAAATATATCCTTTTATTTTTTTTATGTATTTCTTTAAAATATGAAGGCCAGTATTCAAAAAGAAATTTAGAAACATGATTAGACAGGAAGATATGGATCATCTATGACTAATTCCTTATAAATACATAAGCAAAGCATTTTGAGAAGAAAAAACAAACCCACAGCATCCATAAGTTAAATATTATAAACAGAAAGAAAGAAAAAAAGAACATAACCAAGGGCAACTAAATTCAAAATGTGACATTCTCCTAAGGAAACCAGTAAAACTATTTTTATTTTATAATCTTTGCACATTGCCTCTGAGTATTTCCACAGCCTTCCCACAGGATATATCTCTTTAATAAACCCTAACTGATAACACTGAATGTATACTAGAGATCTTCAGCAGGCTGCTTTGCATTTTGAAAGTTAGGTAATGATATTTCAAATAGACACTGAGTTGTATCCTAAATAATATATATATATATATATATATATATATATACAGACACACATATATATGCACAACCTCAAGCGATAACTAAAATTAGCACCTGAAGACAAAGACAGCAAAACAAGGAAAAAAACAAAACCCCATATTCAGAGTTACTTAAATGAGAAAAGCAGAGCTGAAATAATTTAACTATATAAAATGCCATTACTGGGCCTGGCTGGTGTGGTTCAGTGGTTGAGCTAGGAGGTCACAGTGAGTCCAGTTGTTTTCCTGAGCAAGATGCAAAGCTGATTTCTCTCCCAGGTTTTTGTCCAGATGGATTCCAAGAATGAAGCCACGGACAAATGGTGGTAGGTGAAAAGGGTGGAAATTTATTGGAAGCCAGTACAGACTCCCAGGTAGGGACGGGGTCCCACCAAGCTCCTTTTTTCTAAGGTTTATAAAGGCTACAGTTTTTTGTTTCTTCATACTCCCTTCTAATTGGTAGAATATCAGCTTCAAAGCCCAAACCCCTCGTGGTGCCCTCCTCTTTCTCTTCCCGTTTCGTGGTAGAATTTTCTGTCTCTTGTAAAAATCTGTTTTCCTCTTTCTCCCACTTGTCGGCATTTCTCTATCCTCTGTGAAAGTTTGCTTCCTCTTTCTCCCCGTACCCCGTGGTTTTTCCCTATCTTCTGTGTATGGATTTTTGCCTCTCTTCTTATCCTGTGGCACATCTTTTTTTCCTCTGTGAATGTATACCTTTTGGCAGCTCCAAGCCCTCACCTATGCAGTCCTCCCCCATGGACCTGCCTATTTTATTCCTAAAACTCCTTTCAACAGTTCGATTCCTGGTTGGGGCATATGCCCTGGTTGCAAGCTCAAACCCCAGTGTGGGGCATGCAAGAAGCAGCCAATCAATGATTCTCTCTCCTCATTGATGTTTCTATCTCTATCTCCCTCTCCTTTCCTCTATGAAATCAATAAAAATATATTTAAAAAAAATAAAATAATAATAAATAAAATGTCATTACCTGAAATTAGAGTAGTGGCATCACAGCCCATTTTGTAAAAGACATCCTTAATCTTGTCTTAATGTAAAGACTTCAACTCAACATTGTATATTAAGCCAGGGAGGGAATGGCAGGTTCCACAGCTACACAGCAGTCTTTTGTCTGGAATCAGAAACAAGGCAGGTGTAGAAGAAACTGCAATGCACTTACATAAAGTTGTTGTAAATAAGGAATATACTATCATCTATGCATAACTGCTATGCAGATCATAGGACGTTACCGAGTGAATGAGGGTAGTAAGGTATGGGTGAGCACAACTTTTGAAAGGCGGATCAGGTATTATATTACGTGTCTGAGGATGCAGCTTTCTGGCTGAGATCTGGGGTTCTGTGACAGTTTGGGAGAAAAGCCCTGGGTGGAGAAACCTCCCATATAGAGGCCTTGAGGTAGGAACGGGCTTGGTGAATTAAAGGGCAGAAAGAGTCTGGAGAATGAGCAAATGGTAACCTATGTAGCAGAAACTGAAAAGAACCAGAGATCAGGAAGGGCCTAGAAAATGTTGGCCACGAGCCTGGATTAGCGCTTTAGAAAGCCATTGGAGGGCTTCAATTTATGTTTTTAAAGTCTCATCTTGGCTGCTCTGAGAAGAATGGAGAGGAAGGAGGAAAAATGTCATGATAGAGATCAGTTAGAAAACTGTCTTATCCACTGCTGTACTCCCAGTGGCTAGCACGAAATAGGTGCTCAGTATTTGTTAAATGAAGAAATGAAGAAATTCCTGGGTTACAAAGAACAGGTATGAGGAGTCTGTGGCATCAGGTTTAAAAATTAACAGTTTTCATAGACCATGGGACAGACTGTCAAACCTCAGAGGGAAGGGAGGGGAAGGTGGGTTGGAAGTGATCAACCAATGGACTTGTATGCATGTATGCATAATTCATGGACATAGACAATAGTGTGGTGAAGGCCTGGGGGGCAGGGGGCAGGATTCTAGCTAAAAGGGGTGATTGGGTAAAAATGAAACATCTGTAATGCTTTCAACAATAAAGATTTTAAAAAATGAAATCAAGTCAATTAAAATAAAAATTAACAGTTTTTAAAAACTCATAGACACAGACAACAATATGGTGATTACCAAAGAGAAAAGGGAAGTAGGGGGAGATATAAAAAGATAAAAGGGGGATAAATGGTGATGGAAAGAGTTGACTTGAAGGGGAAAAAAATTCTTACATGTGGAGAGCTAAATTCAATCCTTACAGGACTCCTCTGAGATGGAAAGTGCCATTGATAAAGGGCAGAGTGGAAGAAATACTAGCTGTGAATTTGGCAGATGATCTGACTAGCCCACTAGAGAAAAAGAGAAGCCCGTGGTTCAGTCCACCCACTGCCTCAGCCAGCAGCCAGTTAACTCCCAGACTCAGAATTACCTAGATGATCACAGGTACCACAGACACACGATGGAGCTCAGCCAAGACAAGAGGCATCCAGTTGAGCCCAGCCTAAATTGCTGACCTATAATGATTGAGAACATAAGCTCAATAAATGGAATCATAAGCTAAAAAAATAAATGGTTTTTTTTAATTAACAACTTTTAAATGTATGTATAGGTTGCATGAGTAATGAACATTTCTGGAGATGTAGAATTGTGATTTCAGCAATCTCAGCACTCATATTGGTAAAATATACAAAAGAAAAAAAAAAAACAGAAAAAAAGGAAGAAAATGGCCTAAATACACCATTAATGTACAGGGTCTATGACTCAGCAGCAGCAGCATGTGAATTTTTAATTGCCTATTGCACTTCTCTGAAATTATACATCTGCTACATATGTGTCCCTGAGGGTAATACAGCTTCTCCGTTAATGATGATTAAAATAGAAAACATATTTTACCTCATTAAAATTCATTTAGCAAACAATCACTCAGCCCCTAATTTTTCCAGGGACTGTCAAAAGCTAAATAAAAGCCCAGTCCTTGCAAATACTGTCTAGCTGAGAGCAGTGCCACCATCAGGCGGGTCATAGGACATTTTTCACACTTGATTTGTTCTTCTGAGAAAGTTATGTGAAAAGTCAGCTACTACTGAGCCAAGAGAAAATACAGGGGGCAAAAGTGTAACTGCCCCCCACTTACAGCAAGAGGATGGGGCACTGAATACGGGGGAATGAGGATATACCTGGGTGGTGTAGAGCTCAGCCCAGAAAAAGACTGAATGTCCTTTTTACAGCTGGCCACCCCAAATCACCCAACACAATGCCTAAGCAGAGCTGTTCCACACATTATCATGCCCCCCGCCCCTTTCCCCTCCTCTCCGATCAGGTGGAGACATTTAGAATTGCCTGGAAAACTTGTTCAAAAAGGGAAATATTAGGGAGGGAAAAAATGATCCCTTAGCCCACCATGTTGGTTCAGGCAGATCTGTCCTGGCCAGCCCCGCCCCAGCAGATAATGGGCAGCCTTCAGCTCAAAGGTAGCAGGGCTGGGGGGAGCTGAGTCATGGTGGAATTCAGCTCCTTGAGCTTTAGCCTGGGGGCAACAAGGGTGATGCTGGCTGAGCTGAGTGCAGGGCCCTGAGTTGAAACCCAGGCTGGATATTGGAGAAAATTTAGAGCATTAAGTACTTGGGACATAAATATGTGAGCCTCTGCGCTCACAAACATTAAATGAGCCTACTGAGGTAAATAGAAAGAGAACCATAATAAAATAGAATAGGGTAGAGCTGCATAAAGGAACCTGGGCAGTGTGGAATCCTCAAAACTGGTGGTGAATCAGGTTCCTCCTCCGCATAGCTGATTAACTATTTGAACGCTCACTGTCTCTGGGAGTCTGATGGCTTTAATGATAAGATGGTAGTGTGGTCTAAGGGTTAATGCCATAACAACCCAGGCACAGTGCTCAAGGCAGCTTGTCCCATTTCCCTGAATTTTTGGTGCTATGGAAAATGGCAGGGAGAGATGTTCAATTTTCCCAGGGGTTCACAGTCTTGGAAGGCTTCAAAGAAGGGGAGTCATTTACTAGTACTATGGTCTTAAAAAGACAACATCAGAAGAGAAATAAACTGAGCTCAAGTGTGTGTATGCAAAGTTCAAGTGATTGAATTTAGAGTTGATTGTGGGGATCGCGGTGGAAGTTAAAGACAGAATAACTGCTTTGTGAAATAACATTTTTAAAATATACGATGTATGAAGAGGTGTTACATTGTTATTATTAAACTTTTTTAATGACAGCAATGATCTGATTGGGAAAATGTTTTAGTAAGGTAATTCCCACCTCAACTTGACTCCTCCAAAAATAATCATTTAGAGCAGCGGTTCTCAACCTGTGGGTCGTGATCCCTTTGGCAGTTAAACGACCCTTTCACAGGGGTCGCCTAAGACCATCCTGCATATCAGATATTTACATTACGATTCATAACAGTAGCAACATTACAGTTATGAAGTAGCAGCGAAAATAATTTTATGGTTGGGTCACAACATGAGGAACTGTATTTAAAGGGCCAGAAGGTTGAGAACCACTGATTTAGAGTCAGTCATTTCTGAATGGGAAAGGCATCACAGAACATAAGTGAGAGAGTCTTGAAAAGGTGCCTAATGGATTCAAAGTTGGAACAGAACAATTATTTCCAAGTAAAATCCAAGGGGTATTTGTAGGATGTGCAGGCTGAGTGTAATATTTACATTTTCCCTTTGGTTTATAGTTATGCTCACAATTTATTTCCGCATAATGGTGTTTTAGTCCCTACATCAGTAAGTTTTATATTTAAGATTCTTTACAACAATACCAATAAAATATTAAAAACTCAGAAGAAAAGTTATATTACTCTGGCATAGATATGTAAATAGAAAAACATCAAAATTGCCAAGAGCAAATATGTGGCTTGGTTGCAAGAAAATTCGATCGGATTGGATTTCTGAGATTAAATACTCTAGGTTTTAATGCCTAGAGTTTTGTTGTCTTTCATTGCTCCAGTGGAAGCAAGCTGCTAAATGTTTTACTTGCTTTTCCTTCTCAGACTCCATTTTCAATCCTTACAGTCTTAGGGACTTAGTAGTGAAGTAAAGTAGGAAAGAGAAGCAGAAAAGAAAGAATAGTTAGCACTTCCACGCTTTAACTTTTACAACCCAATGGTTTTGAATAATTTATTATGTATAAAATAGGCCCTCTTGTCTGTTTCTGAGCACTGGACTCCAAACAGCAAATATGAATAACAAAATCCTACCATTTTTATCACAAATTTATTGTGTGGCACTTTTCTGGGCATTTTATTGCTTTTCCACATTTATCCAAGCTAGTAAAAGAGTTTGATACCTCTTTCCTATCTAAACAATTCATCAGCAACTGTGAGAATAATAAAAAGATGAGGATAATAAAAAAAATGAATAATTTTTAAAAAATATATTTTATTGATTTCTTACAGAGAGGAAGGGAGAGGGATAGAGAGCCAGAAACATCGATGAGAGAGAAACATTGATCAGCTGCCTCCTGCATACCTCCTACTGGGGATGTGCCCGCAACCAAAGTAAATGCCCTTGAGCAGAATCAAACCCAGGACCCTTCAGTCCGCAGGCTGACACTCTATCCACTGAGCCAAACCAGTCAGGGCGTAAAATTTGAATAATTTTTGAAGCAGCTTTAGAACTGTTTCATAAGTCTTAACCTAATATGAAATACTATCCTATATAATAAAAGCCTAATATGCAAATTGTCCCCTCAACCGGGAGTTCAGCCACTTGGTATGGTATGACATGCGCTGACCACCAGAAGGCAGCGTGGAACATGGTGGGTGTTGGCGATGCGGCGCTGGTAGTGGGTGGCAGTGGAGGTGCTGCCGGCCCCAATGGGCCCTAATGAGAATGGGACCACAGAGGGATAGTGAAGCAGGTGAGTGGGCAGCACCAGGCCAAGGCAGGTGTGAGTGGGGCCCAATAACCCTGCTGATGGTCCCACAAACAGCGACCGGTGGCAGTGGTTGGGGGATGGGGCCACCACCTGGCTCCCAGGCACTGAGGGAGCCAGGCAGGGGCCCAATGACTCAGGAGGAGGGGGGCCCACGGGGGCTCCGGGGAGCCCAGGTGCTGCCCAGGGCCCAGAGGTCAGCTGGGTCCTGCCCTTCCACGCCAGATGCTCCCGCTTCAATCTCCAGCCAAGCCTAGGGACCGCACCTGTGCAAGAATTTTGTGCACCAGGCCTCTAGTAATTCATAAAATCCTAACACTGGAGTGTCAGGAGGTCTGGTACAAAGTATCATGTTATATCCAGGGAGAGTGAGGTCCAAATCATCCAAATCAAAATTATTTTCTATCTTC
The DNA here is from genome assembly GCF_014108235.1 of Myotis myotis. Classification (NCBI taxonomy): domain Eukaryota; kingdom Metazoa; phylum Chordata; class Mammalia; order Chiroptera; family Vespertilionidae; genus Myotis; species Myotis myotis. The sequence continues at coordinate 11,367,979 of NW_023416335.1, read as the reverse complement.
TGTCAATGTTTTAATAACACATATTTTAGAAATTCTTGCCAATATGTAAACCAATAACAGAAAGGCCAGAAAATGTGTTATCCAACACAGGAAATATAAATACTTTTTCTGGAACAACATGGATCAAAGAAGGATGACCCCTAACAAACCAGGACCCATTGTCACTCTGGTACTCTTTAGCATTCTTTTCCTCCCTTGTGCCTTTCTAGTCCCTTCTGCACACACCATTTCCCTCCTTAACATTCTTCAATGGCATCCCACTGCATTTGGGGCATATTCCTAATTTTCCCCAGTTCTATAAAACCTATGCAACCCAAACTGTGTGTTCCTCCCTTATCTTATTGTTGTCACTAAGACTGCTCTAGCCATGTGGCCTTTTACCATTCCTTGAGTTGGCCAAACTCATTCTGTCCACATCTCTTCATATTCCTTCCATCTGAATTGCTGTTCTGATCCATCTTTGCTTGACTCGTTCCTTTTCCTCATTCAGGTCCATCTCAAATGTGAGGAATCTTTGACAACCCAACCAGAAGAGGCCTCCCCTCTTTTATTTAAAACACTATAAGGTTTTAATTTACATTTTCCAAGTCTCTATCTTTCCAAGCACTGAAGTGACATCCCAATCACTGAAGCCAGTGTCATTTTGATGTTTCTGTTGTATTTAACCCAGCAGCATTTGCTGTAATTGATCCTTTTGCCCTCTTTGACACACTTCCTACACAGGATATCATATCGCCTGGATTTTCTTTTTTGTTTTTAGTTATTCCTATTCAGATTCCTTTTCTACTTGCTTCCCGTGTGTTAACCTCGCAAGTCAGTGTATCCCTGGTCTCAGTTACTGACCTTCTTTTTTTTCTATCTATAGTATGTTTACTCCCTAGGCAATTTCATCCAATCTCACTGCTTCAAATATATAGAACCAGATAATCCCTCCATTTATATCTCTAACTCATATGTCTCCCTTAAACTCCAGGCCCATATATCCAATAATCATCTAATGCAGCGGTTCTCAACCTGTGGGTCACGACCCTTTGGCAGTCGAACGACCCTTTCACAAGGGTCGCCTAAGACCATCCTGCATATCAGATATTTACATTATGATTCATAACAGTGGCAACATTACAGTTATGAAGTAGCAATAAAAATAATTTTATGGTTGGGTCACAACATGAGGAACTGTATTTAAAGGGCCAGAAGGTTGAGAACCACTGATGGAAGTCTCCTGGATGTCTAAGGAGAATCTTCAAGAAACTGCTCCTTTCTCAACCATCCACACTTTTTTCTTTTTGAAGAGAATGGTGGGGACTAAGATTTGTTCATACATGTCCTCACAGGTTATAGCAAAGACTTAGAATTTTTATTTTTTAATTGATTTTTAGAGAGAGAGGAAGGGATCAGGAAGACAGGGAGAGAAACCTCAATGTGGGAGCAAAACATCAATCCAATGCCTTCTGCAAGTCCCTATCAAGGATACAGCCACAACTTGGCAATGGTCCTGACTGGTAATGGAACAGGCAACCTTTTGGTGCGGGATGATGCCCAACAAACTAAGCCACACTGACCAGGGCCACATCTTCTTCTTCTTTGCTTTAACCTTTATTGTTGAAAGTATTACAGATGTCCCATTTATTCAAAGCTCGTTCTCTACTTTTCAGTGATTCAAAAGTATGTTATGAATTGCTAAAATATATGTATTTTTTATTTCCTTCATATTCTGAGAGGCATTTCATTATTTATTTTATCCTTAGATAGATTTAACTTATATCCCATTTGTTATCATTCCTCAGAGAAATATGTCATGTATCTTTTTATTAAACTATCTATTTTACCAAGATGTGATGCATGTTGCAAAACTAATGTCTTCAGAACTTTGAAAAATTAAAAAAAGAGGAAAGAAGATTCTGAAAAATCTCCACAGAGGGTTATAAATAATTGCTTTTCTCTTAGCTAATCATCAATGAGATCACTTTTTCATTTTATTAATTGGTTCTATCTGCCATGGGGTCACAAATAGATGTAAAAATAGAAAAAAATAAAACCAGCATATATATGATGGAACATAAAGTCAACGTGACATTCTTATTAAACTTAAGTTTAATTTTTCTCAAGTAGGTACATTAGTAATCTAGAAACATCCCTTCATTCTTGCCTTAATATGCTGTTCCTTCTATCCTGATTGAAGCAAAACATAATGAAAAATGCTCAAGTATTTCTCTATTCCAAAAATGAATATATAGCCTGTACATTCTTGGGTAGGTCATGTAGTTTGTGTGAACTATCAGGGGATATTGTGATATTAAAACAGTGTCAGAACATTTAACTTATATCATAGTCCTTTGAGAAACTTAATTCCAAGAAAACGTTGACCAGTGGAAGAGTGCCAAATAGAAATATGGCTCTCTTCTGATTATTTCAAGAACTAGTGTCTATTAATCTGCACTGTGTTATCATTACTTACACAATCTCAGCTATAAGGAAACATGGGTGAATGGAGCAAAGAGAAATAAAGAACCAGGCAAGCCCTAGCTGGTTTGACTCAGTAGATAGAGTGTAGGCCTATGGACTGGAGTCCCAGGTTCAATTCTGGATTGCGGGCTCGATCCCCAGTAAGGCGCATACAGGAGGCAGCTGATCAATGATTCTCTCTCATCATTGATGTTTCTCTCCCTCTTCCTTCCTCTCTGAAATCAATAAAAATACATTACATACACACACACACACACACACACACACACACACACACACACACACACACAAACCATGCAAGAAAAGGCATGAAGAAATTGGAAACAAACTATGCGCCCAAATTTCACTGGTAGTGGTCAGCAACAAGGGAGCTAGAGAACTAAGATTACTTGATGGCAAATATTATTAACAAATCCCCAATCCAAACACTGAGTTTTGGGCCAATAGCCAGAAGTAGGAACTAAATCTAAAATCATGCATTATGTAAAAGGCAACTGAGAAAGGATAAAGTGCTTCCATTATCTTCCATTAAATATTCCAACTTGAAGTACCCCGACTTCTAGCAAAAGTGGACATAAAATTTCACTGAAATAGAGTATTTCTGATATAGCCACTCATTATGTTATCAGTGTGGTGTCCTTTGTGTCCCCACCTGTTGCCAGAGGAAGTGGGCTTCTGTAGGTGCCATGGGAATAAGAATTTCCCAAGGTCCCCACGGGAGGATGAGCTATCAGAGAAAGCTTTATTTTTGTAATTAAACCCCTGAGTTTTCAAGGCCCCATCTCCCTCTGTCCCACCATAGAAAAAGTCCCATTTCATCCTCAGCAGAGCTAGAATCAAAGCCACTGCCCAGAACCTCCATTCCATATTCACACAGCCAGTCCAGCATCTGGCTAGGTTAGCTTGTGTTTCCAGCAGCAGTCCATTGTGTGTAGGGTCCATGTGGCCTTGGGCCAGGTGGCTTCTAGGGCCACATGGCTATGAAGTGAGCATGGATGAGTGCAAGGAAGCAGGAACAAAGCAAGAGAGACAAGAAAGAGATAATTCCTTTATCTGGGGATTATGTATTCCCAAATTTTCACTGGCTTGCACTGGGTCCATCCTCCTGGGATCTCTGTTCCCAGGTTAGACTAACAGACAAGCACCTTCCCTATGTCACCCCGACTTCACTGTGCATGTACCCATTTCTCCCTTTGTTGGACCCTTTACCCCAGAGATTTGCAGGGAAGGGACTGGTGGTTCCCTGGAGAGTGTGAAATTGAAGCTTCCTGTTGAAGCTGCCCAGATGGCCATACCTGGCCTTCCCTTTGCTCCTTTACTATTAATAGCTACCTAGTTAGGATGATTACAATCACACAGATTGAGAACAAGCAAATATGGGTTTACAAGTAATGCCAAGAACACAGAAGTCAAGTCACCAAGAGCGAGCATCAGCACAAACATTAAACAACTAAGTAGGTCCATAGGAATTTTGTGACAGAGAATACACAGCTGCTATGTAGAACAGCTATGTAGAAAATGATTAAATAAATGTGGGCTAGCATATGAGTTACCACATATGAAAAGAATCAAAGAAACTTCCAGAAATAAAAATTGTAATTGTTGAAATTAAAAATGAATCATCAATAGATAGATTAAACAGAAGATAAAACACAGTTGAACAGAGAATTACTGAACAGAAAGATTTATCTTAAGAAATTAAGAAGAATTCCATAAGGGGGTAGGTTGGAAAGGTAGTGGAAATTATGTCAATAGACTTTTGAGAATAAAATGTCTAATATCCATCTTATTGGAATTCCAGAAGAAAGAGACAACACTGAAAAGAAAAAGGTTGAGAATTTTCCCAAACCACTGAAATTTTTCTTAATCATATTGTTTGAGCTAATTTCATTTCAAAATTTGAAACATAAATATATGGGATGAAACACATGAAAAAGGAAATTTAAAAAATTATTCATCAATCTATGGCAGTATTCTTGTTATTTCAAATAACTACTTATCCGAAGTATGAAGATTAATATATAGTTTTAAAATAAATGATGATAGCAAGGAAGAATAGTCTGATTGTTTCAAGTAATATTTACATATTAATCTTAATAGACAATTCTGTAGAAATATCTAGCATTCCATTTTTAGTATTATAAAGAAAAAGTATATGCCACAGTAAGTTTATTGGAATGAATTTTGTCCAAAAGAGAGCATTCATCTTTACTCATTAAAAATGTTCTCTATGTTTTATAATCTCTCTGTGTTATTGTACCTATTGCTTCCATGTAACTATCTACATTTGATTCAATATGAATTACCAAAATGTCTGATACTAGGACTTGTAAAGAAACTTGAAAACTCCACTATATTCTGAAATATCATAAATCTACTCTCCATTCAAATTCATTCACATCTGGTTCATTCTTTGTTTCCAACAAAATAAATCAGAATAATGTAAGCTCAGACTATTTCATCCATGTGCTTTGTCAAAACAAAGATAATTTAGATGCTAAGTAATTTGATTTAAATCCTGCTGATTGATGACTTTGATGATCACAACACTTTCAACAATCCTTTAACTTCTTCTAAAGATGACAATTGTTGCTGATGTGGTCAGTGTAGTATTTATTTAATGAGGCATTATCAAGATTATATACTACTCTGTAGATACAGTTGAGCAAATGACTGAAAATAACCCTGACTATAAAAAGATGTAGAGAGCTAATGCACTCATAAGAAAAATCTGTACCTACACTTTAATTCATCATGACACCCAGAACATGTACAGAATAAATGCAAAAATTAAAAGTAATTAATAACACTTAAAATATATTACTTAGAGAAAATTACAGTGATTTGTGTTCTCCTTTAGATAACTGAAAGATAACGACATCATTATAAAGTTCCAAACTAAACCATTAAAATAGCTAACATTTATTAAAATGTGCCAGGAAATGTTATAAGCCTATTAAATATATTAACTCATTGAATCTTAAACAAGTCTATGAAGAAAATATTACTATTATATGCATTTTAAAGAAGAGAAAACTTAGGTATAGAAAATAAAACATTTGCTTCCATTCGAAATTTTATTTTTAACAACTCAAAAGGTGACTTAGTACTTTACAAATAGGTTTGTCACATGCTCACCCATTTTTATGATTCCTGGGAAGATACTTATATGCTCTAATCATGAGTTTTTTCATCATTCCTCTCTCCCCTTCAGAGAGAGAGAGAGAGAGAGAGAGAGAGAGAGAGAGAGAGAGAGAGAGAGAGAGAGAGAGAGAGAGAGATTGATTTAAGGAGGAGAAAATTATATGAGATGATTCTGGTAAAGTCACAATGTCTTAGCTCAGTATTTGCCAAAAACAAAAAGTAACTGCTTCATTATGTCTATGATGTTGTTGATGATGATGGAAAAAAGTAGGATAACATAGAAGTACTTTGTAAACTCTAAGCAAAGTTCTAATAATTTGTATGTTTCAGGTAAATTCCCTACAAATGAGTTTCTGGAATACAGCCTTTCTATTAGCAGTAAAGTCACTTTTTATTCCTTTGAAATACAGAACTGTGCTAATGCGTGGAGATGGATGACAAAAGGATACATAGACAGCTGCTATACTGCAGGTAAAATGAAATTACTTTAGATAGGGTGGGCATGAGTAGCCCCAGAAGGCTATAAGGCAAGATACAGTCAGTGTCAGCTTTCATAAGAACCCAAGTTGAATGGATGCAAAGAAGCTGGGGCAGAATAGTAGCAGACAAACAACATATAGCTATCAGAAAACTTGGCAATTCACGATGGGTAAATCTTAAAGAGAAAGAAAAAGACAATAAGTAGTTGTTTTATAATAGAACAAAATCAGTCTTCATTTGTATGCAACTGAAAACAACTGCCTGCCACCATTTGCTGGCCTTTCCAACCAGACTGCACATACTGATGGCAATATCTTCTACAGAATACTGTCTGAAAACAAAGGACAGCAATACCGAGGTATTAATCCTTCTACTGGTATCCCACTGATTTGAACTTTTTTTCCAAAAATTTTCTTAAATTAAACGATATTCTTCACATGCCCAACAGACAAGTGAAGTCACTGCAGCCTTTATGACACTGGTAAGATATACTCCTGTTAATTATATAAGAACAAAGTTCAAAGGCAAACAAGACACTGGCTATTTAAGGCAGAATCTACTTATGTTTGGAATTATAATAAAATTGTGCCTATATTTACCCCACAGGATAACATTACATCTCAACTCACCCAAAGTTTTTGTTGTGCTTGTGAACAATTGTTAAAATCAACTTATTTTTATGCAAATGCAAAATCACATCCTGACAGGGACTGTTTCTCCTTGAATCTGGAAATAATATCCCTGCTAAACTTGCGAAAATAAGGAAAGAAGACTACAATGCAAATGACTCTGACTTGGGAGAGGTGATAGAATCTGCTTGAATTTTTTAAGCATCTAAGAAAAGATACACCCTGCCATAGAAGAATTCCTAAATCATGACGAGAGTTAAATTACCAGCAGCGTACACATTCATCCAATGTCATCTCCTTGTTTTGTGACAAATTTTGTGAGAGGAGAAAACAAAATTAAATGATCTGGGTAATATGACAATACCACCTTTTCGTTTTCTGACTTTGTTTTTCCTTCAATGGAAAATGTATTCATTTATATGATAGAGAAGGCCCCCTCTTTCCTCTGACTGAAGGTGTTTGGCTAATTCTCTACTCCAGTGCTTTTAACTTCTGATTGCAATTAGGCAACATTATATTTTCAATTGAACTCTAGGTTCTCTATATTCAATTTAGGATGAATTGCCTTCAAAACAAATAAAACATTAGTTGAAAGTAACAAGAAAGTCCTTTGTGTTACATAAAAGGTCTTTTTCTCTGTAAATGTAACCATCACATTAACAGTAAAAAGGAAACACAAAAACCCGAACAATCTGTCTTGTGATGGTCTGTTGAAATTCTATGGAAAGCCAGATGACAAAGGTGTCTACAGCCTCAGGTCCCAGGAGGCACTGGCATGTTTCATTATGACATCGCTGGCAGCTCATCCGTTGTGTGAGGAAGTGGTGGCCTCCCAGCAAACCAAACAAATTTGCTTTTTTTCCTAGCTTTTTGGTTCTCTACCCTCTGGTCATGCATCTCTCTTGTCCTAAAATTGATATAGTAGTAATACTTCAACATTTTTATAACAGCCTCAGACTAACAAAACTACAAAAATAATTACCTTAAGATTTCTTGATTACCAATGATTGCTTAAAAATTATTAAATACACTTGAATTGAAATATACATGATTAAAGTATGTGGGTTTCTTTTTAAAAATTAGGAACTAGTTATAAATTCATGATTATATTTACTTTACAAAAAAAAGGGGTGGCAAATATTTGTGATCTACTGATAGTGGGCAGTAACTTATACCTGACTATGAGCAAATAACTTTCTAGGATTTAATTATTCATAAATAGAATTGGAGGAAGGTATTATGATAATACAGTTAAATATGTCCATTTATATAAAAAAGTAATGTTGTACTACTGTTCTCTTAGTATTTAAATCCTAAACATATTTCCCATAGTGATGAGTTAGAAATGTTGAAGGAAATGATTCCACTTACAATAGCAATAAGAATAAAACAATTTTTTAAAAAGTTAATGATAAAATTGCAATAAATATTCTAGAAAAAAATTTGAAAACCCACAAAACTGATTCAAAGAGGTATTAAATTATTAGACAGGCATCCCATGTACTTAAAGAGATTAAATGTTGCAAGGATGCCAATATTTATAATGTTTTTCTAATCAGATTAGAAATGGAATGTTTTGTTTGTGTATTTTGTTTTCCTTAAAACTTCATGAAATAATCAGAATGTTGCCTGGAGGAATAAGAATCACTGACCATTCAAAAATATTTTTATTATAAAATAATGGAAGAAGACTTTGCTTACCTAATATTATTTGCTCAGAATAGACAAGAAATAAAAAAAATATAGAATAAAATATCTGAAAACCATCTAAGGGTAAGTATTTGGTATGTGATGGAACTTGTGAAATCAATGAGGAAAAGAATGATTTGTATTTTAGGGGAGGTGATTTTAGAAAAACCCAAGTCAAGCACAGTTACATAGTAAGAAGAAAACAATAACTACTGATAATTTCACCACCACAAACTAATCACTCTTAACATGTTGAAAATATCATGCAGATTAACATAAAATAAAATCATAATAGAGAGGTTGGGCAAAAGTAGTTTTACAGTTGTGAGTATGTGAAACAGTTTATTTTTGTATTATTATTTATTAATTATTGTACTATTTATTTGTATTATGTATACCTACTTTTGCCCACCCACGTATTTGTTTTTTAAACCATATTCTAATCAAGTATTACCACAGCAAAGTAAATTTCTACATATCATTTGTATTACTTGTATAGTATTTCATGGCAAGAAAATAGTCTATTGAAGCCCGCGGGCCACATGCAAATACAAATATTGTATTTGTTCCCATTTTGTTTTTTTACTTCAAAATAAAATATGTGCTGTGTGCATAGGAATTTGTTCATAATTTTGTTTTAAACTATAGTCCGGCCCTTCAACGGTCTGAGGGACAGTGAACTGGCCCCCTGTTTAAAAAGTTTGAGGACCCCTGATAAGCAATCAACAATTTATTGTAATATCAAATAATTGAAAATTATATAATTAAAATAATTTGGATGTGGGCTATTTGTATTCTATTGCAGCTCCTAAATGTGCTCCGAGCTTTCAAATCACATCCATTCCAGCTTGGCAGGACAGAGATTCTGGGATCTTTGATCAAAGCCTGGAATGACAGCTTCAATTAAAGAAGAAATAACTTTTAAAAAGCACCCACTCCTTGCTCTAACTGTGACAAGGCGTCAGCTGACATCTAGCACATTGTTGAAACCTGAGTCAGGGGTTCCAGTGTTAGGACCCATGTTGGAATTACAGAGTTCTTTGAAATTGGGTGCGTGTGTTATTATGATACACAGCCTAGAGACACTGTCCTCTTGTTTGTTATGTCACCCACACTTCTGGTTTTTTGTGTTTTTGCTTGTTTATTTTGTTCTTCTAAATCTACCCTCTTTCTTAGAGTTCTGGGCCTTCCTTGTCTTGACAGTTTCAATTTTAGAATGAGTTACATTCCAATAAGCATTTTATATGCTTATGGCATCCAAATACTAAACAATAAGATAAACATCTGCCACTCCCCACCTTTAACAACAAAAAAACCCATATAGGTTTTCATATATAATAAAGCCCCACGTACTTGGAGCTGGAGATATGAATAAAGTATGTAATTCCAGCTGGTGCCACAGCTAATGTGAGGCGTAAGAGCCTGCCTTTCGTAGTGACCTCAGAGCCTGTTGGTGGAATCACAGCCTTGGTTGCACATTGCGAAGAGGCATCAGTCAATATTGCGCAGGGGTCATGTGAAGTCATCCGAACTTGCTCTCAACGAAAAATTGCCATTTGCAGCTGCTGGTGACAGTGGCTCTGCTCCAAACCACTTCTAAGCAATTGTATTTTTTTTCCTGATCATACCTTTTAATGTACTTGGGTGTTTATGTCGATGAGTTTTTATGTACTTTGGGGGATGTTTCAGTCTTATGTCCTCTTCTGGGGTCAGGAAAGTACCACTGTTTGTTTGCAGTCTTATTGTGTAACCAGCCTACCACGGCTTCCATGGATAATAAAGCAAGTAATATTGTGCAAGTGTAAACCACTTCTGCTATGAAAGTGGTTTTGAAAAATAAGAAATTATTAAAATGGTTACAAAATACTAGTTAATTTCCTTCCCCCACTTTTCCTCCCTTAAGTGTGCTTTTGCCAGCTAAAGGGTCACCTCCATGTCCCTATAGGATTCTTAGAAAATGAGTTTAACCCTCTTATATACACTTGGTTCTACTATATTTCTTATTTGGGGAATGTGATTAAGTTCTATGGGGTGCCGAGTACGAGCTGTGAGGAGGATGGAGAGGACCTTCATCACTGTATCTTAAGATGTATGATTTCCCCTCAGTGTATTGTTTTATACAGGTTTTGGATTTCTTTAACTTTTATTGTATGTACTGAAAACTGCACATGTATTATTCTGATTGTTTGCTCTAGTTTACTATCAATAAAAGACCTGTTAATCACAAAAATAAAATAAAATAATTTGTGGGAAGTATTCCTGTGCTTAAACATTTTTTTAATAGTTTAACCCTTTCCTTAGTATACATTTGTAGATATGTAATTGTTCATAAAATGTTAACTTTGGATACTCATTTCCAAATTGCCAAATGGAAAGGCTGTGCTAAGAATTTTTCAGAAGCCCCAATCCTTGACATGGGTATTATCATTATTCCTTATACTTGATAAACTGATACTCCTAATGGTACTTTACTTCTCTTCTATGTATCTTATAACTAATCCAGTCTGAAAAAACTGTTAATATACTCTATGTAATTTGTGGTTTTTATGAAATAGCCTTTCTGAGTCCTTTGTTTATATTTCTAGATTAATATCTACCTTTTTTATTATTATGGACAGTAAGATGTTAGATAGGTAGTAAACCTCTGTATATTACATATGTTGCAAAAAAATTTCCCCAGTTTTTTCTGTACTTAGGACCAATACTTCTGATTACAAAGGCTATTTTCTGCTCAAAATATATCAGCCACATAGAGACCACCGATCTTGTAAACTTGTTTATTGACTTAATACCAAGGTTTGCTTTTCCACACACATTTTTTAATATCCTATTGTTGTCTTCATTTAGAATATGTTTTTATGATATAAAATAATTAACATCTCAATATTTTAATATTTTCATTAAAATATTTATAGTGAGATGAGGTTGTTTTCCAAACGTTTAGTTACTATTTTGTTTTTGTTAGATAATATACCTTACATTCTCTCCACATCATATTTGGTTTGAATTCATTCATACTTATTTACTAGGTTCAAGCAGCCTTGGCTGATATTTGTACTTTGTCCCAGAAATTAATTTTTCAATTACACAGATATGCTCAAATTTTTTATAAAGCCTTCTTAAAAACAGATGGAGTCTAATCCCAAACATGCACACTACATCCTGCCAAGTTTACATTTACATGTAGGTAAGGGTTCCAATTCCATTTGAAGTCTCAGTTTTGATGAATGAGATACTAAAAGGTCTTCCTAATTTAGTCTTTGAAAATTTCTCTCAACTATTTTTATGGGGATTTCGGCATGATTTTGCAAATTTGGCATCCTGTGTACTCTAGTTCTTTCCTTTTCACCATCAATAAAAAAAAGTGTCTTTCCCTGGACTTCCTACTGGTCACAGTTCATTCCATAAAGCCCTTGGTGGTGTTTTATATCCCTGTTAGGAAAACTGTTCTCCATTTGAACCTGCTCCCTCATACTTTTCCTCGGGCTTGATAATATGCACCATTGGAGAGCAGGTGCACTTTTAGAATTCTTGTCAAAAATAAGATGAGGATTTCAGATTGAATCATTTTCATGGATTATGACCACCCCTAATGGATTGGTCATCAACTCATGTGCCTGTGGCATCATATTCAAAGTATCATAATAATTTGCCTCCCAATACTGACAATACATCCAGTTCTACTCAGGCCCTGCTGGTCTCTAATGGACCATCCATATTTAGGTTAGATCTTCTCCTAGGCTAGTGGTTCTCAACCTTCTGGCCCTTTAAATACAGTTCCTCATGTTGTGACCCAACCATAAAATTATTTTCGTTGCTACTTCATAATGTTGTAATGTTGCTACTGTTATGAATCGTAATGTAAATATCTGATATGCAGGATGGTCTTAGGCGACCCTTGTGAAAGGGTCGTTCGACTGCGAAAGGGGTCGCGACCCACAGGTTGAGAACCGCTGTCCTAGGCTGACCTGTCCTGTTGCATTTAAAGAGATAACGATTGGCCCAGCTGTGGTGGCTCAGAGGTTGAACATCTATCTAGGAACCAGGAATTCATGGTTCAATTCCCAATTAGGACACATGCCTGGGTTGTGGGTTCGATCCCCAGTAGGGGGCATGCAGGAGGCAGTTCTCCCTCTCCCTTCCTCTCTAAAATCAATTAAAAAATATATTTTTTAAAAAGAGATCATGACTGGAAAGTCTTAACCATGTCAGCGAAAGTATAAACACAAGTATATCTGTGTTACTTTAAGTAGAATTTATGTCCTACACTTTAAAATTCAAAGCCATTTTACTTCAAATTCTGCCATTAATGTACTATAGTTGTGATTAGTTAAAGGATAAGAATAAATAAAAAATACTGTATTTCAATCTTCATAAGTATACCTACATGAACAACAAAGACAAACACTGAACACATCTATGCCTTCCTAAGGGAGAAGAAACCTTAGCAATAAGAGCTTAAGTATTTATGGGCCCAACAGCAAGACTGCCTCTAGTACAGCAATAAACAGAGGATATAATCCACATCAACTGTAACCTGTTCTGTTGGAAATAACATTTCCCCTGTTAAACAGAGAATCTGGTTATCTTAGACATCATTTACATGATTTATTATTTGGTCCAGCTAAGTTGTTTTGTTCTAAATCGGTGCTCATCAAGGAAATGATACATCTTACGGGTACAGATAAAATGTGCTGATCATGCTGACTCAATTGTTTTCATCTCTATGACAACTGCATTTTTCACTATGAATTAGTGAGTGTTTTTTTTTTTTTTTTTGTTAAACAAATAAAATTGCCAGCCTAAATATTGCAAATTATGGCAATGTCCTGTGCCTAATATTAACTGTCCTTAAAAAGTTACCACTAATAGTGTCTTTGTACAAATGTGGTAAAGATTAAATTAGAAACATTTTTGTCAATAAGATTTCAAAACATTATGTATTCCGAAGTAGAAATAAGATAAATATGTATTTAAATTACATAAATGAGCATGGCTTAATCCTTCTAGGCATCAGATTCTTAGCTACAAAAGTTAGGTATGACTCACCATGTATATTGGTGGGTAATAGTACTGAATAGTAATAACTCAAATCTTTATAATTATCCTAATAAGAGAACCAAGCCTAACGAATATTTGGGATTTTCTACATAATGCAGTGATATATATGGAGTAATAACAGTTTTAATTTTTCCTTCCAAATCTTTATATTAAAATTTTTCTTGTATTTCTGAGGATTTCTGAATAAAGACTAGAAGCTGTAAGAACATGCATTAATTATTTAGTTCACAGACTCAGTAGTAAGCTTTCTGTATTCCACCATTAAATGTGATATTTGTTGAAGATTTTTTGTTCGTACTATTTACTGTGTTAATGATGTCCCTTTTTATTTCTTTTTTACTAAGGTTTTTAAAAAATAATACTATGAATGTTAAATTTTATCAAATGCTTTTCCTGAATTTCAGAGATGACCATATGAATTTTCTCCTCCATTCTTCAAATATGGTAAATTATATTGATTGATTTTCAAATGTTAAACTAACCTTATAATCCTGGGATAAACCATACTTGGTCTTGGCATGTTACTATTTTTTATAAATTGTTGGATTCAATTTGCTAATACTTTGCACAGGACTTTTGCATCTGTATTCATGGGTAAGATCTGCTTCCAATTTTCTTATGGTAGCTTTGTCTGGTTTTCGTATCAACTTTCTGCATGTCTCATAAGTGAGTTGTGGAAAAGTTGCTCACTTTCTATTCTGTGAAAGAGTTTATGTGGAGTTATGTATCCCCTAAATGTGACCTAGAATTAGTAAGTGAACTATTGGAACTGAAGTGTTTAGTATATGTGTGTGTGGGAAAATTTTAAGCTCAGATTCATTCTTTAGGAGCTATGTGACAATTCAATTATTCAATTTTGTGTTTGTCAGTATTGATAACTTATTTTTTCTAATAATTTCTCTGTTTTATTAAAATTCTCTGAATAATAAATCAAAACAAATGTTAGAGGGGTGTGAAGCAACAGAAATTTTCATATATGTTTAGGGGTCCAGTTTCCTTTGGTACAACCACTTTGGAAAACAGTTTAATATTTTTCCATTAAAGTTGAATGAGTTTATGACCTTGGACCAGCAAGTTTACTTCTTAGATTACATCTATCAGCAATGCATGCATATGTGAACCAAGAGAGATGTACCCAAATGTTCAGAGCAGCATCACTTATAACAGCCCCGGACTGGATACAACCCAAGTATGCATTAGCAATGGCACATAATTAAAGGGATAAACTGTGATATAACCACACAATGGAATACTATATACAACAAAAAAAGAATGGCTCATATATAAGCAATGACATGGATGAATCTCAGACATTTTATGCTAATGATACAAAGCACACAAAAAGTAAATACTTTAGGATTTTTTACATAAAGGACAAAAACATTTAAAACTATATTTATGAATGAATTCTTACATGGTTAATTTATAAAGTAGGAGTGTGATTAGCATAAAAACCAGGACAATGGTTACTTTGGTGGGAAGGAGGGGTTCTATGAGGATTTTGTGTACATTTAATATCCTGATCTGAGTGGTAGTTAGAGGGATGTCTATTTGTCATAATTCACCGAGCTATATATTTTTATTTTGTACATTTCTCTGTTTTACAATAAACAAAACAGTTAAAAACAACTGATATATACATTGATTTCTCTAAAATTATTATAAATTTATTTTAGGCATAATTGCACACAAACATCTATAAAGTAAACTTGAAATTGATCAAGATTTTAGGCAAAAGACTCTAAAATGGTGTCATCTCTAGTCCAGGATTTGACCACAACAATAACCCTATTGGTCAATCTCTCCAGAGCAAGCACTGCTTGAAGCCTTCCTCTGTGCCAGAAGCCAGTCCATCCTTGCTGCTTGACATAGTCGCTGCAGGGAAGAAAAATCTGCACAGCATATGTTTCAAGGGACCTGGCGTGTATGGAATACTGGTCTTAATATGTTTGTTCCCCTTCTTAGCGCTATGCGTTATAACCAGGACCACCTCCCCGAGAAAGGTTGTTTCCCCAGGTGGGGATTTTTCCCTGGAGTTAGGGACTAACAGGACTAAGGAAGGGAATAAATCAGTAAAACCCCTTAACTAAGTGCCAGGCAGGTAATTAATCACCTTAACTACGAACAATCACACTTTAACTACATAATCTTTACTTAGGATAATCTCCTTCAGTTACTTCCTTGTAGCTTAACAGAACAGTAGAGTAGTGACCTTGGAATGGAGAAAACAAACGCCCTAACCCAGTCATGGGCAAACTACGGCCCCTGTTTGAAATGAATAAAACTAAAAAAAAAAAAAAAAGACCGTACCCTTTTATGTAATGATGTTTACTTTTAATTTATATTAGTTCACACAAACACTCCATCCATGCTTTTGTTCCGGCCCTCCGGTCCAGTTTAAGAACACGTTGTGGCCCTCAAGTCAAAAAGTTTGCCCACCCCTGCTAACCTTTGGAATAGAATGGACAGGATTAAAATCAAATGGTATAAATACAGATGTAACAGGAGAATAAAGAGAGAACCTGGCTAGAGAACCTGGCTAGAGAACCTGGCTAGGCTGATCAACTGAATGCTGCCTCCGTGTCCTTCCTTCTTCGTCGACTCCGACCACACCTTTGGGAACCCCTGGACCTGCTGGGGCAGGACCCCAACACCTCTGGGTCAATGCTGGAGCTTCCCCTCTCTAGATGCCAAATGTGATAGAAAATTCAACAGGAGGAACAGAAAATATTGTTTCTGAGGGAAAAAAGGAAACAATATAAGGGAAAAATAGGATAAAGAACCAGAGACAGATTATGCAAAAGAACTGATTCTAGGAAGGTAAAACCAGATGAAAGGTAATGGAATACTAAGCCATTTCACTTTAATAGTTAGAAGACTTTTCTTGAGAACTCAGAATAAAATAGAAAAAACTTTCTTATGCTGGGCCTACTATCATTACGGGATGAGCAGGGAGTAGGAGAAGATGCCTTTAGTGTGCCAAGTATGTTTTGGACAGTTTCTGTCCCATTGAGGCTCTTTTGAGTTTTCCATCCTGTTCTTTCCCTTCCACTTCATAACACCTTATATTTTGTAACAGCTAAAAACTCAGATCATAAGGAAATGTTCTGAATGCAGGTCTGCTTTACTGCAAGATGGCCTGCAAATCCTATGACCTGTTTTCCTCACTTTTCAGGATTATAGGAGGTGTGCTCTTTATGTGGACCTCGATTCTATCACAGTCTTGAGTTTTCTCTGCTTGCTGCCATTGCACTCCTCCCTAGTTTTGTGTGTGTGTAAATGTGTGTGTGTGTGAATGTGTGTGTGTGTGTGTGTGTGTGTGTGTGTGTGTGTGTGTGATAATAGAAGTTGAATGTTCTCTTTCCTATGGCTGGAGAGGAGATTTTGCTTTAAATTAAAGTTGCAAAAAGATTCCCCATGTGTAACAATATGGATGTTACTATAGTTTCTGAGATGCAGCAGCTTGAGATTTTTAATGTTCAGTTACTTCAGACCTAAGACTCATAGACTGTACCTTTTAAATGAAGATGCTACAGGAACTCACATCTTAATTCATATTGATTTTCACAGACATGGAGAAATTAACCACTGCCGGGGTCCAACCCCAGCAGGTCCAGGGGTCCCCAAAGGTGTGGATGGAGTCGGCGAAGAAGGAATGACACAGAGGCAGCATTCAGGTGATCATCATAGCCGGGTTCTCTTGTCAGGATCTCCAGTGAAGTTTACCAGGTTCTCCAGGTTCTCCAGTGAAGTTCTGGTTAGGAGCTCCAGCCAAGTTCTATGTCCATGTTCTCTTGCTAGGTTCTCCAGCCAGGTTCTGTAGCCATGTTCCCTCGCTAGGTTCTTCAACCAGGTTCTGTCCAGGTTCTCCAGCCAGGTTCAGTCACCAGGTTCTAGTCAGGTTCTCTTGCCAATTTCTGTAGTCAGGTTCAGTCCAGGATCTTTTGCCATGTTCTCTCGCTAGGTTCTGTCTCTAGGTTCTGAGGCCAGTTTCTGTCCAGGATCTTTTGCCATGTTCTCTCCAGCGAAGTTCTTCTGTCTCTAGAGAACGTTCTGTGTAGGTTCTGTGCCTCCTGGTTCTGTCTTCTCAGTTCTGTGTTCTAAGTTCTCTATTTATACCAGTTGATTCCAATCCTATCAATCTCTATTCCAAAGGTTAGGGCGTTTCTTATCTCCATTCCAGGGAGTAAAGATTATGTAGCTTAAGCATGATTGTTCGTAGTTAAAGTGATTAATTACCCGCCTGGCACTTAGTTAAGAGGTTTTATTCCCTCCCTAACTTCAGGGGAAAATCCCTACCTGGAGAAACAACCTTTCTCAGAGACCTTGGTTAAAATACATAGTGCCAAGAAGGTTAGCAAACATATTAAGAACAGTATGCCATATATGCCAGGTCCCTTGAAACAGCAAGCATGGACCAGCCCCCGGCAAACCACAAACTACATTTCTCTTCTTTACAGAGTTCGGCGAGATCACATGTAAGCTTAAAGAAAAATGCCTTTTTATCAAAAAAACTTAGGTTATCCACTAATAGTAAATAAAAGACTTTTTAAATTGAATTTAGAGAGTAAGAGAGAGGCAGAGAGAGATAGAAACATCAATGATGAGAGGGAATCACTGATTGGCTGCTTCTTGCATGCCACCTACTAGGGATCAAGCCTGCAACCCAGGATGTGCCCTTGACCAGAAATAAACCCGGGACCCTTCAGTCCACAAGCTGACACTCTATCCATTGAGCCAAACTGGGTAGGGCTAAAAGATGTTCTTTTATAGCCTTCCTCTGTATTGCTAGAATTAGATTTTTAAATCCATCCAAAATAGCTTTATTTATATCAGGGGTGGGCAAACTTTTTGACTCGAGGGCCACAATGGGTTCTTAAACTGGACCGGTGGGCCGGAACAAAAGCATGGATGGAGTGTTTGTGTGAACTAATATAAATTCAAAGTAAACATCATTACATAAAAGGGTACGGTCTTTTTTTTTTTTTTAGTTTTATTCATTTCAAACAGGCCGGATCCGGCCCGCGGGCCATAGTTTGCCCACGGCTGATCTATATTCTGGGCACTCTAAAAAAACTTTTGCCAAATAAGGAAACATGGGGCATATATCTTTTTTTTAAATCCTATATAATAAAAGAGAAGCATGTAAATTGACCATACCTCCGCTATGCTCACCAATCAGGAGCATACATGGTAGGTTAATTTGCATACACAGGTGCCGGGCAGAGAGCAGAGCAGGAGAGCAGAGGGTTGGGGGGGGCATGGCTGGGAGTGGCTGAGGGAGCCACGCCCCCCCAAGCCGATGGACGAAGAGCAGAGCGGCAGAGCCGGCAGAGAGTGGAGTGGCTTGGGGAACTTGGCTCCCCAAGCCACCAGACAGATAGCAGAGAGGGAGAGCTGGCGGCTTGGAGGACTTGGCAGAGTGGGAGGCCTGGGATGGAGACAGAGCAGGAAGGGAAAACCAAGAGCGCGGGGAGCAACAGGAATTCTTGGAAAAGTAGTTCTGGTGGCAGCCCCAGCACCGGAAGCGGAAGCCCAGAGCGCGGGGAGCCTAGGAATGCTGGGAATCATAGTTCTGGTGACAGACGGATCTGCTAGACACTAGAGCAGTGGTTCTCCACCTTCCTAATGCTGTGATCCTTTAGTACAGTTCCTCATGTTGTGGTGACCCCCAACCATAAAATTATTTTCATTGCTACTTCATAGCTGTAATTTTGCTACTGTTATGAATCGTAATATAAATATCTGATATGCAGGATGTATTTTCATTGTTACAAATTGAACATAATTAAAGCATAGTGATTAATCACAAAAACAATATGTAATTATATATGTGTTTTCCGATGGTCTTAGGCGACCCCTGTGAAAGGGTCGTTCGACCCCCAAAGGGGTCTCGACCCACAGGTTGAGAACCGCTGCACTAGAGCAAAGTGAGCCTGGAGCAAATTACTGTTGTGGTGAGATGGAGGGAAAGCAAAGGTGATGGAGGGAAAGCAAAGGTGAGAGACAGAAGTAAAATCAGAGTGTCTAGGAAAAACTAAAGGGAAGATATCCTAAAAATTCCAGGAAATCTCCACCAATGAAGCAAAGAAAAAAAAAAAGCCTCTATTATTCTGTGAGCAACAAACTAAACTGGGTTGGGGGTCTCAGACAGTTTGCTCATATGATTGCAAAGACAGACAGAAACTCCTGGATTGGAGAGGATTCCCCTGAGGATGAGCTGAGGGACCCACCCCCAGTGCACAAATCTTCATGCACCGGGCCCCTAGCCTATTATGACATCACACAATGCTTTCAACATCTGTACTTTTTTAAAGCATCCTAGAATTTTCAGTATAATGTAGAGATATTTGATATTTACAAAACAAAACAAATAAAAAGAAAAAACAGATGAGCCTATTATACCTTCTGATAATCCTTCCTTCTTATAGGAACCTCTATTTTCAATGGAAACAATGGAGTTGGTGTACATATAGAAAAGAACAACCAGCGGGCTTTTGGGATGCTCAAAGAATAAGTTTCCCAGAAATAATCAGCTTTTAGAATAAGTCAGAGCCTTTCAGAGGCATGAAAGAAAACAACATCTCCTATCTTCAAGCACTATTATTACTTACCACTTTTACAAATACTTTTTAAAAATTGCTATGTTAAGAGTTGATTAAAAAAAAAACTGGTTTTACTAGTATATGCATAGAAATGGAAACTAGATAATCCAATAACTGATGATTTTTACATTCTTTCTTTCTGACTGGAATCAGCAATATTAATTTAAAAATAGCTAATTCATTTTCACCAAAGATGGAAAATTTTTGTCTGAATTTAGTTATGATACATTGCTTTTATTACCTTCAATCACAAAATTCCACGAACATTTGCAGTAATTGTTAATTCTTTGGCTAATCATGGTTTTATTACCTAGGTAAGTGATTAGAATAGGCTCAACTCCTATGTATAAAGATGAAAAGGTTCTATTATTTCTCAGCTGCTTCTTTCAAATGTGCAATGTTGATACTCCTTCACTTCTGGGTCCTTGGTCTCTTAACACCATATAGTTTCAATCCTATAAGTCCATCATTTTACATTTCTTAACTTTTAGAAATCTGATATTATACATAAAGCTCTAATTTCCCTATTGCAGGGTTAATCTCTGACTTGGAACAGAAAGAGGGCCATAGTTAGGTCTTGCACTTCTCTACCTTTAATACTTCGAGGGACATGGTGTGAGAGAAGTAAGAGGGCCCAACAGAAGGGACATGCCTCTGGCTAAAACACACTTGCTCTTTTCTAGAGAGTCATAGGGGCGATTCTACTTTTCACAGCTGGAGTTGCTAACACACAGGAATTTTATCTGCACTTTTTGGGCAGAGGACATATGGAGCCTGAAGGAACAATACTCTTTGTTACCAATAGGTAGTTGATTTAGGGACTCGGAGGTGGCTTACTTGTGATATAGTCGTTTTATCCCTTTCTATCTAGAAGGAAAAGTGCTTTTTGTCCTAATTTATATTCCATTTATTCTATCTTTAGCCTATCTTACTAGTTACTAAATTACTTCTTATATATAACATCTGCCATGAATCTTGTCTATGTTCACATGCTAGTTATTTACTTACCTATTGAGTATTCATTTACTATTTTTAAATTTTGCATTTATATTGGTTTGTTTTTCCAGTCTTTTTTTCTAACAGAATTGCATTTTATCTCAAATAATACAGAAAACTCACATTGGTCTATGAAGCAAAAAAACAACAACAAAGAGGATTGACACTAATTACAATTTAATATTATTGTGACCAAAGTACTGTGTTAGGCACAGTGCATCTGGAAGCTCAGTTGTTTCCTGCCAGGAAGGTAGATGGGAGAGAGCATGTTCCTACGTAATGATAAAGTACAATGCTCAGAGAAGGCAGCTAGTTCACTGTTAGTAGCTGTCACAGGAGCCTGGATGTGAGCAAAACCTCTTGGGCATCAAAATCCATACCAGCTTCTGCCCAAAGCACTAAGTGGGAAATGTATGTATGTATGTATGTATGTATGTATGTATATATGTATTGCCTTGAATAAAACAATGTTGCTCTAAGTCCTGCACAGAACATTTAATATATTTATAACTGTTTTGTTATATTCCATGGTCTTTTAAAAATTATATTTTTAGCTTTTGCTTTCTGGTCATTCCATAATGTTTTAATGGGAAATTAGAAATCTGGATCTATAATACCTTTTGCCATCTTCTGAGAAATTCTCATGTGAAATATATTTTTTGAATTTGAATTCTCCTAATTAGTTGCAAAGAGTAAGCTGATTCAAGAAGTAAATACTTCTTTTGCTTCTGAATGTTATGTTCTATTATATACCATAAGCTAATTACAATACATTTAAAATAGGGAAGAATTTAACTTAAATCTTTTGAGTTAAGGCAATATTTGGTAAAATGTTTCTGCCATCATTATAATTACCACCATCAAAATCTAATGGCAGGTGACACCTGTGTCTTTGGGATGACAACGTTAGCTATAGTTTACTGTGTTGCTCCTTTACAAAGAAATGTGAAAGCAGAAAGGAGGTTCTTTTACACAAGTTCTGTTTTCACTATAGTATTGGGCATTATGTAAATTCTGAATAAAATAGATATTCATATACACTTAAATTATAAGAAGGGGCAAAATGTTATAAGAATGATAAAATTTGATTTTATTACACTAGAAATGGAAATGCATGATAAATGTTCTTATAGAAAAGCAATTTTTATTTATTGACAGTTTTCCTCATAGTTCTCTTTCAATATCGCCAGGCTGGGAAAAGGACAGAGAACTTAACAACCCATCACTGGCTGTGGCAATACGGAAATTAGTCATTGGGGTGCATCATGATTCAGATTTTTCCCAAGGTATAAGCCATAACTTGTGAGTAAATGAGTCCATTTTGGAAGCTGTTTTAACTCTTTCAGAAGTCCAGAGCACCATGAGTGCATTGGTGCAGAGTTTATGAAGTGATAATTACATGCTTGAAAAATCAGGCTCAATTACTAATTTGGAAAACATTTTGAAGCAAGTTAGGCCTAATTTTCTAAGCCTGAACCTATCACTTAGTAAAAAACAAACAACAAAAAAAAACACCACAAACTATTTTTACATATTCCAAATATTTCATATCTTCTGTTTAGATAGATGCTATCAATAGTAAATTACATTATGAAATCTTATATAATATAAAAAATGGATCTTCACACTTCATTTTCATGCAGCTATTTCTGAGGTAGTACAGATTAGAACATCCTTATAACTTTGTTTATTTTTATATACTTGGAAAACTATTGGCAGAATTAAATGTGTTTTCTAGCATAATGGTTTAAAGTAAAATGAGAACAGCACTTGATTAAATTGGCGGTTAACCTAAGGTTGAAGGGCATTTATAATTTCATAACATTGAGAACTTTTCAAATAGTGAGGACTAAAGAACTTATTCTGTGAAATAATTTATATATCCAGTTAATAGTAGGTTGCCTCCTCTTCATAATTGTTGGAGAGAAGGCAAGGACTATGAGGGATATGTAATTTCTTATGTTCAGGGTCCTAATTTCATAGAAAATCCCTAGATTCTAGGAAATCACAAAACAGAAATCACTGAAAATTATTTAGTATAATTTCATATGTTCAGTTCTCCCAATTCTAATGTATGATATGCTTAAGTAATTTACAGTTAAATAATCATCAAATATTTTCAAGTAAATTTTTCAAATAAATCACACACACTTGTGCTTTTGACAAGTAATGGAAAGAGATTCCAGTTCATAGAATGAATGCATTGGTTGGTTTAACCAAAAAGTATAATTTTTCAAATTGGGTTTCAATGCAATTCAATTGCAAACCATGTAAATACAACCATTTAATAGTCTCATAGTAAACATATGAAATTGGCTTTTATAAATAAAATGATTGGTTTTGTTATAGTCACCCAGAAGAAAAAAAAACAATACATCCTCTCTCTGTTCTCATTCTCTGCCTTTCACAAATCTTTTTTCATCCCATTCTTTACTGTGGGGGCACTTTTCAAGTAAATATACAAGCCATTGGTGGTTAGAAATTAATTACTACTGTTCTTCCCATATTTACACCCTCTTGTTAACCTAATGATTATGATATGTACTATTCCTTGATTTCACTTTGGAGAGAAATGATTTAATGTAGTACTCTTGTATATTAAAATCATGTAATTTCAAGATTATTTCCTCTGCTATGAATTTCAAGAATCTATTTTGGTACTCAAAGACAAGAATAATATTAATCATCAGAATGTCTCAACTTAAAGATCTATTTTGGCAGAATGGCCAAGAGCACAAAAATGAAAAATCCAGAATTAAAATCAATCCATTAATATATTAACGGTACAATATTGAACATTTATTGAGAAAAATGAAGTACTTATGCATGGGGTAAGAAAAAAAACTAAAAGAAAAATTATTAGTGTCTTCTCTTTCTGTGAGTTTTAACTATTTGATCTGATTGAATAGTCTATTAAAGCATAATTATCATAAAAATTGCCATTGGCATTGCCTTAATATTTATAGGATAAATAGATTCCCTTATTACTTATTTTATGAACTATCACTGTTTAGGAGGAATCAAAATGATTGTTAAAGGAGGAAATACATAAATTATTCAGTCTATGAAAGAAACTTATTTAAGTTTCATAATTTCTTTTTTATCTATTATAGTAAATAATTTGCTATGCAAGTTCTCCAAATGATATGAAACTGAAAGAAAATTTTTATGAATTAAAGAATTAGCCTGACCTTCCATAAATTACAGTTTTTGTTTGCCAATTTATATTGAAGCTTTTGACACATCTGAGTTACCAACTAGAGTTCATTTTGATCAGCCCTTAGTACTCTTAAAATTCTTAAACAGAAGTGACTTCATGCAAGAAATCTCTTTTATAATTTTTTTCTTTTTTAAAAATACAACACAGATTCTCAAAAGTTATATTTCCAGGTTCTTCTTTTCATTAAAACCAAGAAAATTAGAAATATGCTTTGATAAAAGATGAAAATCGACTAGTGAATTGCTGCCAGAGAATTCATTTTACATGTCTTTCAAGTGTTTAAATAGGCCATTCTCTGAAACTGAAAGAGGTTAGCAATAAGTGGATATGAATATCTATCCCATGTCCATTCATAACATATGCTTAAGAGGGAGTATGAGAAAAATTATTTGATAAGCTTACTGTTTTGGATGAAGGAGTAAGGAGCAAACATTTTTTTTTTTTTAGAAAGTACAGGGTGATGGTGAAGCTTAAGGAGACTTCATAACATTGACACTTCAATGATTATTAGTAAGGCACCTATTTAAAATAAAAAAAGTAAATCCTCATGTCTACTTTCTATGTATTAAAATATTCATAAACTTTAAATATTTATTATGAAAGGAAAATTACACAAATATAGTAGAACTTATAGGGATGGATATATATATATATTAGAGGCCCAATGCACGAAATTCATACGTGTGTGTGTGGGGGGGGGGGGGTGGCAAGGTGGAGAATGCTCAGCCCAGCCTGCACCCTCTCACAATCTGGGACCACTGGCTCCTAACTACTCACCTGCCTGCCTGATCACCCCTAACCACCTCTGCCTGCTGGCCTGATGCCCCTAACTGTTCCCCTGATGGTCTGATCACCCCTAACTGCTCCCCTGCCAGCCTGCCCTCCCCTGCCGGCCTGATTGCCCCTAACTGCTGAACAGATTTTTATATATATATAGATAGAGATAGAGAGAGAGAGAGAGAGAGAGAGAGAGAGAGAGAGAGAGAGAGAGAGGTAATAAGTATTTTAAAATTATTTTCATTACTTCTATAATAAAAATAATGAACCAGCCCATCAGAATTTATTTGTCCCATCCCTATTTGTTAAACATTTGGTTCCCAATGATTCCTATTTAATAACACCAGGTTAGAACCTCATTTTAAGAAAATCTTTGCATGCATTTTCATGGAAAAAGAATTACTGCCTCGAGAAAAACATAAATATTGAGGCTTTTCATATTAGCATGTTTTGAAGTAGAGGTGAGAGAGTGCAAATTGGAATAGACTACTTGCATTTAGATCAGAAACAAGATCATGCTACCTTGTCTCTACTCAGAAAATTACAAGATTGAGTGGCTAAAAGATAATCTGTATTTTAAAGGACAAAGAGGGTTATCATTTGATTACATGAAGAAGCAATTCTGGTCATGGAAATAATAGAACTAGATCAAACATAAAAAATTTAATAAAAATTATGAATGAGACTAATAGATAATAAAGAAGAAATTAGTCATGGCCAGGTATTTGTTCCTGACATACATGGTAGAAAATGTCCAGAGGGATTAAACATGATCAAGGTACGTGGGCTTCAATGGAAGGAAAATAATCTGGAATTAAAAATAAATTATTTTTAAAATTACTGTTTATAAATTATATCAAACCTTTCAATTTTTTTGCTATGCAGAAGTCCACTATTGTATCACATACATGAGAATGTAGATAAGACAAAAAATAGATCATTGATAATTATAAAACTTTCCATTTACAAAATATCATAGTTTTCCTGAAAAATATGGACCCGTTTTAAATACTGACTAGTAAAAAAAACTCTTCCATGGAGAACTTTTAATTAGTTTTGAGAATAAAATGTTTATTCCTTGGTTTTAAAAAGAAAAGGCTTACTTATCTTCCTTTTAGTCACAAATCCTTTATCTAATATGTTGCTGTTGTCCAAGACTCATTACTTCTATTGTTCTCCTTGTTGTTAGTGCTCATTACTTTACTCATTTGAAATCAGAACAGGTTAGAAAGGTTGAAAACTTTTTTTAAAAAAAGTATGTTTCCTGAAAAGAAACAGCCAAGGAGATAAAGCTGAACACCTGAGCACTTGATGCATTACATCTCAGTAGTATCTGACAACCCTTATTCCCTGGAGATGCAATTTTTTTTCTAATAATTTAGTCTCAGCCTATTAAAAGACAATTACAGAAAATGCACACAGGGAAGTGGTGAAAGGTGCCCAGAACAGCTTTTGTAGAGAGGTTATCAAAACACAATTCACCAAAAGGATTTTTGCATTGATTTTTTAAAATATTATTTAAAAAACAGTTACACAGATTTTTAAAGGACTAAATATAACAAAAACGATGAAATGGTTTTCCTCTTTACTACTTCGTATGTTTTAAAAAACCATAAGGTAAATGTTTTAATAGCTGCCCATTGCCTGGTTTATTATAACAAAAGGCTTATTTTTATTGCTGTGTGTAGTTCTGAAAAATTAATTTATTTGAGGGCACCAGTGTGATTTTATAGCTGTCCTGCGGACTACTGAAGCAAAGGGCATGATCACAGCGGCAGTCACCGCCGACGGTTCACACAGCTACATCACAACATTCCACCAAAAATAAGCCTCTTGGGACATTCTGCGTATATTTAGTTGAAATAATTGTCATATTCATTCAGCAATCTTCCTTTAGCCCACTAAAGGATTTAAAATATGCTAATATTCACACCAAACGGCAGTAATCATGTATAGTATATGAGAAAAACACTCATTTTTGAAGTCTCGTTCGAATTCCATTTCATATATGAGGTCTGGATGCTCCCCTTGCTACATGACTGGAACACTGTAGTACATGAAATCACCACGTATAACAGGCCCAGATACATGTGAAACTAAGACATGCCCCTTATTGCCTCACTCCTCTCTTCCTGACTAACTGTAGACTGAATTTGCATCCTGTCCTATTCCAAGCAAACGTCTTGGAATAGTTGGGGAAGACGATGTTTTAATGGCACTATCTTGATGATGAACAGAGCATGAGATACCATCACAGGAGACCTTGATGGGAATAGGATAACCTGGACTCCTGCCTCCTCTGCCTGCCATGCAGTCTCTCTAAACACCGTGTGTGTGTGTGTGTGTGTGTGTGTGTGTGTGTGTGTGTGTGTGTGTTTCTTCTTTACGTTGAGAGGACAGAGAGAGGGTTTCTAAGGAACACCTTCTGCATTTCTAACAAGAGAGTCATCAAGCAACCATTTTGTTTGTAAGGGCAGCAATAGGAGGAATTAAAGTAGAACATGTTACTGTATAATAGAAATATATATGATTATAACATCAACTAGATCTGTATCTGTGGTTAGTCACATAAATATCCATGCATCTCAGTTTGCTTATCTATGAACCAAGGGGATGAAACAAGAACAGTGGTTTTCAAACATTTTTTCAACATGAGCCTTTTTGCCCAGAGGAAAAGCATATGTAGAAACCTAGGACATAAAATATGAACCGCTTGGGAGGAAGATGGATTGGAACTGACAGGGCTGGATCTGGGACTGTATACGCCACCCTGTTCCCCACTCAAACGCATGAATGCATGTGGAAAAGCGCCAGCTTACACACTCTTCATAATATTTCAAGGTGGTCATAGAGTTTGCATTTTCAAATTTATTTGGGGGAATGCAAAGAGTTAAAGAAGGGGAGCGTAATTTACATTAGATGACAGTGTTGGAATCATAGATTCCAACATAGAAGATCATAAGCTTCTTCAACTTATCTAGTGGCTAATGGGAGACTCTTTTGGGTTTATGTGAGTAAAAAATGAATATGTAAAGTCAGAATGACAGAAAAGTTCCTTTTCATTCCCCCTCCCACCATCCTGTAGTAAGTCTGGCCTAGTCCTGCCATGCACAATTCTTTTCTTATATCACAGATTGTATATCCTAATACTCATCTTTCCAAATGAGGGAAAACTGCATTTGTGGACCATATAATAAATTGGGATTTGTAGTTTAGCAATAGCTTTTACTCAAAACACAGATTACAATCAGATGGCCAACTTAAATACAGTAACATCAACAATAAATTAAAATGGCATAACAGAAATTCAAAGTAATGTGGTTGGGAGTAAAGGTTTTGGAAATACTCATTTGAAGTTCATTTAATCTATAATTGTCCAAGATAGGACAGCATAATATACCATCACCACCAAACTGAGGGTAGTTCCCTTGATCAAATTGAGAAAATTGAGTAATTAGTTCTTTTAACTCGCCTTAGCCTGAAGTGTCCCATTATGTTCCTTTATGGTTTATTGCAATAAAATGTTACTTATATTAGATGTATGTGTCAGAGTACTCAAGTTGACAAACCTCAAATATAATAGTCTGGGGATACAGTTTAGCCAAGGACTCCATCTCAAGAGGGAATGCATCTATCATTAGTAACCAGAGGGCTGTGTCAAGCTCTCCTTTGTACATTTGATAATCGGAAAGGTGAGCAGAGGTGTTTTTCCTGGGGTCGTGTCTCTCGACACCGAAGAATGAGCTACACGGAGCAGAAGGTTTAAGCAAAGTGTGGAAGTTTTGTTACAAGCAGATTCAGACTCCCCACAAGGGGAGGGGGACCCAAGAATTGGCTGCCCGTTAAAGCTTTGTAGACCAGGGGTATATATTTGCTACAAGCCTGCTCTATGTCTACCTGTGTCGTCAGCTGATTGATTCCCTCAATTGTTTTTGCCCAGAAAGGGACCTAAACTTTCCCTGTTTCTATGTGTTCTTTCTCTGTCCCTATGCTGAACTTTTTCCATGTGTTCTATCTTGTTTACTGCAGAACCTCCCTTGATTTCCCATGCCTCCTGCTTTGAGTCCAGAAACATTTTATTATTTCTGCTTGGTTGGTTCCTGTGGTCAGGCTGGTTCAAACTGCCATGTCTGCCCCTACCTATGTTCCCCCTGCCTTTGTTTTCCACTGGACCCCTGCCCTACCTGCCTACGTTTCAAGCTAACTCCTCTCACATTTAAACACATTTGTTCTTTTCCATACAAAGTTCACTTCCTCTCTTTTTTCTTTGAAGAAATAACAGCGTGTCTTGTATACTCTTTTATAACCTTTTCTTGACAAAAAGCTTTAGAGATCTTCCTACATCTGAACTTAAATATCTATAAAATGGTTTTTGTGGATGCACTCTATGGGAGTGATTTTTAAATAAATTATGCTAAAATGGGCTGTGTTAGTAGAAACTTCTTGTACACACCTAAAAGAATTGTCTAAGGTGACCTCTTTAACTGGAGGATTTGCCTAGAAGATATGCGTGGCTTGCAGTCTTGCCAAATGGATTAGTATTCAATTAGCTGCTCCAGCAGACAAACATACTTCATTGCAGTTCTAATTTGTATTTTCCTGAGCAAAGTGAAGGTAATAACTTTTTCATATGTTTAATGAACATTTTATTTTTTCCCATTTGCCAAATTTTTTATTGGATCATTTGCCTCTTTGATTTTTCTTATTACCTTGTAAGGGCCTTTATATTCATTCAATGTTTTGCAAATATACTCTCAATATGTTACTTATCTATTAACTTTATGGGGCTTTTTATCATTAAGAAGATCTTCCTATAAAAAATATTGTATCTAGTGAAATGAATCAATCTTTTCTTGCATGGCATCAAAATGTGTTGGCTGCCTTAAGAAAACGTCCCCATACTTACTTTTTTTTTTTAAAAAAAAAAAAAAAAAAAAAAAAAGCTATTTCCAATATTTTCTAACAGTTTCATTTTATTTGGGGGGATGCCGCCCCCTACTCTGGATATCTCCTTTGGAGTAGAAGGATCTCCTTTAGCACAACACACCTGCCATCTCTGGTTCCTCGCTTTCTCCTTCTACTGAGGGACAACTCAAATGAAGCAACAGGAAGAACAGCAAAGTAACAGAGGAACGAAACTCAAACCTTAGCTAAATCTGTACAGTTATTAAGAACTCTACCTTAGAATGAGCCAAATAACAAATTAGGGAGAATACAACTTTGAACTTTACTTTCTTGGAAATTTAACTCACGAGGGCTAAGGAAATTAAATTTTAGGGTGTCTAATATATTTGAATTTTAATTTCTTTGAATTGTAAATGTTGGAAGAGTTCAGATCTTCTGCTAGAAATTGCTGATGCATGTATTTTTTTTTATTACATGCTGTTTATTACTTTTGCCCATTCTACAATGCTGGTTTAGTTGGAGATAAGATGCCATAACTTTTGAATATTTCCTTTCCCAAACCTGAAAACCTTGCTTCATGCTTAGTGATTTTCATTTGTGGACAAAAAAGGGGGGGTGGGTGGGTTGTATGGAAAGCAACCTCCTAGTATGATTTGATCATGAATTCCTAACTGGGGAAGCCATGTTGGGTAGTGATGCTCCAGGCATATACCTTCTTTATCTTTGACTTCAGCAAGCCATGTCCATTGTTTCTGTGCATCTAGGCTAACACACACCTTTAAAATGCCTCTTTTCAGACCCCTCCTTCTAAAGCATGACCACTCTACAGAGAGCATACCATCTTGTTAACTATCCTGGAACCCAATTCCCACCTTGCATTCTCCCACCTTCATTTAACCTTCCTCACATTCCCACTTTAATTCCAAATGCATAAAAGAAGGTATGAACTGTTACTATAGGAAGCGTTTTTTCTCAGTCGGTTGAGATCTTGCTTCCAGGTGTATCCTTTGTTTAGACCAAATGCATTTTTATAAAAATTCTCTACAGGTTTGGAGCTTCGTACATGGACACGTGTTTGTCATTGAGGTGTTTAATACTTTTCCCTTTTTATTTAGCAAGGAATTCATTTGTCTGTGTTTTATGGTCTGAAAGTTTTGAGGGTCCTTTTATCTTTAGAAATCTTGAAATTTCATTATATTTTGCCTGATGTGGGTCCTTTCCATTCCAGCCTCTTCCGTTTCTAAGTATGCCCTCTCAATCTGGAGGCTTGATTTCTTCTCCTTAGATTTATGTCCACACTATTTTTATTTTTTATCCTTGTGTATGTGTTTTAGATAAATAGCTTAAACTAAGTAGTCCAATTCAAGAAGCTCCCCTTAAAGCAACCTACTGAGTTAATTTTCTTGAATAAATGTGAGCAGGTCTGACTTTCTCTGGCATGTATTTTGCTTAAATGTTAAAAGCTTAAATGTTTGACGAGCTCATCTTCATGCATGAGAAACTTTAAGTTTCTGATTGAAAATGAAAGTTCTACTCCCAGTGAGAGTGTACAACGGGAGTGTTAAACCAACCATGACAGTCTTTGTCTCTTCCACTAGAATTTCCTCATTCCCTTCCCTCACGAAATCTCTACTTGAGTAGAAGATAGATAATAATGTTCTACCTTTCTGGCCTCAGGGTCTAAAGACACTGAATTAACTGTGGGGAAAGACATCACCCCTGTCAACTGCCTAATGCAAACTATGGCAGGAAATAAGGGAACTGCCCAGATTGCTCAAAGGCCCCTCTTGCTCTGTGACTCTATACTTGGAGCCTCCAGAATCAGTCTCTGCTTCACTCATGTTTGTATTCTGCATGGATTGTTTATTCCACCTGTTATCATCAGTCTGTTTTCCTCTTTTCAGGAATTTAAATTTATGATTTGTTCATGGGACTCTTTAATTAAGCAATGACTATATAAAATCACTCCATTAAAATTTCTTTGCTATTATTTCAAAATCTTTAAGACTGAGAAAGGAGGCAGATATAAATTTTCTGGAATAGGGCGAAGATTTGGATGGACTTTCTGACTCATACTGTGTTTTTTCCTACATCTGTCCACATTGTTCACAAATGATTGCCTAATCATCACTGCTCACCTCCATTTCTCTCACCTATTATCTCTGGCTTATTTGCGTGGGATGACTATCCAGTTCCACACTGAAATAGCAAGACAGCAAAAGGGAAGGCAAATTTGTGGCAAAAATGACTAGTTTGTTGCATCTGCAATGATTTCTTTTTAGAATTAATTTTTCCTTCATCTAATTTTATATATAATATCTGATAAGCACATAGTAATATATGAAACATGTATGTGAATTATTAAACAAATATAATTCCCACATGTGAAACCAATACATTACCCAATAACAAAAACTTCACCAATTAACTGGATCGATAGGCTTTTTTCTGCTATCCCATTGTTCTGTCTCTTCAAAGTTTTTCCCAGATGAGAAATTGTTAATGTTAAAGAAAATTGTTATAGGCTAAATCACTATAACAAATAGATAACAAAATATAAAAGCTCAAAATATAACAGAGGTTTGTGGGTTGTTTCCTTTTTTTCTCATGAGAAATTTAGAACATGAATTTAGTAAGCAAATGGATTTGCTCAAGAACCCAGCCTCCTTCTGATATGTAGTTCCTCCAACTTTTATTGTCTTGTCATCTATATGCATTTTCAGAAGAAGAAAGCATGTAAAATGAATATGCTTCTGTTTTAAAAGCCATAACCCAGATTAGCACACATCACGTGTACTCACCTTTCATTGCCTAGAGTTTAAATGCATAGCCAAAATTAAATGCAAGGGAAGCCTGAAAATGTAGCCTATCATTGTGCTCAGGAAAACAAGGGTGCATTTTGTCATCAGCCAGCAGTCCTTGCCACCATATGCTCCCTGGCCACAAAATGTACATCAATATTCTTCCTACCTTTAGCATATTCACTCCCCCCAAAAAAGCCAACCCAGAGTCCAATGGAGACATGGCACTCAGCTCAAAGTTCAAGATCGCTGGGTAATGTTCAGTCCTTTCCATCAGGTCTAGAAATGGATCTTTATGGTTCAGCAATCTAATACATTAAAGTAAAAATATTTACCACCAGAAAACAATGTGATTAATAGCAATAACATTTTTAGGTAGAAAGGGAAAATGTGAAACCATGAGAAGCATTTGAACCATGATAATAATAGAGTCCTGTGGGAGAGGTATGGGGAAGACATTCTTCCATATCAATGGAGAAAGTACTTTGAACAATGAAAATACATCATTCATCAGTCTTCTTAGCTCTGACTTCACCTTCTGTGGTGTTTTTACTCATCCATAACCCTTTAATACCATAATATAGTGGACAGGGGAGAACAGGCCCTTTGGGGGAATAAAACTCTTTTATAGCCTACTTTCAAATACTGTAAGTTTTGAAACCAAAGAATTATATTAAGTGTCAATTAAGCACAGACTTTTTAGGTCAAACTTGAGGTTTCATCAGTAATATAATACTCTGAAAAATAGAAGTTGTCTGAGGAAATTTGATCATAGTG
Organism: Myotis myotis; assembly: GCF_014108235.1. Classification (NCBI taxonomy): domain Eukaryota; kingdom Metazoa; phylum Chordata; class Mammalia; order Chiroptera; family Vespertilionidae; genus Myotis; species Myotis myotis. The sequence continues at coordinate 11,334,429 of NW_023416335.1, read as the reverse complement.
AAATCATGTGCTAGTAATCACATCATAATCTTTTCTAGACATCATACCTATTCCTGCCATATTTATTTACTTTTATGCCCTACTTTCTCTCTCTCTCTCTCTCTCTCTCTCTCTCTCTCTCTCTCTCTCTCCCCCTCTCTCTCTCTCTCTCTCTTTCACACACACACACACACACACACACACACACACACACACACTGGTATATATCTTGAGGCTATATGAAACACTGGTGAGGAGGAAACGTAATTGCATTTAGCTTTCTAATCCTAAAGTCCTTGAATTTATGAACTCTTTCTATTGCTTGCTTATAAAGGATTCAATTTTTCCTAAGCTCATCTTTATTTTTATAGATGAGCAATAATCTTCAAGGAACCACTGACACATATTGATATTCTGATAATATACAATTGCTTCCTCTAGAACTGCAAAATTAGTAGACATGTAGTCTACTTTCCAAGTTATCAAAGATGACAATTTTAGAAAATATTTTCTCTGACTCAAGACATCTAGGCAGGTAAACAGCTATCCAACCTGCAACATCTGTGATCTGTGTCACAAGCTGCCTGACTTCTAAGACACTGTGGTATATATATATATATATATATATTAGAGGCCCGGTGCACAAAAATTTGTGCACTCGGGGGGGAGGGGGCGTCCCTCAGCTCGGCCTGTGCCCTCTCGCAGTCTGGGACCCCTCGGGAGATAACGACCTGCTGGCTTAGGCCTGCTCCCGCGTGGCAGAGGGCAGGCCCAATCCCTAGGTGCAGCCCCTGGTCGGGCTCAGAGCAGGGCCAATTGGGGAGTTGGGGCGCCGCCCCCTGTCATGCACAGAGCAGGGAGATTGGGAGGTTGTGATGCCACCCTCAGTCACAATCAGGGTAGGGCCGATTGGGGAGTTGGGGCACCGTCCCCTGTCACACTCAAGGCAGGGTCGATGGGGAGGTTGCGGCGCCACCCCCTGTCACGCACAGAGCAGGGCTGATCAGGGGGTTGGGGCACCGCCACTGTCACACTCAGGGCAGGGCCTATGGGGAGGTTATGGCTCTACCCCGTCACACACAGAGCAGCGCCCGTGGTGGGAGGGGGGGTTTGGGGAGCTCCCCCCTATCAGGCACAGAGCAGGGCTGATCAAGGGGTTGGGGCACCTTCCACTGTCACGAACAGAGCAGGGTGGATAGGGAGGTTGTGGGCCCACCCCCTGTCACACACAGAGCCGCAGGGCGATCAGGGGGTTTGGGCGCTGCCCCCTGTCACGCTTATCCCGGTGCAGGGAGGCCTCATGGCTCCGCTGATCCCAGTGCTGGGAGGCATATTACCCTTTTACTATATAGGGTAGAGGCCTGGTGCAAGGGTGGGGCCGGCTGGTTTGCGCTGAAGGGTGTCCTGGATCAGGGTGGGGGTCCCCACTGGGGTGCCTGGCCAGCCTGGGTGAGGGGATGATGGCTGTTTGCAGCTGGTCACACACCCTTCAGGGTGGGGGTCCCCACTGGGGTGCCTGGCCAGTCTGGGTGAGGGGCTGAGGGCTGTTTTCAGGCTGGGACTGAAGCTCCCAACTGCTCCTTTTTTCTTTTTTCTTTTTTATTCTGGGCCAGCTTTAGCTTGAGGCTTGGCTCCAGCTCTTAGGCCTCGGCTGAAAGTAGGTTTCTGGCCTTTGCTTACAATGTTGCGAATCTGCTGGCTGAAGTCCAGCGGTATTTGTTACAATGTTTCTTAAACTGCCCGCTCAGAGGCCTGCAGCCGCAGGCGGGGAACATTGGTTTCCTCCGTCACTGAGGCAACCAAGCCTCATGTTAGTTTCAAGCTGCCTGACTGCCGGCAGCCATCTTGGCTGACAGTTAATTTGCATATCTCGCTGATTAGCCAATGAAAAGGGTAGTGGTCGTACGCCAATTATCATGTTTCTCTTTTATTAGTGTATATATATATATATATATATATATATATATATATATATATTCCTATATAATAAAAGCATAATATGTAAATTAACCAAAGGGCAGAACAACTGGTTGGGGGGGGTGGCACCAGGCCAGCGAAGCTGCATGCTAGTGGGCAGAGGGAGGGGATGGCGATGAGGGCGTGGGCAGCGGCAACCAGCGGTAAGGAGGGGCAATCAGGGGGGCGAGGCTGGCTGCTCGCTGCCACCCTGATTGGCCTACCAGTTGCCTCCTGCAGAGGGAGGCCAGACTGCAGCTTAAGCCCGCTCCACTTGGACATCCCCTGAGGGCTCCCGGACTGCAAGAGGGCGTAGGCTGGGCTGAGGGACCCCCAAGTGCACAAATTTTCATGCACCGGGCCTCTAGTGTATATATATATATATATATATATATATATATATATATATATATATATATATATTATATAATGTAATATATATATAGTATATATATATATATAAATATATTATTGATTTCAGAGAGGAAGGAAGAGGGAGAGAGAGGTAGAAATATCAATGATAAGAGAGAATCATTGATCATCAGCTGCCTCCTACACGCCCCCTACCAGGGTTTGAGCCCTCAACCCCAACATGCTTCCTGACCCAGGAATTGGAACCCTGACCTCCTGGTTCATAGGCCAATGCTCAACCACTGAGCTACACTGGCTGGGCCACTGTGCCATATTTTGAGTTACATAGCATATTGTTTCCTATAACACTTTTTGTATTAGTAAAAAACAGACTGAACTTTTATAACAGTCTACACATGGATTCAAGCAGGAGTAACAGGGACTGGATTTATATTCTCATGTGAAACAAGCAAAAAAAAATAAAAAAATAAAACATTGGCATTGAGAACATTAATCATTGGGCAAAAAAAAGGAACCAAAAACGATTTATGTGGGACAGAAACTAAATGAAGTGATACCTATGGATGTCCATCTTACTTTCTGGAGAGTGTCCAGATCATATACAAGGAGGATAAGCTGCTGCTGTTCAGAGGGTAGAACACTGGAGAGGAGGCAGCTGCACAGCAAGAGAACCGAAATGTGCAGATTCCCTCTCAAGTAGTCTGTTGATTACTGGTGAATCAACACATACATGAAGATGCTATTTGAGATGGGGGAAACTACCCAAAAGATTATAGGAAACAGTACTCATTGATCACACAAGGTCAGAGATAACGCTAATTCCCAAGACAAAGTGGGAAATTTTCTAAATCAGTAAGTATCAGTATCTAATACTACAACAGCATCCTAAATAATAGAGCTAATATGCAAATGGTCATCACACCCTCACGTCCTCATGCCGGGGCCGGGACCTGAGGCTGCGCCCTCCGCCCTGGCACTGGGCTGAGGGACCTGAGACTGTGGGGCTTGATGGGGGTGGGGCTGGCTGGGTCTCAGTCTTGCGTGATTTCGAGGTGCACGTAGGTGGGCGGGGTCCCCCACCCCTCCTTGACTCTGGGTCCCCCGGCATGCCCCAGGCTCTGACAGGGAGATTTTCATATACATTTTACTAATTTTCTTTCATCTCTGACACTTCTATTATAGAGAAAGGGCAAATAGCAATATTAAAATATTTCCTCTAATTCCCTTTTAATGTGCATGAATTTTGTGCACCAGGCCACTAGTTTAATAATTATATCAGAGTATTAAAACATTCTTCCCTCAACAGGGTTTAAAATTTATGCCTAGAACAAATATTGCTCTGGTATAACCTAACAAACTTAAAGACACAACTTGAAAGAATCAAACTGAATTCATGTATCTTAACTTCATTCTACAGCAAAGCTCAAAATATTTTTAGGAAAACAAAAATATCTACCAACATCTGGCATCTGATAAAAATGATCAGGTATGAAATAAAGCACTGTGTACAATGAGACTATTTTATAACTATATCTATACATATTTATAAATATGTATAAATATCTATACATATTTAGAATCTTATCTTTCAGGTGAACCAAAGCATTTATCATAGCATTGTAACCTTTTTATTCATAACAATGATGCCCCCCACCCCCCCAAAGTCTGCTTTGCCTGATAATTCATTTATGTTTCCCAGGATTCTTTGGGTTGAATTTTCCTGGTATATCTTTCCCTATCTATTTCAAAATTGTCATATATTTATAATTTAAATATGTATTCAAAATATTATCTAACCTAATTTTGTTTTACCTTTTTTACTCCAATGTGATAGTCTCTATTCTTTAAAGAGCCAACTTGAAATAATTAACATTTATGTAACTATTGATATATTTTGATTTGCTTTGCTACCTTACATTTTGTACTTCCTTGGCTTTTGCATTTTCTATACTTGTTTTTCTTTCTGTGTTTCTTTTCCTAAATTGATTGAAGCGTGTATGTTTTCCTATATTCTTTTTGTACTAGTTGGAAAATTGAAACCTTTATACCTATCCTGTAATAACTTCCCTTGAAATATATTATGCATATTTAATCAATTTTACCATACAGATCTTACCTCACCTTACATGAACTCTAATTATATCCTCCTAACATTAAGCAAATGTTATCCAACATATTTATTTCTGATATTTATTTTTGATTACATATATACTAGTATATAGAGAGATTAGACATATAGATACATATGTATATATACATGCATATATATGTATGTTATATATAAAGCATAAAATGTACCATTTTTCTAGTGTACTCTCACACTGCTATGTAGCTATCACTACCATCCATCTACAGAGCTTTTTTCTTCCTCACAAACTAAAATTCTATACCCATTAAACAGTAACTCCCCATTCCTTTCTACCCTCAGTACCTGGAAACTATCATTCTACTTTCTGTTTCTATGATTGGACTACTATAGGCCTCATATAAGTGGAATTATACAGTATTTGTTCTTTTATGAATGGCTTATATTACTTAGCATAGTGTCTAAAAGTTCTATCCCTGATTTAAAATGGCAGAAGTTCTGTCATTTTAATGTTAAATAACATTCCATTTTATGTGTGTACCATATTTTGTTTATCCATTCACATGTGAAGGACACTTTGGTTGCTACCATCATTTGGCTATTGTGAATAATGTTACTGTGAACATAGTTTTATATCTATCTGTTTGAGTCTCTGTTTTCAATAGTTTGGGGTATATATCCAGATTTGAATATCTGGATCATATGTACTTCTATTTTTAATTTTAGGAGGAACATCTATACTGTTTTTCAAATCAGCTTCACCATTTACACACCCACCAGCAATTTCCCAGAAAAAAAAAAAACATGTGTATGAATGAGCAACAAATAGATATTTCATAAGTACAAATAAAGTACAGGAAATATAGAACAATATTTTCCAAGTGTAGACCTTGTGTCAACTGAGTACTTGTTTAAATGCATTTTTCTTCCATACCTCAAACAGAAAATGAATTTCTGAGACAGGATCTGCTAATGTGCATTTTATGTATGTCTACATTTGAGAACCACTCAGCAAAGGAAGAAGCTATTTTCAGTCTTAAGCTTAAAAGCAGGTTTTATAGAATTGAGCTTGTCCATAGTCTGAGTATCCAGTGGAGAGAGAAGAATTCAATAGTTAAGAGAATGAGCTTTCCAGGTAGGAATAAATGGAAAGTACATAAATGGTAGAGTTTTCTTGAAGTGCAATGTACCTACTTAACCTTTCTTTCCTTCACTTTGCTATGAGGAACTTTTGTTGTTGTTGTTGTTAATCCTCACTTTTGGATATTTTTTTCCACTGATTTTTAGAGAGAGAGGAGGGAGAGAAACACACAGAGAGAAACATCGATGTGAGAGAGACGCATCAATTGGTTGCCTCCTACATGTATCCCTACCAAGATCGAACCTGCAACTGAGGTACGTGCCTTTTACTGGAATTGAACCCGAGACCTTCAGTCTGTGGGCCGACATTCTAACCACTGAGCAAAAATGACTAGGGCAGCTTTTAATAGAAAAGTTATGATTGCAATGGGTATTAAAAGAAGCAGAAGTAGCTTGTTGAATGGTGAGCTGCTTAAAGTATACTAGGTGTACCTGTTAATAATGCGGATTTTGTAATCCAAGAAAACATAATAATTTCAAGAGAAACATCGAAAGTGCTTTATTCAAAGTTATGTCAATCGCTAGCTGCACATTTTCCCCATCTTTAGGTAATTTGTGGATACCGTCCCAATAGAACATTTCTTGTTTTGAGGCAAACCATTCAGAGACCCAATTTTCCACTTCTTCGTACGTTTTGAAGTGCTGCTCAGAAAGTGCCTGTGCCATCAATTGATTGGAACAAGTAGTAATCTGAAGGAGCAAGGTCTGGTGAATATGGCGAGGGGGTTAATACTTCCCAGGCAAGATCTTTTAACATGTCTTTAACTGGTTTTGAAGTGTGTGATGTGCGTCATCATGAAGCAAAATTACTTTGCCATGTCTTCTGGAACATTCTGGTCATTTCACGATCAAAGCGTGGTTCAAATTATTATTTGTTGTCAGTAGTGATCAGTATTAATGGTTTCATCTGGTTTTATAAGCTCATAATACACCACACCTTCCTGATCCCACCAAACGCAGAGCATTGTCTTCTTTCTGAAGCGATTTGGCCTTGCAGTCGATGTTAATGGTTGACCTGGATCAACCCATGATTTTGTGCATCTGGGATTCTCAAAATAAATCCACTTTTCATCTCCAGTCACAATTCAATGCAAAAAAGACTTTATTCTGTGCCACTGAAACAACATTTTACTGATGACTTTTCGGTTTTCCATTTGTCTTTCGTTCAGTTGATGTGGCACCCATTTCCCTTCCTTTAAAATCTTTCCCATTGCTCGTAAATGATCAGAAATTGTTTGCTGAGCAACATTTAATCTATGTGCAAGTTGTTTTTGAGTTTGACACGCATCTCCATCCACTGCTTATAATTGTTGGTCTTCAAACTTTTTCGGTTGACCTGGATGTTGTCTTTCACATTGAAGTCATCACTTTTAAGCATTTAAACCAGTGTTCACAAGTATCTTGAGATGGAGCATGTTCACCATAAGCTTCCCAAAGTATATGGTAACTTTTTCTTCAAAATAAAGTAATGCATTAAAACTTCCCGCAAAGGCTCTCTTTTGGCATGAAATTCGACATTTTTAAGCATAAAAATATCTATGTTAACACCTTCAGGAAATTTGACATATGAAGGTTTGAAGCTTGTTGTCAATACAACAAAATAGCATACATATCAAATTGCATATATATCAAAATATGTATAACTCCATCTATTGAAAAAAATCCGCATTATTAACTGGTATATCTAGTATCTGGAATGATGGTGGGAAGAAGGCCATACATACTGGTTACTAACAAAAAAAAATGTTTTCTTGACTATAATAAAGAATATATTTGAAGTAAATGACACAGTGGTTATTCATTCAAATTAATTAATAAGATTGTTTTAAGAAAGGGGACACTGCAGCAAATACAGTGAACAAATCTGAATTTTTCACCATATTTAATGCCATTTTCAAATAAAAAATGTGAAGACTAGTAATGTGTTTTTGTAATTTATTACCTTCTTATGCCTAGCACATAACTCATCTTTGACTCCTATTTATATGTTCTAAGTGCCATGCACTTTATAAAGGCATTCTACATTATTTCACAAACGTCTAAAGAATGAACCTAAGTCCTATTCAAAATATACATACTTCATTCAAGAGCATATATTAGATGGAGGTAAAAAACAAAACAAAAAACAAACAAACAAACAAAAAACCACGACAGCAGCACCTACCTTATTGGGGAAAGCATGTCCACTAATTTTGGAACCACTTAAATAACACAGGTGTGAACTTCGTTTACTTAGGTTTTGGAATATACAACATATGCTGATTTTTGAAATCTAAACACTGTAAGAACAGCTGCAAAATGATGAAAGTGATCACATCATGTTAGGCTTAATCAGAATAGCTCTTGAGACAGAAGCGGCCTTGATATGCTGAAAGAAACAGCTGGCTTTGTTTGTGTTATGATTCCCAACAACATGGGTGACACCCAGCTGCTGATAATTCTGATTAATTATATACCAAACTACAGTTTTATTCTTCTGTAATAGTTTAACACAAAGTGTCCAAGGTATTTTTGCTTCATTTTTTCATATATTAAAGACAGACACTTTCCACAGAATTTGATTTTATACATAAAATTATACTGAAACTGATGTAGGATGTGGTGAAACTGCTCCAGCTACAGCATTTGAGTTGCATAGTGGTAAATTCTGACCTTGTCAGGGAGAGACAGCTGAATTATGATTCAGTTCCTGTGAAAAATGATACATCTCCAATATTAGATTAATTTCCTGTAAACATTACTACTCGGCAAACCTTGTAAATGTCATCTTTATCCATCATCTTGAGGTATTTTGATGTTGCTTGTATAGTAATTTTGATTTCAATTTCAGTTTTTCTAAAGAGACAGTTATTTCCCTATTAAATCACATCCTATATTTTTATTATAAATTTCATCAAAATAATCTATAATACCCCTTTGAAAATTAATAATGCTTGTTTTATTTTTATATTAATTAGGTGATAGATGTGTAAAGTGGAGAGTCAGGGAATAAATATTATACATACATTAATACATTTTATATAATATAGAAACAAATTATTACAAATGTATGCTTAATTCATTTAATAAAGGTGTTGTTTCTGTAGAATTTGAAACTTCAAATCATTCAAATTCATAACGACTTCTTTGGAATGTAAAGACCACCACCCAGGATTCAGAGACCTGGTGTTCTATTCCTAGGTCAACTAAGTCACTATAGTACCATGAATAAGATATTTAGTTTCAACTGACCTCCCTTTATTGGTTCACCAAAAAATGTAATTAAAGTATCCATTTCAAAAGTCACTTCCAATTCAAGTGTTTCATAATGCTATAAATTTTTTACATTTAGTGGACAAAGAATTGCTATGTTTTCACATCTAACTTTTATGCATAAGCATGCAAATTCAAAATAAATATATCAATTCAATATTTATTGAGTACCTATGAAATGAAAAGAACTATGTATATTACAGAGAATAATAATACTTCTAGATGTGACAAAGTTGCAAAAAATGGTCACAAGACTTTGCAACTCTACCTCAGTCCCAGCAATGCCGCGGGGGAGGTTCTGACAGTAGGTCTCCAGAGCTTTGTGCTTTCACTCTTGCTCTCTTGGAAACCTGAATTGCCAAACCAGTCAACAAGCCAAGTCAATTGTCAACAAACCACAGTTAGTCTGCTAGATTTTAAGAGACAGTCGGCCAAGCCCCAAAGTAACCTATAGATGTATGTACAAGCCTAGTTGAAAGGCAAACTACCAATCCAGGTGAGCCCAGCCTCAACTATCAACTCACATAATTGTGACCTTAATAAATGTTGCTTGTTTTAAGCCACAAGCTTTGGGGTAGTTTATTGCGCACCAAAGAATAACCAATCTATAATAATAAAAGCATAATATGCTAATTAAACCAGATGATCTTCCAGACGACCTTCCAGATGAAGCTGCAGCGGCGGGGGCAGAAGCAGCCACCTTAGTGGCGGGGGCCGAGCCCCTGGCATGAATTTCATGCATCGGGCCTCTATCCTAATATATAAAGCCAGGGGCCATCACAACCAAAACAACCAGACAGACGACTGAACACCAGGCTGCCTGGGGTGACCAGGCTGGTGGGGGGGCAGAGAGGGACGACCAAACGACTGAACAGCAGGCTGCGTGGGGTGACCAGGCTGGCTGGGGGGCAGTGAGGGATGACCAAACGACCAAAGAGCAGGCTGCATGGGGCGACTAGGCCGGCAGGGGGGTGGGGCAGTTAGGGGCAACCAGGTCAGCAGGGGGGGCAGTGAGGGGTGACCAGGCTGGTGGGGGGGCAGTGACGGGCAATCAGGCCAGCAGTGGGGATAGTGAGGGGTGCGCAGGCCAGCAGGCAGGTGAACAGTTAGGAGCCAGCGGTCCAGGATTGTGAGAGGAATGTCCCAAATTAGAGAGGGTGCAGGCTGGGCTGAGGGGAGCCCCCATGCACGAATTTCCTGCACTGGGCCTCTAGTCTATAATAAAAGCGTAAAATGCTAACTAGACCGGAAGTCCTCCGGACAACCTTCCAGATGAAGCTGGGGCTATGAGGGAAGCCCAGGTCCCGGGTGCCTGCCGGTGGCCGGAGGGGAGCCTGGGTCCCAGGTGCTGGAGGGAAGCCTGGGTCCTGCGTGCCAGAGGGAAGCAGGTGCTGGCAGCTGGGGTAAGGAAGGCCTATCCTTGCATGAATTTTGCATCGGGCCTCTAGTATAATAATAAATATCCACTGAGCTTCTACCATGTGTCAGGCATTAGTTCAGGCATATAACATAGGGTTATCTCATTATTATCCTCACTCCAATATATAGGAATAAAGTTTACCCTCAGTTCACAGATGAGGACAATAAAATGTAGAGTTTACTAGTCCAGGGTCACAGAGCTAGTAATCTGTACAGCTATGATGTTAGCCTTGTCATTTTGACATAAAGGGCTGAAATCATAGCCATTGTTTCTCTACTCTTATACGTAACACAGTTGTTTTCTTGTGTCTCACAAACTATAATGATAGCTGAATACCTGCATATGAATGCATTTATATTACAACCACCCACCTTTGTAAAAGAATCTGCCCAAATGTTCTCCAATGTAAAATATTGGCAAATTTAATTTGGTACTCTTACTTAAAAGTTGACCATTTTGCTCCCAGAGTTCTTTTTCTTGAATTCTTAGTTAAATGAGCACTTGAAACTGTGCTACTGTGGCCAGAGCTCTGAAGTCAACGTTTTTGTCACTATCTCCTCCAGTGAGGAAGGGAAATTTATTCATCATCATCGAGTTGTATATCAAGATATATACAATAATAATAACTGATCACTTAGTGCATTTGAATGGTACCATTTGAACTATGTATAATTAAGGATGAATTAGTCTTTCGAGGTTTGACCTTGGATCACTTATTCTTACTATATAAAAATATTTTTGAATAATTTACAATAGGTTTACCATCATCTCTGGAAATTTTTTTGAATATTTTGATTTTCTATGTGTTCCCATATGTATATACAATTATACATGTATAAATGTGTATGTCTATTCATACATGTGTTTATATATTATGTGCACATCTAGCTTTTAATTTTAAATTTCCATTACAAATGAAATAAAATTTCAAGGACAATAAGCACTATAAACTTAACAAGTTTATAAAATTCCATGAAGTAATAAACACTTCTTATAATTATATTGGCAATATTTTTCTTAAAATAGTTTTAGAGAACGGTGATTTCTTACTAAAAATGAGGGGAAATTCCAGTGAAGTTTTGGACTGTTAAGCAATAATATATTATGTAATTTTTTAAATCTAGTATGAAACAATACATGATTTAAACACACTTAAATAGATAAAGGCATATAATAAACTTACTGAAAAATTCATGAAATGAATTAATTTTAATCATAACCTTAGACAGTGAAAGTAGGACACAAAAGATACTTTGGTCAGTTTAAAAATAAAAGAATTGACCAAATAGTTTCATTATGGGGTGATTTAGTTATTACTTTATTCAGAACTAACTGAATTGAGTAATTAAATATATGTTATTGCATTGAATTAGTTGGCCAATTTACAAAATTCTTAATGCCTCATTTGCATTATACTGAAATTTATAAAACATGGGTGCTTACTCTACCAAGAATTATTCTTTGACTATAGCAAACATATTGTTGCAAAAACAAAAGAGAAGAATTGGCTGATATAAACCAAAGGATTTTGAATTGCTTAAAATAAAAATTCAGAAATTGTAATTTAGCCAAAAGTCTCCTAGTAAAATAATTAAATTTGTCTTTATCTGAATTAATTGGATAGTCTTCTAGACAAAATCAAATTCACCAGATAATTTATAACACATTATGCCATTACCAGCTCTTATGTTAGTGTTTGGCTTTTGGGAAGCCATCTGGTGGCAAAATACCTCACTAAGATCCAAATAAGATTAATATTATATCTAAATTATTTGCAAAATTCCATAGGGGATCTCTAAATGTTGACATTGAAGTAACACAGGGGCATTCATTCAAGAACAACATTCCAATTGCCTTCCCATCTCCTCTCCCACAAAAAAAAAAAAAAAAAAAAAAAAAAAAAAAAGGAATTTCAGCCAAAAGGATGAGGTCTAGCCATCTTCCCATTAACAGTGGAAAACTTATTTGGATTCAGAAATTAACGAATTAAATGGGTAGAAGTCCTTATTTCCAATCTTCACCTGGTGCAGAATGACTATGTACTAAATAAAGGTGGGTGTTGCAGCAGATGACTCTTTTTTTAGCATTTTTTAAAATTTCATTTTATTTTTTAAAGTATTACAAATAGTAGTACATATATCTCCTCTTTTCCCCATTGACCTCCCCCCAGCCTCCCCTACCCACAGGCACTTGCCCTCATCCCCCTCCCCACAGTGTGTTGTGTTCATTGGTTATGCTTATATGCATGCATACAAGTCCTTCAGTTGATCTCTTATCCCCCCGCAACCCTCCCCCGCTTTCCCGCAGTAGTTTGACAGACTTTTTGATGCTTCTTTGCCTCTGTATCTATTTTTGCTTATCAGTTTATAATGTTCTTTATATTCCACAAATGAGTGAGGTCATGTGATATCTATCTTTCTCCGACTGGCTTATTTCACTTAGCATAATGCTCTCCAGTTCCATCCATGCTGTTGCAAATGGTAAGAATTCCTTCCTTTTTACAGCAGCATAGTATTCCATTGTGTAGATATGCCACAGTTCTCTAATCCACTCATCTGCTGATGGGCATTTAGGAGGTTTCCAAATCTTAGCTATTGTAAATCTTAGCTATTATAAATTGTGCTGCTATGAACATAGGGGTGCATATATCCTTTCTGATTGGTGTTTCTATTTTCTTGGATTGGTAGAATCAACATCATTAAAATGACTATACTACCCAAAGCAATCTATAGATTCAATGCAATCCCCATTAAAATACCAATGGCATACTTCAACAAACTCTGCAAAAATTCATCTGGAATAAAAAAAGACTCCGATTAGCTGCAGCAATCTTGAGAAAGAAGGGCAATGTTGGAGGGATCTCCATACCAGATATCAAGATGTTTTGCTGTGTCATCTGGTTTTTACTGAGCATGTGTTTACCCACCCCCCGCCCCCGTGCCATCTTGGTTCTTACTGCACATGGGCCCAGAAAAAATATTGCCCCGACCCCCCCGATCACCCTCCCACCCCCCGTCCCCCTACTATTTTACTATTTTTATTTTTTCCTCAGTAATCCTGGCTAATGACAGGTAGCTGATTCTTCCTGCTGGCTTCCAGGATTAGGACCTCTCAGTGGAGGATGCTGCGGTCTCCTGGGGAGCCTATGAGTGGAGCCTGTGACTTCTATAGCTTCCCAGTAAATCAGGCTTAATGTGCCATTCAGCTCCCTAGTTAAGCTAAATGTCTAATTTCATTTGCTCAGCTAGCTAATAACCAGCTAGCTACCTATGCTAATAAGAAAATTTTATCCTAATTCCTGATTCATAAAATGCTTTTTAAGTTTTAGAACAATGTTCATGCAGAAAATATCTTGCCATACTTAAGACATATTTCACTCTGGCTCCATTCCAGTGAAAATCATAGAGATTATGAGCTTTTAATTATATAATATACCACCCACCTATTAGTGGATAATTATGATGGTTATAAATTATAAACACTTCTTCATTTTAATAATTCTGTATACTTATTACCTCTTTTTAACAACTTAATATTGGAGTGCAGTAATATTTAGTCTGAGTTCTTTCTGAAGTGGGGAGGGACAGGGTTGGGTTCATACCCATGAGCCTCATCATAGATCTTGCCCCATCCATTGTTTGACTTTTTCTCTTCCTGCTTTTTCTATCCCCATCCTTCTAACATGGCTCCAGAAAACAATCTGAAAACATGGCAGTTGTTTTTGAACTTGGTAATCTCACAAAGAGCCAAGGGAGCACTAAATATCTAGGAAATATTCTTGCTTCATAAAATTGAAAAATAAAAAAGCTTAAATTGAATAAATTACCCAACCATAATCATTGGGTCATGCCTTTTGACTTCATTACACTTTACGTCATGTGACCCACCTAGGTAGGTAATGGAGTAGATGTCATTTTACAGATGCTCATACAGCAAGATGTTTAAATATAAGTTGGAGCTGTTTTGGTATTCACATCCTAGCTCCATTGACAGGTCCAGATGCAACAGCACTTAGCAAAACCACACATAGCTATACACAGATGCTTAGGGCCAATACAATGACTAATATGAGGGGATACTGAGGCAATCAGTGTTTTCTTTATAGGATTAAAATCCTCTCAATAAGATTTTATGAACACAAATATTTCAAATTCTTGAAGAATGGGAAGGGGGTATCTTTTGTTCATTTGAATTAAGAAATACCGAAAAGGATGTGGATAAAATAATTTTACCTTCATTGAAAAATTGATATGTTTGGAGTAACTAAATCTTCCTAATTTGCCTGGTGTTTATTGTGTTTTGTGTTTTTTTTTTTTCCCCTCAGTTTAGCACTGAAAGTCCTGTGTGCTAGGAAACTATTCAGCTTCAGACAAACTAGGACAATTGGTCATTTGATCACTATGCTAGATCCATATATATGTATAGAATATTAGAATAATATATAGATATTAGAATAATATCTGTTAACAAAATACAATAAAGATCCAGAGGCAAAGAAGGGGGCTTCATGGGAATTTAAATCTATTTGTAACAGAGAAAATGACTTGGAACATGGTGAACATGTAGAAAAGTTAGGACAGGAAATGCTAATGTAAGCAGATCCCAGTAATCCTGATGCAGAGTGAAATTCAGGAGTCAATAACAAGGTATTAATTAGTTGTAAATTGCATGATGAAATAGTGAGGGACAGCAATATTCTGCAAAATCACAATGAAGCACATCAATAAGCATTAAGTACCTAGTGATTTTAAGAAGATTGCAATACCAAATATAGAACATTTGAAATGATATAATACTAGTGCAGGTTTACAGTTGTTCATATAAAAATAATACAGTAATTAATAAATAGTAATACAAGAATAAACTATTTCATGTACTCACAATTGTACACTGACTTTTGCTCCATCATGTATTAAACAAAAGTACAGTCCCAGTCCCAAAAGTGTAGGTTTGAATTTCTTTAATTGTAGAATTATTTTTAGTCTATAGGATTTGGAAAGCAATACCAGTTTTATATTCGCCTCTTTAGTCATGGCTTCAGATAGATAAGATTTTTAGCAGCAGCATCTTTGAATAAAACCACAAATGTATTTTACGGTTCATTAACCATGCTAATACATACATATTTTGCCAGTCAATTTGAATAACAGATTAAATCTCACTGTGCGTTTTCAGTAGGGTTTGCTGATTTAAGATATCTTTAAATAATCTGATTAGGAAATAAAAGCAGGTTTTGATTATAGTATCCAATCCTAGTACAAATGCATCCATTTAGTCTGCACATTTATATACAGCAGACTTTGTGTAGAATTTTTCTGAGGTATTTTCCTTGTCATGGCAGACTTTTTTTCTTAATTTCTAAAGGTCCATACTGATCAAGATGGTTTATGCTAATGTTATTATAATTACTTACAAAAAATACATTACAAATCTGCAAAGTAATTTCTCCTATACTAGTAACTTTATTTCAAACACTTTCCATTTTATTATGGACTAGAGGTGGGGTGCACAAAAATGTGTGCTCTCAAGGGGGTGTCCCTCAGCCCGGCCTGTGTCCTCTAGCAGTCTGGGACCCCTTGGGGGATGATCGACCACCTGCTGGTTTGGGCCCGCTCCCCAGGGGATTGGGCCTAAGCTGGCAATCAGACATTCCTCTGGCAGCCCTGGAGCCCTTGAGAGATGTCCACTTGCCAGTGGAGAGCAGGCCTAAGCTGCAGTTGGACATCCTTAGCGCTGCTGAAGAGGCGGGAGAGGCTCCCACCACCACTGCTGTGCTGGCAGCCGTCAGCCTGGCCTGTGGCTGAGCAGAGCTCCCCCTGTGGGAGCACACTGACCACCAGGGGGCAGCTCCTGCATTGAGCATCTGCCCCCTGGTGGTCAGTGTGTGTCATAGTGACCAGTCATTCCCAGTTGTTCTGCTGACAGGATCAATTTGCATATTACCTTTTTATTATATAGGATAGAGGCCTGGTGCACGGGTGGGAGCCAGCTGGTTTGCCCTGAAGGGTGTCCCGGATCAGAGTGGAGGACCCGCTGGGGTGCCTGGCCAGCCTGGGTGAGGGGCTGAGGGCCATTTTCAGACTGGCCACACGCCCTTCAGGGTGGGGGTCCCCACTCGGGTGCCTGGCCAGCCTGGGTGAGGAGCTGATGGCTGTTTGCAGGCTGGTCAAGCCCCTCAGTGGGGACCCTCACACCAAGGGGGTGTGGCCAGCCTGGTGAGGGGCTGAAGGCCATTTTCAGGCTGGCCACAGCCCTTCAGGTGGGGGTCTCTACTGGAGTGCCTGGCCAGCCTGGGTGAGGGGCTAATGGCTGTTTTCAGGCTGGCTACACCCCCCGGCAATCCAAGCTCCCAGCCTCTCCTTTTGGGCTGGAAGCAGGTATCTGGGATTTATTTATCTTCTATAATTGAAACTTTGTAGCCTTGAGTGGAGCCCGGGGCCGGCCAGGGCAGGCGGGAAGCCTGGCTTCCTCCATCGCTGGGGGCAACCCAAGCCTCCTGCTCGCACCAGCTCCATGGCCGCCGCCATCTTAGTTGGGTTAATTTGCATACTCGCTCCTGATTGGCTGGTGGGCGTGGCTTGTGGTTGCAGCAGAGTGGCAGGGTGATGGTTAATTTGCATGTTTCTCTTTTATTATTGTAGATTGCCTACCTGATTTTTTGTTTTACTCTCATTTAGCTCTGGCAACTAATGAGAAAAGAATAAATAGATAAAGCTATAAAAAATTCAGAAAGTCGAATAAGCCAAAGCATGAGCCAAAAGAAAACTTCTAAGCACCACTTAAAATAACTTCTAGGAAAAGGCTAACAAATACATGTGAACAACTGTCTTACTTTTTACCTAGCTACATTCATCTATAGGCAGTTTTCTGAATTCTATTTTGGTCTAGCAGCAGGCAGAAGGTGGAAGACAACCATATTTTAGAAAGAAGGCAATTTATGCAGAGGATGAAGATAACAGCAGAATTATCTTGATGAAAAGGAAACTCACAATTCAACTTCTAT
Source organism: Myotis myotis (assembly GCF_014108235.1). Classification (NCBI taxonomy): domain Eukaryota; kingdom Metazoa; phylum Chordata; class Mammalia; order Chiroptera; family Vespertilionidae; genus Myotis; species Myotis myotis. Next base: position 11,317,221 of record NW_023416335.1, on the reverse strand, counting down.
TTACTTGCATAGAAGGCTCCTGTCATTATTTCTTTGAACTTCCCTAGCAATTTCCAATTCCTTCCTCAGCTGGCACTGAATTCATTCCCACGTGGTCTGGCAGCAATGACAAGGGCAGCAAGACAGCAGTGACTGCAGTGTCCCTGGCCCCACTCACTCTCCACTTCTCAAGGGTGCATATCCATGGATGTTTTTAAGTGACAGTTGAAAAAGCAACATAGTGAGTGTTGTTCAGTGGATTGGTTAACAATAAAATTAATCAGAAAACTAACCATGTATTTCTACAAACACTGAGATACACATGTGTATTAGCTGAATAAAAGTCATTTCTTAACAGATTTATTGCTTTGACCTATAATATAATAATTACTGGGTATAAACTTAAATTATGTCTTAAATAACGTTTGTGCTATAATGAAAGCATTATCTTCTATATATTTTTAAATATCTCAATAGATTCTTGAATCATATTTCTATATCTTTTTTCTTTGCTTTTGGACTTGTTAGGAACCAATATAGTTGTCTCTTCTTCCTAAACTTAGTACTAAATATTACTTTCCCTTGAACTCAACTACTATTGAATGATTTCCATTATAATGTATTATAAAGAACATACTTTAGAAAATTAAATGGGCTTTCAATAATAGATTTTCTATAAATCAAAGCCTGAAATAAGGAGCAAGTTTATAATGAATCTAAATTCTTTAAAGTATTTTTATACTTTGAGAATTATTTTTTATTTTCTTTACTCCATTCCTAATATTTACTTATTTCTCAGAGCATTTATTTTATATTTGTTTACAGATATCCTCAGGGAAGTACTTTAATATATGAATATGTCTTCACATCTCTCTGAAACTGAGAAAGTGAAGGTATTTTATGTAGACAAAGAATCACATTTAATGAAATTTTTATAACAATAAGCTAAGGCCATCAAACAATGGAGCACATACACCTGCAGAAAATAAACTATGTGATAGATGATATCAATACATAAACAGGGATACATCTCTAGCTTACAATATTAAAGGAAAGATAAATAGATGATTACTTTTGTCACTGAATTATGTGCTGATATTATGGTAGTGGCAAAACCAAGAGAGACAAAAAAATGTCTTTTATCTTGTCCTGAAATTTAATATTAAATATTCAAGATAATAGGTTTCAATATCATTAACAAGCATTAAGTTTCTACAGAACATTAACTACACAGCATGTGTTAGGTGAAAGGTGTTTTCCAAAATGTATCTATAATAATAAAAGCATAATATGCTAATTAGACCAGACAGCTGAACGACCTTCCAGACGTCATTCCAGATGTACTCCGGATGAAGCCATAGTGGCGGGGGCTAAAGCAGAAGTGGTTAGGGGCGATCGGGCAGACAGGCAAGTGGTTGGGGGTGATCAGGCAGGCAGGCGAGTGGTTAGGGGCATTGAGGCAGGCAGGCGAGTAGTTATGGGCAGTAAGTCAGGCAGGTGAGTGTTTAGGGGCAATGAGGCAGGTAAGTAAAGTGGCTTTAGGGGTGATCAGGCAGGCAGGCAGGCAGGCAGACGAGCAGTTAGGAGCTAGTGGTCCCGGATTGGGAGAGGGTGCAGGCCAGGTTAAGGAACCCCACCCCCTTGTTCATGAATTTTGTACACCGGGCCTCTAGTGATATATAACTTGTGATGTCATGAAAAAAGAAGTTTTCATTCTAATTAGAAATTAAATAGCAAATGATAAAAATGACAAATTTTCCATTCTTCAATAAATGTCTTTTTGTTTAATATTATTCCAAACCATAATAAGATTTTAGTTTTGCTATTACTTCATCAAACCTTTTCATCAAAGGATATTCATATAATATTTAAATAAGGTATCAGTCTACATATGGAATCTTATAATTTTCCAACAATATAAATTCCATAAATAAAATATCAAAATATTATTTTATCCTTACATTTTCTACAACTACAGGAAACTAAAAATAAATAATAGAACATTTTAATATATAGGAAAAATAACTGTTGTGTAGAAAAACAATGTGATCATCAGTATCTTGCCTTGATTGTCAATCCCTTCTTTACTTACTATAAAATGTTAAAAATCAAATAAATAAAGCAAGTGACCATTAGTGCTATTCAACAAACACTTTTGGTTCCCTGCCTTCCTGACACTAGGTAGGACTGCATGGTCCCATACTTAGTGAAGTAAGAGCCATGTGACAAGTTCTGGCCAATGATTTAAGAGCAAAGTATTTTAATTTGCTGGTCAGAGGTATTGTAGCTATACTGTATATTATCTACTAGCTACATGTCATGGATAGAACTGCGCCCCTTCCTTCCCCCAACTTAATATGTTGAAGTCAGAATGTGACCTTATTTGGAGATAGGATTCTTGCACAAGAAATCAAGCAAAAATGAGGTTATTGGGGTGGCCCTAATCCAATATAAATGGTGTCCATATATAAAAGAGAAATTTAGGCACAAAGACATGAATAGAGAGAAGACAATGTGAAGAGATGTAGGGAAAACCTGACAATCTACAAGTTAAGAATGAAGGCCTGAAACAGCCTTCCCTCACAACCCTCCAAAGGAATCAAGCCTGCTAACACTGGGTTTTTGTTTTGTTCACATTTTTATTGATTCCAGAGAGGAAAAAAGAGGGAGAGAGATATAGAAACGGAACTTTTACAATAGTCAATCAATACAGCTTTGCTGTAATTCATATATAATTTGCATTCTATGTCTACAATGAATCATATCTCTTCCAACAACATCTATAATAATAAAAGCATCATATGCTAATTAGACCGAACATCCTTCCAGACAACCTTCCGGACAAACCTGGGGCTGCAAGGGAAGCCCGGGTCCCAGGTGCTAGAAGAAAGCCAGTGCTGGCAGCCAAAGGAAGGAAGGCCTACTCTTGCACAAATTTCATGCATCAGGCCTCTTGTTAGTAATAACAGCTAATGCTTACTCTGCCTTTATTTTATGTAGGATGCTGTTCTATAAGATGTCCACCTGATAACTAAATGAATACCCTCAAAACTAATTTAGTCAGTTCTATTGTTTTTCTTCCCATTTTATAAATACAAAAATAATATAGAGAATTTAAGTAACTGGTAAATTTTTATTTCTTTCAACAGTGTAACTTAGAATCATGTCTTGTATACAATGATATGAAACCCAAAATAATCAAGGTTTCCTCTAGGGAAAATATTTACCATACTGTCAAATTAATAAGCTTAGTGTTCCATAGACGTTCCATGTGTAATTGGTTATTGCCTCCTTTATCCTGTCTTTCAATTAAAAACATTTGTCTTCTCACTAAATTTTACAGTTGTATTAATAATGATAACTTATTATATGCCAGATGCTGTGTTAAGTTCTCAGAATACATTTTAACATTTACAGCCATGTGAGCCCACATTTCCACTTATAAGTAAGGATGAGATACCTAGGCTTGAATTAATTGTCAAATTTCAAACTCTGGGATTCAAACTTACCTCTTTAACTTCAAATTCATGTTCTCTACCACATCATTACATGTCAAATATCATATTACTTAATAAAAATGTTAAATGTATAAAAAATACGTTTTTCATAATCATTTTTTGAATGGAATTGCTCATTCTAAGAGAAATATCTATTAACAAAATTATCTCATCAATAAAGTCAAATTTTGATAAGAGAGAACAAGGAAAACATAAAAATTATAAAAAGACTTTTGTCAACCTTCCTAATGCTGCAACCCTTTAATACAGTTTCTCATGTTGTACTTATCTTGCTCTATTTTGTGAAAACTTTTGTTGCAGCCACATAAAACATAAAATAATTTTCTCTCTTTAAGAAGATGAGAATGGGGTGAATATGGCACTCATCTGCACAGTTTAGAACCATGAAACGCATAGTTGAAGATACTCTTACCTCTTTGCATTAAGAGGGCATCCTTCTGTTTTTTTCACCATTTTCCCAAAACATGGGCTTTTCCAGGTTTTATTTTAAACACTAGCTTTTGCAATAGGCTTCTCAACGTTTTTATTCCTTTTAAATATTTTCATGTATACAACACAAGAGTACTTTTAAACAATTATGTTTTGTACATGGGATTTCAATAATACCATTTTTTCTTCTTTCTGAAAAATGTCTTTAGAGAGTGATTATATTAGTCAAATGCATCTTAACAATTTTAGCAAGGATATATTATAATGAAGACAAGTATCTTATAAATATTAATGATACCATAAAATATTTAACCTCCAAAATTAATTGTAAGTATTTTATGAGAAGTTTGAAGAAATGAAATAAAGTAAATATTATTTTAATAATATATTTTAAATAATGAAACATATATCTTTTCCTCTATAAATCTCAAGAAAATGGTCATGGACTTTCGCCAAACATGATCCTTTCTTTATGAATGTCTTTAATTCAAGCAATCTATTTTATATGTACAAACAGTAGGCTATTAAGTAGAACCATAATTATTGTTGCTACCTAGAGATGTTCATACTTATTTTTGGATATATACAACACAAGAGTACTTTTAAACAATCACGCTTTATAAATGGGATTTTATAAATGTTTTTGGTAATCTTTAATTGTGTCTACAATTTAATATCTGAGGAAAGCATATTTCAACATTAATGTATATCTTAGCAAATTCTACCTACTTACTGCTATCACACATTTTACAAGACAATACATAATAATGATGTAAATATAGCTTTTGGGCATTAATGTTGAAATGTAAACTCTTTTATTTAACTCATGAGTCTTATTTGTGGTATAGTTTTTTTTTCTTTCTTGATTAAGGTATTACATATGTGTCCTTATCCCCCCATTGCTCCCCCAGCCCCCCTCTCATGCCCTCACCCTTCCCCCCGCCCACCGGTGTCTGTGTCCATTGGTTAGGCTTATATGCATGCATACAAGTCCTTTGGTTGATCTCTCCCTCTTACCCCCACACTCCCCTACCTTCCCTCTAAGGTTTGACTGTCTGATCGATGCTTCTCTGTCTCTGGATCTGTTTTTGTTCATTAGTTTATGTTGTTCATTATATTCCACAAATGAGTGAGATCATGTGATATTTATCTTTCTCTGACTGGCTTATTTCACTTAGCATAATGCTCTCCAGGTCCATCCATTTGACCCAGTGATCCCAGTGAAGTGGGATCACTGGGTCAAATGGGAGTTCCATTTTTAGTTTTTTGAGGAAACTCCATAATGTTCTCCACAGTGGCTGCACCAGTCGGCATTCCCACCAGCAGTGCACAAGGGTTCCTTTTTCTCTGCATCCTTGCCAGCATTTGTCATTTGTTGATGATAGCCATCTGACAGGTGTAAGGTGGTACCACACTGTCATTTTGATTTGTATCTCTCAGATGATTAGTGACTTTGAGCATGTTTTCATATGTCTCTTGGCTTTCCTTATGTCCTCTTTCGAAAAGTATCTATTTAGATCCATTGCCCATTTTTTGATTGGGTTGTTTATCTTCTTTTGTTTAGTTGTATGAGTTCCCTGTAAATGTTGGATATTAAACCCTTATTGGTGATAACATTAGCAAATATGTTCTCCCATGAAGTGGCTTTCTTTGTGGTATAATTTTTAAGATAATGCTAAAACCTTTTGACAATATAATTAGTTAAAGTGAAAATAAGTAATAATAATGTATCAATGTTGGTTCATGACTTGTATTAAAAATACTTACTAAAGTAGGATGTTAAAATAGAGGAAAGTGAGTGGAGGTATATGGTAACTGTGTGCTATCTTCATAATTTTTCTGTATATCTAAGCTGTTCTTAAAAACTCACATTCATTTTTAAAAAACAAAGACAAAAAGGTGAACTCCGCTGCAATAAAGAGAACTGAAAATTACTTTTTAAATGCTCAAATAATCATTATAACATTTAAAGGCCTCTAAATTTGTTTTGGCACCATCTATGCTAAGTAATTTAACCCCATGGTCTTCCTTAGAAAAGAGAAAAGGATGTTTTGTGAATTAATGCAAATGTGATAAATACATATTTTAATAAATTAAATGAATTTATGAAACTTCCAAAAAAAAGACAATAAGGAAATAACTATTATCAGCAGCTGGTATTTCCCCCGAGCCACAGAATATACTCATTTTGTAATTAGCCTCCAGAGAAAAACATTTTAGTTTGAGTTTTTTTGTTATTGTTTTTGTTTTTTAAGGAAAGGTTAATTTAGCACAAACCACACTACCTTTCTCCAAGAAGCACAATGGGTGATACAATTCTATACCATGCTGTTCAGCAAATGAAAATGTCTATTTTATGATTACAAGAAACAAGCTCTGCTTATTCCCCACTTGTCTAGGAATGCTTTCCTGAATAGGCTCTGCAAGCATGAATATCTGGGGAGAACTTAACAGAAACATTCAAGTAAAGGAAGATGCAAAACCAAGTCTTTTCTGATGATTCAAAGGCCTTTGAACCAGTTGAGAGTTTAGAGTGAGAAATATTTATTCTTTGGGATTCCTGAGGGCTGACTTGGACCAAAGCTATAGCAACAATAAAGTCATATGTCACCCAACACTTAACCAATCCTGGTTTAATACTATAATCTGGGAGAAAATTAGCAGACATAGTTAAAGTTTTTATATTCTTTTAAAAAGGTCCACATTTCAAAGTCTTTATGGCTTACTTATAAGCTCCATGTAGTGGCATCCAGTTATAAAGGTGAGAAAATAAATTCTTTCAGAGAAATATTTTAGTTAGTCTTTCAAAGCATTGCAAACATAAAACCTAAATTGCTTTCCCAAAGTGTGGAATATTTCTCTTCATTCTTGGTTGAAAATGAAATAAGCTACAGGCAGCAGAGATAATCAGCAAGGAATCATCAGTGAATTTAAATTTACTTAAACTTAAATTTATTATGCTACTAAAATTTCCCAGCTTATGTTTAGAATATATAAAACGACAATTTGCAATGGTTACCGAAATTTGCATTTTTACACTCTTTGATCAAAATAGATGCACTGAGGCTAAATTTTAAATACAGTTTCAAAATCCTTCACCTTTTTCATAAGAGTTCCTGACTGCTGGAATTTTAATATTCTCTTAGGGCTAATAGAATGAAAGGGGAGGTTGAAAGAGCGGGGAGGGGTAAGAGATCAACCAAAGGACTTGTATACATGCATATTAGCATAACCAATGGACATGGACACTGGGGCTGTGGGGGCTTGTCCTAGGGGGTGGGAGTGGCCGGGGAGGGGTCAATCAGTCAATCAGTAAAAAGGAGACATATGTAATACTTTAAACAATAATAATAATAATAACAACAGGGAAAAACACACAAGTAAGTATTCTGCTCTATGTGACTTTGTAAAGACTCCAATATGAAGTGTTCATTTTCTGAGAGATAATTTTAGTCATAGGGGAGGGAATACCCTAAAATTAGATACACATTTATATTTCCAAATTCTTGTGATTTGCTACTTTTGTTCCCTGAATCTGCCTGAGGCCTCTGCTTAGAATATATTTGCCCTTTCATCCTACCTCCACACCAACCAAATTACTAATATAACTACTCTGCTTCACTTTTTATAAATTGTTTTATTTAATATTTCAAACACAAAAAACAATATGTAGTGCATATTTAAAGTATAAAGAAGAAATCAAGACAGTGGAAGTCAGACTAAATAGAAAGCTCCTATTGAATGGTTTTACCAAACAGAAAGTTTGCAGAGGATGCTCCTCCACATTGTCAAATAACAAAAAAAATATAGCATCACTGTCTTGATCCTGATGTTAATAGAAATTCCTACTTAATAAGTTGTAATCATTATGCCTTTTTCTCCTTGCCTTATTGTACTGAATAAGATCTCTGATAAATGTTAAATAGAAATAGAGTAGGCATCTGTTCCCAATCTTAGGGACAAGACTTCAGTGTTTGAGTGTCAGGTGTGATAGAAACTGCAACTTTCTTTTTTTCTTTCTTATAGAATCCCTTTGTTAGGTTAAGGACTTGTTAATTTTCTGAGATTTTTAAAAATCATGATTGGTTGTTGAATATTTTCTAATGCGTTTTCTTCATCTATTCAGATACCATCTAGTTTTTCTTTTTTAATTTATTAAAATGGCAAAATTCACTGATTAATTTTTTAATATTGAACTAATTTCACATGTAAGATAAAACAATGTGGCATGGGTGGCATCATTTTTATATATTTTTGAAGTCGATTTGCTAAAGTTTTATTAATAATTTTTGTTTCTGTTTTTATAAGAGATATTAGTATATGTTTACTTTCATTATAATGTTTTCTGGTATTGATATCAGAATAATATGTGTTTAATGAGTTATAAGTGTTTCTTTTTTATTTTCTGAAAAAGTTTGCATAGAATCAGTATTATTTCTTAAACGTTTGGTACCATTAGGAAAGTAGTTTAGGCCTGAAGCTTTCTTTGTGGGACAGTTTTTAATTAAAATTTAAGTTCTTTAATAGTCCTAGCTGGTTTTGCTCCATCGTCAGAGCATTGGCACTTAGACTGAAGGGTCTCAGGTTCTATTTTGGTCAAGGGCATGTACTTGGTTGCAGACTCTTCCCTGGCCCAATTGGGGCACAAATGGGAGGTACAATAAAACTGTGTAGTACTGAGTAATTTTGACATAGTTATTCTTCTACATATATCTTCTTTTTTTATAAATACAACTGTTCACTAAAGTAAAATCTTTCCCAAATGACTAAATCAGTCTCTTATTGTCAAATAGATGTGTCTTGGAAAGATATATATATCTTAATTCCTTTAAGGAATTAAAATAGTTAAGAGTTATTTAACATATACTATACTTTACCGTATTATTGAACTTTTGACCTCATAAAACTGGGGGGGGTCAATGTGAAATTAAATACAATATCATATTCTATCTTTTCAATTATTATTATGTAAATATGTTAGCTCAATTTGGAGGAATATTTCCTTTTCCAGTTAGTGACTATGTTTTGCTCATCTCCATATACATCATAATTTCTGACACTGTTATCCTCATAACAAGATTTTCAGCAATATTTTTTTCATTTAAATGAACTAAACATGTGAGATATTGCTATTTCTCACTAATATTGATATTTTTGCTCTATCTTCTAGGTAAGCATATAATTCTATTTCTGAGCTTTCATTTAGCAAGGACCATATGACTGCTTCTGTCTTATAGTTAGCAAGCATTTGTAACATGTGTCACTTCTGAGTCTAAACACTTAATTCCAAAGCACATCACTCAATTGTCTCATTTTATAGAGGTGGCATATTGCTGATGGTATAGTCAAAGATGACACAGCTTCTGCTTGTCTGAGTCCCTAAAGGTCTATGTAGAGTAGAATCCTGTACAAACCTTCATGTCATATAGAGTAGAACAAAACTTTTTTTTTTATAATTGTCTTAAGCCATAGAGATTTGGGATATGTGTCCCCTCAATAAATCTAATTTTATCATAATAACTCTTTATCATAACAACTCATAACTCTTTTTAAAGGGTAAAACACTAGTTTTGTATAAGTCTAGTGTTATTCCTCATTGCTATTTTTACTGGGAAATTGTGCTAATGGAAAAAATGGAGGGTATTCATGAGCTATATATAAATAAAAATCCAACTGTTTTTCAAAGTATACATTGCTCTATGTAAAGTGGATACTCAAAATTTTTTCTTAATTAATAGAAATTTCATATCATTGGGGTTTTGCAAATGTCCTAAAAGTCCATAGACACATAGATTTGCGGCAATCCTCAACCATATGTGTAGTTCCCTCATATTTTTTTGTCCAAATTTAGACAGAGCCCCTTAGGATTCTGGTAGATATTTTTATTTTTCAATTTATTTTTACTGGAAAGAGAGAGAGAGAGAGAAAGAGAGAGAGAGAGAGAGAGAGAGAGAGAGAGAGAGAGAGAGAGAGAGAGAGAGAGAGAAATTGATAGAAACATCAATAAGAGAGAAACATCAATGGGCTGCCTCCTGCACTCCCAGGGATCAAGCAGTAACCCTGGCATGTGCACTGACAGGGAATTTAACCAGTGACCCCTGGGTGCCTGGGCTGATGCTCAACCACTGAGCAACACTGGCCGGGCCTGCTAGATATTTTTAAATCATTCTTTCCAAAGACCATAAAATAAACACATCACAACTGGTTCCCTTTCAGCTTCTCGTTTTTCTTTAAATTGAAGCTGTAATGGATTTCTGGCTGGTTTGCATTATAGGCCTTTTTTTACTTCAGATCAGAATGATCCACTCATGAACAAGTAGTGGGAGAGGAGACTTGTGCATGTGGCCTTTTCATTATCATCTTTCCACGTGCTCACTCTATTTGGTATGAGACTTCTGTCCCAATCATATTTCTTTTAACCTCATAAGGCTGTATTTTAAAACATTTGAGGAAAAATGAATAAAAATTGTAGAAACATAAGAAAACATTATTTCCCTGATATTTAAGCCTCCAGATTAATTATTCAAATTAGGCTAGATTCCTATGAACCATTTCGTATTTTTCAAACTGCTCCAGCAACTATTTGCTATTTTTCTTTCTAAAGACTATCATTTCTTTCTTTTTTAAATGTTTCTACTGATTTGAGAGAGAAAGTGAGAGAGGGACACAGAGAGAGAAACATCAATGTGAGATACATCTACTAGCTGCTTCCTGCATGCCCCCGATTGGGGAAGGAGTCTAACATCCAGACATGTGCCCTGAATGGGAATCAAATCAGCGACCTTTTGGTGCACAGGACGATGCCCAACCAATTGAGCCACACCAGCGAGGGCAAGGCTATCGTTTCTTGAAGGTATTCCCTCTATGAATATGAGATAGGGCAATGTGAGTTGCACCTCAACTCTCAATTATTTCCTCCTACAGAAAACAAAGGACTTACTACATATGATACAACAAAACACGTAAGTTGAATTTTCAGTTTCCGTTTTAAAGACATTTGTCACTGCTTTCATTCCACATTCTCAATTCTCTTTCATAACCATTTCTTGCTTTTCATGTGCACTCTCCCACTTTCAACTTTTACTCCTGAAGGTAGAATTTAACACTCTGACTCTCTTGTCAGGAGGCTCCTTACTCAGCAAGGCTTTAATCGTTCTGAAGGTACAGTGAGAAAGAAGCAAGAAACTCACAAAGAGGTATTTCCTATGTCAGGGCGAAATTCCAGATGGGTGATTCACATCATATTCTATTTTGGTTCCTCATGGGACAAAATACTTAGGACATATATTTCTAGTATATTCTGTATTAGGACACCTTGTAATATGAAAAAGGATGTATTGATTGGAAATAGTTGTACTTTTAAAATCTGCTCATTGAGAAAGTACTTAGCAATATAAAGTGCATTCTTAAAGTAACTAATACAGTTATTTTTGTGAGTAGTATTTGATTGACTACATTAAAAGGGAGTAACTTAAGAAAAAATATGAAAAGATGTCCAGGTTCTGAAGAAATTAAAAGTAGCATGTATATTTGTTACTAAATATTAAGTATTTGTTCACAACAGTGGGTGAATTTAAAATGTTCTTCGTTATGCTTTGCTTTTATGTGCTTGATTTAAATTCTATGTTTTCTGGCCAAAATATTCTAATTGAAAAAACATTCTACATAAGCAAATCTCTAATGAAATGCTAACTATGAGCCAAACAGTGTGTTAGAAGTCATATATCTTTTATCTTATAACCACCAAATTTGAACAACTGATCTACTTAATGCTTTTCTCATTCTTTAAATTGTTGCTATATAGCATATCTAGTAAGTTCTGGCATGGGAATGCTGTATCTGGTTTCTATTTACAACTCTGTCATAAACTCTTGCATCACTTTGGAGAAATCATTTGACATTGATTCTCAATGATACTGTGGCACAAAACCTAAAATTAGTTATATATCTCAAGATATTGCCTTTCCATCTCCAATCATAAACAATTGGTCATTTTTGTATAAGGATAAAAAAAAACACATAGGAAACAAAATTGACTGGGTTGTGAGAACACATAGCTAGATCTTGAATTCTGACATATAAAATCTGAAAAAAATTCACTTGGGATATAAGCCATGTTTTTTAAATAAGCTGTAATTCATTGTTTTCTATAGCTCTACACAGTACCACCTGAATCTGTATGCCAATAATAAAGAAGAGGAAATTTTAAAAATAGCATTCAGAAATGATCTGTTCAAAACCACGTAGGATAATTCAGATCTACATTTCTGCAATATTAATACACAAGGACACAATCACAATTCCAAGAATGTCATTAGCTACACACTGTCTATCAAACTCCCTATCAGCGTTCCTCTAATTCTTCTGTGGTCACAAAATGAAGAAAACTATTCAGAAGTTTGAAACTGGTTCCTCAGAGACTATGATCTTGGTTCCAACTCTATCACTTAACATTAAATCCCACTGTTTTGTACAAGGATGTTTATGATTGCAAATGCTGTTTTGATTAGCTAATGAATGCCTTACTCCTTTATAGGATAAAAATGACATCACATTTAAACTTGCAAAACAGTTTTGCATTCTTATAGAGGAAAGCCTGTGTTTTAGTGGCAAGACTGCTGCTGGGAATTAGAAAGCTTTGCTCCTGCCCCTGAACTCATTGCTGACATGCTGTTTGGCATTAACAACTTCCCACTGCCTCAACTTGCTCATGTGTGTAATGAGTTCTTCTGTTACACCACTGGTATCTACGTAACAGCAATACTCTGAGAATTAATTGGGGGAGTCTTTAATCTGCTTATTGCTGCTCTCATAAATGTATGTATATAAATAAGCCAGCCCTGGTCAGGCAGCTCAGTTGGTTAGAGCATCCTCCTGACATGCCAAGGTTGCAGCCAATAAATGCATAAATAAGTGGAACAACAAACCAATCTCAATCTCTCTCTCTCTCTCTCTCTCTCTCTCTCTCTCTCTCTCTCTCCCTCCCTCCCTCCCTCCCTCCCTCCCTCTGTCAATCAATAAAAAATAATAGGTAAATAAACTAACGTTACTTGAAGTTACTTAGTAGTTAAAATGCTTTATGACTATCCTCAGAAATGATACCTTTGACTACATGGTTTCCAAAAGGAGAACAAAAATCAACTATTCTCCATTTTGCAACAGCATTATCTAATGATGTATTTTTCATGGACACGCTACTCATCAGCCTAGTTGTCCCACAGAGAAACCACATAAAACGTAAGCATCTGCGCTTCCACAGTGAAATGAAGATATCCACGTTAACCAACACACTGAGTAGACAATAACTGCTCCCAAGGGATAAAAAAACAACACCTTGCTCCACTAGAAGTCCTGAGGCAGATGGTGCAGAACTCTGTAGCATCTTCACATGGAGTAAGGCTTTATATGTTGAAATTCTTTGACTAAACATGACACATTAAGGGCGTATGATTTTTGAAAATACAGTAAAAGCAAAAATTAGAATTCTAATTTAGTGTAATGTAAATGTCACTATAATTTTTAAATATTAAGAGTAACAGAATGGAATGAAAGTTTACACTAGTGCAAATGGAACTATACCTTAATTAGATTAGAAAGGCCTAACTATACAGCAAATCAAATATATTCTCACTTTACGAATAAGTCTAGACATATATCCAGATAATTCTGTAAGCCAGGTGCCATGGCTAACTGTTTGGAATGTATTCAATCACCCCTAAAATTCTGGCACAAGTCTCTAAAATAATAGAATGTTTAATATAGAGAAGGCGTAACATTTTGAAATATATTACTCTATTAATCTTTAAAAAGAACAAAAATGTATTGAGCTGGAATTTAAAATATACAAATATAATATTTAAGATGATAAATAAGAAGTAAAAAATCTGCCCTAGCTGGTGGCTCACTGGATAGAGCATCGGCCTGGGGACTGAAGGGTCCCAGGTTCGATTCAGGTCAAGGGCATGTACCTTGGTTGCAGGCACATCCCCAGTAGGGGGTGTGCAGGAGGCAGCTGATCAATGCTTCTCTCTCATCGATGTTTCTAACTATCCCTCTCCCTTCCTCTCTGCAAAAAATCAATAAAATATATTTTTAAAAAAGAAGTAAAAAATCTGAATCTCTGAATTTGTGTTCTACAAGTCTACAAATAATTATGCATATTTGGATCAGCAAAAGACATGGATTTAGCAAACCTGGGTTTTCATCTGTGATACAGGGCAAGTCAAATTTTCTCATTTGAGAAATAAGAAAACTAGCTAAAATTATCTTTCAGTTCCCTCTAAACTAAAATCTCTGAATCTTGAAGGAACTTCATTTTTCCTTATCACAAGTTAAAACAGTTTGTGTTTGATAGACTGTAAAAAGGAAGGTATTAAATAGGTTGTTAAACTAATGTTATATATTCTTAATGTTATAAAACACTTTCAAATGTTCAAATTATTTAACTATTAAACTAACAGAATGCTATCCAGTTTTAATGAAAACATATATAAACAAAAATTGGCAATCATGAACTCACATATAAGGCAAAGAAATAATGGCCTTTTAAATTCTTAAATCCAAGCAAACAGAAACATGTAGCTTAAATAAATAAGATGTACTGAGAATGCCTGCTGGCATGTTTAAATGAGTAGTTTCTGCTTTTTCATCAATTACACCAATTCAAAATTAATCAATTAAAATACATTTATTCAGAAGATGACTCCATAAAAGCAAAACTAACAAACCAATTGCCAGTGAAAACAAATAGAAATACAAAAATAAGGAACGTCCATAAATGCTCTGTACTGGCTGACACTGGAGGAGCACTGTGCCACATGCCATTTTAAGTGCTTCATACTTGCTTAAATACAGCTCAGTGAAGTAGGGGTCCTCAGTGTGCAGTTACACAGATAACAACACCAAGGCTCAGAGAAGTTTAGAAACACTCAAGCCCACCCAACTGCCAGCTGGCAGAACCAGGTTTCCAGAGTCACACTTTTTACAGCTCTGTGGGCTCCCAACATAGGCATCTGGCGTGGGAAGCAACAATGAATCACAGGAGAATCTGAGGTGGTGATAAGAATGAGTTTGTGGGACATCAGTGCTAGGGCAAGGAGTCTGGATTTCACTGGAATTACTGCCTGTTTCCAAGCAGGGAAGTGATGTAAGAGCGGGGTTTTGAAATGCTTAATCTAGAGGAATGCTTATTGGTCAGGGAACCATTGCTGGTGAGGGGGCTCCCAGGACAGTGGAAATGAGCCAGCAGGGACTCTGGGATGGAAAGGCAGTGTAATCAATGTGAGGAGACACTGAAAATAAAGTGACCAAGATGTGGCAACTGAGTATTGTGGGAGGAGGAGTGGTGAGAAATGTATGTAATAAAAGGAAGGTCAACTGTTTTGAATTTGATGCACTTGGAAATGCATGACACCATGACAAAAAAGGATATCAGAAAGCACAATTGTTTGGGAATAAAAAAGGAAAAAGGAATTCAATTTCAGGGATTTGTTGTGTGTGTGTTTTTTTTTTAATATATTTTTATTGCTTTCAGAGAGGAAAGGAGAAGGAGAGAGAGAGAGAAACATCCATGATGAGAGTGATTGATTGACTGCCTCCTGTATGCCCCCTACCAGGGACCTAGCCCGCAACCCAGGCATGTACCCTTGACTGGAATCGAACCTGGCACCCTTCAGTCCACAGGCTGACGCTCTATCCACTGAGCAAAACCGGCTAGGGCTAATTTCAGGTTTTTAAACAGATTCTAAAAGGCTCAATTTAATATTACAAAGTACTGAAAATAAAATAAGTTTAAACCTAATATCCTCTTATGGGCAAATGAAGTTAGTAAGAAAATATTTAAAATTTTCAAAAACTAAGTTGCATGTAATGAAAACCATACTTGGAATTTGCATCATAAATTAAATTATTGTTCAAACAAATAAAATTCTTATAAACCTGGATATCTTCCCAGAGAAGACATTTGCCATTTTAACATACTGGAGAAAATTTTGAAATGGATTTTGAGTAACAAAACTATCTTGGTATTATATAAACTCTTTCTCCATCTGTAGCTTTGTATATGCCAATCCAAAGAATTTGAGATAAAATACTTTAAAAATACACAGAAAAAAGCTACCTTGTATTATTTTATGTATATATGAATGTGTATATATATATATATATACACACACACACACACACATGCATACACACACATACAGGTATAGGTACATATATATGTGTATTATATCTACTCTTTCATATACATATACTTATCATATGTGAATCTGTAAATGTATTCATTCACACATTCACACACAGATTTTTCATGTATTATCACACATACACACACAGATTTTTCAAGATCCATTGTTTTTCTATGGTCTTTTTTGTTGCTAAAATTCTATTATTTTGAAAAATGTGCATACCTTTGCTGCTCTAAAAGTTATATTAGTATCTTTAGTCTCCTCTTTCTTTCTTTCTTTCTTTTATGAACAAAAATAAAATTTATTGTCCTCCCTCCCCTCCTCTCCTCCATTATTCCTATTTTAGTATATAGTATTATAATTTCCTGGTATGTAGCTTCATGTTCATACATATGCTTACACTTTTACTTCTTACTTTGTCAACTTTAATACTATGTCTTTACTTTAAGTTATTAAATGTGAGGCTTATTAAAATTTAATTTCTTATTATATTATTACTATATAATAACTCTATTTTTGTTAGTTGGACTGTCTCAAAATTAGTAGAACATATAACACTTATATAACGCATTCTGTCATTTTATGTCAGTCTTTGTTTTCTTTGTTCTTAATTTTATATTAAACATATTCAGTACTCACCACCAATCTGTCACTGTGTGTCCCCAGTCATTTCTTCTTTAAATATAACACATCCTCTGGTCATAGAATCATTGGAAAGCCCATATTTCCTGGGTTGTGTGTTCCAATTGCTTCCTTATAACCTTTGATTTGAAGGAAAGGCTAATTAATTATAATTACTTACAATTTCATTCCTTGAGTATCACTAGATATTATTCAATTATTTAATAACATTGGATGCTAGTTTCTAAGAATCTGATGCCATCTCATTTTCTTTTGTTAATATGTGTTATGAGCCTAGGTATAAAGATATTATACTTAGACAGATGAACTTTGTTCTTATTTTACCACTGAGGAAATATTAATAAAAAGATAACAAAATCAAACATACTTACAAAATTTAATTTCTTCAATATGAGTGGCAAAATACCTTAATTTGATTATGCGCAAAAATAACAACATATTTTTAGTAATATTTGAACTTGTGAACTCTGAAATATTAGGAGATGGACATTTCACAAATAGCATAAATAAGTATATATCAATGTATATTTATATTTATATAGTTTTTCCTTTAACAGAAAAATAAGACTGTTATTTTATTTTATGCTTTAAATGTGAAATTTTCTGAAGAATGAGCAGAGCTGAGAGAAGCAGTCTTCCGATTCAGCAAATTTATGTTCTGAAGAATCTTATTTAATTAGAAGAATTTTGCTGCAATTGTTCTTTTTAGTGTTGCAAAGGCTGCAAAATAGTTTTTACTCTCCCCACCAATCAGGAAACAAACTTGGTTGCCATGCAACATAAAAATAATATAACTTTAATGCAAGCCTGTTTAAATACACAGGCAATTTTTGATTTATTAAATTTATGTTTTGCAGTTTGCAACTAAAAGAATGAAGATTGAGAGCCCAATGCTTCTTTAAAAATATCCTGCACGTGACTAGGATTTCCAAGTAATCTGTAGGTACTGAAACTTTGTTCTATATTTAGTTATGAAAACCTCATCTAACAATTACATAAAAATTTTATAGACATCTTTTTTACGTTTCTTTTTTATTATAGTTTGCGTTCAACATTTTTTGTGTGTTAGTCTCAAGAATACAGCACAGTAGATAGAAATTTTTATAAGTTACAGGGTTTCTGGTAATTCAAGTGCCCACCTGGCACCATAGATAGTTATCACAATACTAGAGGCCCGGTGCATGAAATTCATGCACTGGGGGGTGGGGTGTGTCCCTCAGCCCAGCCTGCACCCTCTCCAATCTGGGACCCCTCGAGGGATGTCCGACTGCCCGTTCAGGCCCAATCCCACTGGGCAGTCACACAACCCTCTCATAATCCAGGACTTCTGGCTCCCAACCGCTGGCCTGCCTGCCTGCCTGATTGCCCCTAACCTCTTCTGCCTGCCAGCCTGATCACCCCCTAACTACTCCCTGCCAGCCTAATCGATGCCTAACTGCTCCCCTGCTGGCCTGAATGCCCCTAACTGCCCTCCTCTCCTGGCCCGGTCGCCCCTAACTGACCTCTCCTTCTGGCCTGGTTACCCCCAACTGCCCTGCCCTGCAGGCCTGGTTGCCCCCAACTGCCCTCCCTTGCTGGCCCAGTCACCCCAACTTCCCTTCCTTGCCAACCTGGTCGCCCCCAACTGCCCTCCCATGCAGGGATGGTCCCCCAAACTGCCCTCCCCTGAGGGGTGGGTCCCCCCAAATGTCCTCCTCTTCAGGCCTGGTCACCCCAACTGCCCTCCCCTTTAGGCCTGGGTCCCTCCCAACTGTCCTCCTCTGCCAGCCTGGTCAACCCTAACTGCCCTCCCCTGTAGCCCATCTTGTGGTGGCCATCTTGTGTGTTGGAGTGATGGTCAATTTGCATATTACCTCTTTATTATATAGGATTGTTAACTATACCATTAACAGAACAACAGTATGTCTTTGAATAACAATTGGTAAGGTTTTCATGAAAGATTTGCTCTCTGTAATAGCATGCTAATGAGAGCCAGAAAGAGTGAGGTGTACTGGGCTTGCGTGGGGGACAAGGAGGGAACTTCTAATGGATCTGGTACCTGGTGTCATGAAACACTGAGGAGCGTAGGTCTGGTGCTTCCGGTGAGTCAAGGCGAAATTGGTCATTCAGAATTTTTAGGCTTAGTTGAAATTGGATAATTAATGTTTTAGCAAAGCTATAGAGCATTTTCAATTCAGAATACTCTGATTTAGAATTCCTCTTAAACTCAGCAAATTTTCTCTGTATTGTGTGTGTATATATAAATATATATATATATATATATACACACACACACACACACACACACACACATACTGTGGAATGATCGATAATTTTAGTTTAAATAGTAATTAAGGCTAGAAATTTCAATAGCTTCACATGCTTTGTAAAGTTTCTGAACCAAAATATGATGACATTAAATATAAAAATATACCATAGAACTGATGAGAATATCCTTGTGAAGCCTATTTGGTATAAAGAAAAGGAAATAGCCCTGGATTTCGATTCTTATATGCCCCTTACTACTTGACTAATTTAGACATCTTACATAAACTGAGCTTTATCTCTTCTGACTCTTCGTGTTCATTCAAGATTAGAGGCACAATACGTAAAATATTACAATGCCTCAAGTGAGTAGAAATGAAGGAGTAGAGTTTAGTCAATCGTTCTCTGGCTAACTCACAGTGGCCTGATATTTTGGAGAAGGATTCTGAACTAATAGGGCAGTATCAACTCTAACTGAATTTTAATTGCAGAATGTCAATGCAGTATAAATATACAATATCAAGGAATTGGATTTTTGTTAATCTAATTGCTTTCTTCATTAAACTCAAATATGTTAATTAATGCTCTACATGCTTAAATATAATTGCAGGTCAGCCTCACTGTCTACATTTTAACTTCATTCTATGCTTTGTCTCTCTTTCAGACAGGTACTATAAAGTCAAAATCATATAATTTATTTTTAAATGATTATGAGTAAAGAATACAAATCTACAAATTTAGCTTTGATATTTATAGTTGTTTGTTAAAAATCATTTCATAAAATATTTTACCCAAAGTAATAAAAGAAAATTACTTGTGAAGAAATAAATGAATTCAAACATTTTTTTATGAGTGCTAAAATGTTGATTGTTTACAAACATAATAAAGAGTTTTTTGTTCAGTTGGAGATTATAGAACAGGAGGCAAATAAACATTTAAAATTCTGATAAAAAATATGGGAATTTCTTATCCTATATAATAAAAGCCTAATATGCAAATCGACTGAACGGCGAAATGACTAGCAGAATGACCAGTCACTATGACACCAGGGGGCAGACGCTCAAAGGAGCTGCTCCCTGGTGGTCAGTGTGCTCCCACAGGGGGAGCGTCACTCAGCCAGAACCTGGGCTCATGGCTGGCGAGTGCAGCTGTGGTGGCGGCAGCACTAAGGAGCAGTGAGCCGAGCGATAAGGGGCAGTGAGTAGGTGGGTGGTAAGGAGCAAGGGCTCCCTGACTATGAGAGGGATGTCCCACTGCCAGCTTAGGACATCCCCTGTGGGATCTCAGGCTGTGAGAGAGTGCAGGCCGGGCTGAGAACTCCCCCGCCTCCCAGTGCACAAATTTTGTGCACTGGGCCTCTAGTATATAATAAGAATAACATCACATTTTAGAAATCTAAGGTAAAAAATGAAATTACATACATCTGCCTAATGTCAAATTAGTAATACATTTGATATTTAAGTATTTCTGGTTCCTAACATTTGCCAGACATTGTACTACATATCTCTCCAATTAATTCTCATAGCAAACATATGAAATAGGTAGTAGTAGTATCTCTATTTTACATATGTGAAGGTCACACTTCTAGAATTCTATGGATTTAGATTCTAGTCTATTTTTTATTGTGGTAAATATATATAAAATAATGTTTACCAATTTAACCATTTTTAAGTTCATAATTCAGTGGCATTAAGCACATTCACATTGTTGTGTAACCATCACCACTACCTACCTTCAGAACTTTTCAAACTTTTGAAGCTCTGTACTTTGTTTAAAGTAACTTCTCTTCTACCTATCCCCAGACCCTGTTCACCACTATTCTACTCTCTCAAAGAATTTGACTGCTCTACATAATTCATATAAGTAGAATAATACAATATTTTCTTTTTAAATATAGGTTATTTCACTTAGTATAATGTCCTCAAGGTTTATCCATGTGCTAACATATACTAAGGGCATCTTCACTTAGAAGCTGAATAATATTTCATTGTATGTATATGCCACATTTTGTTTATCCATTCATCTGCTGATGGACATTTGGGTTGTTTCCACATTTTGGCTATCGTGAATAATGTTGCTATGAAAACTGGTGTACAAATACCTATTAAAGTCTCTGCTTTCAGTTCTTTGGGGTATTCTTAGAAATGGTATTGCCGGATCACATTTAAGTTTTTGAGGAACCACTGTACTGTATCCACAGCAGCTGTACCATTTTACATTACCACTAGCAATCCACAACAGTTCCACTTGAGCACAGAGTAAGATATATCTTGAGGCATATTCCTGATGGAGGAGGCCAGCATATTCCAGAAGTGAGCATTGAGGGACCAATAAATATCTGTTTGATAAATGAGGTTCCTGACATTCAGGAGGTACAGGTTATTTCCAAAGCATTCCAGTCATAAAAATCTTCCTGTACATAGAGAGGGAAATATGGGTATGTCAGGTTTGAAGAACTGCAAATGGAGATGCCTAAATTGTGTCTGTAACTTTAGGATACATCCTGATATTGTTGAGTTTCTTGAACTAGGACTTGGAGGTAGGTACAAATGTATCATTATATATTTTCTAATTAAGTGAAAAATTTGAAAATTTATAGAAATTTGTGTGTTACTTGTTCTACTTTTGCCTGGTTACTTGAGGGGTTCTTTCTTTATCCTTGCATATCAATAATAAACCAGATGTGTTTTAATGTCATATTTAACTAGTGTCCTGTATATATATATTTTTTTACATCTTTAACTTGAAGTTTTTTTGCCACACTAATTTATATGACAATATTTTTTGTTTCATTTGTTATAATCTCATTTTAGGAATATTTACTGTTTATGACAAATATATTCTTTTTGCCCTTCATATCTAATAGATTCTCTATAATTGCTTTATTACATGTCTTCAACCTTCATTTATATCAAGCATTTTTATTATGCTTATAGTTCACTTTCAGAGATGTCAAAAACTATTCCATTTTCATTCATTCTAACTTATTTATTTAATAAAAATTATGTGAATTGTGGTCTCAGTTTATATCTTAGCACAGAAATTTTCCTTCCCATGATCAACTCTTGTTTATCAGGTTACTTATCAACTCCTATTTACATGAATTTGTGTTAAGGCTTTCTCTAATGAGGAGTCCCTTTGTCACAGACTTATGTGGGGTTTTTTTGAATGGCCACTTTGTGTGTGTGTGTGTTTTTTTAATATATATTTTTATTGATTTCAAAGAGGAAAGAAAGAGAAAGAGATAGAAACATCAATGATGAGAATCACTGATCAGCTGCCTCCTGCATGCCCCACACTGGAGATTGAGCCTGCAACCCAGGCATGTGTCCTGACTGAGAATTGAACCATGACTTTTTGATTCATAGGTTGACACTCAACCACTGAGCCACACTGGCTGGGAACCATTTTTCTTGTGCGTGTTCTCCCATTCCCCATAATTTTTGGTACTATTTATTAGTATTTTACTCATGGTAGTAGCTCTAACACAATTATATGGACTCTCAACTTTTTATCATAGTTATTTAATATTAACATCTTAATTGTTCTCATCATCTGTGTGTTATTACACCATTAAAGTTTTGTCAGAACACATTTCCCTAATTATAAACTCAGTTGTCTAAGTCACCAATTAAGCTCTTTGTTAGAAACAAAGATGACTAAATAATAGAACGATTAGAATTTCTAAACACAACCTGACTGGAAAATCATATTTATGTGAAAAGTTCAAATGGTCTGCTCAAATGTAAGAATGGTGAAACATGGTGATTACTGCCAGATTAGAATATTGAATGAGATTTTTTAAAAACCTAAAGTTTAAATTGTGAAATAAATACTTGTGTGTTTTTTGACTACTAATTCAGAAAGTTGCTACATAATTTTTCAAAGTGAGCAAAATAAATAATTTATAGAAGAAAAGAGTATGTTGAATATATAGAGTCATTTGTAGTTGTGGTATTTACAGATCAAATCAGTCTGTTAAATATTGTTGTGCATATTAGGGGGATGACATTGTGAACTTGGGAGAAGTCTTCAGGAGAAGAATGGAATGTATAACAAAAATAAAAGAAAAGAAAGAAAGAGGGGAAAGAAGGAAATGTATAGGAAGACCAAGTAAAATAAAAGTAATTATTTTGTAAAACTTTTAGAAAACTAGGGCTAAGGCAAATATTAAAAATTTAGTCAACTAACTTATCTCTCAACAAGGGATAGGAGCAGAGGGTATACATCATTATATGAATTTCTAATTTAAAATCATAGAGTTCAATTATGCTTCATTTTATTTGGCTCATGGAGGTTGGGAGTTAATAGCGCCCATTAATATGAGTAGTGCTTAAATATGGAATGAAACAATTTTATGAATGATCTTGGATTCAAGATGACATTTCACTTAATTTTATATGCACTGAGGTACACAGAGTTTTTTTGAGCAGGAATATGAGTCAAACATAGCTGCATGTTTGGAAAATTAAATTGACTGTTTTGATTTTGAGTAGGAAACCTAGGGAAACCAGATAGAAAATCTATGTCAATAATATAAATGGGTATTTTACCTAACTTGATTGGAACAGAAAATTTTATAATACTTTAGGAGCTAATTTAATTAAACCTCAGAATAGAAAAATATCAATACTAAGCAGACATCATATATTAGCAGTGTGTGGTTATAACTGACTAGATGTGTTCTATATGTTTAGAGACAACATGACAGGGAAAACGATAGATGGCAACAGGGTGACATTATTGTACTCCCCTGAAATCTCTCCCTTTAAGGCTGTTGATTCCTAAGTTAAAAAGATATCTATCTCCCCTAAAAATTACTTCACTTTTCAATGGAAAATAAGTTACCTTCTTCCAGGCTTTTATTTTAGCACAACTCAGGACGATTCTGCTGACAAAACTGAAATTTTACCATTTCTCTATTCAATTTTTTAAAGGCATTATGCACTTTCAAGGTGGAAATCTCAACAAATAAAATAAGTTTGGACTTTCTGAGTCCAAGATATTGCTTAGTTTATGGAGAATTTGAAGACTTATATTGATGGGCCCTAAATTTGTCTATCATATCTTCTCTGGCTAAAGCAAATATATGAAAACAAAAATATGGTATAACCATTTTTTTGTTATGCAATGAACACATTACTTTTTTTTTCTCTTAGATTGCATGGATCCACATCACTGGTGCAGAGCCAGCCAAAGCATGGTTAAAAGCACATCCCCAAATTATTATGATGCCTTTCCCTGTGATGCATACTGTGATGTGCTGCCCCAGCAAAGAAGGACTTGTTGCCCCATTTGTTGAGTAGGCTGTGGCAGATATCTGTTAGCTGCTGCCAGGATCACATCAGCTGAAGATGGCTACTTCCCCAAGGTGGCACCCTTCTCCTAATAGTTCCTATCAAGTGATTTGATCTCTGAGAATTTATGAAGGCTTAGTCAGCTCAGCCTAACAAGGGCCATCTCTGAAGTGCCATTCTACACCAAAATTTCTCATGGAGTTTACCAAGACTGTCTTGGGTCTGCATCACAGTTCAACTGCTTCCTTGACCCAATCCTGACTTCTCTCCCATCTTTTTTGAGTGCTGATTCCAAAGGGACTCCTTAATAAACATACTGCATGACAACTGCTATCATGAAGTCTGCTCCCCTTTTATTAGAAAACTCTGAAGACATTGATAAAAAAATCTTTTTAGTAAAAGCTGCGTGCTAAGTTTAGGGCAGTATAAAGGACAAGTTTCTATTTTGAAATTCCCAATATGAAAGTGACCTACTTAATGATCCTGTGCTTGTGCTTAAAAAAAAAAAAAAATGACATCTAGCTCTAGCCAGTTTGGCTCAGTGGATAGAGCATCGGCCCTTGGACTGCAGGTTGCTGAGTGGGGATTCCACTCAAGGGCATGTACCTTGATTGCAGGCTGGATCCCTGGTCCTGGTCAGAGCGAGTGCAAGAGACAACCAATCAATGTATCTATTTCATATCAATGTTTCTCTCTCTGTGCCTCTCCCCCTCCCATCCACTCTCTCTAAAATATTCTCAGTGAGGATTAAGAAAACAAAATTACATCTAGACATTATATGCTTATATGCATAACCCTTGGACACAGACAATAGTGTGGTAGGCCTGGGGGGGAGGGAGGAGTAGTGGAGGGACATCTATAATACTTTCAACAATAAAGATAAATATTAATAAAAGACATCTAACTGGTAATCCATATCTTCAGTACTATGCTTCACTGCCAATGACAAGACAGAGATAACTTTAACAAGCAACTAAACATTTAATAAATTATATGTGTTACTTTATTTATTGGAAATCTTCTCAGCCTCCAAAAATATAGTTGGATTAACAGGGTAGACACCCAAAGTGACAGGAAACCATTGGCTTGTGTAAATATTTAAAAAGCAATGCAATGTGGAAAATAGCTATTTACGTTGAGCAAAATTCTTAGGCAAAACTAATTTATTTCCATTCCTTTAAACTGAGACCTACATAAAATAACTATTATAATTTAATTCTAATAAACCATTATGATTCTATTTTGCCTCAAAACTCATCTATGGAACAAAGTTACACATGAGAGAATTACAGTATTTTACAAAAAGCAGAAATTTTGTATCAGTGGAACTTGATAATACTTTGAATTACAAAAAAGTAAAATGCATAAACTTTTACTTTTCCAAATAAAAATAAAAATATTTGTAGCCTATTATAGGTTGAATTGTATCTCTCCTATCAAGGATAAATTGATGTTCTAATCCCCAGTAAATCACTCAGAATACAACCTTATTTAGAAACTAGAGGCCCAGCGCACGATTGAAATTGCACCGGAGGTGCCCCGCCTCCCGACGTGTGAAGAGGCACCACATGGGGGCCAGGACCTGCGCCTGACCCGCATAGCGCCACCAGGTTTTGTCAGCTGGGGTGGGGGTGTGCGCCGCGCAGTGGCTGCTCGGAGCACTCCTGGCTGCTGCATTGTGTCCGCTGGGGTGGGAGCAGGCGCTCCTGTGGGTTGAGTCTCCACTCTGGCCCGCCCCCAGCCCCAGCCTCCCTGTGGCCACTGGGGTGGGGGCATCACGCAGTCCCCTCCCGCCCATCTGCACACGCAGCTCCTCCTGAGCAGTCCTGACGCTCGGCTAATTAGCATATTCCCTGTTTTTATATATAGATAGGGTCTTTACAGAATAATGAAGTTGAAATAAGGTCATTAGAGTAGATCCTGATCCAATAGGACCGGTGTCCTTATAAAGAGTAGAACTTTGAAAGAGCAGTGACAGACATGCACGGAGGGAAGACTATGTGGACAGGCATAAAGAGAATGCCATATGAAGGCTAGTTAATCTGCCATAAGCCAGGGAATATCTGACAACAGCTGGAAGACACAAGGAAGGATCCTTTCCCCTACAGGTTTCAGAGGAAGTATAGCCCTGCTCACACCTGAATTTCAGACTTCTAGCCTCCAGACTGTGAGACAATAAATGTCTGTTGTTCTACACCATTCTGTTTGTGGTGCTATGTTATGTTAGCTATAGAAAACTAATACATAATGCCAAAAATTTTTTAAAAATTTGATTTTGATAATTTTTTAATTTTCTGATATTTTCTTGACCATGTGTTCAATTATATGAGTTGATACTACATTTTATATGAGAATTTTTTATGTTTATATGGACTTGGTTTCCAAAGCCACAGTTTTCATGTTATTACTATTTTTTAATATTTTATAATATTTTTACAAAAAGCATTATGCTAAGCTGAATCATCAAACTTTACATTAAAAAAAGCCCTTGAAGGAAGTTTGATTTAAAGTCACTTTACAACAAAGTGACAACAAATACATATCTATCAACAAGTGAATCTAGGAGAACCAAGATGGCGGCATAGGTTAACGCCGGAGTTTGCTGCTTTGAACAACTACTTCAAAAGTGAAACCAAAAAACGGAAGGGACATCACCCAGAACCACAGGAACGCTGGCTGAGTGGAAGTCCTACAACTAAGAGGAAAGAGAAACGCATACGGACACTCAGAGGAGGCGCAGTGCTGAAGTCAAATTCTGAGGTGCGGAGTGCGCGGAGCGGGCTGGCGGCGGAGGGCGCGGTTGGCGTTTTCAATCGGGAGGGAGTCACAGACTCTGAGCTCCAGATCCGGGCGAGTCTTTAGGGACCCAGACTCAAACGGGAGAAGCTGGACTGTCTGGCTTCGGTCAGAGCGAGTGCAGCTTTCTCTCTGAGCTTTGCAGCGGGTGCTGGGACTCAGAGAGGCAGAGCCCCTGGGGACAGGACTGAGAGCCGCCATAACTGCTCTCTCCGGCCCACCCTGTTGATCCTGTGCGACTCGCCCCGCCCAAGCCCTGCACACAGGCATTTGCCGGATAGCCTCAGGCAAATGCCAGATTAGCACCTCCCTAGAGGACAGAAGTTCTCTCACTGCAGACACAGCTGATTCTCATAGCCAATTGGCCTGGAGGTCAAACCCTCCCTGGAATTAGCTACAACAATCAAGATTTAACTATAAGACTGCGAACAAAGACCACTAGGGGGTGCACCAAGGAAGCATAACAAAATGCGGAGACAAAGTAACAGGACAAAATTGTCAATGGAAGATATAGAGTTCAGAACCACACTTTTAAGGTCTCTCAAGAACTGTTTAGAAGCCGCCGATAAACTTAATGAGATCTACAAGAAAACTAATAAGACCCTCGATCTTATATTGGGGAACCAACTAGAAATTAAGCATACACGAACTGAAATTTTAACTTAGTTGAAATTCCTGGGTATGAAACTAATATCAAACTAGTTCCTTACACCTTAGCAAGATTCAGTTAGCAATAGGCTTAGAAAGGAATTGTGTATTTTTTTACTTCATAATACATCTAAGTACTTAGCAGAAACAAACACATATTTAACAATATATGGGAATATATCTGTATTATTTCTTAAAGCAGTGTAACCAAATAAAAGTATGCTTACTATAAAATCCTTCAATTTTATTTTAATGAAAATGTGCCAGAATGTAAAGAAAAAGCTAATCTAATGTATCAAGATTACCATGTGTACAATGGATTCAACTGATGCAAAATTCTTCCAATTATGAAAGCAAATCATATTTTGAAAGAATGTGAAAAAATAAAAAGTATAAATAAGATTTTAAAATCATTTGAGAAAAAAGTTTTACATAGCCACATATTTTGCACATATGATGGAAAGCTGAATTTGTATAAGTTTATGTTAATGGATTGGCCCTTAGTTAAAGAATTGGTGATAATGTCAAATTAAGAGATATTACTTAAGCTGTATCAAGTACTTTCATAACATTGTAATACAAAATCAAACCATAAAAATATTACAAATATTTTATAAATTAAAAATAACATAAGAATAAGAATGCACATTGAAGATTTTTTAGCATAGCTAGTCACCTTCTTAAAACTTTATTCAGTTAAGGAGCTAACTAAAAATTTAAAATATTATCAAATAAAAAAGTTATTTCTGGGATGTATGGGTGACTATGTTTCCAAATAATTTCAAAGTAAAAGTGATTCTTGATTATATAATTTACGACAATTAAAATCAGAGTTATGGTTAGGCCAGGTGTCAGTTATCTTTAGTAACTCCAGATTCCTTATCACTCTGTACTTTGATGATCTTTCCTCAATTCTTCCGTGCTCATTAACAAGATTAACCAGGACACCTTGGTGTGGCCACAGGATAGTTTTAACCACTATCCACTAGAACTGGTCAATACCCATGACAAACTACTCGTTAAATATTTTTATTTTTTTATTTTTATTTTTTTAAATATATTTTATTGATTTTTTACAGAGAGGAAGGGAGAGAGATAGAGAGTTAGAAACATCTATGAGAAAGAAACATCGATCAGCTGCCTCCTGCACATCTCCCACCGGGAATGTGCCCGCAACCAAGGTACATGCCCTTGACCGGAATCGAACCGTCCGCAGGCCGACGCTCTATCCACTGAACCAAACCGGTTTCGGCTCGTTAAATATTTTTAATATCACTATTTCCTAGATCCTTCTCTGCTACCCATTTACAAAAGTTATTCATATCAAATATCACCCTGACATCTAAATGAAAGACAAGGTTTAATCTGCTATGTCTCCCATAATGTCTGAATGCTAATATAGGCTATGTCTCGTTTAAGTCAGAGGGAGCTTCAATCTCTTTCCTTCATGTTTCCAAAAAGACACTCCCAGTTAGCTGTAGCAGGCACTTGGTTTCTCTAACTCCTATTTACTCCACCCTGGTAAAAGAGGACTTACTCCTTTAATTGCAAGGACAAGGAATTAGATATTCTCACTTTAGCTTTCCTCTTCTCCATTGAATGGACCTACTACTTTGTTTGGTTCAGTGGTATTAACCCCTGTCTAGAAATTTGCCTGGATTATAGAATGGGCTCAATAAGTATTTGTTAAATGAGCAAGAAAGAATCTGCTGGGTAAAGTCAGGTCATAAGCCCCCAGCCACCCAGGGCTGGCCCAACGCGCAGGTAACCTGGGCCGGTCGAGGCTTGCGCTGCTGGCAGTGGTGGCAGCAGAGGTATGATGGGGGCATCCCCTTCCCGATTGCCGGGTCGCCTCCCGCCCTGAGGGCTCCAGGACTGTGAGAGGGGGCAGGCCCGGCTGAGAGACCCCCCCCCCGCCCCCACCGCCCCGTCAAGTGCATGAATTTTCATGCACGGGGCCTCTAGTTTTTTAATAAGAATTTTAAAGATCTAAGAGAAATTTGTTACAGGAAAAAAACTACTCACTATTATTAACCCCTCTAGAAATTACCATATCAGGCAAATAAAGAAATTCAGAATTAAATCATTGTCAGTTATCCATAGTATCAAAAAATACCATTATTGCCCTGACTGCTTTGGCTCAGTGGATAGAGTGTCGGCCTGTGGACTGAAGGGTCCCGGGTTCGATTCCGGCCAAGGGCATGTATCTTAGTTGCGGGCACATCCCCAGTCGGGTGTGTTCAGGAGGCAGCTGATCAACATTTCTCTCCCATCGATGTTTCTAACTCTATCCCTCTCCCTTCCTCTCTGTAAAAAATCAATAAAATATCTATTTTTTTAAAAAATACCATTACTGAACTACAGTTGTCAAAGTATATATAATAAATGGTTTATACTTTAATTGGCAAATTAAGAAATTCTAAACTTATCAACTACATTTATGGCCATAATTTAGACTAAATAAAGACTTCTGTGGGGAAAGCATTCAAGAAGAGATCAAACAATATGCACTTACAACTAAATTTGGATTTTATTATTTTAAGTTAATAAGATAACATAGGCAAAAAAAAAACAGTCTAAACTGAGGTATTAGATATATAGGGAATGTGGAAAGAGAATCAAAATGAGAAAAATCAGAATTATACAAGAGCTGAATGCTAAAAGTGGGGTTCAATAATGGGGGCATAAAATTATACTTAAGTTCATGGAAAACTACAGGTCAGTAAGGAAACATGATGAAAATGGGTTCTTTTGATGTTTACTTTGTTAGAAAAAATTTATTCCAGTATTCCAACTGAGGATTACTGAAAAATCACTCTTTACTCTAATCCAGTGGTTCTCAACCTTCCTAATGCCACGACCCTTTAATACAGTTCCTGATGTTGTGGTGACCCCCAACCATAAAATCATTTTCGTTGCTACTTCATAACTGTAATTTTGCTACTGTTATGAATCGTAATGTAAATATCTGATATGCAGGATGTATTTTTGTTGTTACAAATTGAACATAATTAAAGCTTAGTGATTAATCACAAAAACAATATGTAATTATATATGTGTTTTCCGATGGCCTTAGGCGAACCCTGTGACAGGGTCGTTTGATCCCCAAATGGGTCGCAACCCACAGGTTGAGAACCGCCGCTCTAATCTATAAGTGATGATCACTCTAAAATATACTGGGAAGTACGTTTTGGGAAGTCTTCTAAATCTTGTTTGAGGTATCATTCTGAGTGGTATCTGCAACAAAATTAATGCCCTTTATTTTTGTGACTTACTTTTCATATATATTCTTCTTCCCATTTCATTATATTAGACTAGAGGACCATTGCATGAAATTCATGCAAGGGGGTGGGGAGGAGGGTCCCTCAGCCCAGCCTGCACCCTCTCCAATCCTCGGGGAATGTCTGACTGCTGGTTTAGGCTCAATCCCACAAACCAGCAGTCAGACATTCCTCTCACAATCCAGGACCACTGGCTCCTAACAGCTCACCTGCCCGCCTACCTGATCGCCCCTAACCACCTCTGCCTGCCTTCCTGAATGCTCCCAACTTCCCTCCCCTGCCGGCCTGATCACCCCCTAACTGCTTGCTCCCCTGCACCAGGCTGATCACACCCTAACTGCTTGCCTCCCCATGCTGGATCTCACCCCTAACTACTTGCTCCCCCACTGGCCTGATCCTCCCTAACTGCTTGCTCCCCTGCTGGCCTGATCACCCCTCACTGCTTGCTCCCCTGCCAGCCTGATTGCCCCTAACTGCCTCTGCCTCGGCTCCTGCCACCATGGCTTTGTCCAGAAGGAAGTCGGACTTCTAGAAGATGTCTGGTTGACCTGGTCTAAATAGCATATTACCCTTTTATTAATATAGAAACTGATAGATACTTATATAATATTTATGGCAACACTAGTAAAATAGACCACTCTTGGAGTAAATATAGTATAATGAATAAGGGAATGGATATTAAAACCAAACTGCATAAGTTCAAAACAGAGATCCATACTTAATACTTGTATGACCTTTGATATGTTAAACTTCTCTTTGCTTCATCTGTAAAATAGAGTGATTTAAAATTTACCTTTCTAGATGCTTGTTAGGATTAAATTTACTGATTATATGTTGAGCACTTAAACAGGGCCTGGCACATGTAACATTTGTGTTAACTTTGTTTTCTCCACTGTCTCCAGCATATGATTTCTAACCAATGTGTTAAAGCACTCCATTTGGACAGAGATACAATCATCTCCTATGGAAGTTCATTTCATTTTGGACTAATAAACTAATAAAATCTTTTTATATATTTACTAGAGGCCCAATACACAAAATTCATGCACTCGGAAGGGGGTCCACTCAGCCAGGCCTGCACCCACGTGCAGTCTTGGACCCCTTGGGGGATGTCTGACTGAAGGCTTAGGCCCACTCCCGTGAGCCCAGCTTCTGGCTGAGTGACACTCCCCCTGTGGGAGTGCACTGACCTCCAGGGGGGCAGCTCCTGCACTGAGTGTCTGGTCAGTGCACACCATAGCGACTGATCGTTCTGCCATTTGGTCGATTTGCATATTAGCCTTTTATTATATAGGATTCACACTGGATACTCTGGGACTTCTAGCTATTATTTCCTTGAAATTTTTGCCCTTAAAATTACTTAGAATTATTGCATGACATTCACTCTTACATATGGCAGCTTTTCTTAGATGGGGATAGAAATACCTTATTCCCTCCAAATGCTTCTATTATTCACATTACTAATATCACAATTCCTTTAATATTCCTCATGTGATATATTTCTTAGACCATCATGAAGCAAATTACTTGTCTTTGGATCTCTTTTCATTTGTCGATATTCTCAAAAATTCAGATAACATTTGCATTTTTATCTCCAAAGAAATGCACACTAGGGAACTCTCAAATAGCCAATGAGCCAAGATAAAATTGGACAGAGGGACCTTCTGGCACCCATAAGTCATATATTAACACACTGTATGCGGGAAACGTATTTATACGTTTTACGTATTTATACGTTCTACCAGTGTAGTAGAGCGCGGGACACATATTAATACGTTTTTTATAGACTAGCGGTAGAATGCGGGTAACGTATAAATACGTAAACTAAAGTTATCATAATTTTACTGAACGTTGCCATTTGCGCAAAAAATTAGCAAAAATGGCCCGCGCCACCTATTAGTGCGCGATAAAAACTACCCGCAAACAATGTGTTAAGTAACATGCCTTACACCATCATCATATCTTTAGAGATAATTTCTCAAAAAGATCTCCTTTACTTGGACTAATGAAGTAAATGAAGACGATTCCAAAAGAAAGGGAGAAAGGTATTGTATCAGCACTCCCCATTATCACCCACTGCGACCTCCTCTTCATTCACATTCAGCAACTTTTAAGCTAAAGAGTTTAAAAACTTAATCTGCTGTAAAATAATCAATATTCACAGAGGTTAAGCACTGCATGGTAACTACACATTAAAAATTATAATATGTATTAATATAGCATAAGGCCTTGACAGGTTCAATTTGAAAAGTTTTAATGTTCAAATATTTCTAAGGTTCTACTAGTCCTTATAATGCTAAATTATTATTTAATAAAACTTTGTCAAAACTTAAAATCAATCAACTTTATTTCCAAGACCCTTATATTTTATTTTTTAATATATTTTTTATTTATTTCAGAGAAGAAGGGAAAGGGAGAGAGAGATAGAAACATCAATGATGAGAGCGAATCATTGATCGCCTTCCTCCTGCACACTCCACACTGAGGATCAAGCCCACAACCCAGGCATATACCCTGACCAGGAATCGAACCCTGACCTCCTGGTACATAGCTCAACACTCAACCACTGAGCCATGCCAGTTGGGCAAGACGCTTGTATTTTACATTAGCAAGTTTGTTGTTTTTTTAACATGGACTGCAATCAACATTCCACAGTAAATATTATAAAAAAAATAAAATTTTTATAATCATTTATTTAAAACTAGAGGCCCAGTACACGAAATTCGTGCAGGGCGGGGGCAGATGGTGTCCCTCAGCCCAGCCTGCACCCTCTCCAATCTGAGACCCCTTGAGGGATGTCCAACTGCCCATTTAGGCCCGATATCACCGGGCAGTTAGACATCCCTCTCACAATCCAGGACTGCTGGCTCCGAACCACTCACCTACCTGCCTGCCTGATTGCCCCTAACCACTCACCTGCCAGCCTGATTGACACCTAACTGCTCCCCTGCTGGCCCAATTGTCCCTAACTGCCAGCCCAGTTGCCCTTAACTGCCCTCCCTTGCCAGCCTGGTTGTCCCCAACTGCCCTCCCCTGCTGGCCCAATCACCCCTAACTTCCATCTCTTGCCAGCTTGGTTGCCCCTAACTGCTCTCCCCTGCTGGCCTGGTCACCCCTAACTTCCCTCCCCTGCAGGCCTTGTCACCCCCAACTGCCTTCCCCTGCTGGCCTGGTTGCCCCTAACTGCCCTCCCCTGCAGGGCTGATTCCCCACAACTGCCCTCCCCTGCAGGCCTGGGTCCCCCCCAACTGTCCTCCCCTGCAGTCCTTGGTCACCCCCAATGGTCCTCCCCTGCAGGCCTTGGTCACCCCAAACTGCCCTCCCCTGCAGGCCTGGGTCCCTCCCTACTGTCCTCCCCTGCAGGCCTGGGTCCCTCCCTACTGTCCTCCCCTGCAGGCCTGGTCACCCATAACTGCCCTCCCCTGCAGGCCTGATCGCCCATAATTGCCCTCCCCTGATGGCTATCTTGTGTCCACATGGGGATGGCCATCTTGTGTGTTGGAGTGATTGTCAATTTGCATATTACTCTTTTATTAGATAGGATTACTCTTCTATTAGATAGGATAAAATTTCTGAAAGATAAACCTTTTCCAATAGTTGAATTATATAACATTTTATAAAATTAGATATTATCACAAGAAAATTTAGAGAAAAATATTGTATTAACAGTAGAACCACTCTTCAACGTGATGAAGTCATTAGCTAATTTTGTATTATTCTAAGAAAAGAGACAGCAGTAGATGTAGTCAATCTTGTATGAGAGATTTTCTTCACTTGTGATCCTTGGACAACCCACCCTTTCAGGTCTCAAGGTAAGCTGTCATGTGCACTAGAAACCAAGGTTCAGGTTTAGATTAACCTGTAGTGTCCACAGAACAATTCATCCCCTTGAACAATCTTTTCTGCTGATTAAACAATGGAATTTTACGGCACATTTCATGAATAATATATTTGAACTTGTTATAAGTTGCTGATCCGGTAAAACTGAAAGCTGACTATTTTGTCTTGTCAAATGTTTTGAGTTCTACATTTTCCTAATTGGATTTGTTGATTTATTGCTAACAAAGATAAAACTTTGTACTTCAACCACTTTGGGTTTGGAAATTTCTGCAACCTGGATGCAAATTGTATGAGTTTGAAAAATGTGCTTGCAATACATTTAACCACAAGAATATTAACTTGACAGAAATGAAACAAGCAAAGAAAATGACACAGATAGTCTTTTTCTTAAACACTAGAATAAAATTACTAACAGTACAGCTGTCTGAGCAGAGAAATAGATCTTAGCAACTGCTGCATCTGAACTTTCTCAGAGTTTGGATTCAGTTTTACAATAGTTAGTTTTCTATCAGAATATTGTAATTAATGTTAATCAATTGTCAACATTTAATTATTATATTACATAAGTCATATTCTATAACTAATTAATATTCAAATAGGAAATTATTTTTAAAACCCTAAAACCTACAGAGAATACTTATAAAATGTCAAAATTTTATAGGAGGCATTTGGAAATGCTAGATTTTTTTGAATCTTTAACAGTGGTTCTCAACCTTCTGGCCCTTTAAATACAGTTCCTCATGTTGTGATCCAACCATAAAATTATTTTCGTTGCTACTTCATAACTGTAATGTTGCTACTGTTATGAATCGTAATGTAAATGTCTGATATGCAGGATGGTCTTAGGCGACCCCTGTGAAAGGGTCGTTAGACCGCCAAAGGGTTTGCGACCCACAGGTTGAGAACCGCTGCTTTATAAGGAGGAAAATGTATCTTTACAATCTTTTCCCCAAATTATATTCTACAATTCTTAGCTAGAATGGAAAACAAAGATAGTTGAGTGATTTCTCATTTTAGGTTTCTATCATGTCATGGGCATTTTGCATACATTATTACCTTATTTAATTAGCTGTTTGTTGTTTTATTAGAAATTTACTATGGTGTTTGATATACACACCCCTTTGGAAATATTAATCTATCTTATCCAAAATAAATAAACACAAGACATTTTCATGTTTGCAAAGCTCTGTGTATTTCTTTTTTTTTGTAGAATACAATTGATATACTGTCATCCCAAAATTAGCACTATACCTGGCAAACAGAATGATTTGATTCCCCCAAACTAATTATTCTTTCCTGTCC
Organism: Myotis myotis; assembly: GCF_014108235.1. Taxonomy (NCBI): domain Eukaryota; kingdom Metazoa; phylum Chordata; class Mammalia; order Chiroptera; family Vespertilionidae; genus Myotis; species Myotis myotis. The sequence continues at coordinate 11,281,057 of NW_023416335.1, read as the reverse complement.
AGTTGATAAAAAAAAAATAACTCTACAAGCGTTGTTCAGTCAGAGGCAGAAACAACTTTCAAGTAATGTAAAATAAAACTTAGTTTCTTTAACTACAAATAGTTTTAAAACTTGGCTATTCTCTAGAACTAATATGAATTCAAACTTGGTACCTCCTGAATGCATTCTTGAATTTCTTTCATACAAATCATACAGTGTGACATTACTTTATCATTTGGAATATTAGAAATAAGCAAGTAGAGAGGAGAAAATAAAAATAATACTGGAGAAGGTAGCTTGGCCAAGGCAATACAGCAGGAAAACAAATGCTATATTCATGCCTTGGACCTGTATATTTGTTAAGGAACCCATGCTGTACACCATATTGGGATCAGATCCTATTAGCACCAAAGGAGCTAAGTAAGTGATATAGAGAATCAGAAACTTATGATTATGAAATGTCAGAACTTACTGGTCCCAAGAGTTAATTCATTAGATAAGGAGTAACCCAACAGGTATCCTAATTTTTTCACTTTAAAGGTCAAGTTCCAAAGGAAGTTGAGAATTCCAGACCAAGCATGACAAATCCCTTTACAAACGTGGTAAGTTAGTCAAAGCGTATCTTGAGCTCTCTTTTCTCCAAATTCTAATCAACATCCACAGGGAATGACTGTTGTTTGAGGGATAAAAAAATGAAATGGAGGGTACTTTGGCAGGATGTGAGGGGAAGAAGAAGGAAAAAGAAACACATTTACTCAGCAGACAGCTACCAATTCTCATGGTCTTTTCAAGCCACACTGATCCTAACTGAATTTCAGAAGCAACATATTTGGCTTAAAGAGGGAACAGATAACCTGCAGAATGTTTGTGATGTTGAATAAAGAGATGGATGCTTTTTATAAAGCCACAGGAACACAAAATACTAAAGAAATTTCAGCAAAGAAAAATTCAACGGCTGGAATTCTTCACATTGAAGTTGGCATTAATGGTTGTGATATGGTCCAAAATTTATTCTATGAAGGGATGAGAAATTAAGATTTCCAGCCCTCCTTTTCCAAAAACAACATAAAATGATCGTCCAACATAAGCATCTGCCAGAGCTGACAAATGTTGCCTTTGCTTCGTTTTTGCAAATTTGGAATTGATTAAGGAGAATTTGGCCTCAAATTGCAAACCTCTTTGTTTTGGCGCTGTAAATGAATTGGTGAGAAGTAGAAGAAGCAATTGCAAAAGCAATAGAGAAAACCAAGGTTAAAACAAATACTGATTGCAAGCAGAAAAATAAAATACGTAAACCAACATTATAATTCATCATTCATATAAAAAATGCGAAGAAAGGTAAAATTCAACCCTAAATATTGGATACACTCACAAGGAATTTTGAAAACTGCATATAAAATAATTCCCCCAAATGGTCACCTTCTTTTTTATTCACTATTCCATCTCATCATTTCTTCTTTTTAAATTTCAGGAAAATTATTAAGTTTAAAAATATATAGTTCTCTTGGAAATAACCAATTAAGTTATCCCTGGTCATCTGTATTTGGCTAGGTGTGTGTGGCAGCTATCAACTTAAGTGACCATGATGCTTTTAATTTTCCAATTCTCTAAGCTTCTAAGAATAGAAAACTTGTTTACTAATATTTTTATCAAATTTTTTTCCAAATTATTTCTGACACATAGAGAAATCTTGTTCTCTATAATATAGGCCAATGTTTGTTATGAAAATTTCCTTGATTTACCCAGCCTTTTCTTCTATACATAACTTCCTCATAACCAAACACAATTTTTAGATGTTGTCATATGTTTCTGATTATTAACTTTATTTTATTTTGTTTGCATTAATATATATTAGAAAAAGGGAAACAATTTGATTTTCCATTTTGGTACTTCCTTCAACATATCCACAAAGTGTCAGCCCAATCAATAGCACTAAGCTTTTGTCCTCTCAGCTTTCTGTCCAAAGTTTATAGAAGACTGAGTCCTGAGTGCACCAAATCAATTATTACATTAATGATACACTTGCTACATGTGCTGCTCATTTGCACTTTCTTTGAAAACGAACTTATTCTTGACCATTCCAAAGATGTTTGGGAGAAAGGAAATCATGGAGGCATGCTCTTCAGCCTAATGATCTGGTAACTGGTTTCGCCCTTGTCTTGGTTATTACTAAAGATTCATATTCTTAGTGTTTGTTATACTCATGATTTTTAAATTTCATTTGTTTTTCTTTTATTGCATTGATTTGTTCAATAAATATTTTTGGAGACCTTATATGTGGCCCTATAATGGTCTTTAGGGATATGTTTAGCACAACAGTCCTAATATCTAGGGCACATTCAACCTAGTAGGGGAGACAGAGATTAACTTGATAATTATATATGTGTGTATATGGTTACAAACTATAGGGAGTAATATTAAAGGAAAAATACAGTTGTGTAAAGAGTAGGGAGACCAGGCTTAATTGTGTGGACAGAGGATGCTTTGAGCTGTTTTCTGAAGAATAAGTGGAGTGAGTTAGATAGGGGTGGCCGTGCAGAGAACTAAAGCATTACAGGAAGAGGAAAACACAAACAGAAAGGTTCTGAGTTAGAAAAAAGCTTAGCATCAGGGACGGAACTGAAAGAACACAGATGCGGCGCCGTGTATGGAGCAAAGGGGAAATTGGTAGGGCTTGTGGCTGGGGGGACTGGTGGAGCAGGTCCACACATCACAGTAGATGTGAGCTTAAAAGGTGTGGTCTTCCTTCTTAGGGCAGCAGATAGATATTGAAGGGAAATGACTCTGACCTGATCTATATCTTCAAAATATCACTTTGGCTTCTGTGAAGAGAGAAGCTTGGAAGGGAGTAAAAACAAAGTTGGAGGAATTATTTGGGGTAATATTTCTTATGTCCAAGTGAGAGATGAGAAATTACAGTGTTAGGAACAGTGGGTGCATTTGAGAGATATTTAGGATGAAATTTATTGTACTTAGGTATAGATTGTGTATGAGGGAGTGAGAGAGAATGGGGTCATGAAATGGCTGGTGGTTAGAGTGGTAGTTAGAAGAGTTGTTCCAGGTTTGATTGCTAATGACATAGCCATAATATGGGTAATCCATGAGTCAGTCCTAGACCACCAGATGTTTGCTCTAGAGACAGCACTTTGATTCTTACTTCTCCTTTTGGGGTTGGGAGAAGAATAGATGTACTTTCTACTTTATTCTTTGTACTAAATGCATTCATAGCACTTGCTTTCTTGAAACAGGTATTGTGCACAGAGTTTGGACATAGCTTTGTGTCCAATCAGGAAGGACAACAGCAAGTGAGTCTGTAATTACAGCACAGTAGGGTAAGCGCTGTGAGGGGCTAAGGCAGAGGGAAGGTACGGGAGGGCTACTTGGAGAAGCTGGCATCTAGCTGGGTGTGCAGGATGACCATTAGGAATTTTCCAGGAGAAACATGGAAAGAAAAGGCCACAAGAAGGAAAAACAGAAAAGTCAGATAATAGATTCTAACCGATCCAGAGCAAAGCTTCTGTGGGCTCAGATGTGAAAAACTGAGGAAAGAAAAGGAAGAACCATAGTTTCTTCCACATTCATTGGAAAAAATTGCCCAGCACAAATTAAACAGCTGATGTCACTCTCTTTATCAGTTCAGTGTTGCCCTGTACTTCTTGTTAATATTTCTGCAAATCGCTTCTTCAACCAGATTGTAGCACATCACGGAGAAAATCATAATGTATGTATCTGTGTGACAGAGCCTAGGCTGGCACTGAGGTCATCATAAATGCTCCATAATGAATATTATTGGAAGTATCTTGGAAAAATACTTCAGGTCATTCAAACCAAATATATGACTTAAAAGTTTTCTTTTTGGACTAACTATACATTTAGTATATATTACTCCTCAGTCTAATTACTACAGACAATCAAAAATCTCTTCATTTTCAAATGGAAGATGAAAGAGAACATTTTAAATTTATAATTGTGCAAATTACAGCTGTTAAGATGCACTTTCTTGAAGAAGCAAACTAGATTGCATAGTAATAAATGAATATTTACATATTATATTTCATTGAAAGGGAAGTGTCTATTTTTAAATATATTGGGAAAACCTTCAATTCAGATTTAGTTTCTTATTGATTCCCTCTGTTTTCTTCCCTTTAGTTTCTAATGCCTATATTTAATTTACGCTTAGATTACATTTAAAACATTTGAGAATATGCCTATCTTTTAAGATACTTTATAACATAGGTATTTTGGACTTTATGGGATGGTTCAAGAAGGGACTGAATTGACAAGTATAAAAACCTGAATTGTGTCCCAGTGTTCAAGTTGTTAATGATTTGCCACAAAGTCCAACCAGTGTAGTTTGAGTGTGTTTTCATTATGGATGAAATGAGAGTATTATAACTTAAAGAACTAGAGAGGTGGACCCAAGAACTCAAATCCGTATCTTTAAACACTGATCTAGACTTCCTTAAAATAAGTATTGGCTGAACTGCTGACTTTCTGTTCCTGCTATGACCTTATATAATATATGTATTTTTTGTTTCCTGTTTGCATCTGGTAATCATTTTTAATCACCTTACTTCCCAGTAGGGGAGGATTTACTTCTGTTGCTGTCATGCTGCTTTGCGACTTAAATTGTTTTGCCTTTAAGTTTCTTGTAATTCTTCTATTCTTTAACTTCAGAAGCATTATGTAACACAGCAACAGTGTTTTTAAAAATAAAACTATCTCTATGTGTAAAGGTCAAAAAAGTACTATTAAAAAACAATCAAATGCCGAAATTGTGAGATATATATATATATATATATCCATTTCAATAACTATAAGCTGCTTTCTCTATTTAAAGAAAAACAACACCGAATTTCTAAAGTTGGAAAACAGCCCTTACGAAATAGTTTCCTTAGACCTGATGAAGAAACAGCATTCCCACCAACAATAACACTAATCAAAGGAAGCACCAGGGATGGCCAGGACCATGATGGAAAGCCAAAATGATGGCTCTCAACAAATGAGCCTTAGCATGTCCTGCAATTTATATTTTATATGTGGGCAGAGATGAATTATTCATTTTCCTTATTTAAGTAAGATCCTATATTTATATTCAAAGTTTTGTTTTATGTTAAACTAGTGACCTGTCGGGCGAAATCATGCGAGACCTGGGACCCCTCTTCCCCCTCCCCCCACACCCCCCGCACCATGGGACCGCCACAAGTCCCAGAGACCCGCCCCGCATGGCCGGCGTGCCATGGGATGGCCCCGAGTCCTGGAGTGCTGCCTTGGTGGCCCGCCTCTGGACCTCACGGCTGCCGGTTCCCGCCCCTGAGGTGAACACATGGGGCCACAGAAAACCCGGCAGAAGTCACGCAAAGCAGCCACTGGCCCCGCCCCCAATGCCCCGCCCCCGCTGTGCGTGCTGCCATCTTGTGATGGCATTGCAGTGTGAGGGTCAATTTACATATTACCTCTTTATTATATAGGATTCATTAATAAGAAACTAATAGTGATTTTTTACTTACTTAAACAGTGTACTTATGATCTTTATTAGAAATGATGCTTTTGGTAATTCCTATTATTTATTTTTGAGGATATTGGTGAAATATTATTTGATAATAATTCCAATGATTGGTTGATGGTAACTACTATAAATAATTAGCAGTATATAATTTTCTAAAACTAGCAGTTTTCTGTTGCAGATTATAAGTCTGTTGTTCCTGAAGAAAAATGCATCAGACACAGGCTTTTTTCATGCCTTCCATTGTTTTTCTAGGTGGGGGGGCCAGGTTTCTTCATGACTTATAATAAAACTAGAGGCCTGTTGCACGAAATTCGTGCACAGGTAGGGTTCCTAGGCCTGGCCAGCGATCAGGGCCAATTGAAGCCTTCTGGCTGCTGGCCAGGGCCTTCCTTCATTCCACCCTGCCCCCTGGTGGTCAGCGCATGTCATAGCGAGCAATCAAACTCCCAGTCTTCCAGTCAAACTCCCGAAGAGACATTTTGCATATTAGCCATATATATATATATATAAAAATTATATGTCCAAGTAACTGGAATTGTGAAACATAGCCCAGTTTCTTATCCGATATATTCAAATATTTTAAGGTAAAATCTACATCCAACTGCATAGGACAGTGAACCAAGTGTCCGTATGAGTATATATAACATGACATAACTATGACCAAATTAATGCTGGATAACAGAAATTAAATATAAAATTAAACTAACGTTTACTTTAAATATGTAAGATGAAAAAATTCTCAATTTTTTTTGAATTCCTTAATAATAAATATATATGCAATATTTTATATAACAATTGGTCAGCTTCTGGTTTGCACTAAAGTAAGTTAACATATGGAAACTCTTAGAAAATATTTCCTTAAGCTTCTTTTGAGAGGAATACTGAGAACTCAAAGAGGAACCAGAGGAGAATTTTAATGGTGATGAAAGAATTATAAACCATACTAAATTGCTGAATTATTTACAGTAGTAAAGACTATGATTTCCAAATAAATTATATACCCAATGATTGAGCCCATCTATTTTCATTTTAGCAGAACAAAAACGTGTAAACAAATAATGGAAAGGAAAATATGACTCTTCATATATATAATATTTACACACTACATTACAAAGCATTCCCAAATAGAAAATATTTGTACTACCCTAATGGTTAATTTCAGTGTCAACTTGACTGAGGCATGGTGTGCCCAGATATTTGGTCAAACATTCTTCTTGGTGTTTGTGTGAGGATGTTTCTGAACGAGTTTAACATTTAAATTAGTATTCTGAGTAGAGTAAATCGGCCTCCATAACGTGGGTGAGGCTATCTTGTCAGTGAAGACTTGTATAGAACAAAAGACTGACACCCCCAGTAAGAGAAAATGTCCCTGCCTGACACATTGCCTTCCAACTAGGATGTCAGCTCTTCCTGGATTTAGAATGACTAGCCTGCCTCCAAAATCCCTGGAGCCAATTCCTTATGACGATTCTCTCTCTGTTTCTCTCTCTGTCTCTTTCTTTTTTTATTGTTTTTATTTATTTTTAGAAAGAGAAAAAATCATCAATGTGAGAGCGAAACATTGTTCGGCTACCTTCTGCACGCCCCCTATCGGGGACTGAATCTTCAACCTGGGCATGCACCTTGACCAGGAATAAAACTGGCAACCTTTCAGTGCCCGGGATGATGCCCAACCAATTGAGCCACACTTGCCAGGGATCTCTCTCTCTCTTTCTGTCTCCACAGATATATACTAGTAGGTATAGATACAGATAGATATAAAAACATAGATACATATCTAGAGGTATAAAGGTATAAGAGATATAGCTATATGTTTCTCTGGGGCACCCTAACTAGCACACATTCTAAAACTATGTTCTTCAATAACATGGAGCCCTTGCAGCAGCTTGGGAATAGTTTGTGTCTTTCTGGTCTAATCAGTAACTTTGACCAATTTGGTCATAACAACTATTGCAGTTTTTTGCAGCAATTCTTAAGTCTTCTCTCCTCTTTCTTCTCTTTACTTTCAGTGGCTTCCTATCATATAGAGAAAACAAGTGCCAGGAAATAAGAAATCACTCAACTTTTAATCTCGCATTCCTCTATGATTTCCTCATTTCATTCTGTTAAATCAGATAAAACCTACTTGCCTCCTGCCCAAGGACAATCTGCCCAGTAGGGTTCTGATGCAATTTCTTCTCCTGTGTTGACCTGATGACTCTATTTGTTATTCCTTTTTTAAAAAATTTCTTATGTCTTATAACTTTTTACTAACGTGTTCAATTCTCTCCAATCACAGAAATAAAATAAATGAACAAACAAACAAACAAAAATCTCATCCCCTTCAGCCGTCCCTTCTGCTCTGTCCAGTATTTCACCCCTTCCTACAGCCCTGATTTCTGAGGTAACTGTTTGCACTTGTTCTCTGGCCCTCTTCACTCCCAGTGCTGAACCTCATGCTTAAAGCATCAAAGCAGGGACTCAAATTATACAAATATAAGAGCAAACCTCAGCTTCACTCAATTTAGCCACAATTTTATAACCAGAAAATCTAAAAGGAAGTTCTTTAAATGTTAGGATTTACTTTCCTTGTTTTGAAAGTAACATTTTACATTGACTTTCATATGGAGAGCTTATGGCACCCTTTTTTCCCTTTAATTCTTTATTGTTTTGAGATGTAGGGCCATCAAAGTTTCTCAACACAACTTATTTATGTCCCATTCTCTCTGTGATTCACTTAATTCTGGTTTCTGTGCCCCCTCTTTCCTGTTCTGCTAAAATACCAATTTCATTAATAGATACTTTACTCTCAGTATTAAACTTAATTTCTTACTACCATCCTCCTTGAAGTATTCTCTCCCATTGGCTTCTCTGAGGCTTCAGTGTCCCATTGATGCCATTAATAACGTAGTTATTATTCAAAGGAAAGGAATAAAAGGAAGACGAGATAATATAGACATGCCATTTACACAGCTTTGCCAGAAAGCTACAGTTTAACACTCTCCAAGTCTATTCCCCACAGAGGGATGGGGGAAAAGGACTAGATAAAGGGAGTTTGGACACATGCCCAGTGAGGTCTAAATAAGGTTGAAGATGCTTATCTGTCAGACACACCTGGCAGCAAGTCAGAGATTAGAACAGGTTGTGGCCACTGCAAGGGCTGGAAATCTGAAATACTTAACTCCTTATTAACAAAGCGAGCTCTCTCTTTTGCTCTCTTGCTGTTCCCACCAGTCACCTGGCTTCTGGGGCTGGTGCACTCTGCACTCACCCACCTGATTAATGGCCATGTGGGACCCACACAATGGACTAATGGACTCTAGCCTGATGCTACATCAGATCCAGCACCACCATGGAATGGAAACTTGGAACTCTGGCTTTGCTTTTAGCTGTACTAAAACCCCAGCTGCACCTTTTTCGAGACTGGATTAAGGGAAATGGGACTTTGGAATCCAAGGAATATAACTTCATGAAAATAAAGCCTTTACCACTTCTCATCCTCCCATCGGAGCCTCAGAAAGTGCTGATTGTAGTTATAGTTCATTTCCAATTTCTAACTAAACTTACTTTATTGGACTGAATTATAATGCTAAAAAACTACTAAGAACAATAACATGTCTAAAATTGATCAAAAATTAGTTTTAAGAAGTACAAAATATAAACTGTATAGACTCCAAGTATGTGCCAAATTAGCATTACACAAAAAAAATTACTGTTCCAAGATTTTTATTTTTTAAATTGAGGGTTAATTTAATACAACTCTGCGGCTGACTGTGGTGGTGATTTGTATAGGAAAGCTAATTTTAATTACAAGTTTAATTGTTTCCAAGGTAAACAGCATGTGCTCTGGACCTTTTGAACTGGAAGAAAGGGTTTTGAATTTCAGATAAGGAATGACTCACATTTTCAGCTTTTTAAATTACTGCACATTTTCTAAAGGGCTTGTCATAGAAATCCAAATCAAATGAGAATGACAGATGGCTGTTTCTTTGTTCTCTATAAAATTTATTTAAAACTAGATGCCCGATACACAAAATCGTGCACTGTGGGGGAGGTCCCTCAGCCTGGCCTGCACCCTCTCGCAGTCTGAGAGCCCTAGGGGATGTCCGACTAACAGCTCAGGCACGCTCTGCCGCTGGGCTCGCCAGGCGTGAGCCCGGCTTCTGGATGAGTGCACTGACCACCAGGTGACAGCTCTGCATTGAGCATCTGTCCCATGGTGTTAAGTGCATGTCATAGCAACCGTCGATTTGCATGTTAGCCTTTTATTATATAGGACGTGCAAAGACCACCACTCTGAACACCATAAGCAGTGCACAGACTTTGGGATAGGGAGGATGACTGATTGAAATGCGCAAATGATCAGAAATCTTATTTGTAGCATGTCTGTAAACTACTATTTTATGAAATCCTACATTGGATTAGCCAATATAAGAAATCTAATATACTGCCTTCCCTTGGGAGGTATAGTACCCATATAAAGGCTTATAAAACAAGAAACGTGAGCCCAAATCAGCTAAAAACTGTGTGATTGAGAGTCTAGGCTGGTGGTCTGCACTGTCTGAAGGTGTTTGATTTGATTCCCTCGCCGCATTTCAGTGACCACACTTCAGCAGTGGGGATATAAACGGGCCACAGTGTTCCTAATAAAGCTAGCTATTAGCCTTCAGAACAGCATGACAAGTACAATAGATTTTGTTTTTCAATGAAACCATAGCTAAAGGGTTTGGACTTTAATAAATGTGTGCCACATGTTCTCTAGTCAATATATTAAACGCTGTAGATATAATTATTCATTCTACATTAATTTACACTCATCCAAATGTAATTTTCTTTTCTTTTAGTAGTGCCTTGAAAAATTGGCAGTATAGCATGTTCCCCGTGAGAATTAGAAAGTACTATATATAATCAGTATTCTGTATTTTTCATAAGCTACAAACATTTACTTACAGATAAGGTATTGAAGCAGAAAAAGCAGTAAGGCAGATAATAAAAATGTAGATTTTTCTACATTTGAACGATTTATAATTTGCAATTTACAATGATTTGAACGATTTACAATTTGCAAATAAAGAAAAACTGTTCAGAAATCTATTTTTACAGTCTTTTATTCCCTTCTTTCTTAGGGGCCAGCATTATCTGACAATATTTTGTTTAACAAAAGCTCTCCCATGCCCCTTGCTCCACTTGAGGCTTCATTCTTGTCAGAGTTCAAAAGCTAAACAGAGTTGACTGTCAACATGAGAATGCAACTTACTCAAACACTGAGGATGTTATAAAATGTATTTTTCATTGCAGACTTCCTGTGGTTCACGTAACTTTGACAAATGTTTACAGCAACTGACTTTGTATTTATCACAGAAATATTCTGTTCAAAATTTATATAATATTTTTCCAACTTTAGAGTAAAGCTTAAAACACACAACTGAGAATAAAGCCTTGTCTGGGATTCCTCTCACGCCCGGATGACAAAGACGGATTACCATTTATATCAACTATAATGCATTGATAGGTAACAGCATTCTGGTGTGCCAATTCCTGAAATATTGAACTCATAAGGAAAGAAGATCTTGATTCTTCAGCCAAGAAGAGAAGATAGGAGTAGACATCCAGCTCTGCAAAAGCCATGACAAACTACATTCATGCATACTGTCCCCTGTATAAAAGGTCACAGCTCAAGAAAATGTTTCTCTTTCTTTTAGTTTCTCCTACTGGGGAATGAATTGATTTCAAAGACACCTTCTTGAATAAATGAAGTTAGATAAAAAACAAAACAAAACATTGTTTTGAAATAGTCATTCTAATTATTTTGTAAAATCCAGTTGTGACTGAATTCACTTAGAGATCAAGACTATAATATCACACTACGGATATGAAGGTCCCACTTTTTAGTTAATACTCTTGCATGCCAATAACATTTTCAGTGAGATTTTAATGGGCTTTATGAGCAAAAATAAATTGTTCAAACTTCACAGTTTAATTTCTCCCTTCATTGATCTATGAAGGCTACTTTTGAGACATGGACAAATTGAATTCTTCATAGAATGTAAGTCTGTTGGACAGAGATATAATCTACATTTCTTTGCAAACAGAGTATAATTTTTAGTGCTCAATAAATGTTAAATTATGTATAACTAGAGGCCCGATGCATGAAATTCCTGCAAGAGTAGGCCTTCCTTCCCCCGGGCTGCAGGCACCAGCTTCCCTTTCTCTGGCCTCTGGCAGGAACCCAGTACCTGGGCTTCCCTCTGGCCACCAGCAGGCACCTGGGAGCCAGGCTTCACTCAGAGCCCTGGCTTCATCCAGAAGGTCGTCCAAAAGGACGTCTGCTCTAATTAGCATATTAAGCTTTTATTATTATAGATAATTGCACATAAAGCCTGAGAGAAAATGTTGCTGAATGCATCTTTATTTATAGATTCAGTTTCCACAGTGCTTTCTTATTAAATGCTTTATAAACTGGACCTAAGATTATACCAATAAGATAAGTAAAATGACAGAAAAGTTGAAGAATTATACAAATAAAAGGAAATCTAGCTCATGAAAGTCCAAAATAGAAAACTGCTTTTGGTAAACTTTTATGTGTATCCTAAAACTACATGATGAACTTGTTAGGAATTTAAAGGGAAAATTTAATTTCACTTATTACAGAACAACAATGTACACTGGCTTGTTGAATTCAACAGAAGACTTTTAGATAAAACAAATGAAATGATTAAGATTCTGAAATAATCAGAAGCAATCAGGAGAAAGTTCCCAGGCACCTTTTATAATAGATAAAATACATATAATAGCCATGGAGATGACAGAATCAACTCAGAACCAGGAGATTTCTTCCTAAGTGGTTCAACTTCCTATGTCTTGTGCAAAACAGCTTTTATGAAACTGCCTTTTTGGTGTAGAAAACATAAAAAAATGTATTGAAGCCATATAATAGTTAAATAAAATAGAGGTAAAGTTCTACACTCTCAGAGTTTTTCAAGAAACACTTGTATATCCAAAAAGGTTCTGAAACTACTGAAAAAATAACAATAAAAAAGAAACTATATCAAAGTATAGCAATTTGACTTAAAGAGAAAAGATTACATATATAACGAAAGACCAATGTTCTTTAATAAAAGATTACATATATAATGAAACACCATATTAAACTTGTTGATCTGTATACCTACGGTTATGTTTATTAGAGGATAAATCTTTCTTTAAATATATTTTTATTGACTTCAGAGAGGAAGGAAGAGCAAGAGAGAGATAAAAACATCAATGATGAGAGAGAATCATTGACCGGCTGCCTCCTGCACACCCCCCACTGGGGATCAAGCCCACAACCTGGGAATGTGCCCCTGACTGGAATCGAGCCTGGGACCCTTTAGTCCACCGGCCAATGCTCTATCCACCGAGCCAAACTGGCTAGGGATAGAGGATAAATCTTGAGAGTGTTAATATGCATATAACCAAAATAACAATATTATCAGATATATGTTACAATATTTGGTTTATAAAAATGTTAATATATTTATCAGCAATAATGTTTTAATTGAAAATAATGTAAAAATCAATTTTCTGAGAAAATTCTCTATTCTCTTTATTTTTCTTAACTTCGATATTATCTAAGTAATAGTCCTCATAATTTATTATATAAGTTCATGTTTGTCATTCCAAAAAAAGGCCAAACACTTTTATGACTTAATGTATTTACCCATATCTTTCAAAAATTGACAGTTGTGAAAAGTACTAGGTATTGTAGATAATATAATGTTTATAAATGTGTCATATTTTTCAACTTATACTGAAATTAATAAAATGGCTGAATATCCCCTTGATCCAATTAATCTCCAAATTTAAGCATGTGTGCATTTAAAGTATGACATTCATGTGAATCATTTGCCCCCATTTTGGAAATAAAAAGCAAGAGCCATTGTCATTGAAGAATGTAGTGCTTCATAAATAAAAGTTTAAAGACTAGCAGAATAAACTGTAACTTTAATAATGAATTGAATTTACCTTTTAAAAAAACATTAACTTAATTTAAAAATTTAAGCATAATAAAATGGAATTATAATTATTCCGATAATGTTTTCATACACTGATATATTTCAAAGTATCTTAAAAGTCATCAGATCTAACTTTTTCCTTGTGTAATACCTATAAGGGATGGTCTCTAACTGCTGACTGAATACCTCCTACAAAGGTCAAATTCTATATGTATATTGTAGCATTTTAAAGTAGTTGTTATTATTTGAAAGTACCACCTAAAATAGCATTAAAACATGGGAATGAGGGTTCATTACTCTCTAGGGCGGTATTTCAGTAAGTTGTTTTGTTTTTTTGTTGTTCTTTTTTTCACCATATCTAGAGTTTATTCAGTTCAAAAGACACTAAAAGGGTCTCAGGGGGTTGCCCATCTCTTGGGCTCTAGAGATACTATGATCAATTATCCTAACAAAGATTCACAAAGGTTTAACCATTCTGTTCAGCACTAATGCCCTGTTGCCTATTATAACTACTCTCAGCTTGCTTGTGGTGCCACTGCTCCCTCACAAACACCAGGGAGCTTATTCCAGTCGGTCTTTCTGCATCACTAGCTGACAAAGGACAACCACTCAGGGGCAATGAGGGATGCTGTTGTTCCTGACATCAACACATTTCTCAGCACCTTGGGGGAGGGAGCTGAAAGGTTGGCAGCAGGAAGAGGGGTGGCGATCAATGATTGTGACACATAATAAACCCACCACTACATACATATCTCCCTAAATGTTAGGTTTTTTTCTTTTATCATAATAAAGAATTTCTGGCTCTTCAAAATCTGTTATTACAGTATACCACTGAAACCAAGTTTTAATTAGCCAAAGCACTCAATCTGAAATATCTTTCTGCTTCCTAAGCTAGCAATTTAGGTCCTGTGGGATCCAGGATGTCATGGAGGAGTGGTCAGGGATCCACATTGAGGCTGGGACAGCTGCCCTAAAAAGGGCAGCAGTTTACCCCATCATTGTTTTATAAAATATAGAACATTAGTTAAGTAATTCAATATATCTTAATCTACAACAAGGGTTTGGACAATCAAGTGTGCCCCTTAAAATAAAGTGATGTAACTCTGGTAAACATATATGTACCCAATACAGGAGCACCCAAACACATTAAAAAAAAAAAACTTCTGGGAGATATCAAGGATGAGATTGATAGCAATACAATAAAAACAATGAAAAAAATTAGACAATTGGAAGCTAAATAGCATGCTATTCAACAATGACTGGGTTACCAAAGAGATCAAAGAAGAAATAAAAAAGCATCCTGGAAACAAATGACAATGAAAACACAACAATACAAAATCTATGGGACACAGTGAAAGCAGTCCTGAGAGGGAAGTTCATAACTCTACAGGCAAGAAAAAAAAAAGGTAATAAATTATCTAAACCTACAACTTAAAGAATTAGAAAGAGAGCCACAAGAAAAGCCCAGAGTACGCAGAAGGAAAGGAATAACTAAGATCAGAGCAGAAATAAACGACATAAAGCCAAAAAACATACAAAAGATCAATAAAACCAAGAGATGGTTCTTTGAAAGATAAACAAGATTGATGAACCTCTAGCCAAGCTCCAAATAAAATCAGAAATGAAAGAGGTGAAGTAACAACCGACCCCACAGACATACAAAGGATTATAAAAAATACTATGAGCAACTCTACTCCAACAATCTGGACAACCTAGAAGAAATGGACAAATTCCTAGAAAAATACAATCTTCTAAAACTCAATCATGAAGAGTCAAAAAACCTATTGAATAGGCCGGTAACTACTGATGAGATTGAAACAGTAATCAAAAAAACTTTCAGCAAACAAAAGCCCTGAACAGGATGACTTCACAGGGGAGTTTTACCAAATATTTAAAGAAAAACTAAAAACTAGCCTTCTCAGACTATTCCAAAAAATTCAAGAGGAAGGCACACTTCCAAGCTCTTTCTATGAAGCCAGCATTACCCTAATCCCAAAACCAGATAAAGATACTACAATGAAGGAGAATTACAGACCAATATCCCTGATGAACATTGATGCTAAAATCCTCAACAAAATTCTTGCAAATCGGATCCAGCATTACATCAGAAAGATCATACACCATGAAAACATTCATTAGTTTTTTCATTTTAAAATACTTATTGCAAGCCTACCATGCACCAAGCAGTATGTTAACTCATAATAATGTACAGTCCTTGCAGAGACCTTCAATAAAAGAGCAATATACATAAAACTTAAAATTACAAATACTGAAAGAAAAAACTGATTAGGAAAGAGCATAACAGAAGAAAGCCTAATTTAGATTAGGAGTTAATCAGGAAAGCTTTCTTTGAGTAAATGCCATTTAACTTGAGAACTAAAAACAGGATAAATAAGGCTTAGCCAGACCAAAAATTAGTCATGGGGAGGAGGTTTGGTTCTTCTAAATATAACTGCAATGTTGCATATGTATAAGTTGATATCATAAATCAGAGGTTATTGTCTGCAGTGGGACAGAAGAGTGAACAAAAGCAGAATTAGCTTGTTAAGGATAGGGAAAGGCAATGAGACTGTGAGGTACCATTTATGTGACCTATAATAATGAAAATATCATTCTCAAAACAACTGTTTCCTTTATTTGAAAATTGCAAATGTGCTATGGAACATTTAGAATAATTTCACCTAAATAAACAGCATAACTAACATATGCCGTAGAAAAATACTCGACAAGCCAGAAGAGTGTGCATTTTTGGTTCAGATCTTAGCGGCATAATTTTTTCTACTTGAGTATTCACTCAGAACATCACATAATCAAAAGGGGTGAACCCCCTCTCACTTGTAATCCCTTTGCTGTTTCCTAAGAGCTCAGATTTCTGCAGTTTGTTGTAGTGTGTTCTGCAAAAATAAAAGCTTTGCAATAGCTCTTGTCTTTCTAATGATTCTGTAAGAGAATTTCTTAAAAGATTCAGAGCAAACTACAAAAGCAGTATGTTAATGTTATTTTTCTACTTCATGAATATCAAGTCTGCAGGAAAGTCTTGATAAAATAATCTATACTCTATGAAAACAGTATATTCATATCTTTTTTCTATTATAGATTTTTATCCAAAACATGATAGTTTTAGTTATCCTATATAATAAAAGCCCAGTGACCAAAACGGTGGAATGATCAGAATGACCAGAGACCAGAATGACCGTGGCCCCTCGCCAGAGCCAGCCCCGCCCTTCAGTGGAGACCCCCATCCAGGGTGTAGCCAGCCTGCAAACCCCCCACAGCTCCTCACCCTAGCCTGCCCCGACCCCCAGCGGAAACCATTACCGATCAGGGCGTGGCTGGCCTGCAAACTGCCCGCAGACCCTAACCCTGGCCTGCCCTGCCTCCCAGCAGGGAACCCCACCCCAATTTGGGGCCCCCATCAGGGCAGGCTGGCCGGCCCCCACCAGAGCACTGGGCCTTTATCCTATATAATAAAAGGATAATATGCAAATGGACCCTAATGGCACAATGACCAGAAAGACCACTCGACCAGTCACTATGAGGCGCACTGACCACCTCTTGGTCCCTCTCCACAGCTGGCAGGCTCCAATTGCCTGATGGCAAATGGGTAACCAGGAGTGGGTGGCAGTGGGGGGCAGCGCCGCCTGCAGGCAGCAGAGGAAGATGGACCTGATTTCAGGCCAGGCCTAGGGACCATACCACGCATGAATTTTGTGCACCAGGCCTCTAGTCTATATATAAAAGCCTAATATGCAAAGTTTCCCCTCGGGAGTTCAACCAACCAGGAGTTTGATCACTCATTATGATGTGCGTTGACCACTGGGAGGTGGTGCGAAATGAAGGAAGGCACTGGTCGGCAGCTGGCAGCTGGGGACGGGAGGCCCCGGCCGGCAGCCTGCAGCTGCTAGGGACCCTACCTGTGCATGAATTTCATGCACTGGGCCTCTAGTTAGTTTTAAAGCATCATATAATGTGTTACCATAAATGTTTCCTTGGGATTTTCTGAAGTTTGCACTAAATTATATATATAAAGTGTAAACACCACAATGACTTGTTTAAATTTTATGTGATAGTCCAATCGGTGTGGCTCAGTGGTTGAGTGTGGACCTATGAACCAGAAGGTCATGATTCAATTCCCAGTTGGGGCACATGCCCAGGTTGTGGTCTCAATCCCCAGTAGAGGGTGTTTTTATCTGTCTCTCCCTCTCCCTTCCTCTCTGAAATTAATAAAACTATATTTTAAAAATAAATAAATTTCATGTGATAAATACCAGTGTCATTTAATGTTTTGTTTTAACTTTCCTCATATTATATAACCATTACTTTGCTTAAGAGTTAAAAACTCTTGCACAACTAGATGTAGGATTACACACATAAAGCTGTGCAATTTATTCATGATGATCCTGTCTAAACGGTTATTTTTAGAACTGTGTTAGGTTACCATAAAACAGCCATTAAAAATCACAAGTGAAGAGAGTAAAGAACTGTTCAAGGTTTTCAAAACTCTTGAAGTATTTTGAACAAGTTTTGCTCCTTTCATATTATTCAATACTACTAGATATACAAACAGACCTTTAGGGTATATTGCTGTGTCAGATATTTTATAACACTATCTCCTTTTAACCCCAGACTATTGATTGATTGATTTTTTTTCTTTTAAGAAATCTTTTATTAGTGCCTATCATGTACAGCAAACACAGTACTGGCTACTGAACTACTTGGTTACAACTTCAGACTCAGCCTAAAACTCTTTCTAGAGCAAATTTTCAAACAGGTCAGTAAAGATGTAAGGTGTTTGTGCCCAAGACAGTACAGCTATGCATCAGACCGAAAGATTTATGAAATAATTCATCTGATATCTTATTGTGTCCCCAATTCTACTTATGAAATGATAACTTATTTTTGAGATCCAGGCTATACCTTTCGTACATTTTTAATAAATAAATCCTTTAACTTTCCTGAGATTTCATTTGGAAACTTTCCTACAATTCAACTTTCTATAAGACTAAACAGTACTTTACTCTTGCCAGTATCATTCTGGAAGTCTCCTTTAGGGCCAATGGTTAGTGTCATGGTTGAAGCATTGCCATTTGCCACAATTCCTCTATTTCGCCTATGTATCCATGTGACTGGCTTTACAATATTGCATCTGATCCTTCTTCATTGCAATAGGCTATCAACCTCTTGAGACTTTTAATTATCTCATGTTTCATCTCCATTTTGATATATAAATATATAATATCCTCATTTTTTATGATAGTCTTTACATACTATCTTTCATACTATGTTTTGGCAATATTTTCTAAAAGTAATCTTTTTATCTCTCTACTCTTTCTCTGATAACTATCATCAAGAAAAATTCTTCCTTAGTCCTAAAAGAAAAGATATTTACCCCTAAAGTAACAATAACAGAACTCTTCCATTGTTAAATTTTCTCTGAGATACATATCAAATCTTAAGTGATATTGTCATAGCAACAGTCAGAAAAAAAAATAGCATTAATTAATAGAAACAGAGTAAGGATCAAGAAACTAAGTCCTTGTTAAGGGTTGAATCTCCCAGAAAAGGTATGTTGAAGTCCTAATCATCAGCACCCTAAAATGTGACCTTATTTGGAAATAAGATCATTGTAGATATTATTATTTAAGATGAGGTCATACTGGAGTAGAGTGGGCTTCTACAACATGACTGGGTCTTATAAGAAGATGACCATGTGAACACACAGAGGTTACTATTTGATAACAAAGGCCAAAAATTGGAGTTATATAAAACTGATGAGTCCCAAAGATTAGCAGTAAACCACCAGAAATTGGGAATAGACAAGGAAAGTTCCCCTACAAATTTCAGAGAAAGAATGGCTTTGCAAACAACTTGATTTCAGACCTCTAGCCTCCACATATAAGAGACGTTAAGTTTATGTTGTTTTAAGCCACCCATTTTGTGGTGTTTTGTTATGGCAGCCTTAGGGAACTAGTGCACTTCTGTCTCAACTAGGAAAATTAGAAAAAAATCAAAAGCGATGTAAGTAAATAAAAAGAACAAAATGAAGGTAATTAAATTTAAAGTAAATATAAATACAAATCAACAAAGAGCACAGATATTACATAATATATATGAAAAGTAGGTTGTCATAGATGGACATACTATTGCAGTGGTTCTCAACCTTCCTAATGCCGCGACCCTTTAATACAGTTCCTCAGGTTGTGGGAACCCCCAATTTCATTGTTACAAATTGAACATGATTAAAACATAGTGATTAATCACAAAAACAATATGTAATTATATATGTGTTTTCCGATGGTCTTAGGCGACCCCTGTGAAAGGGATGTTTGACCCCCAAAGGGGTCGAGACCCACAGGTTGAGAACTGCTACACTGTTGGAAGTCTAATAAAAAAGGAAGAGAGAGAAAACATTAAAAAATAGATTAAAAAAATAGTAAGTATCATTTATAAAGGGATTTTAATAAAATAAATACTATACCTTAATGAAATGAGAAGGTTTAAATGTAACATGTAATGTCCATCTCAGATTTTTTAAAATTCCAATATTTAAGATTTTCAAATCTTAATATTGGGTACCTAGGGGAAACATTTATATTTCATGTTGAACAATTAGAAATATTCTCATAAGTTAACAATTCAACCAATACAGAGGAAATGAAAAAGGCATACTGTAATGAAAAGACAAAGCTATTTTTATTAGCAGGGATTGTGATATTCTACTTAAAATCAAGATAAATAACTGAAAACTA
The DNA here is from genome assembly GCF_014108235.1 of Myotis myotis. Lineage (NCBI taxonomy): Eukaryota > Metazoa > Chordata > Mammalia > Chiroptera > Vespertilionidae > Myotis > Myotis myotis. The sequence goes on along the minus strand of NW_023416335.1, from coordinate 11,260,847 downwards.
AATAGCACTAAGAAGAGAGTTCAGCAGATTACTTAATACATGAGCGACAAAAATTAATGCATTACTAGATGTTATTTATAATCAATTACAAATGTAATGAAACAGGAAATATCCCATTCAAAAAGTAACATGTTGGTAAACACAAGTAATAATCAAACTAATACTTATGTGAGATACTTTATGGCTAATAATCCATTAACTATAATTAAAAATAATAAATGACCTAATATTTAACATATCAAGATGATGGGTAGAGCGATATCCTATTTTTAAAAGTGTTATTTTTTCACCTCATAAATGTATAAATTCAGTGCAATCTCAATAAAGAATTTTTATAAAAGTTGACAACTGCTTTTATAAGTTATAAGAAAGAGAACAACATAAGAAGTGTCCAGGGGAAATTATCCAACAGGTGACAAAGGAGAATATATGAAACTAGAGCTACTAAAAATGTTATTAATGTAGAATAAAAGAAAATATAACTATAAAATTGAATGTTCAGAAATAGACTTATGCAAACATGGGTCAATGATTATCACAGAGAAATACTGCAAGATATCGGTACAAATATAGACTACTCAATAAATTATGATGAGCAATTGAATATCTAGTGATATTGTATATTAATTATGTACAATATATCTTGCTAAAACTAAAAATGAATTTGTGATGACTCAAAGGGGTAAATATGGAAAAAAACATTTTTAATGTGTTCATTATCTTACATCAAGGAAGACTTTCATGACAACCATCAAAAATGAAAAAGCGAATAAGATTTATATATTTACACACACACAAATAAAAAAATTTTCCATGATATAAGAAGGCTTGAGAAAATTTAAAAATCTAAAACGTGACTAGAAAGATATAATTTTAACATATGGAGAAAAAATTATCCAGCATCTACAAAGATATCCTGCATATTTATAAGAAAATAATATGCCTCTGGGAAAACTTTAAGTGTACCAACATCTGAATTATGGGGGTGCCAGAAGAAGAGAGAAAGCAAGATATTAAAAACCTATTTGAAGAAATAATGACAGAAAACTTGCCCTACCTGGTGAAAGAAATAGACTTACAAGTCCAGGAAGCACAGAGAACCCCAAATAATAGGAATCCAAAGAGGACCACACCAAGACACATCATACTAGTAATTAAAATGCCGAGGGCAAAAGACAAAGAGAGAATCTTAAAAGCAGCAAGAGAAAAACAGTTAGTTACCTACAAGGGAGTGCCCATATGACTGTCAGCTGATTTTTCAACAAAAACTATGCAGGCCAGAAGGGAATGACAAGAAATATTCAAAGTGAAGAAAAGCAAAAACCTACAACCAAGATTACTCTACACAGCAAAGCTATCATTTAAAATTGAAGGCCAGATAAAGAGCTTCACAGACAAGAAAAAGCTAAAGGAGTTCATCATCACCAAACCAGTATTATATGAAATGCTGAAGAGTATTCTTTAAGAAGAGGAAGAAGAAGAAAAAGTTAAGATAAAAAATTATGAACAACAAAGTGACAACAAACACATATCTATCAACAAGTGAATCTAAAAATCAAATGAATAAAAAATCTGATGAACAAAATAAACTAGTGAATGGAATAGAATCAGAGGCATGGAAATGGAACAGACTGACAATTCTCAGAGGGAAGAGGGTGTCAGGGTGGTGAGAAGAGAATAGACAAAGATCTTATATGCATGTATGCATTACCTATGGATACAGACAATAGGGTGGCGAGGGCCTGGAGTGGGATGGGAACTGGGTGGAGGGGAGCTATAGGGGGGAAAGAGAGGGGCATCTGTAATAATCTCAACAATAAAGATTGAAAAAAGAAGAATATGTCCTTATCAAAAATGCTCAAAAAGCCCTTGCTCAGTGGTTAGAGCATCGCATCGGCCTGTGCACTGACTGGTCTCGGGTTAGAGTCCTCATGAAGGGCATATACCTGGGTAAATGGATTGCAGGTTTGACCCTGGGCCCCAGTCAGGACATATGTGGGAGGGAACCAATTGATGTGTCTCTTTCACACTGATGTGGTATCTCTCTCTCTCTCTCTCTCTCTCTCTCTCTCGTGTGCGCCCTTTTTTTCTCTACCCCTGCCTCCCTCCCTTCCATTCTCTCTAAAAATCAATGAAAAAAATATACTTGGGTGAGGATTATAAAAAAAAAAGGTCAAAGAATATAATAGCTAATTCAGAAAAAAACACACGTAAGTTTTAACCTACCACTAAGTATATTAAAAGATGTGCAACTTCACCAACCCTCAAGGAAAATTAAGATAAATTAAAGCCCTCCAAAAATAAAAACCTCTCACAAAATTTTTCCATGTCATTGGTTAAATAATTTTTCATAAAATGGGACTCTCAAACACATGGAAAAATTGCTATGCTCGTTCACTGTTGGTGAGGGTCTAAATTTATAAAGTCTTTTGGTAAGAATTTGACAGTGGTCATTAGAATATAAACATGTATTCCAGGGAACCAGCAGTTTATTTTTCTTTATTAGATCCTGGGAAACAAATACACTTAGAAGAGGAATGTACAAAGGATGTTATTATAATACTAGAGGCCCGGTGCACAAAAATTTGTGCACTTGGGGGGAAGGGGGGGTCCCTCAGCTCGGCCTGTGCCCTCTCGCAGTCTGGGACCCCTCAGGAGATAACGCCCTGCTGGCTTAGGCCTGCTCCCGGGTGGCAGAGGGCAGGCCCAATCCCTAGGTGCAACCCCTGGTCGGGCTCAGAGCAGGGCAGATTGGGGAGTTGGGGCGCCGCCCCCTGTCATACACAGAGCAGGGCGGATCGGGAGGTTGCGATGCCACCCCCAGTCACGCTCAGGGTAGGGCCGATTGGGGAGTTGGGGCACCGCCCCCTGTCACACTCAAGGCAGGGTCGATGGGGAGGTTGCGGTGCCACCCTGTCATGCACAGAGCAGGGCCAATCCGGGGGTTGGGGCGCTGCCCCTTGTCAGGCACAGAGCAGGGCCCATCAAGGGGGTTGGGGTTCCTTACCCTGTCACGCATGGAGCAGGGTCAATCAGGGGGTTGGGGAGCTCCCCCCGTCACTCAGAGAGTAGGGCCGATAGGGGAGTTGGGGCGCCGCCCCCTGTCACACACAGAGCAGGGCCCGTGGGGGTGGAGGGCGTGTTGGGGCGCCACACCCTGTCACACACAGAGCCGCAGGGTGATCAGAGGTTGGGGAGCTCCCCTGTATCAGGCACAGAGCAGGGCTGATCAGGAGGTTGGGGCGCCTTCCCCTGTCACAAACAGAGCAGGGCGTATAGGGTTGTGGCCTCGCCCCCTGTCACACACAGAGCTGCAGGGCGATCAGGGGGTTTGGGCGCTGCCCCCTGTCATGCTGATCCCAGTGCCAGAAGGCCTCTCGGCTCCACTGATCCCGGTGCTGGGAGGCATATTACCCTTTTACTATAGAGGGTAGAGGCCTGGTGCATGGGTGGGGCTGGCTGGTTTGCCCTGAAGGGTGTCCTGGATCAGGGTGGGGTCCCCACTGGGGTGCCTGGCCAGCCTGGGTGAGGGGATGATGGCTGTTTGCAGCTGGTCACACACCCTTCAGGGTGGGGGTCCCCACTGGGGTGCCTGGCCAGCTTTAGCTCTGAGGCTCCAGCTCTTAGGCCTCCGCTGCTGAAAGTAGGTATCTGGTTTGTTTCGGCTCAAAACAATGTATAACTCCAGCTCTGACTCCAGCTCTGAGATCCCAGCTCACTGAAAGCTGGTTTCTGGGGTTTTTTTTAGCTTCTATATTTGTTAAAATGTTTCAAACTGCAGGCTCAGAGGACGGCAAGGCAGGCGGGGAACGTTGGTTTCCTCCATCACTGAAGCAAGCAAGCCTCATGTTAGTTTCAAGCTGCCTGGCTGCCGGCCGCCATCTTGGCTGACAGTTAATTTGCATATCGCCCTGATTAGCCAATGGGAAGGGTAGTGGTCGTACGCCAATTACCATGTTTCTCTTTTATTAGATAGGATTATACATCCTAGTAAAAACTGAAAAAATATCCATCAGTAAGATCTGACTAAATAAACCTCCACATAACAAATATTATTTTAACAGGTAGAAAGAAAAATAAGGTAGAACTCTAAGCACGGGTGTGAAAAGTTCTCTAAAACATATTTAAGGGAAGAAAGCTATCAGCATAATAATACATTTTATATGAATTTTACTTTGTTATATTTTTATGTACACACATCTTTTATGTAAGTCCACTGATAAAGGATTGGAAGGATATATGCACCATTCCTCACAAAATCTCTCTGTTTTAGAGAGTGAATGTGGGTGGAGAGTAAAGAGTTGAAAGGACTTTCCATCTTTGGCTCTGAAATTTATTTTTTTTAAATATTTTATTAAATAGATAACTTTTTTTAAAGTGAAAATATGGACACACGTTTAAAGTTAAATTTCTATGACCCAGTCCAACCCCCTCCTCCCTGAGATCTGTCAGTCTGTTCCATGTATTCATACCTCTGTTTTAATTTTGTTCATCAGTTTATTTTGTTCACTAGATTCCACATATAAGTGAGATTATATAGTATTTATCTTTCTCTGCCTGGTTTATTTCACTTAGCATAAAGAAGGTACAGAGATTTGCCAAAAAAACATAGATGCATAGCCCATTGACACAAACAACAGTGTGGTGAAGGTCAGAAGAGGGGAACAGGGGCTGGGTGGAGGTGGGCACAGGGGTAGGGGGGTAGAGTGTACTGGGACACATCTGTAACACTGTCAACAATAAAAATAATAAATTTGTTTTTAAAAAGTTGTATTTCTAACATGATGTTTTCTTAATGCTTTCTTTAATTTACATGCTTAGCCTCTTGGTCAGCTTAAAAGATTTTTAACCTAATATGAGGATTAATATAAAAATAATTAAGAAAAAATTGCTTTATTAGTGTGTGAATCTCTCTCATTCTTGATTATAAAAATTATTCTCTCAAGACTATTTAATAATCCTCAGTCCACTTCTTTATTTAATGCCAGCTCCCAGACCTGAACATGCATAAGCAGAACTATAAAGTAATAGAAAATAAATCCTACGTGAAAAGCATTAGAAATTACACATTTAGAATGTTCTTTTAATACAGAATTTTGCATCCAGATATCTGGTGGCTTTTTAGTTTCACTTTTCTGTATTTCTAAGAGCTGAAATGCAATTAGTTTACCTGGATTTCACTTCCATCAGTTATATCTGCCTAGAATCCTTCATTTTCCCATTGCAGAAATTTGCTGCTCAGTAATGAGCAACAGCTATGCACAGAAATTAAACAAGTCATTACTTAGAGTTAGATAAATAGTGAAACTAATGAAACTAATGAAAAAAGATGCTTTTTAATCTGCTGGCAAGTTATTTGATATGCCAAACTCAATTTTAAAGCTTAGTGAAAGTGAATGTGAAGAGCTGATCAAAGTCAATCTGTGATAGTTTAGCATATAAATAACTCAAAGGATGTTCCATTTAAGAACATTTCTTAAAATACACTGGAAAGTGCTAAGAAACAGTTTTCTAGGAGTAACTTAGGGATTCTTCAATTATAGGCAAAGGGGATTCCTACAGGCTAGAAATAAGGCTTGTTTTTTTCAAAAATCTTCTTTGTTCTATTAAGGGGGCTTTTAAAAGAAGCTCTAGTTATCCATTCCTCTCTGTTCCTCATTTCTTTGCCAGACTAGCTCTACTTACCTTAAGTTTACAATACCTAATTTTACGCCTTTCATTCCTCTTTTTTTTTCTTTATTGTTAAGGTATTACAAATATGTCCTTATCCCCCCATTGTCATTCCTCTTGTCACTGAATTGTGTCCCCTAAAAAAAGATATGTTGAAATACTGACCCCCAGTAACTCAGAATGTATTATTTGGAAATAGGGTCTTTACGGTACACTGATATTTAATTTAAAATAAGTTTGCTGAGTTGACCTGTAATCCATATGACTGGTGTCTTTAAAAAAAAGAGGGGGGGAGAGATTTGGACATAGAGACTCACACAGACAAAAGAAGATGTAGAGACAAAGGGAGAAGACTAGAGTACCATGTGACTGGAGTGTAACTAGAAGCCAAGGAAGGCCACGAGTTGCTAGCATATACCAAAAGCTAGAAGAGACAAGAAAGGATTCTCCCCTAAAGCCATTAGAGAGAGCCAGGACTTGCTGACACTTTGATTTTGTACTTACAGCCAACAGAACTGCAAGTCAAACGATTTTCATTGTTTTAAGCCACCCAGTTTTTAGTTACTTTCAGGCAGCCTTAGGGACTAATACAGCAATAACCATGAGAGGCTCTAGACTTCCAAGTTACACTTAAACTAATACCCTCTCCAAATTCACTATTTGCTCTATTATTTATCCCTCTATAAGTGCTGGAACCTATACTCTGTAATTAATGGCCCATTATTAGCAAAATCTCTTATATCTTAAATCTCTTCCCCAAACACTGTGTTGAATTTCTTAATATAAAAGAAATCAGACCCTTCTGAGGATACTGTTTCCCCTGAAGCTCCTAAGTTCCTCTCCCACACCCCTTCTATGTACCTTTGAGGGTTTAGGTGAGTGGCACACTCTTGCTCCTCCCTGCCAGACCCAGATCATTCTCCCTCCAGCCTACCTAAAACCTCCAACAGAACTGTGATGTCAATAGACATTGACATTCATTATGTTTCATTTCTACTGTTATGCACTCATTTTTTGAGACAGTCAATCATTTTTCTATGATTTGGTTCTTAACTCCCTGATTTCTGCCTGAACTCCATTTTAACATGTATCAAAATGACCCTTCAATTAACCTGGGCTCTTAGTTCCTTGAACTTATCTATTCTAATGATTTTTATCTTTGACTTAACCCAGAAACTCATTTGCATAATCATACTTTAGATCAGCATCAGCGGTTCTCAACCTGTGGGTCGCGACCCCTTTGGGCGTCAAAGGATACTTTCACAGGGGTCACCTAAGACCATTGGAAAACACAATTACATATTGTTTTTGTGATTAATCACTATGCTTTAATTATGTTCAATTTGTAACAATGAAAATACATCCTGCATATCAGATATTTACATTACGATTCATAACAGTAGCAAAATTACAGTTACGAAGTAGCAACAAAAATAATTTTATGGTTGGGGATCACCTCAACATGAGGAACTGTATTAAAGGGTCACGGCTTTAGGAAGGTTGAGAACCACTGCTCTAGATCTTGTTAATTTCAGGCACCTCACTTACTGACCACTGCCTCCTACCTTTCCAGTTTACATTCTCTAGTATGCCAACTCCTTCACTGTTCAGTTCTACTTGATACTTTTTCTATCCTAAAAACAAAATAACAGGAAATGCTCTTAGCTCTACTTCTGCCTGCCAGATAATATACCATGTCTCTGCTCTCCCTTATTTAGAAATAAGGTTTTATAGATGTAATTAGTTAAGACTGGGGTAGAATGGATCCCTAATCCCTCCCCCCCCTACACACACACACACAGTAATTGTTATGTACTCAAGACCAGTTAAATATTCCTATTAAATAACAGGAAGTGAGTTTATTCACAACTTGATAAATTAGAGTGTCTATGCTTCTGAAAAAGTCCTACAGTGCTCAATCATCTCAAGTTCATGCATCAGTTAAAATTATAGCTGGTAAAATAATTAGATAACATGATTTCCCTGATTGTTAACAGATTTAATCATCTCCTGTTCAATCTGCCAAATTTACTCTGAATTCTCTATGTATTGTGAAGTGGAACAACGCACCATGCAGCAACTGTTCCCATGTCCCCGAACACCTGCTTGCACAGCCTTTGACTGACATTTATAGTGACCAAAGAAAAATGTACTTGTGTGGATATACTCCGAATTCCTTAAATACTTAAATGCATAGAGTGAAGTTATATCACATACTACTCCAAAATGTATAGCAATCTTATAAGAAACTGTGACCCCAAATTACTTGCTTTAAAATTTCTCAACATCATTCTATAAACAGCAAAAATTACATAAAAAAACAATAATTGATATATTACTATTTTATTGCCTTAGTAAAAGTTTTATATAAATTGTCATGTAATTACAGTAACTTTAAGAAATTTCTATTAATTTTTTCGGAACTTGAATGTATTTAGATCTATCTTGATATCAGTATACAGAATCTAAATAAATAGCATTTACTCTTTCAAAAAAAAACAACACTAAGAAGTGGCCCCACTACTAAGAGTGAAACATTTATTTTAACTGGCAATGCATTCCCAGGAAGTTTCACAACTGCAGTCCAGAAAAGAAAGTTGGTAATTTGTTTTAGTTGATTTTATTTAAATTCAGTTGGGAGGAATAGGTTTTAATATATTTTAGTTTAGATGCACAAGAGGATTGAAATGTCAATGTAAAAGACGTCCAAACCTGTAAAGAATTTTTATGAGTTTATTTGAGCACAGCTAACAATTGCCAGGAAGCAAAACCAAAATGGAGTGAGAAAATGCTTCAGAAAATGGCAGTTTTACCACTTTATACATCAGAATTAAAGTGGAAGACATAAGGGGGTTACAGGGTTAAGGTAAAGATTGACCTTTGTCCAGGAAGATACCAGCCTGGGATGTGACTACCTGCCTTTACTAGCTTATAGTTAGGAAATTTTAGTTTCAGATCATCTTATCTGGCTACTTTAGGTCTTCGGAGTTTATAAGGCCTCCCCTGAGCTTGTCAGGTTTAGTAGGCAATGCAGTATGATAGCATGCTAGTCATTTGCAGAACACTGTTTAGCAGTGTGACTCTTGAATTTAAATATGTAGACTACAGTTGTAGATATGTAATATTTATTAATGTAGGTGAAATTAATACAGTATTTTCCCAACATATTCACTAAAATACGTTGAAAATAACAGTGAATTCATAACAAAACAAAAAATCCTGTTAATTTAATTATAGGCAAATCTTGGTTAAAGGCATTTTAAAATTAACAGGATGTTCATTTTTACATATGACATAGGGACTGGAAATTTTGTCCCTTAATCCAAAGTCTGTTAAATTGAGGTCTGCAAAACAAGGGTTTACTGTAACAATAACTAAAACTTATATGGCCCTAACTATGTGCCAAGCACTTTTCTAAGCATTGCACATATATTGCCTCCTTTAATCTATAATAATAAAAGCATAATATGCTAATTAGATCTGACATCCTTCCGGACGACCTTCCAGGTGAAGCCGGGGCTGCAAAGGAAGCCCGGGTCCCGGGTGCCAGAGGGAAGCCAGTGCCGGCAGCCCAGGGGAGGAAGGCCTACTCTTGCACAAATTTCATACATCGGGACTCTTGTATTTAATAATTAAAGACAATAAGAATAATATGAACCCATTAAATTAGAAAAAAATGTAAATCTACTATTTTCTAGAAAAATATAATTTACTAAAACTATCTCAAGAAAAAAGTGAAAAATCTGAATAAATACACTCAATTTGGGGGAATTGAGAGTAGAAAAAGCAAATCTCATTACAGCATAGCTAAAGACTCTATTTGGATAAAAATAAAGTAATTTTGCTTCATAAATGTCTGTTCAAACAGCTGGTATACATGTGTCAAGTATGACTGGAAACTATAAATCCAAATACAAAACAATAACTAATTTTTCAAAGAGATAGAGGAAGGGCTGCCTTGGGCCCTGAAAATCATGCTCTGCATGATCCATGGGCCTCAGTTCAGCTAGACTTCAAGGTTGTGTAGTCCACAATCTGAAAAAAAATTATACACAAAGGCTTTATGGAGTTAAATGGCGATGCATTTCAGGAGTATTTTTACAGTGAAATAACTGGGGAGAAATTTTAAGTTGAGCACACAATTGTTAATCATAAATCTTTCTATTCTCTCCTACATCATTATATACATGATAAAACCCTAATATGCAAATTGAACAGGGGAACAACCGGCAGAATGACCGGTTGCTATGATGTGCACTGACCACCAGGGGGCAAATATTCAATGCAGGAGCTGCCCCCTGTTGTTCAGTGCGCTACCACAGGGAAAGCACCGCTCAGCCAGAGGCTGGGCTCATGGCTGGCGAGTGCAATGGCAGTGATGAGAACCTCTCCCACCTCCACTGCAGGCGGGTAGTAAGGAGCGACACATCCCAGACTGCAAGAGCACTGGACTGTGAGAGGGATGTCAGACTGCAAGATGGATGTCTGAATGCCCGATGCTGGGGGGATCGAGCCTAAGGCAGCAGGCAGACATCCCCTGAGGGCTCCCGGAGTGCAAGAGGGTGCAGGCCAAGCTGAGGGACCCCCCACTCAAGTATGCAAATTTCGTGCACCAGGCCTCTAGTTTTAAATATAAAGAGACAACACAGAGATGCACTGTTTCTAGGACAGAAAGAAGTGTCTACTACTAATTCTATATAATAAAGAGGTAATATGCAAATTGACCATCACACCCTCACAAGATGACTGCCTATGACCAGGCTGGCAGGGGGGTTAGTGAGGGACGACCAAATGACAGAGCAAGAAGGCTGCGTGGGGTGACCAGGCCAGCAGGGGGGCAGTTGGGGGCAACCAGGCCAGTCAGGTGGGGCAGTTAGGGGTGACCAGGCCAGCAGAATTGGGCAGTTGGGGACAACCAGGCCAGCAGTGGGGCAGTAAGAGACAACCAGGCCCGCGGGGTGGGGGGGCAGTTAGGGGCAACCAGGCCGGCGAGGGAGGTGCAGGTGGAGGAAACCAGGCTGGCAGGGGGGGTAATTAGGCTGGCAGGGGGTCAGTTAGGGGTGATCAGGCCAGCAGGGGGGCAGTTAGGGGTGACCAGGCAAGCAGGCAGGTGAGCAATTAGAAGCCAGCAGTCCAGGGCTGTGAGAGGGATATCCAACTGCCGGTTTAGGCCCAATCCCAGGTATCAGGCCTAAACCGGCAGTTGGACCTCCCCAGAGGTCCAGGATTAGAGGTCCAGGATTAGAGAGGGTGAAGGCTGGCTGAGGGGACCACCCTCCCATGCACAAATTTCGTGCACTAGGTCTCTAGTATTAGAGATAAGACTTTTCGTTTCTAAAAGTTGTGACACTTTCAATCAAGAACTTTTTAATGTAATTAACACTGTAATGCTTTTATTAATGAAGCAAATAAAAGAATGATGGTTAATTCTTAAACTTTTATTTAAGCCATTAATAATATTCTGCTATCAACAGTAGGCCTCGATTTGCCCTTATTTAAATTCAAGAGTCTTAACTAGTTAATCTCTTACATTCTATTTAAATTAAACCACCACAGTTTTATGATTTGCAATTCAAAACTTACAACTTCACTTTAGCTATACACACATAGGATTAATTTCTTAAGTAATAAGGTCTTGAATTTCATTTAGATTTTGCTAAGCAATTTAAACAGTTACTATATAAATGCCTTTAAAAAAATATTTTACCAATTTAAAAAATGCATTCATTACTTCTTCATGAACTCAATAAGAAATTTTTGAAGAATATTTGAATCAATGTTCTTGTTATATTCTGAAAATTGACATCTTCAATTACAAATCTATTGTTTTGATATATTTTCTATTAGATCATTTTGCTTAACCACAAACATTGTAAGTTCCTCTGTACAGAGAGAATGAAAGTGTTTTCTCATTTTTTAAGTGAACTGAAACCTAATTAAAAAAAAAAAAAACAACTTGTTCTTCTTTCAAGCTATACTCTGTTGTTTCAGTTAGAGAGAAATGACACCAGTAAAGAGCATAAAGGGACTCTATGACATTATTATGACAAGAAGAAATGCCAAAACATAGGATTAAGTGTTGTATTTTTTCTTCAAGAATGATGTGCACTCCAAAATAACTGAACATTTTCATGTTCAAACTAAAGTATTTTAAATGTTATATGGTTGTGTACCATGTACAGTTACAGCAAAATTAAAATGAGTTTTCCTATTAAATAATCTAATGAACATTGGATCTTTATCCATATTAATGAGCTTTTTTGCTGACTTTCAGTCATTCATTCTTTTCACTTTCTTCACAGAAATACTGTAGTCTAATGTTTAGTAAAGGTCACTGCAAATTATAGTATAAAGTGACTATAATAAAAAAAAAAAGGTCGCTTTTTTTCATTGTAACTATGTTTCAGTGCAGAAAATGTTATGGTAAAGGAATATTGGATGGCTTTATTTTGTGCATTTTTCTAGTTGCTATAGGTGTATATGAAATAAATAATATAAATAATGTATGAAATAAAAAGAATGTAAAGGGACCCTGATTTTATGCTACTAACCTCATTGAAGAAACACCTTAGGAGCACAAATAGGGATGAGACAGACTGATAAAGACTGATTGATCCTTTGGACAAAGCTTAAGCCTCATCTTCAGAAGAGATGATATAATGTAGATTCCCAAGGATAAACTTGACTTGCATTTCCCACATGGTAGTGTCGGGGAGGAAGAAACTCTCCTTCAACCTCAAGGTTGTCTAGGCTGGCCTAATAACTAAATAGACATGAGACAGCTTAACAAGAGAAAATAACCAAATATATCTACATACTAGAGCAGTGATGGCAAACCTATGACATGCGTGTCAGAGGTGACACATGAACTCATTTTCTTGGTTGATTTTTCTTTGTTAAATGGCATTTAAATATATAAAATAAATATCAAAAATATACATCTTTGTTTTACTATGGTTGCAAATATCAAAAAATTTCTACATGTGACACGGCACCGAGTTAAGTTAGAGTTTTTCAAAATGCTGACACGCCGAGCTCAAAAGGTTTGCCATCACTATACTAGAGGCCTGGTGCATGAAATTTGTGCATGGTGTGTGTGTGTGTGTGTGTGTGTGTGTGTATTTGTGTCCCTCAGCACAGCCTGCACCCTCTCCAATCTGGGATCCCTCTCACAGTCCAGGACTGCTGGACCCAACCACTTGCCTGCCTGTCTGCCTGCCTGCCTGATTGCCCCTAACCACTCCCCTGCCAGCCTGGTCACCCCTAACTGCCCTCCCTTGTAGGCCTGGTCACCCCCAACTGCCCTCCCCTGCAGGCCTGGTTCCCCCCAACTAACCCTCCCCTGTAGGCCTGGTTCCCCGCAAGTGCCTTGCCCTGCAGGCCTGTTCACCCCTAACTGTTCTCCCCTGCTGGCCTGGTAGTCCATAACTGCCCTCCCCTGCTGGCCTGATCACCCACAACTGCCCTCCCCTGCTGGCCTGATTGCCCACAACTGCCCTCCCCTGCCGGCCATCTTATGGCGGCCATCTTTTGTTGGAGTGATGGTCAATTTGCATATTACCTCTTTATTAGATAAGATATATGTATGGGAACCCTATATACATGAGTACAGAAACAAAACGGAAAACTGAGGCACCTATTCTGAGCTAGGAATGAGGTAAAGCACTTTTGGGGCTTAAGAAGGTCATTGAAGGAAGAGCACATGCTCAGTAATTATTAGTTTGTCCTACCATTTCTGATGATAACACTTATCATCGACTAGGCTTCTAATTTACATTTTTCTTCATCATTAAGGGGGCAACAGATGTTTCTCTTGAGACAACACGGTCTTGGTTGCCTGTAGCTCAAAATGACCTGCATACCACTGAGACACATAAAAGGCTTCATATATATATATATATATATATATATATATATATATATACATACACACATATACACACACACACACACACATATATACACTAGAGGCTCGGTGCACAAAAATTTGTGCACTCAGGGGGGTCCCTCAGCCAGGCCTGTGCCCTCTCGCAGTCTGGGACCCCTTGGGGGATGACCACCTGCTGTCTTAGGCCTACTCCCCGGGTCTAAGCTGGCAGTCAGACATCCCTCTGGCAGATCGGCAGCCCTCAGGGGATATCCACTTGCCAGCAGGGATCAGGCCTAAGCTGCAGTTGGACATCCTTAGCGCTGCTGAGGCAGGAGGCTCCCGCCATCACTGCTGTGCTGGCAGCCGTCAGCATGGCTTGTGGCTGAGCAGAGCTCCCCCTGTGGGAGCACACTGACCACCAGGGGGCAGCTCCTGCATTGAGTGTCTGTCCCCTGGTGGTCAGTGTGTGTCATAGTGACCAGTCATTCCCAATGGTTCTGCTGTTAGGGTCAATTTGCATATTACCCTTTTATTATATGCCTGGTGCATGTTTGGGGGCTGCCTGGTTTGCCCTGAAGGGTGTCCCAGATCACGGTTGGGGTCCTGTTGGGGTGCCTGGCCAGCCTGAGTGAGAGGCTGAGGACCGTTTTCAGGTTGGCCAGACCTTCTTCAGGGAGGGGGGCCCTGCTGGGGTGCCTGGCCAGCCTGGTGAGTGTTATGGTTTGGGGCATGTTTTCCTGGCATGATTTGGCCCTTTAATTCGTGTGGAACAAAATCGGAAGAGCACAACATACCTAAGTATCATTGCTGATCAAGTTCATCCTATCATGTTGATGGCATATCCCAATGGAGATGGCTTCTTCCAACAAGACAATGCGCCATGCCACGGTGCTCGTATTGTGCAGGAGTGGTTTCAAGAACATGAGGGAGACTTTACCTTGCTTAGGTGGCCCCCACAATCACCAGATCTCAATCCAATCGAGCATTTGTGGGACAAAGTTAATAGAGCCATCAGGCAGCTGGTTCCACACCATCAAATCTCACAGAACTGGACAGTGCTATTCATCAGGCATGGTGTCAGATTCCTCGCATCACCTTTCAACATCTCGTGGAGTCAATGCCAAGAAGAATCACCACAGTATTGAAGGCAAAAGGTGGCCCAATGAAGTACTGATGGGGTGGTCATAATAATCTGGCCACTCAGTATACACACACACACACACACACACACACACACACATACACACACACTAGAGGCCTGATGCACAAAATTCGTGCAAGGGGCTCAGGCCTCACAGCCCTGGCTGCCTCAATTGGCCCTGGCTGCCTCAGCCGGCCCTCGCAGCCTCAGCTGGCCCTCACAACCCCTCACAGCCTCGGCCAGCCCTCGCAGCCCCAGCTGCCTCTGCTGGCCCTCGCAGCCCCGGCTTTGTCTGGAAGGTTGTCTGGATGATCATTCTGCTGTTTGGTCTAATTTGCATATTAGCTCTTTATTATATAGGAGATATATATATATATATATATATTAGAAACATATTGCCCAATCCTTTTGCTGTTTCAGAACCATGTGACTAGTTACGGCCAATGGCCTGTAAGCATAAGAAACCACACGTCAACTTAATTGCTCCTGAATGACTCCCTCTCAGACTCCTCTGTTCTGCAGTGGAGGACAGAGCCCTGTGTTACAGTTGGTATCAAAAGGAAGATGGAGAACGTCATCCCAAGTCCCTGAGTGATTAAATAGAGCAGAACATGAGCTCTCACACATCCTGGCTGTTAACAAAGGGTTGGATATAAAATGCAATCAAGAAATAAATGTGTAGTTAAATCACTGACATTCCAGGATTACGTTCTTAGTGCAGCTTTTTCTATAGTATCTAAGTATGGTACATTTTATTATAGGTAATGCAAATCATTTGTATAAGAGAGTAAGTCTATTTTTAAACACAGATGTATGAAGTGATAGTGCTAATAAAAAGGTAAAATGGATAACTGGAGATCAGGGAACAGGAGAATCAAAATATGAATGTGTACTGTCTGAACTATTTTAACCATGTCAAATATATGTGTATGCTATATAAGTATTGATAAGTTACGTATTTATTCTCAAATGAGATAAAAACAGAAAAATCTGAAAAAAAGAACAAAGATGAAGGTATCACATTCACCTATTTCAAATTATAATACAAAGCAATTATCAAGATAGCATGGACTATTGACGGAAAAATAGACCCATAGACCAGGAACAGAATTGGGAGCCCACATGTATATAAGTAAATAATTTTCAACAAAGGAGCCAAAAACACACAATGAAGAAAAGGAAGCCTCTTCAATGAAGTGCTGGAAAAATTGGAAAGCCACATGTAAAAAATTAAAACTAGACTGCACTTTGTCCAATATAAAAAATTAACTCAAAATGGATCAAAGACTAAATGTAAGAACTGAAACAACAAATTACATAAAAGAAAACATAGTTACTAAATTTAGGAATCTTGGACTTAGAGAAGATTTCATGAATTTGATCGCAAAGCAAGGGAAGGGCAAAAATAAATTAATGGGACTATGTCAAACTAAAAAGCTTTTGCACAGCAAAAGAAACTGCCAGCAAAACAAAAAATGGCAATCAACCGAATGGAAGATGATATTAGCAAATAGTTCCAACAAGGGATTAATATCCAAAAAATATAAAGGATTCATACAACAATAAAAGCAATCCAATTAAAAAATGGACAAAGAATCTGGAAAAAACTTCTCTCAAGAAGACACACAAATGGCTAACAGATACATGAAAATATTCTCAACTTCACTAGCTATTAGGGAATGCAAATCAAAACTAAAATGACTTTGTACTATAGTTTGATATCTGGTGTTGTGATCCCACCAACTTTGTTCTTCTTTCTCAAGATTGCTGCAGCTACTCAGGGTATTTTTTTTATTCCAGATGAATTTTTGGAGAGTTTGTGCTAGGTCTTTGAAATATGCCAAAGATATTTTAATGGTGATTGCATTGAATATATAGATTGTTTTGGGTAGTATGGACATTTTAATGATGTAGATTCTACCAATCCATGAACACGGTATACTATTCCATTTGTTTATGCCTTCCTCTGTCTCTTTTTCAGCATCCTGTAATTTTCTGAGTACAGGTCCTTTACCTTCTTGGTTAAGTTTATTCGACAGCACCTCACACCTGCTAAAATGGCTATTATCAACAAGACAAGTCATAGCAAATGTTGAAGAGGTTCACTGCTGGTGGGAATGTAGACTGGCATCTCCACTGTGGAAAACAGTATGGCAGTTCCTCAAAATATTAAGAATAGAGCTATCATATGACCCAGCAACCCCTCCTCTCAGTATCCACCAAAAACTCTGAAAACATTTATTGGCAAAGATATATGCAGCCTTATGTTAATTACAGCATTATGCATGTTTGCCAAGACATGGAAACAACGAGTGTCTTTTGACAGGTGACTGGATAAAGATGATGTAGTGCATATATACATGGAATGCTACTCAGACATAACAAAAGATGCAATACTATCATTTGTAACAATATGAATAGGCCTTGAGAATATCATGCTAAGTGAAATAAGTCAACCAGAAAAAGTTAAGAACCATATAATTTCACTCATATGTGGGCTATAAAACTGAAAGCTACAACTAGACAAGAAAAACAAACCAAAATTCATAGACACCAACAACAGTATGGTGGCTACCAGAGGGAAGGGGAGGTTGTAGTAATAGATAGAGGGGATAAAATATCTGGTGACAGATGATTTCACTTTGGATGGGGGGCACACAATGCAATATACAAATCATGTATCTTAGAATTGTACACTTGAAACCTATGTAATTTTATTAACCAATGTCACCCCAACATATTAAATTTAAAAAAAAATTGAATTTAAAAAATTATTAGTGTATTTGTATCTTGACTTGAATGTGGTTTACAGAAATGCTAATTGTGAAATTACTAAAATGCACTACACTGTTTAGGCAAACTGGGAGGAGTTTGATATTACACAGGAAGAGTCAGTCTTCAGATTTATACCCAATGAGAAAAAATACTCATACTGTTGGCAAAAGCAACATTTTTTAAATCAAAAATAGCTTTTAATGTTCTCATGTCCAAAGAATGGAAAACCTTGATTCTTAGAAACAATATGAAAAACGTAGACATAGATTTTAATATTAAACAAAAATTATAGAGAAGATGCATCAAGAAGAAACTCTATAAGTATTAAACAAAGAACCATTTATTATTTTACTGACCATATTGGGACTATGAGGCATCCTTAACATGACCAAGAGTTAATACCACAAGTGGAACTGTGGACAAATATTAAAACTCAGTAAATAGTAATACAAAGAAAAACAACAAAAAAAACAATGTGGTGTAGAAAATGAAAGCCAAGAATAGCAAGTGCAATCAGTAATCAGGAAAATCTGACAAACTTGAAAAGATAAATGTAGACCAAGCCAGAACAAAGACAGATTTCTTCATAAAAATAATCACTACATGAAATGTTATTACACAATTATTTGGTTTTTTTTGTTTTCTCCCCATAAAAATATAATAGATGATAATATAAATACCATAAAAGTATATATATATATATACACACACACACACACACACACACAGAGGTGTATGTATATATTTATATTCACTTTATTTTGGTGATCTAGAACCAAATACACAATATATCCCAGGTATTACTGTATTTTTTTAAACCAAAAGTGGTAGGCTGGTGCTCAACATAGTTTTTCTGGGCACATAAAAGATTGTTTGCTTCATAAGGAACAGATTACTCTTTAAACTCTTCTAGCTGAAATAATAGCCAGATGACCAAAATTAATAATAATAATAGTAGTAATAATACTACTAATAATAAAATACTTAGTATTTTTCTAAAATAGCAATCTTGTTTCCACATGAAGGCCATTAAACTTAATTGTCTGCCCTATCTGGAATGCTCACTCTCTGGATCTTTATATAGCTGGCTCCTTCAAAACCTTCAGATCTATAAATAAATGTGTCCTTTCCTGAGAAAAATTCCTCAATAATCCTATCATTCATAACACCTGCCTGCCCTCCAGTTAGGCTCTATTCCAAGACACTGCTTTATGTTCTTTGATGCACTTAGCACTTCCTCAAATCATGTTATTTATTTATTTGGCCAGCTGTTGATTATTTGTCTTTTCCTAGTAAAACAATGAATAAGGAGCAGGAATCTTGTCTGCAACCTGGAATTTACTTAGCACCTGGAATTCCTAGGAGTAATGCTTGAAAAATAGCATGTATTCAATCAATATTTTCAAATGTCATCAAATGAATAGAGGCATTTAGAGATAAACTCAATCTATGTTTATTATCATTTCATGTTTTGGTAGAAGTTAGGGGTTAAGATCTTGAGGGCTCTAAAGTCACACTACCAGGAAGATGAACACTCAATATCTTCCATCTCTGTGGCCCTCAGTTTGCTAATACCCAAATAAGAAAAAAACAAAAGCATTGCTGTATAGAATTATAGTAAACTAGTCATTATGAGTGGCAAATGATCTCAAAATATCTTATTAATCTTTACTATTAATAACAAAATATCAAATGATATTGTTAATATATGAAATATTTTCCACATTGTCAGAAAAATCAAAAGCAAAGGAAATAAGATGACTCCATGATTCTATTATTCACTAAAGACATTAGAAATGATACATTCTAAATTAATTATAAAAGGCAGAGCATATGTAGAAAAAATAAATCAATCTATGATGCCCTTGAATTTCAAAACAAAAGAAGAAAAAAAATCACACAAGTGGGAATTCAGCCAACCATCTAAATACAGCATTTTTCATCTGCTGGTGAAATTCCACTGTAAAAGCTCAGTAAAGAAAGCAAGATTATGCATATTCACATAATGCTTCAGTGAAGATGATAAATGAAACACAGGCACAAAAATCATTCATTGAATAAGACATAATAACATTTATTTCCATACTTACCTGACAACAGAGATTACTATGTAAAATTCCTATGTTTTTAGGAGAAAAGTCTAAATTTCTGAATGAAGGCAAAAACAGAATATATATTTTAAAAACTGACAAATATATTCTTTCAATATGCTTTTTTCTTTTAAATTAAAAAAGCCAGAATGAAAGAAAATCTTATAAGAAGATAAGTAGGTATTCTGATTCCCTGATGATTTTAGAAACTTGACTTTAGCAATACTTGACAATAAAAAGAAATTATCTTTTTTACATATATTTTAATGAGCTTTCCAAGTAAAAATTAGTCTTCACCAGTTTGCTGTTTAACTTTTGGAATGGTTCTTACGCATTCATTCCTTTAATGAATGTTCAAACTTCTTTTGTTCAAAAACATATTGTTACTATACTATATCAAAGTGAAGGGGTTTTGATGATACAGTTTGAGTCACTTAAAGAATTATTCTATTCCACTTTTAATACAAACTAAGAAAATCCTGCACATACAACTTAAATTCCTAAGAAATTTTATATTATTTCCTTGGGATAAATTACCAGTTGTAAAACTGTGTGGATAAAGAGAATGCATAAGAATGTAAAACTCTTTCCAGATACTCATATATACATCTGCATCATTGTCACAGTTTGGGTTCTCTGGAAGCTAATGCTAAATTTGATTTTAGGGTGCAAGATATTTATTAGGAATCAATAACTATGAAAGTAACAGAGGCAGCTGATTGGCAGTATAGAACCAACATTTATTTCTCTTTCTCCTTTTTAAATCCTCACCCAAGGATATGTTTTCTTTGATTTTAGAGAAGCAGGGAGGGAGGGAGGGGGGGAGGGAGAGAGGGAGGGAGGGAGGGAGGGAGGGAGAGGGAGGGAGGGAGGGAGGGAGGGAGGGAGGGAGGGAGAGAGAGAGAGAGAGAGAGAGAGAGAGAGAGAGAGAGAGAGAGAGAGAGAGATATTAGAGAGAAACATTTATCACTTGCCTCCTGGAGGCACCCGACCCAGATGGAACCCACAACCTAGGTGTGTGCCGTGACCCAGAATTAAATCCATGACCTTTTGGAGTACAGGACAATGCTCCAACCTACTAAGCCACCCAGCCACGGCCATTTCTCTTCTTTCCTGAGTGCCTATTCATGTCCTGTGCTCTTTGCCCTTTTGATGTGTTCATCTTATTTCTTTTTAAGAACTTACCATGTATTAGAGATACTACTAAAATTTTCTCTCTTACTGTATTTTGCAAATAAGTACCTAGGGCCCATTAATACTGTGAACAATACAATCCATTTTTAGGGAATACTAACATATCTTTAACACTGCTTTTATATACCATTATAAAGAAATTTTGTTCATTTTCATTTCAAACTTGCAATTGCTTATTAAAGACAGTTATTGATTTTTGCATATTTTAACTTGCTGATCTTACTGTTCTTTCAGATTGTTTCAAATAGTTTCTGAATTGATTCTATTGGTTTATTTCTCTTTTTTTCTTTTATTTGTCCCATCACTATTTATCCCCCCATCTCCTCTTCCACCTCCCCCTAACTCCCTGCCCCCCACAATCACAATACTGCTGTCTCTATGAGCAGTTTTTTCTTTCTTTTTTGCTCAATCCCTCTATCTCTTCCCCCGTCCCCCACCCCCAACATCCTTCCCACCAGAGCTGTCAGCCTGCTCTCTATGAATATGTCTCTACTTTGCTTATTAGTTCAGTTTGTTCATTAAATTCCACATACAAGTGAAATCATATGGTAGATGTCTTTCTCTGACTGGCTTATTTCACTTACCATAATGTTCTCCAGTCCATTCATGCTGTCGCAAAGGGAAAAATGTTCTTCCTTTTCATGGCCAAGTAGTATTCTACTGTGTAAATGTACCATAGCTGTTTTATCCCATCTACTGATGGACAACTGGGCTGCTTCCAAATCTTGGCTATTGTAAATAACCCTGCAATGAATATAGGGGTGCATATATTCTTTTGAATTAAGTGTTTTTGGGATTCTTCAGATAAATTCCCAGAAGTGGAACTGCTGGGTCATAAGGCAGTTCCATTTTTAATTTTTGAGTTATATCCATACTGCTTTCCACAGAGGCTATACCAATCTGCATTCCATCAGCTGCACACAATGGTTCCTTTTTCTCCACATCCTCACCAACACTTGTTTGTTGATCTATTGATGATAGCCATTCCAACAGGTGTGAGGTGATAACTCATTGTAGTTTTAATTTGCATTTCACTGATGATTAGTGACATTAAGCAATGGTAATTCATTCTGAGACTTAATTTTTTATGGTTAAATTTTTTATTTTTTCTTAGGACAAGGTAAAAATTATATAGTTCAATTCTTGTATTTTCCTCTTATTTATTTCCCAAGAATATAGATATTTTATATATTAAGACATAGGTTAAAGGGAGGAAAAATGGCGGCGGTATAAACGGACGTGTCCTGTGCCGTGTCCTCGAGCAGATAAGGGTGAGCAGCTGAAACGGGTAACATGCAGCCCGAATAGGCAGAGGATTTTCAGCTGAGAGACTGTCTGCAGCTAGGAAAGACCGAGAACCCCCAGGAAAAAAAGGACGGTTGGAGACTGCGGCTGAAGCCTCTCGTGGTGCGCCAGCTAAGCAGCGGAGACTGCGCCATCTTGGGTGGTTGTTGCCGGCATCCAGAGACCAGCTACTAACCTGGGAACAAGGGATCTCAAGCAGCGTCACTGCCTGAACTCAGACGAGCACTGCTTCTTCTCACGGAAAGGTTGGACATCCCCTAAAGCGCAGCAGAGAGAGAACTACATAACCAAACACCTTGAGAAGAGAAATCATGGTGAAACAAAGAACCAACCCAAATATAAAAGAAAAACAGGCATCATCAGAAAAGGAAGTAAACGAAATGGAGGCAATGGAGGCAAGCAACCTGTCAGAGAAAGAATTCAGAGTAATGCCCATAAGGTGGATGAAAAAAATGGAAGACCAATTCAACAATATGTGTAGGAACCAAGAGGAAATGAAGAAGAACCAAGAGGAAATGAAGAGAAACCAAGAAGAAATGAAAAACGACATCACTGCCATAAAGAACTCAATAGAAAGCATCAACAGTAGACTAGAAGAAGCAGAGGACCGCATCAGCGAGCTAGAAGACAAGGTAGAAAAAAATACCCAAACAGAACAGCTTCTAGAAAAAAAAATTAAAAAGCAGGAGGAGAGCCTAAGAGAACTCTGGGACAATGCTAAACGAAACAACATCCGAATAATAGGGGTGCCAGAAGGAGAGGAAACTGAGCAAGGAATAGAAAACCTGTTTGAAAAAATAGTAACAGAAAATTTCCCTGATATAGGGAGGAAAAAACTCACACAAATCCAAGAAGCTCACAGAGTCCCAAACAAAATGAACCCGAAAAGACCGACACCAAGGCACATAATAATTAAATTGGCAAACACCAACGACAAAGCAAGAATCTTAAAAGCAGCCAGAGAGAGACAGAAAGTTACCTACAAAGGATCCCCCATCAGACTAGCGACCGATTTCTCAACAGAAACACATCAGGCAAGAAGGGAATGGAATGAAATATACAAAGTCATGCAAAGGAAGGGTCTGAATCCAAGAATACTATACCCAGCGAGGCTATCAATCAAAATTGAGGGTCAAATCAGGAGCTTCACAGACAAAAACGGTCTACGGGAGTTTATTACAACCAAACCAGCAATGCAAGAAATGCTACAGGGTCTGCTGTGAATAGAAAAAACAGGAAACAAAGAAGGAACGCAGCGGTAAAGAACAAAAATGGCGACTAACAAGTTTCTATCAATAATAACTTTAAATGTAAATGGATTAAATTCCCCAGTCAAAAGGCATAGGGTAAATGAGTGGATAAGAAAACATGACCCATATATCTGCTGTCTACAGGAAACCCACCTCACAAAAAAAGACGCACACAGACTGATGGTGAAGGGATGGAAAAAGGTTTTTCAGGCCAATGGAAGTGAAAAAAAAGCCGGGGTAGCAATACTTATATCTGACAAATTAGATCTCAAAGTGAAGGACATAAAAAGAGATCAAGAAGGCCACTTCATAATACTAAAGGGAGCAGTCCAACAAGAAGAAATAACTCTGGTAAATATATATGCACCCAATATAGGAGCACCCAAATACGTAAGAAATCTTCTGGAGAAGATCAAGGGAGAGATTGACAGCAATACAATCATAGTAGGGGATCTTAACACCCAATTATCTCCACTGGACAAATCCTCTAAACAGAAACTCAGCAAAGAAACATCAATCCTAAATGACTCACTAGATCAGATGGAATTAATTGACATCTTCAGAACATTTCACCCCAAAGTCACAGAATATACATTCTCCTCGGGTGCACATTTGTCATCTTCAAAGATAGACCATATATTGGGTCACAGACAAAGTCTCTTCAAATTCAAGAAAATTGAAATCATATCAAGTATCTTCTCAGACCACAAAGGCATAAAACTGGAAATCAACTACAACAAAAACAATCCAAAAAAATCAAACACATGGAGACTAAATAGCATGCTATTAAACAACGACTGGGTCACCAGTGAGATCAAAGAAGAAATAAAAAACATCATGGCAACAAATGACAATGAAAACACAACAATCCAAAACCTATGGGACACAGCAAAAGCAGTCTTGAGAGGGAAGTTCATAGCTCTACAAGCCTACTGCAAGAAACAAGAAACAATGAGAATAAATGACCTAACTCTACAACTCAAAGAATTAGAAAGAGAGCAACAAAAAAAGCCCACTGTAAGCAGAAGGAAGGAAATAACAAAGATCAGAGCGGAGATAAACGACATAGAGACCAAAAAAACAATACAAAAGATCAACAAAACCAAGAGCTGGTTCTTTGAAAGGATAAACAAGATTGATACACCTCTAGCCAGGCTCACCAAGAAACAAAGAGAGAGGACCCAAATAAACAAAATCAGAAATGAAAGAGGAGAAATAACAACAGACCCCATAGAAATACAAAGGATTGTTAGAAAATACTATGAACAACTCTACTCCAACACACTAGACAACCTGGAGGAAATGGACATATTCCTAGATAAATACAACCTTCCAAAACTTAACCAGGAAGAATCTAAAAATCTCAATAGGCCAATAACTATGGAGGAAATCGAAGCAGTAATCAAAAAGCTTCCAGCAAACAAAAGCCTGGGGCCAGATGGCTTCACAGGGGAGTTTTACCAAACATTCAAGGAAGACCTAAAACCTATCCTCCTCAGACTATGTCAAAAGATCCAAGAGGAAGGAGCACTTCCCAGCTCATTCTATGAAGCCAACATCACCCTAATCCCAAAACCAGATAAAGACAATACAATGAAAGAGAATTACAGGCCAATATCCCTCATGAACATAGATGCCAAAATCCTCAACAAAATCCTAGCAAATCGGATCCAGCAGTACATCAAAAAGATCATACACCATGACCAAGTAGGATTTATCCCAGGGATGCAAGGATGGTACAATATCCGCAAATCAATAAATGTGATACATCACATAAACAAATTGAGAGAGAAAAACCACATAGTCATATCAATTGATGCGGAAAAAGCATTTGACAAAATCCAACACCCTTTCTTGATAAAAACTCTCAGCAAGATAGGAATTGAGGGATCATACCTCAACATAATAAAAGCCATATATGACAAACCCACAGCCAACATCATAATCAATGGGCAAAAACTAAAACCATTCCCCCTAAAAACAGGAACAAGACAGGGATGCCCCCTCTCACCACTCCTGTTCAACATAGTACTGGAAGTACTAGCCATTGCGATCAGACACGAAGAAGAAATAAAAGGCATCCAGATTGGAAAAGAAGAAGTAAAACTGTCCTTATTTGCAGATGACATGATACTGTACATACAGAACCCTAAAGACTCCGTCAAAAAATTATTAGACTTAATAAATGAATTCGGCAATGTAGCAGGATACAAAATTAATGCTAAGAAATCCATGGCATTTCTTTACACCAATAGTGAACTTACAGAAAGTGAAACTACAGAAGCAATCCCATTTACCATTGCACCAAAAAAATTAAAATACCTAGGAATAAACTTAACTAAGGAGGTAAAAGACTTATATGCTGAAAACTACAGGACACTGAAAAAAGAGATAGAGGAAGACATAAACAGATGGAAGAATATACCGTGTTCATGGATTGGTAGAATCAACATCATCAAAATGTCCATACTACCCAAAGCAATTTATAGATTCAATGCAATCCCCATTAAATTACCAACAGCATATTTCACAGATCTAGAACAAACGTTCCAAAAATTCTTCTGGAATAAAAAAAGACCCCGAATAGCTGCAGCAATCCTGAGAAAGAACAAAGTAGGTGGGATCTCAATACCAGATATCAAACTGTATTACAAAGCCACTGTTCTTAAAACAGCTTGGTACTGGCACAAGAACAGACATATAGATCAATGGAATAGAATAGAGACCCCAGAAATCAACCCAAACCACTATGCCCAATTAATATTCGACAAAGGAGGCAAGAGCATACAATGGAGTCAAGACAGTCTTTTCAATAAATGGTGTTGGGAAAATTGGACAGATACATGCAAAAGGATGAAACTAGATCACCAACTCACACCATACACAAAAATAAACTCAAAATGGATAAAAGACTTAAACGTAAGACGGGAAACCATAAAAATACTAGAGGAATCCACAGGCAGCGAAATCGCAAACATATGCCGAAGAAATTTCTTCTCTGATAATGCTCCTAGGGCAATGGAAACTAAAGAGAAAATAAACAAATGGGACTACATCAAAATAAAAAGCTTTTGCACAGCAAAGGAAACCATCAACAAAACAACAAGAAGACCCACTACATGGGAGAACATATTTGCCAATGATACCACCGATAAGGGTTTAATTTCCAACATTTACAGGGATCTCATGAAACTTAACAAAAGGAAGATAAACAATCCAATAAAAAAATGGGCAACGGACCTAGATAGACACTTTTCGAAAGAGGACATACAGAAGGCCGAAAGACATATGAAAACCTGCTCAAAGTCACTAATTGTACAAGAGATGCAAATCAAAACGACAATGCGTTATCATCTCACACCTGTCAGAATGGCTATCATCAACAAATCAACAAACAACAAGTGTTGGAGAGGATGTGGAGAAAAAGGAACCCTTCTGCACTGCTGGTGGGAATGCAGACTGGTGCAGCCACTGTGGAGAACAGTATGGAGCTACCTCAGAAGACTAAAAATGGAACTCCCATTTGACCCAGTGATCCCACTACTAGGAATATATCCCAAGAAACCAGAAACGCCAATCAGAAAGGATATATGCACCCCTATGTTCATAGCAGCACAATTCACCATAGCTAAGATTTGGAAACAGCCTAAGTGCCCATCAGCAGATGAGTGGATTAGAAAACTGTGGTACATATACACAATGGAATACTATGCTGCGGTAAAAAAAAAGGAACTCTTGCCTTTTGCAACAGCATGGATGGAACTGGAGAGCATTATGCTAAGTGAAATAAGCCAGTCAGAGAAAGATAAATACCACATGATCTCACTCATTTGTGGATTATAGAGAACAACATAGACTGATGAAAAGGGACAGACTCAAAGACTGAGAAACAGCAATCAGGCTATCAATCCCCAGAAGGAAAGTAGGGGAGGGCGGGGGTAAGGGGAAGAGATCAACCGAAGGACTTGTATACATGTATATAAGCCATACCAATGGACATGGACAACAGGGGGATGGTAGCATGAGTGTGTGTGGGGGGGAGGTTGGGGGTTAATGGGGGGGATGAGGACACATTTGTAATACCTTAACTAATAATAAATAAATAAATAAATAAATAAATAAATAAAATAAAAAGACATAGGTTAGATATAGATAAAACTGCAAAGAAAGCAAATTTTGTTTTGAAATTTGTCGGTCTCATCTTTGCTTCACTTTCCTTTTTTCCTATCGAAGAATTCTCCAAAGCTTTTTCCTCAGAGCCTCACCACTGACATGAAGTACAGACACCAACATCCATATTTTGAGACCCTTCTAGCTCCAAGAAGATACAAGCATCTTATGTGAGCCTCAACACTTTGTAAAATATGTATTAGCTTCCAAATTTAACTGAAACTCAAATACTTAGTGTCCAAGGTCATATAGATGGTTAGTATATAGTAAAGCTAATATTTGAACCCTGGTCTCTGTTATTCCAAATCTATGTTTAGAACCTCTCTACCATGTTCTGCATATCTCCATGCTCTTCATAACTCCAGTCCTGTCCCTCTCCTTTTCAAAATATTTCTTTCTGAATCACATTTTCTTATACTTGCACTGTGCTAGGAAATTGCATGGCTCTTTCTAATACAGAATTAGCAAATGCTGAAAACCAAAGAAATTTTGTTCCAATAAATGAATGTAATGATAAAATTTGGGCACAGTGACAATCTATTTAGAAATTGTAACACAAAGTTCATTGCTTAGCCTGGTTTCATGTAGGTTGAACAATAATTCTTACCTCAAAGATATATTTCTTCAAATCACATTGTAAGCCAGGTTCCTGAGCCAAAGAATTCAAGATAGTGTCCACAGGACCAGGGCAGAGGGCCAAATTATAGCAGACCGGAAAAAGCCTGAGGCACATAAGTGGGCTCAAGTTGTGGAGCTCAGTAGACCTAAAAAGGACTTATTGCATGGAAGGACATGGCATTGTAGTCGGGGAGAAAGGCTTTAACTAATACACCCACAGATACAGAAAGCGTTCTCACTAAAAAAAATGAGTATCAAAAAGTAATTAACTAAAGCAAATGAAATGTTAATGTGAGCTAACAAATCAGGATTGGGGACTGCAATCATAACGATGAGAGCAAAGGAATTACGGGTTCTGAACTTTTCATCTGAGTTCAACTCTTAAATCTAAAATAACTGGGAATCCAATCACAAGGTCAAACAGGATTGCAAACAGGAGGTAACGTATTTATACTGCATTATTACAGGACTCCACTTCCTATTGAAATATCCTATCAGCTTTTGATGCATAGCACACCATATCAAAATACGGTGGATGAAGTTAACACACATGTATCATTTCTCACAGTCTGTGGATTCATCTAGAGCAGTGGTTCTCAACCTTCTTAATGCTGCAACCCTTATATACAGTTCCTCATGTTGTGATGACCCCCAACCATAAAATTATTTTCGTTGCTACTTCATAACTGTAATTTTGCTACTGTTATGAATCATAATGTAAATATCTGATATGCAGGATGTATTTTCATTGTTACAAATTGAACATAATTAAAGCATAGTGATTAATCACAAAAACAATATGTAATTATACATGTGCTTTCCGATGGTCTTAGGCGATCCCTGTGAAAGTGTCGTTTGACCCCCAAAGGGGTCGCGACCCACAGGTTGAGAACCGCTGATCTAGAGTTTATTTTTATCTTAGCTGGCTGACTGAGTTAAATAGACTAAGAAGGCTTCACTCATTTGCTGGGACAGCAAGGACCTCTCTCCATGTTGTCTCTCATTCGGTTTTCAGAATCTAGAGAGGGTTAGTGACAAGGGTCTCTGTTTGCATTACATTTGCTAATGCTCCATTGGCCAAAGCAAGTCAGTTGGCCAGACTCAGATTCAAAAGGGAAAACAGCAAAATCACAGTGCAAAAGGGTGTACATGTAGGGATGAGAACCATTTGTGGTCATTTTAGAATCTGGAACAAAGGCAGCATTCACTTAGGCTTACAATATTTTTCCAATAAAGGGCTAAAAATAAGAAATTTTATATAAAGAACACATATTCCATATATTTCCTCAGTTTTGTTGGGTTTTGTTGACCTTCTAACTCAGAATACAGTCACCACTTGAACATAAAAACACAAGGAAACCATAATTATCCAGCTGAGAGTTTACTAGTACATATGCTCACCAAAACCCGCAGAAACTCCACAATCTCAGAATGACATCAACCATTAGTATTAGATTAGAAATAATTCTAATTCTGTTCAAATATTAGTAACATGTCATAGGACAGTCATGAACAAGAACCTCATCTAGGATTGGGATCAATTATAGGCACTTTCTTAAATTATTTTTTAAAATATACATGCTAATATTATACTTTAATCCTCACCAAAGGATAAGTTTCTACTGCATTTTAGAGAAAAAGGATGGGAGAGAAACATTGATCAGTTACCTCCCATCCACACTGATTGCCCTGACCAGGAATCGAACCTGCAACCTTTTGGGGTATGGGACAGTGCTCAAACCAACCAAGCCACCGGTCAGTGTATACATCCTAATATTTTTAAAAATCCAATAGTAATTATATAATGTTGCTAAGGATGCAGACTATTATGGCATATTATTATCTTAGTATTCTCTCAGTGATGGTAATGTGTACAGATATCAAGTATTACTCTTTTCACTTTCAGGATACTTTGTTGACATCTTGTGTCATTTGATGACTCAACAGTGCCTTGCACATAACCAATTACAATCTCAGCTACCATATCATCTCTATTATTAGTCTGGTGGAGTAGATGTCACAGTATTTTGCATTTGTTTTACATTTATATGTAAAATGTTCTGCACTAAAGACTTCTAGTGTTCTATAAGAAAATTCCATTTGAATAATATCAGCTTACAAATGCAATTTTTTTACTGCATCACTAAAAGGTAAATAACATCATTCGATTTCAATTAAATAAAGTGTTAATAAATTGCTATTGATAAAATGTCCTAAAGACTACTGACTTTCAATGATATCCAATTGTTGAGTAATATAAATAACTGTAGTCAAACCTAGACTAAAAAACAAATATTATTAGGAAAAGGGATGTAGAGATATACATTAAAAGCAATAACCTGTCAATTAATAGCTGAAGAAAATATCCTTCATGATTAGAAAAGAAATACGTCTCACACAGTGTTCCTTTCCATACATTTCAAAACACCAGAGGTGATATCAGGATCTAAAGAAGCCATCTGCATTCATTCTTTAGTCATTCTGAAGCTGTTTGTATTTTTGTTAAATGCAACTAATGAAGAAATACCCTGAGAAATCATTTAGCAACATTCATGGTTATGAATCCCAAAAAGTATTTGTATTCTAAGCAAAGAAACCTTACAAGCAGTGCTTAATATATGAGCTTTCCTACCTACTGCATGCTCACTGGCTCATAACATACATAGGGTATATAGAAAGGGCTTTTCAAGGAGTGATAGGTTTTTGAGTAAAGATGATACTCTTTGGGATAGATTGTTTAAACATATGTCCTATTTAGAATTTTGCAGCAACTTGGATATGTGAATGCTAAGCTAGTCACCCTATTTTGTATTAGGTCACATAGAAAACCTAAAGCACATTTCCATTCCCTTGCCAGTAGTTCCACAATATATGATCATCTTCTAAAACAAACAGGAAAGTAATAATAAATTATTGAGTCTCCACGGTCTTTTTTTTAAAGAATAGCGTTTAAAAATTAGTAATATTTCTTTGAAGTTGCTTTCTTCCAAGTCAGAACTGAACTGCTCTTTAAATTATGTCTGTTGTTTATCATCACTAAAATCAAATGAATTCCATTTGTAAGTGATGAAACGGGGGCCCAGAGAGATTTCTTTCTTTGGTTTGCTCTCAAAACCAATTTGCTTTTGCTATAGTTCACTTTCAAGAGCAAAGGAAGTAAGTTTTATGGATTCATACACTGCTTTATATATGGAAGCAATCTGAGTAATTGTAGTAAAGATGCAACTAGAAACCCCACACTTGAAAATAACTTTCCTCTACAGAATCTGACTATCTATACCTATAACATCAGGACCAATTTTCCATATTCAAGCACTGAGCCCTGTTTTTGTCTAGAAAGCTTTTTTCCTATAGCATTTTATTAGGATTATAGAAATGTAGATGACATACTGCTTTAATATACCATTTAAAATTTTAATAGCATTTTATTTTAAATGATAGTATCATTAGTTATGAGCATAATGATTAGAACTATCTGTAGGAATATTTTTTAGATAAGTTGTAATGATGCTTAAAATTTTTACTGAATACACAATAACTCTGTTCTCAGCACTTTCAATAATTTACTAATGATATAATTTTTCAAGTTTGTTTACTCATAGTAAATTCAAGTACATATGCAAAAAATGCATTTATATAAAATCACATAATAGAAGATTAGGACTATGACAAATGCTTGAAACCACAATTCTAAACTAACACAATACATCACAAAACTTCTGTAATTTAAAAGCACAGACTACAGTCTATGGTACGGGGGGAAAACGAGGCATATTAGGAATTTTTTTCCTGTATTGAATGTTATGATACTTAAAATATCCTCTGAGGTTACTTACCTTTGCGAACATACAACATTAAAACCATGGATGGAGAGGTTTCTTGCAATCAAATTGGAATATTTAGTTTATTTTAAGTGCATTTAATAAATTCACTTGTGCTGCACTATATTTTAAATAGACTTATCAATTTTATTTAGGTTTAATTTCTATAAAATACAGTAAACTCTTATGACAAATCAATGACTTTTAACAAAAGATCTACCAATGGAACCAACGCTTCAAAGTTACAGCTTTTTTTTTTTTCACACCCAAAGCTTCCTCCTATCTCCCCCACCCTGACCCACCCTAGACACCAAACCTGTAAGCACCCTGATCTTGGATTTCCCAGCCTCCACAACTGTGAGAAATAAATTTCTGTTGTTTAAACTACCCAGTCTATAGTATTTTTTTATAGCAATCCCGAATAAATAAGACAATTCTATATCTACGTGTGTGTGTGGGTGTGTGTGTATGTATGTATGTATTATTCGTTAACTTATAAACTCTTGTGGACAGAAACAATATCTGAACCATTTTCATGTGTATAGGTTGGTTATGGAGAGCTCCTTCTGCTTATTCTTTTCAATTATATTTCTCCTTTTACTGTGACACTACATTTTCTTCTATCTTTTTTGTTTTGTTTCTTACTATTTCTGTTTGGTTTTTATAAACCACTTGTGATTCTCTGTAAGAACACTTACCCTTTCAGTGAGCCTCTTTGAGCAAGATACTTGAATTTTCAGGGTTACTTAACTGGGAGCAATTTTATATACATATTCTGTGCCATCCATAATCCTTCACTGTCCTAAACGCCCGGGACTATACACTAACCACAGATAATTCTATCTTTTCCTATCTGCTGCATAAATAACCTAATTACAGTTGTGTGCTCAATCTTCTTATTACTGGCCCAAGGCTGTGTCCTGAGAAGTGTTGCCTTTATCTACGTAGCAATTCCCCAGCTAATTGTTCTTTTTGGTATAGTGATAGTGACTCTTGGCTTCACATAGGCAATGAACCTCCACATTTTTCAAAAACTGCCTTGCACAACAGTATGGCCTCCTCCCACTCTTCCTGTGTTATCTTACAGAGCAGCAATATGTTCTGCACAAATGAAGGATTAAGTATTGTAAGTATATACATTTTTATTACAAATAATTAATGTGACACAAAAACATGTTCTAGTTATTTTTAATTTTAGCACATTATTAATGCTAAGTGCTTTCCAATTCAGCAATTAGGTTATAAAAATTAAATCATGAATCTTATATTTTATATCAATTTCATTCTCAATAGGGAATATTGAAATTGACATTTAAGGGAAATGGGAAAAGAGTACATGGGGGCAGCACAATGAAATAATTTATTAACAAGCATCTTGCATTACACTCTAATGTTAATTGAAACATCATTTACAAAGACATGAAGTAAGGGACCTTATATTCTAGAATAAGTTATTTGAGAAAAAAGACTATGGAATCACACAAACATGTACACACCTGTGTGTGTGTCTAGCTAGATGATAAGTACATGCATGGATGGATGGATGAATACATGCATTAATGGAAAGATAGATAATAAAGCAGAAAAGATGTGTATCTGTCCCTGTCCTCCAAGGTGGTTTGAAAATGAATGTATTAAATTTCATAAATCTGAAATAAGGAATGTGTGTGATAAACTCTTGAGATTTGCTCTTGAACTGTGTTCATGCAGGTGAAACTTCTCCATCTAGCATACTAACCTTCCAGAGCAGTCAGAGTTTACATGTACAGCATGAGGATGAGCAACAGAGAGAGTTAGTGAGAGGAAGGACAAACATTGTCTGCTCAGAACTTAATCTCCAAAGGAAATTACTGGTATCCTGATGAGTCAAATGCAGGCTTTGTTGGAGAGCCTGACGTCCTTTATGCTTCTTAAATAAAATGTGTTACTTTCTGCATGAGAGATAAGTCTGGCCTGGGCATTGTCAATAGTAAGGCTCCATAAAACTATCTGGCAATGGCCATGCAACAATGAAAACATCCTATTTGTTTCCCTTTGCTGGATTCAAAGAAACTCTAGGATTTCCTTCAACATTTGGACTGCAGATGCCACACCAGACAGACAATATGTGTTTCCCCAACAAACCACTCTTGCAATAGTATTTTTTTAACAATGCACATTTGAGTGTTCCTCCTTCGTATGTTTAGTTTTTAGTCACACTTCTCTAATGATACTTATATTTCTACTGTAATTATTTTTGTATATGTCTATCACAGTTAAGAAATTGGAAATCCTCAGGCATGAACTACATCTCATTTGTTGACTTATTGTTGACACCTAGTGTCTTTCATACATAGACTCAGTATTTCTATTAAGCGAATGTATAAGTAAATGGCTATAGAATACAGGCAAAAGTACCTCCATAGATATTTATTTATATATTTTAGACATATTTAATGTTTCTGGAATTGATAATAGTCTTATATTTGGTAGTGTTTATTTTCAAAAAGTTGTTTTTAAATATCTGATAGTTTAGATTTAATCAATGCAAATATATTTAATTGGAGGATAAAGATCATATAACTAATATATTTTCATTTTGAGATTTTATAAGAGTCATAATACATTAATGTACATTTGCTTATTGCAAATGACAGCATATTCTGTAAAGTTTAACTTAATTAAATTAGCAAAAACTAAATAAAGTTGAAGTTTACCACCAGTCTCAAATTTATTGATCTATGTAAATATTTTTAAAGTTTCAGGAACACTGTTATAAATTATCTAGAAATTTTCAACTTTATTTTTCAATGTTTAAGATACATTGAGTATGAATTATTCAACTATATACTTTTATAATTTGTTATATTTTTCACAATATGGCATTTCCTTATTGGTGTGAAGAACTAAATAGTATTTTCCACATTTTTACTGTATTTTTTTTGCTCAAGATATAATTCCTTATTCTAATTATTTGTTCCTAGAGTAGTTGTTATTAATGAGTTTCATTACAATGCCATAAAGCAAATATAAAACTTTTAATTTTACATATATGAGTCTAACCATATTTATAAATATATATACCAGAATTATGCATTATGCAGTATATGTATAAATTATTTCTAAATAATAAACAGAGAAATCATGTTCAAAGGAAGACAAAATTTATGAAATGCTTTAAGGGAAAAAGTAAATTTCAGATTCAATGCATAGTTAATGTATTTTGAAATTAATAAAAGCTACAGCTAGACAGTATATTACAAAATTTCCCATTTAGTTTTTACTATGTCAATAAAAAGCAAATTTTTCATACTTAATTACTTTCCCAGCATTCTAATTCAGTATACTATTATAAATTATT
This sequence comes from Myotis myotis, assembly GCF_014108235.1. Taxonomy (NCBI): domain Eukaryota; kingdom Metazoa; phylum Chordata; class Mammalia; order Chiroptera; family Vespertilionidae; genus Myotis; species Myotis myotis. The sequence continues at coordinate 11,225,603 of NW_023416335.1, read as the reverse complement.
GGAAATAAATAGAATTACAGAATAATAATGTATTTTTTAATGTTTTTGTGCATAGTAAGCTTCAAAAACCAAATTTCTTTTTTGTTTAGAGTGTTCAGCTATTGTCTACCTAGGATAATACTATGAACCTGCAGAATCTTAATAATTTTGATTTTGTTTCAGAAATAATAACAAAAGCAATCTAAAAATATGAAACTAAATGTTTTCTTCTCCAAACCTGGATCAACCCATCCTTTCATAGCCTCCTTTGGAAATTCTATTAGTCTGTATTTTTTTTCAAAATTCAGTTTCACATACCACCTCTTTCCTGAAGCCTTCTCTATGCTTCTCCATTTTCCCTCATTTTAGTGGTTCCTTCCTCTACATGCTTATATAATTTAATTGGACTTTATTTACCATTTTTCTGTCCTCTTTAAAATATGGTTTATAAATCTCTTTACCATTAGATCACAAATTTCAAAACATCAGAGCCAACTCCTCTCTGTGTCCTCCTCACTTATTATACTAGAGGCCCAGTGCACGAATTCATACACAGGTTGGATCCTGCCAACCTACCCCAATCGGGGCTAATAGGGCCAGGCCTTCTGTGGGGAGAGGCTGTGGGTGTTTGATGGGCCAGTCCTCCCACCAATCGGGGTGGGGGGGCAATTGGGGACAGGGCTGGCCGGGGGAGGGGCTGCGGGTGATTGGCCATCTGGCCGCACCCCTGGTCAAACTCCCAGTTGAACTACCAGTCCAACTCCCAGTCTAGGGGGCAATTTGCATATTAGCCTTTTATTATACAGGATGTTATACACAGTTCATGCAATATAGATTTGTTGGATTCTTATTATTTTCTTTTCCCATCTGCAATGATGAGGATAATATAAATTTATGCATGTGACTTTGAGTAATACAAAAGAAAATTTAAACAAAACTCCTACTTGAGAAGTTTATATTTTTCTTGCGAGACAGATTGGGGTAAAAATTGATATCATTATAAGGCTTTCATCTATCCTATATAATAAAGAGCTAATATGCAAATGGTCATCACGCCCTCATGCCATCATGCCCTAACAGCTCAGACACTCAACACTGGGGAGAGCAGAATGGGAACCTGCCAGGCTGCGGCCCCTGAGAGGGACAAGCCGCACGCCCAGCAGTCCTGGGTGCCAGCAGCTGCGCCTGCGCCTGCGGCCCGGCCTGGAAGAGGGACAAGCCACATGCCCCACAGCCCCGTGCACCAACTGCTGGGGCTGTGGCCCGGGAGAGGGACAAGCCACCCGCCCTGCAGTCCCGGGTGCCTGCAGCTGTGGCCTGGGCGAAGCAACACACCCACGGTCCCCTGTGGCTGCGGCCGGCTCAAGTGAAGCTGGCCTGGGTCCTGGGTGCTTGCAGCCAGCTAGAGGAAGGGAAGTTTGGGTCTTGGGTGCCTGTGACAGGGCAGAGGAGGGAATCCTGGATCCTGGGTGTGGGACAAGGCAAAGGCAGTTAGGGGCAATTAGGCCAGCAGGGGAGCAGTTAGGAGTGATCAGGCAAGCAGGCAGGCAAGCGGTCAGGAGCCAGCGGATCTGGATTGCGAGAGGCAGTTGGACATCCCCCGAGGGGTGCCAGATTGGAGAGGATGCAGGCTGGGCTGAGGGACCCCCCCATGCACGAATTTCGTGCACCGGACCTCTAGTATATATATAAAAACCTAAGTGACTGTTCAACTGTCTGACCATTCGACTGGTAGGTATGATGTACACTGACCACCAGGGTCAGATGCTCAATGCACAGGCATGGAAACATGGAACAGACAGATGAATCTCAGAGGGAAGGTGGGAGGGAGGAGGGTGGGAAGAGATTAACCAAAGATCTTATATGCATACTAGAGGCCTGGTGCACAGATTTATGCAGAGGTGGGGTCCCTTGGCCTAGCCCAGGGGTGGGCAAACTTTTTGACTCGAGGGCCACAATGGGTTCTTAAACTGGACCGGAGGGCCGGAACAAAAGCATGGATGCAGTGTTTGTGTGAACTAATATAAATTCAAAGTAAACATCATTACATAAAAGGGTACGGTTTTTTTTTTTTTTTTTTAGTTTTATTCATTTCAAACGGGCCAGATCCGGCCCACGGGCCGTAGTTTGCCCACGGCTGGCCTAGCCTGTGGGGATCAGGCCAAAATCGGCAGTCAGACATCCCCTGAGTGGTCCCAGATTGCGAGAGGGCGCGTGCCAGGCCGAGGGACCCCACCAGTGCACCAGGCCTCTAGTCCTATATAATAAAGAGGCGATGTGCAAACTGACCATCACTCCGCCACAAAGATGGCAGTGCCCACAGCGGAGGCAGGGGTTTCCATAACACAATATGGCTGCACCCACAGCAAAGGCCGAGTTCCCGTAATGAGCCTTAACAAGCAATAAGCAGGGACCTGAGGCTGTGCCCCTCCCCCGCCCCCATGGGGCTTGACAGGGGATCTCAGGCTGTGCCCCCCACCCAGCAGGCTTGACAGAGGAACTCAGGCCATGGCCCCCACCCTGGCGCCAGACTGGGGGACCTCAGGCCGCATCCCCACCCAGCAGGGCTTGACTGGGGACCTCAGGCCACTCCCTCCGCCCCGGCACTGGGCCAGAGGACATAAGGCCGCACCCCCTGCCCTGGCGCCAGGCCAGGAGACCTCAGACCAGGGCCCCCGCCTGGCAGGGATTGACAGGGGACCTCAGGCTGCGCACCCCTCCTGGTGAGGCTTGACGGGGGACCTCAATGTGCATCCCCCGCCCCAGTGCTGGGGCGAGGGACCTCAGGTTGCTCCCCTCACCCCGGGCCAGGGGACCTCAGGCCATGCCCCCTGCCCAGCATGGCTTGACGGGGGACCTGAGGCTGTGCCCCTCCTCCCAGTGAGGCCTGATGGTGGACCTGAGGCTGCACCCCCCCCACCCAGCAGGGCTTGATGTGGGACCTCAGGCTATGCCCCCCACCCAGCAGGGCTTGACAGGGCACCTCAAGGTGCGGTCCCCGCCCCGGTGGGGCTTATCAAGGGTGGGACTAGGCGGGTCTGGATCTAGCACAATTGGGGGGGGGGGTGCAGCTGGGTATGGGTCTCGTGCGATTTTGAGGCACACGTGGGTGGGTGGGGACTTGACTCTGGGTCCCGTGGTATGCCCCAGACTCTGATAGGAGGAAGATTTTCATAAACATTTTACTAATTTTCTTTCATTGCTGACACTTCTATTATAGAGAAAGGGCAAATAGCAATATTAAAATATTTCCTCTAATTAATCCCCTTTTAATGTGCACGAATTTTGTGCACCATTCCACTAGTTTAAAATAAAAACATTATAATGCTAATTATATGTCATTTGAAAATGCCAGCATACTGAACTCTATCCATGATATGATTAAAACAATAAAATCCTTATATATATTTAAAAGTTTTTAATATAAAGTTGCTAATAAATGAGTCACTATATTAGCCACTGACTTTTTCTTGACTGTTCAAATATGTTTATATCAGCTATATATTTACATCGTTCATTAAGTAAGTGTCCAGAGGAGTCTAAGTATCCACAGAAGACTGTATCCATAGAGCATTATTTCTGGGCTTAATAATTTGGTAATCTAAGGTTCATTTTTATAAATTATATAGAGACAATTGTTTTTCCCTGGCATTTTTTTGAACCTCACATTTTTCTGCTTACAAAACTTTCTCTAATGTAGGCAAATCTTTGTAAAACACAGCTAGCATAGGACAGATAGAAAACAACTGTGCCATATCCCTAGCAATGAGATCCCAAATTTGACTCTTCCCATTTGGGTAAATATTCTAAATACAAATTATTTTGCTTTTAATGTAAAATATATGGTATGTGACTAAGGTTTGTATGAACATATTGTTAGTACATGATTATACTTCAAATATAATAGTCTCAAAATCATAATCTGGTCTCTTATAGTAAAATAATTAAATCCAACTTAATAACATGTATACCAAGATAACAACAAAATATAAATCTCAAAAACACATATCTCCTATAAGGAAATAGTTACTAATATTAGAAATGTTTGAAAAGAATAGGAAAAGTAAATTGGGGGTGCTAAACACACTAAAATACCCCAACTATGAATTGTGCAAAGACCCATCAGGTATAACCAATGAGATTAACACCACTTAGAGATATTAAAATTAACTAAAGGTGGAAGCTAGAGATCTTAATTTATACTACAGATTATTTAAGAAAGAAGTGTACCATAGCAGATCAAAAAGACTTCATAACAAAAAACACTGGCTGTCTGTATGGTAATAAATTCAGACTTCTGTGTTTTAGCATATAGTTGGCCTCCAAAAGGTTTGGTCTTTTGTTTTTCCAAAACTGCTATCACCAAATACTGATGTACCAGGATTCATTTGGCAGTAGTGGCAAATATACAGCTATTTACTTGCATACCAGAGTAAAGGTCAAATAATTTAGTGAAACTGATTTAGTACTCTGTCTGAGTCAAGTGACCTCATGAATAGTTAATTCACGGTAAAAGGGAAACAATGAAACATAAATTTCGTGGGGAAACAGTGTCAATAAAGTTGTCACATAGCTAAGTGGGTGACATTTCTTTTTAAAAAACACCAAGTCAGTTTCAAAAGATGCATCCACATCCAAGAAAAAGTGCTAGCTAAAGAAGTGATTTTCCTCACCTATGAAGTGCGAATTACAAAGCTTATCATCCAACAGTGTTGAGAAGAATAATGAGCCATCAGAATCTATAAGATTACTTCATGGTTTTTTTGTTGTTGTTCAAAATAGGTAATGTGGAAACCAATATGAACTCTTTGAAAACACATTCATCTTGGGAACAGGGTCACAAGGTTGGCTTTAAGCACAGTCAAACAGAGACCTTTCCATTCAGGACAGAACATTCTATTCAAGACACAACATTTTGGTTACTTGAGGCCTTTGAACTCAAGTTCTAATTCTGAGGCAGGCTTTTGTTTCCTGGTAAGTCTTTATATGCCTCTCTGACAGCAAAGGTTTTAAACTCCTCATTTTCTCATAAGGGATCCCACTGTTCATCTTTCTACTTCTCCACCATGGCAGGATTATGATCAATTAAGCATTCAGAAATCCTTTCAATGAACAAACATTTATTGATTGTCACTATGTATCACCACAGTGGCAAACAAAGCCAACTGGTGAAGGGTGCAATCAAATGTAGAGACAGATTTAAACAAATATTTTTTTAATGTGATGAGTGTAATCAAATAGCACTAAGGGTGCCACGTAGTAGGAGCCCCTACACCAGTGGTTCTCAACCTTCCTAATGCCGCGGCCCTTTAATACAGTTCCTCATGTTGTGGTGACCCCCAATTTCATTGTTACAAATTGAACATAATTAAAGCATAGTGATTAATCACAAAAATAATATGTAATTATATATGTGTTTTCCGATGGTCTTAGGCGACCCCTGTGAAAAGGTTGTTCGACCCCCAAAGGGGTCGCGTCCCACAGGTTGAGAACTGCTGCCCTACACTATGACTTGGAAAAATCCCTGGGCTTTACCTGACCCTCTAACTTGAGCCTAGTCTATTGGTCATCAACAGAAAAATTACTTTCCCCATAGGGAGTTTAGAAATGTATGGTACAACTTTTGGATGTCACTATGATTAGGATCTATCTAATTTGTTATCTGGTGGGAAAATCCAGGAACAAAACTGCACTGTAACATGCAGAATTAAAAAATATGTGGAACAACTTGAAGTTTTATCCTTATTGTGGGAATATACTGTATGTATGTATGTGTGTGTATGTATATATATATGTATATGCATGTGTATGTGTATATATATGTATATATATATATATACACATATATATATATAAATATTTTCTAACATCTGCTAAGCTGAATATACATAACCAATGAATCAGCATTTTCCCTCCTAGGCATATGCCTGACTAAAATGCAAACATACATCACCAAAGGATATGTACAAGGATTTTATAGCAGTGCTAGTTATCATTGACAAAAACTGGAAAGAACCCAAAAGTCCTTAAAGAATAGAATGAATAATAAAATGCATTATATTCATATTATGAAATACTCCGTGAACATGAAAAAAAACAACTATTGCTCAAAGCAACAACATGAATAAATTTCACAAACAAAACATTGAGTGAAAGAAGCAAGCCACATAGTTTCATTCCATTTGTAAAAGGCTCAAAACCAGGGACAGGTAATATATAGTGATAGAAATTTTAATATGATTATATTAGGATTAATACCTGGGGGACATGAAGGAGTGTTGGTAATGTTCTATGTCTTGATTTTGATGGTAATTGTATGGATGTGCTTACATTGTAAATAATCATTATACTGTACAATTTTAGCTCCTGCACTTATCTGTACATGTGATAAACTTAAAGATTTTTAAAATTTAGAAAAATTACAAAGAAGAGGTACCAAGCCTAATAATTGTGAGGGAAATATGTACTTTTATTAAAGAGTTTGGAAGGCACCAACTATCTTAACTAAGAATTCAAACAGCATCATTAGGTATAGAACTGTGAGAACCATGCCAGGTCCCTGGATAGTCAAGGCCAGTGGGAGCACAAAGGTCTTGTTAACAATCCTTTCTAATAAAGAGGGAATATGCTAATTGACCCTCACACTGTCACAAAGATGGCGGCACCCACAGCCAATAAGGAGGGAATATGCTAATTGACCCTCACACTGTCACAAAGATGGTGGCACCCACAGCCTATAACGAGGGAATATGCTAATTGACTGTCCCACCCTCAAAGATGGCGGCACTGACAGCCACAAGATGGCAGCGCCCAGTCCCCTCAGCCCCGCCGGGGTGCCTGCCTCCGGAGTCCCCAGTCCCCTCAGCCCCCCAGCCGCCCAGGGCCAGCTTGAGGCGCAGGTAACCAGGGCCGGCCAAGGCTTGAGCTGCGGGCAGTGGCAGCAGCAGAGATGTGATGGGGCATCGCCTTCCCCTGATGGCCGGGTCGCCTCCCTCCCCTGAGGGCTCCCGGACTGTGAGAGGGGCAGGCCAGGCTGAGGGACCCCCCTCCAGTGCATGAATTTTCACACACCGGACCTCTAGTACACCAGAATGACCAAAGGCCGCTCTGGGCATGAGCCTAATCAGAATGTCCAAGGACTCTGAGCCTGGGAATCCTAATCAGGCCAAGATTCCATGAGCGGGTGCAAGGATACAAGGTACACTGTGCCCTTTCGTAGCAAATATGATTGATGTCACTGTTGGCACAAAACCTTCTTTGTCTAAATCAGTGGTTCTCAACCTTCTGGCCCTTTAAATACAGTTCCTCATGTTGTGACCCAACCATAAAATTATTTTCGCTGCTACTTCATAACTGTAATGTTGCTACTGTTATGAATCATAATGTAAATATCTGATATGGAGGATGGTCTTAGGCGACCCCTGTGAAAGGGTCGTTCGACCGCCAAAGGGGTTGCGACCCACAGGTTGAGAACCACTGGTCTAAATAGTGTAAAAGTAGGTTACTGACCAGCTAGTTGGCTGGACTAGGCTGGAGTAGGCTGAGGATGGGGAAGTCTGCTAGAGAGAGCAGCTGGGCAGGAGAGACAGGAGAAGTTGCTGGGACAGAGAGCTCAGGTACCGCTACGATGTGAGGTGGTGTGTCTAGGACAGTGATGGCGAACCTTTTGAGCGCGGCGTATCAGCATTTTAAAAAATCCTAACTTAACTCTGGTGCTGTGTCACATATAGACATTTTTTTATATTTGCATCCATAGTAAAACAAAGACTTATATTTTTGATATTTATTTTATATATTTAAATGCCATTTAACAAAGAAAAATAAACCAAAAAAATGAGTTCGTGTTATCACCTCTGACACGCGTGTCATAGGTTCGCCATCACTTGTCTAGGAGGCCGCGTGCAGCTGCTCAGGTAATAGCCGTGGGTACAGAGATTAATGCTACTTTATGGGAAAGATATGCATTCACCAGCCGGTGTTCGGCTGCCTGCCGATGTGGACTTTGTGGTGAGGACTGTTCTTGTCTAATGGCTATATGGCCACTGGCTTCAGCAATAAAGATTCATCCTTATATACACCTACAACTTCATCTCCTTCTCCATCTCCCAAGACCCTCTGCCAAGCTCTGCCCAGACTCAGAACAACTCAGAGCCCCAGAGCTCGTGCAGAGCTCCTGCTGCGTGCTCTGGCAGAACTACAGGAAACACACAATGTCAGATGTTAATTGTTCTTGCCAAAATGATCAAAAATGTATATACCAAGCCTTTAGACAAAATTCATAATTTACAGGAAATACTATGGGTAAGGGAACATTAAAAAACATGATGATGAAACAACCAGGCAATTGTAGACTCTGAGACATTCTGCAAGATTAATGTCCTGGGCTCTGAAAATCAATGTTTTGAGAGGAAAAAGGTGGGGAAACTCTTCTAGATTAAAAGACACAAAAACAATCTTAGCAGTCAGAGAAAATAGACTCTGGAACAATAAAACTGATGACTGACTTTTTATCAGAAAAAAATTAGAAACAAGGGAATAATATTTCTAAGTGATAAAAAAAAAAGATAATCTTCTATGTTTGAATCATCTACTCACAGAATTTTTTTAAAAAACAAGATGGCAACAGCATGGATGGAACTGGAGAGCATTATGCTAAGTGAAATAAGCCAGTCAATGAAAGAAAAATACCACATGATCTCACTCATTTATGGATAATAAAGACCATTATAAACTGATGAACAAAAATAGATACAGAGGCAAAGCAGCATCAAACAGACTGTCAAACTACAGTGGGAAGGCCGGGGAGGGTTTGGGGGTGGGAGGGAGGGGTAAGAGATCAACCGAAGAACTTGTATGCATGCATATAAGCATAACCAATGGACATAAGACACTGGGGGGTAGGGGAGGCCGGGGGAATGTCAAGGGGAGGAAAAAAGGAGACATATGTAATACTATTTGTAATACTTTAAGCAATAAAACAAAATTTAAAAAACACACACACACACAAGACGTTGTGCTAATGTGTTGCTAGCCAACCTGCTACAAGAAAAACTAAATCAAGTTCTTCAGACTGAAGATAAATGATCCCAGCTGGACTTGAAACTACAGCAAGGAATAAAGGGCAATAGTAAAGATTTTCTAAATGAGTAAATATAAATAATTATTAACTGAAAAAAAAACACAATGATAATACCTCATGGGCTTCATAACACACACAATGAAAAAGAAATAACTAGGACAATAACTGTAAAGGGTGAAAAGGGTATAAATTGACTTTGATGTAGGATTTTTGAGTACTTCAGAAAGTGAAAAAGTATGAATTTCAGTAAACTACACTAAAACAGGCACTCTTATTGAAATCTCCAGGGTAACCTCAGGAACAGAAGACACAAGAACCCCATGTCCAAGTGTACTGACCTGCCATGTGTCCTGGAGTACGGGCCCCGCTGGCAATGATTCTGAGAACCCCGCGCATTGCAGAAATGGTGAACTCCATGACCATTTCATGGAGTCACATCATAAAATGGTACAATGAATGCATTTTCATAGTTTTAGACATTACTGTAACTCAAGAAGTAGATTATAGAATTTCACAGCCATTAATACAAATCTACTTAAACCTTCTCACTTTTTACATGAAGGAATGAAAGATTCCTTCTCAAAATGTGAATTCTGGGCCCAAAGTCAGACCTAAAGAGAAAATTCAAACTGTGGCAGATACATGTGATTCTAGGCTCAGATTATTGTACAGTTGGTCCTACAGGCACTAAGTATTTGAGAGCAGAGAGATCACTGAATTCAGTATTTCTATTTTATGGATGAGCAAACTGGGCTACCATGTCTATCAAGTTTTCTGAATAAAGCAAGAAGATTCAGTTTGCCAGACAGAGTGGCTGAGACCCTGAAATTGTTTTCCACGCTTCCACATGAAAACAGAATGCACCTTAATCTGTATTCCTTGAGCAATTGTGTGTTTTTTTTCCTAGCAACAATCATTACTTTTTTTATACGTAAAGACCAAAATAATAAATTTATGGTTTTGCTTCAAGTCAGGTATGTTTGCAAAAGTAATTTTCTAATATCAAAATAGAATTCAGTGAGTCAAAATGTGCTCATAGAACCAGGGACTTGGTACTAGATGCTCCTCCAGGTCCGAGGAGTTTTCATTCTAGAAAGGAAGACTGCTGAGCCAACACCTAACCAACTTCACTAATTACCAGGCAAAATACACACGATTATTCCAAATGTTAGTAAGTGCTCTGACCGCCCTGGCTGGTTTGGCTCAGTGGGTAGGGCGATGGCCTGAGGACCCCAAGCCCTCGTCTGGCGCCTGCGGGTCGCAGCCTATGGATGTGCTTCTCTCGCATGGCTATTCCTGTCATACCCTCTCTCTTCCACTCTCTCCAAGAATCAATGGCAAAATATCCCCAGGTGAGGATTAAAAGCAAAATATTTTTTAAATAAGTGCTATGACTAAAATTATAAACCCAAACGTTGAGTGGGACTTCTAATCTGAATAACACAGCAATTAAAAAATTGTTAATACGTCACGTGACAGGAAGTTTGGGGAAGAACATTTCTGTAGCAATTTACATAAACTACCAAAAATTGCGGGAGGGACCATAATGGTTGAGGTTTGTTTTCTTAGATAGTGTTTCTTTTTCGTCAACCGTATTTCCGTTTTTTAAGAGTCGGCGCAAAGCCACTCAGCGGTTTCACCTACCCTGTCAGTGACCGAGCGTGGGAGCTGCCCATCACGGGGGTGCAGGCCCAGGCTCCCGGCTGCAGCAGGGAACCCCTGGATCCCCAGAGAGGGGACCCGGGCACCTGCAGACCCGCCTGCACCCTCAAACTGAGTACCTGCCGGGGGCTGGAGCAGTCCATTCCCTGGGCGCCGCCTTCTCAGAAGCAGCCAGATCTTCCTTTCCCATCTCGGAAGCAGCAGCCCTGGGCGCACGAGGTCACAGGAGTTCCCGCGAGAGGCTGCGAGAGGATGCCACGCATGCGTAGACCGCCTGGGCCGCATTTACCACGAGGGACCTGCCGACAGAGCTTCCTTGCTGCTGTGCACGATGGCAGGGTCCTCGTGGAGCCCAGGACAGTCTCTGTTACCCCGAGCCATGCGAGGCAGGGTAGCCTACGATGCCTTCGTGGGTGCTGGCGGCGCCCTGGGAGCAGGAGCCACCGGAAGTCTTGACTCCCCGAGAGGCCGTGTGAGTCCGGGGAGGGAAGGGGCCCGAGTGAGGCGCTGCCCATAGGAGCGGCCGGTGGCGGCAGTATCTTGAGCGCAGCTCCCTGGCCGGTCCTCCTGGAGAACGCGGCCCTGCCATGAGCCAGGATGTCACTGGTACCGTGACATGAAAGCTCTCAGAATCTCTCCCAGGTTCTCTTCGATGCGGGTGTCCTCACTTTGCCTTTTGTAAATGGATCGCACAGTTTGAATTTCAAGGCTGGTGCCACCCAAGTGGATTCCTTCTGCAGGAACTTGAGGACATCCTCCTCTGCTATTTGCAAGACGTCAAGGGCGCCAACTTTTGTGAAAGTTTCTCTTTAAGTTACCAAGAGAGCCCAGGGCAAGCCTTATGGACCCCTCTCGGGATTGTATGGGAAGGTGAGTAGTTTTTTTAAAATATAATATATCCAAAATGTTACCATATTAACATGTGATCAATATAAAAATTGAGTTATGTTGCATTCCCTTTTTAGAATGTCATTGCATTTATTGCAGTGACATTGGTTAATACAGTTATTTAGGTTTCAAGTGTAGAAATCATGTGCCCATCACCCATAGTCAAATCTCCTTCCCCACATTTCCCTTCCCTGCTGGTAACCACCCTGCTTTTGTCTGTGTCTATGAGCTTTTGTTTGTTTGTTTGTTGCTTCCAGTTTTGTATCTCACATACGAGTGAAATCATGGTTCTTTTTCCATCCGACTTTTTTCGCTTAGCATAACATGTTGTCACAAATGACAGTGTTTCATCTTTTGTTATGGCTGAGTAATAGTCCGTCGTATATGTGTACCACATCTTCATTCAGTCATCTATAGAAGGACACTTTGGTTGTTTCCATGTTCTGGCCACTATGAATCATGCTGTAGTGAACATAGGGATGCATATATCTTTAGGAATAAATGTTTACATATTTTTTAGAGGAATTGCCGAGTCATATGGTAACTCTATCCATAAAATTTTGAGGCGCCTTCATACTGTTTTCCATAGTGGCTGTACAGATTTACATTTTCATCAGCAGGGAATGGGGGTTCCTTTTTCTCCACAACCTCTCCAACACGTGTTATTACTTGTCGATAACACTTGTTGATAATAGCCATTCTGACAGGTGTGCAGTGGCATCTCATTGTCGTTTTGATTTGCATTTCCCTAATAGCTAGAAGAGTAAAGCATCTTTTCATGTATGCCTTGATCATTTGTATGTCTTCTTGAGAGACCTGCCTCTTCAAGTCCTCTGCCCATTTTCTAATTGGATTGTTGGGGGCGGGGGGTTAGTTGTATGAGTTCTTTGTATATTTTGGTTATTAACGGAGGCTTTGTTTGCAAATATCTCCTCCCATTCGGTTAGTTGCCTTTTTTGTTTTGTTCGTGATTTCTTTTGCTATGTAGAAGCTTTTTAGTCTGATGTAGCCCCATTCATTTATTTTTGCTTTTGCTTCCTTTGCCTTGGGCCTGTGGCAGGTGTCTCTGGTGGCATGTTTTGACCATGTAGTGGTTAGTACTTGGTGTTGTAGCTGCTACAACATCAGAGTTTTGTTTTGTTTTTAAGCACCAAAATATTAGCAGCAGCATAATAGCCAAGAGAAGGGGGGACAGGAAAGGAGGGGGGTGATCACTTCAATTTGAAACAAAAAAACATTTTGCTCTCGTTCTTTCTCTTGTCCCCTCTCTTTTTTCTCCCTCTTTCCCTCCCTGAGTCTCCCTGTCTTCCTTTCTGCTTGAAACACACGTGTGTGCATGCCCGCATAACACACACACACACAACACACACACACACACACCACACCACACCACACCACACACACACACATTAATCATCAAACTAACACAACAAATATAAAGGAATGTGAGGAACCTCATCCCATGAGAAATGCTATACATTTCTTTAAATGAAACTAATGCGAATATCTAAGAATATGTACAAGAAATAAAATATTTAAAAACATTATCACCTCTTCTCCTAGAGCTATCTCCTAATCAATCTTCCTTTCTAAATTGCCTCTCTTCCAGCTCAGTCTTCACTTCTCAGCAATTCTGACTTGGGGTGTGATGAGGTATCTTTCACTTAAAGTGTTTACATGGTTTATCCTCTTTCTCACTTCACTTGAAGAATAGGCAGGCTTCTAGTAGCTTAGGGTGCCCTGCATCTTTCTTCTCTGCTGAACTCACCCACTTGAACTCTCTTGATTCACTCTATGCCCTCTGAGGCTTTATTCCATCATTTCTCCACGGAACACACTTCCTCCAACTGCAAGGCCTCTGAGGGTTCTATACCCTCTCCCTAAAATACATAGAGGCAAGCATCACCCTTCTAACCAAGCAATTCAGACTTATCCTGTTTCCAAATTGCTTCAGTCAATGCCTGTATGCCTGTCATTGTTCCAGAGAAGGGAGAAAAGTAAATAAAACATACAAAAACACCCAGCCAATTGGAGTTTACATTTTAGTGAGGAGAAACAGAGATTAAACAAATAATACAATTTGGAGAATATCAGATGGTCATAAGTTCTATATAGACTGCTAGGGAAAAATCAGTGCTTGGGAATTCTATTTAATATCAGGTGATTAGAGAAGGGCTCCGTGAGACAAAATATTTGAACAGAGATAAGAGAAAGCAAGGGAGAAAATCATACAAATTTCTAAGAGGCAGATATTCCAGGCTGAGGGGAAATGGTGTGAGGTCTTCATATCCTGTTCCCAAAGCTCAACAAGAATGCCAGTGTTGGAGTTGAGAGAGAGAAGAAAAGCTTTGGAAATGAGACTCTACATCTGGTTTTCTTTACTGCTAATATTGTAGACTGACTATTTCCTTGTAAAGGACTAGCCCGGACGTTATCTTGGGAATTATAAGATATTTATCAACATCCTTGGTTTCTATCCACTAGATGATAGTCACATCTGTCCTCTCTCTTGAGTAGTGACCATCAAAAATTGCAATATATTCTAGGGGGCAAGATCATCCCCAGTTGAAAACTTCCATGCTAGAGGTAGCAATAAAAGATGGTTTTTTGAAGGCCACAATTAAAATTTTGACTTTTACCTTAAGTAAATTGTGAGCCACTGCAAGATACTGATCGCAGAATTAGCATGATATAACTTCATTTAGAAAATCATTTTTTATTCTATGTTGAGAAGAGACTATAGGATAACAGATCAAGACAACAGAGTGGAGGTAATGAGTAGTGACCAGATTCTGGAGAGCCAGCAGATTTCCTGGCACATCATACTGAGTGTGTGAAAAAGACAAAAGTTCAAGCATGCCTCCACTGTTTTTGGCCTCTAAAATGAAAATATTGGATTGCTATCAACTGAAATGGAGAAGATTATAAGTGGAACATGATTTCAGAGAAAGCTCGGGAGTTCTATTTTGGCAATACAGGGGTGGTCAAAAGTGGGTTTACAGTTTTTCATATGGAAAAAGTCATTCAGATTATTTATGACCATTACAATAGCTTTATTAACTCTGTGTTTTGTGTACTCACAACTGTAAATGTACTTTTGCTCATGCCTGTATTGAATATGAGGTTTCTATTTATGGTAGACATCAAGCTGTGAATGTTGAATTGACAGTTGGATGTATGAGTCTAAAATTCAAGAGAAGAATCTGGGTTACAGACATGAATTTGGGAGTCATCAGCACTGCATTGATATGTACAACAATAAGATCACCCAGGGAATGCATATAGATATATAGAAAAACTAGAGGAAAGCAGGGGATGGGAAGGTTGGAAAAGGAAGGGGAGTAGAAGAGAAAGACAAGGGGAGGAAAGAAAGAAGTGAAGACAGAAGACTCAGAAATTGTTTTCTAAATTTAAACTCGATACTGCCTGGGTAACAACTTAATTCACAATACATCAGAAGAATGTTTCTCTTTTTATGTCTGCAGTTTTGATTGCTTTATTTTAAAATAGTATAGTATTTTGTATTATTAAGTTTTTTAATTTAATGAGAAAATAAGGAATCATTAAAGGCTGAGTGAATTAAAATATTCATGCACCATGCATTTAAATGATTTCTGGATTAGAAAAATAATATTTAATAGTTTCATCTGCTAATATGAAGGAAGCAAAGAGAAGTCACATTTATTTTTCATCTATTCTGTGGCAGTGATCTAGGTGCTTTACATCCATTACCTTTTTAACCTTCTCAGTAAAGCTATAAGGTGGCATTATTTT